>NC_088793.1:43052759-43675298 GCF_011386835.1 Chrysemys picta bellii | reverse complement strand
TGCTACGAAAGTTAGTGACTCTGGGAAATGTGCAGGCCATAGTGGATGGCTTTGCTGCAATGGGATTCCCTAACTGTGGTGGGGCGATAGATGGAATCCATATCCCTATCTTGGCACTGGAGCACCAAGCCACCGAGTACATAAACCGCAAGGGGTACTTTTCAATGGTGCTGCAAGCACTTGTGGATCACAAGGGACATTTCACCAACATCAACGCGGGCTGGGCGGGAAGGGTTCATGACGCTCGCGTCTTCAGGAACACTACTCTGTTTAAAGGGCTGCAGCAAGGGACTTACTTTCCGGACCAGAAAATAACCGTTGGGGATGTTGAAATGCCAATAGTTATTCTTGGGGACCCAGCCTACCCCTTAATGCCATGGCTCATGAAGCCATACACAGGCAGCCTGGACAGGAGTCAGGAGCTGTTCAACTACAGGCTGAGCAAGTGCAGAATGGTGGTAGAATGTGCATTTGGCCGTTTAAAAGGTCGCTGGCGGTCATTATTGACTCGCTCTGACCTCAGCCAAAGAAATCTCCCCATTGTTATTTCTGCTTGCTGCGTGCTCCACAATCTCTGTGAAAGTAAGGGGGAGACCTTTATGGCGGGGTGGGAGGCTGAGGCAAATCGCCTGGCTGCTGATTACGCGCAGCCAGACACCAGGGCGATTAGAAGAGCACACCAGGAAGCTCTGTGCATCAGAGAAGCTTTGAAAACCAGTTTCATGACTGGCCAGGCTACAGTGTGAAATATCTGTTTGTTTCTCCTTCATGAAAACCTGCCCCCTTTATTGACTCATTTTCTGTAAGGAACCCACCCTCCCCCTTCCCCCAGCTTGCTTTCAAACCAAATAAAGTCACTATCATTTAAAAATCATGTATTCTTTATTAATAGATTATAAAAAGAGGGAGGGAACCCGGGTGGGATTTGGGAGGAGGATAGGTGGGAAGGAAAAGGCCACTAAAAAAAGGTTAAAAAAATGACAGCCTTTTGCTTGGGCTGTCCACTGGGGTGGAATGGGAAGGTGTACAGAGCCTCCCCCCCCCCCACGTTCTTACACGTCTGGGTGAGGAGGATACGGAACATGGGGAGGGGGGTACAGGGGCTGTAGCGGCAGTCTGTTTTCCTGCAGCCGTTCCTGAAGCTCCACCAGACGCCGGAGCATGTCTGTTTGCTCACGCAGCAGCCCCAGCGTTGCATCCTGCCTCCTCTGATCTTCCTGCCACCACCTCTCATCTCGAGCGTCCCTCCTGTCCTCACGTTGGTCCCTCCTGTCCTCACGTTGGTCCCTCCTGTCCTCACGTTCACTGGCTTCTTTCCTATACTTTGAAACCGTTTCCTTCCACTCATTCAGATGAGCTCTGTCACTGCGGCTGGATTCCATAATTTCTGCAAACATCTCGTCTCGCATCTTCTTCTTATGATGCCTTATCTGTGATAGTCTTCGGGATGGAGGAGGGAGGCTTGAGGAATTTGCAGCTGCTGTAGGGAGGGGAAAAAAGAGAGAATTGTTTAAAAAGATACATTTTGCAGAACAATGCTTATACTCTTTCACGGTGACCAACGCTATTCACATTACATAGCACATGTGATTTCTGTGCAAGGTCGCATTTTGCCTCTTAATACTGAGTGCCTGTGGCTTTGCTGCTAGAGATCACAGGTCCGGGCAACAGAATTCGGCTTGCATGCGGCCATGGTAAGCCATTGTCTTACGGCTTCTGCGCCCTCCTTTCCCACATACCAAGCAAAGCCCGTAGAGTGCTGCGGTTTTTCTGTTAACATTCAGCAGCAGCAGAAAACAAACTAACCAGCCCACCTCCCCCCTCCCGCCATGAATTCTCTGGGATGATTGCTGTACCCCTCCCCCCACCGCGTGGCTGGTATCAGGGAAGATCCCTGCTAGCCAAACGCGAAAAGCTCAGGGCCAATTTCCCATCTGCGCTTGGCTAACTGCAGGGAAGGAAATATTTTCAGCCACAGGCAAACAGCCCAGTAGGAATGGCCACCTCTGTCCCCTTAATTAAGTTCCCGTATTTCAACCAGGTTACCATGAGTGATATCACTCTCCTGAGGATTACACAACAAGATAAAGAACGGACGTTGCTTGAATGCCAGCAAACACCGGGACCATACGCTGCCAGGCTTTGTCAGGCAATGATACCAGATTACTTGCTGCAAGCATGGCGTGGTCAAGTGTCCTACCATGGAGGACGGAATAAGGATGCACTGCCCAGAAACCTTGTGGCAAGGCTTTTGGAGTACCTCCAGGAGAGCTTCATGGAGATGTCCCTGGAGGATTTCCGCTCCATCCCCAGACACGTTAACAGACTTTTCCAGTAGCTGAACTGACCGCGAATGCATCCCAAGTCCTCAGGGAAAAGTATTCATTAAAAACCGTTTGCTTTTAAAACAAGTTTTATATTTTAAAAGGTAAACTCACCTGAGGTCCCTTCCATGGGGTCAGGGTCTTGGATACTGGCTTGGGAGGGTTGGGAGGGTACTTCAGCCAGGCTGAGAAAAAGATCCTGGCTGTTGGGGAGAACGGAGTGCTGTGTGCTCTCTGCAAGCTCATCCTCCTCCTCCTCTCCCCCATCGGCAGAATCCTCAGGTGTAGCTGATGAGACTATCCCCGACCCGGAATCCACAATCACAGGTGGGGTAGTGGTGGCGGTCCCCCCTAGAATTGCATGCAGCTCGGCGTAGAAGCGGCATGTCCGCGGCTCTGACCCGGAGCGACCGTTTGCCTCCTTTGTTTTTTGATAGGCTTGTCTGAGCTCCTTGACTTTCACGCGGCACTGATCTGAGTCCCTATTGTGGCCTCTCTCCATCATGCCCTTGGAGATTTTTTCAAAAGTTTTGACATTTCGTCTTTTAGAACGAAGTTCTGCTAGCACTGAATCCTCTCCCCATATAGCGATCAGATCCAGTACCTCCCTCATGGTCCATGCTGGTGCTCTTTTTCGATTATCGGCCTGCATGGTTACCTGTGCTGATGAGCTATCTGTGGTCACCTGTGCTCTCCACGCTGGGCAAACAGGAAATGAAATTCAAATGTTCGCGGGGCTTTTCCTGTCTACCTGGCCAGTGCATCCGAGTTTAGATTGCTGTCCAGAGCGGTCACAATGATGCACTGTGGGATAGCTCACGGAGGCCAATACCATCGAATTGCGGCCACACTATCCCTAATTCGAAATGTTAAAATCGATTTTGGCGCTACTCCGCTCGTCGGGGTGGAGTACAGAAATCGATTTAAAGGGCCCTTTATTTCGAAATAAATGGCGTCGTTGTGTGGACGGTTGCAGGGTAAATTCGAATTAACGCTGATAAAACCGAATTAAAGTCGTAGTGTAGACCAGGCCTAAGAGTCAGATGTTTAAAGGTATTTAGCCACCTAAAGATGCAGACAGGCACCTAGTGGAATTCTCAAAAGGGCTGAGGTGCCTAACTCCCACAATGTCACTTTTCAAAAATCCCACTAGGCATCTGTCTGTATCTCTAAGTGCCTAAATTCCTTTAAAATTCTGGCCCTTAAACACTTTCAAAAACGAGACTTAAATGCTTTTGAAATTTTTATCTTACGTCCCTAGGAAGATCCAGGACTGAGGTGTGTGTATGTGTGTGTGTGTTTAATTTTTCACCCATCTAAAACTATGTTTGAATCATTCAAAACACAGATATTTTTCTATTTACACACAACATAATCTTACCCCTTGTTGTCATTCTTCCTGTTTATTTTGATTTGCTTATCACTTTTCTAACCTCTATAATATTTAAGTAATTTAATTTCCTCGTGCAATGTTCTGGAGTAACCAACTCTTACTCCATTTTCTCTCTATTCCCTCATATTTTTCTAATTCGGAAATCTTGTTACAAGCTCTTAGCTTCTTTTAAAAAGCAGATGAATTTCCCTGATTTGAGAGGAGCTGAGTTCCCTCAACTCCTGCTGAAGTCTCACAAAACAATATCATATTGCCTCTATATAAATTCATGGTATGCCCATATCTTGAATACTGCATGCAGGTGTGGTTGCCCTATCTCAAAAAAGATATATTGGAATTGGAAAAAGTTCATAAAAGGGCAACAAAAATGATTAGGGGTATAGAATGGCTTCTGTATGAGGAAAGATTAATAAGACTGGGACTTTTCAGCTTGGAAAAGAGACGACTTAGGGGGGATATGACTAAGGTCTATAAAATCATGACTGGCATGGAGAAAGTAAATAAGGAAGTGTTATTTACTCCTTCTCATAAGACAAGAACTAGGGATCACCAAATGAAATTAATAGGCATCAGGTTTAAAACAAATAAAAGGAAGTATTTTTTCACACAATGTACAGTCAGTCTGTGGAACTTTTTGCCAGAAGATGTTGTGAAGGCCAAGACTATAACAGGGTTCAAAAAAGAACTAGATAACTTCATGGAGGATAGGTCCATCAATGGCTATTAGCCAGGATAGGCAGGAATGGTGTCCCTAGCCTCTGTTTGACAGAAGCTGGGAATGGGCGATGGGGGATGGATCACTTGATGATTACCTGTTCTGTTCATTCCCTGTGGGGCATCTGTCATTGGCCACTGTCGGAAGACAGGATACTGGGCTAGATGGACCCTTGGTCTGACCCAGTATGGCTGCTCTAATGTTCTTAAGTCAGTGTGAGTTCTGGGTGCTCAGGACATCTAAACATTAGGCCAGTTTAGCCTTTTGCTCTTTGTTCTCTTTATATTTCTTCCTTTGCTATTATTCCTATTTTACCTAACATATTATATTTGCAGATAAGAATGTTCTGCTGTTGATCTGGGCAGGTCCCTTCTGTATATCCTTTTAACCTATCTCCTTCCCCAATTTGCTGTAAAGTTCAAATTCTCTGTAAATTGCCTGTTTCCCCAAGTGCATTTAATACTTACCATATTCAGTTTTCTGCGGGGGAACGGTTTCCTTTATTTAGTCAAGTCATGTCATTACAGTGCAAATGATGTGATTCATTATCATTATGTCATCTGCAGTGCAAGGATATGATGAGACAACATGAGAAAATACTGCTTCCTGTCAAAAATGAAAATTGTAAACACTTGTTTCTGGGTGGGGAGTTGCTGCTCAATGTATTTTCCAGATGAAAAATAAATATGTATTGGGAATAAAGAGTACTGTTCTTGGCTGGAACACATACAGCAGGAGATTATTACCTGTCTAATCCTTCTTTCTTTAATAAATTCTTAAACTCGCTCAATGGCTGGAGGTGTTGCTCTCTGAGGCCACTTATTTGCATTATGCAATAATATAGGAGAAAACCAGTAGAGCTGAAGACAGGTATTTCAGCCACACAAAACATTTTGCTTTAATGCTACTCATAAAACTTGATAAATGAGCCCCAGTATGTTCCCCATAAGCTACTGTATATAGGCAATGGAACAGATGGCAGAGCTGCTGTTTTCCCCCATGGAGAAACTTGAGCACCAGTAAAGGTATTATTGGTATTACATGTACAATTATGCAAGTAATGAGAACAAAACAAAACAAAAACTTGTGATGAACCACTCTTATATAGAATAACAATTTGTTGTGACAATTCAATGAAGCTCTTTATAGATTGTATCACTAATGAATAAAGATATGTCCAAATTATCTACCATTGAGTAGTTCAAGTAGTAAAATCAAGTTCTCTGACATGGCATGACCCTGTCTTAACAGAGAAAGAGGAAGTGGACACAGAACTAAAATTTAATGGTAGTTTCGGTATAAGTGGTCATGACTTGATCACATTGATAAGTGGAAGCAGAGTAAAATCTAGACCAGTAATATAAATACTCGATGTTTTAATAGGGCTAATTGCACAAAACTGAAAATATGAGCCATGTCAGCCGGGAGGAAGAATTTAAGCAGAAAAATTTGAATGATAATTGGAAATCATTTATGAACACATTACTAGATGTCCAGAAAGCCACAACTGAGGAAGAAGTCTATACTGGTTAAAAAACCAACCTGGATTAGATGGGAAGTGAAGACAGCTATACAAAAATGTAACAAAAGGAAGAAAGGGGAAGTTGATTGTAATAAATAAATCAGAAGTTAGGAATTACAGAAAACTGATAAGGGAAGTAAAGGGACACAAGGAAACATCTATGACCAGCAGAGTGAAGGACACTGTGAAAGAGTTTTTAAAAAAATATATTAGGAACAAAAAGAATCCTGGTAACGATATTGGTCCATTACTAGAGGAAATGGTAAAATTATCAAGAATAATACAGAAAAGGCAGAAGAGTTCAATAAATATTTCTGTTATGTACTTTGGGAAAAAACAGTCTCATCATAAGGTGATAACACTTTTTCCATTCTATTAGTATTGCTGGAGAATGTTGAACTGAAGCTATGAAAGTTAGACATTTTAAAATCATCAGGTCCAGATAAGTTGCATCCAAGAATTTTAAAAGAGCTCTCTGAGGAGGTTGCAGGATATTAATCGTCTTTTCAATACATCTTGGTGCTCTAGGGAAGTTCCAGAAGACTGGAAGAAAGCTAATGGTGTGCCAATTTTAAAAAAATGGTAAACAGGATGATTGGGCTAATTATAGCCTGACATCAATCCCAGGCAAGATAAAGCAGTGGCTGAGAGAGGACTCAATTATTAAGAATTAAAGGAAGTTTATGTAATTAATGCAAATCAGCATGGATTTATGGAAAATGGAGCTTGTCAAACTGTCAGTTTTTGAAGAGATTACAAGTTTGTTTAATAAAGCTAAGAATGTTGATGTAATATACTTAGATTTCTGTAAGGTGTTTGACTTGATACTGCACAACATTGTGATTAAAAAAAAATGGAGCCATATAAAATTATCATGGCACATAACTAAAAACTAGCTAATTTATAGGCTCAAAATGTAATTGTAAATGGGCAATCATCTTCAATTGGTTGTGCTCCCAATGGGGTCCTGCAGGGATCCATTCTTGGTCTTATGCTATTTAACATTATTATTAATGATCTAGAAGAAAATATAAAATCATCACTGATAATGTTTACAGATGGAGAGTGGCAAATAATGAAAATTCAGAGCAATCTGGATCACTTGGTAAACTGGGCACAAGCAAACCATATGAGTTTTAATATGACTAATGTAAATGAATACATCTAGGAACAAGGAATGTAGGCCATACATATAAGATGGGGGACTGTATCATGGGAAGCAGTGACTCTGAAGAAGATTTGGGGTCATGGTGTATAGTCAGCTGTACATGAGCATCAAGTTGATGCTGTGGCCAAAAGAGCTAATGTGATCCTAGGATGTATAAACAGAAATATTGAATAGAAGTAGAGAGGTTATTTTACCTCTATATTTGGAACTGGTATTGACTACTGCTGGAATACTGTGTCCATTTTTAGTGCCCACAATTCAAGAAGGGTGTTGATAAATTGGAGATGGTTCAGAGAAGACCCACAAGAATGACTATTGGATTAGAAAACATGCCATATAATGATAGACTCCAAGAGCTCAATCTATTTAATTTAACAAAGAGAAGGTGAAGCGGTAACTTGATGGTATCTACATGGGGAACAAATATTTAATAATGGGATCAGTGATATAGATGAGAAAGTTATAACATGATCTAATGGATAGAAGTTGAAGCTAGACAAATCTGGACAGGAAATAAGGTGTAAATTATTAATGGTGAGAGTAATTAACCATTGGAATACTTTACCAAGGTTGTGGTGGATTCTCCATCACTGACAATTTTGAAATTAAGATTGGATGTTTTTCTAAAATATATGCTGTAGAAATTATTTTGGGAGTTAGGCAGCTAAGTATTTTTGTGATTCTTACCTGTTGTTCCTTCCCCATAGAAAACTTCTTCCATCTGACATTGCTCCTATAGTTTATAAATGTTATGTAAGTGTGTTGGTTCTCCAGAGGCAGAATATGCTGCACCTATTTGCAATGCATTTAGTTGTTATCAGTCTTTCTATAGTAATTCAGGATGTGAGGCACTGATAGGATGCATTTCTGAAGTGTATCAGACAAGATCTATTTCAAGATTAAGAATACTACCAGGGCTAGGGTAATAGAACACAGCTCCTTTGACACATAAAAATATTGTCTTACCTTAGCTGCCCCTTAAAAAGTTAAATCCTGGAAATATCAATATTCAACTTATCTTCAGACACACAGAATGTGATTCCAGTTAGGCAAATACTAGTACTATTTTTAAAAGTAGAGTGGTGTGAACTTTTCACAGAAGATCTCAAAACATGTGAAATCTGCCTAGGTTCAGATTCAGACATGGAAATAAATCCAGCAGATTTAGGTAAGATTGTTTAGGGATCTATTAACCTATTGTAGAAACTCAAAGTGAAACTTTATTGTTTATGAATCCAGACCTGGATGCACTACATAAACACCTGTGATCAGACTGTGTTCTGGGGAATTCTTCCCATCATGAGCACAAATCTTTGTATTTTAGAGAGAAAGTTCTGAATACCTTTAACCTTCATGTTCTAGTGAGAAAGTTATTACTTTACAGATATTAAATGGAAAGAATAATTGACAATTCACATTCAACTTTTAACATTATATTTGTTAAGAATGAAAGAAAATGAAGAAGTGAATATGAAGAAATCAAGTGTCTTAACTGTACATAGCAAATGGAATGCTGTCACAATTATTTCTTTTGTTGCTGATATTTTTAGCATTATAGAGAGACCAACATAAGCAAGGCACTGCCTTTCTCATCCTTACAGCTTGGAGAGACTCTGCAGTGGCATTTTGCAGGTTTCACGGAAAAATTTTCATCAACTTCAGTCAAGTAGGTTCACATTCTCTAAAATTCACATTATGTCTGGAATTAAAATCAACTCCAAAAACAATCCAAAATTTGGTCAAAAGCACTAATTTCTGGAAAATGTGAAAATGAGTAATTTCAGCTGGTTTTAAATGTGACCCAAGTCTGCTCTAAAGTAAAGGCCAGGTTCTCTTTAAAGGTGTACAAATGAGACAATCATTACATTCTCGAATGAACTCACATAGAAAAATGATAAATGACAAAAACATTATATCACCTCTGGGTGAACGTTTCACAAAGCACTGACTCTATATCTGACCTCTCAGTCCTCATCATCAAAGGAAACCTGCTCAACACCTTCAAAAAATTAGCCTGGGAGCTTAAATTCATAACTTTGCTAGACACTAAAAATCATGGTCTGAATATGGACACTGGATTTATGGCTTATTACAGCTATCTATAAAGCCTTGTCTACTACAGATTTTTGTTGACAGAAGTCAGCACAATGGAAGTGTACACACTATAATACTCCTTCCTTCAACAAAACTCTCCTACTTTGCTGACAAAATAAAATCACTGCAATGAGAGGCATAGAGATTTTTGGCAAAGTTATATTGACAAAATGTCAATGTAGACACTGTGCTTGGTTATGTCATTTTAAATGGCCTCCGGAAGGTGTCCCACAATGACCATCCTGACCTCTGGTCAGCAGTTCGAACTCTGCTGCCCTGCAATCAGGTACAAAAGCTTCTGCCCTTCCCTCGTTAAAGGCCTGGGAGTTTTTGAAATTCCATTTTGTGTTTTTTAGGTGTGGAGAGCTCCCATCGCATCTTCCCAGCTGACCATGGTGGCTCCACACAGCAAACACTCTCCTCCTTGGAGCACCCCTGAGTTTTTGGATCTGCTGGCATTGTAGGGAGAGGAGACTGTGCAGTCCCAGTTCTGCTTCAGCTGTAGCAACTTAGGTACCTACCGTCAGATTTTTTTGCGGCACGTTGGATAAGGGCTACAAACAGGACATACATCAGTGCCATGTGAAGATAAAGAAGCTAAGGCAGGTGTACCAGAAGGCAAGAAATTCATACTGTCACTCTGGTGCTGTGCTGAAGTCCTGTTGCTGTTATGAGGAGCTGGACACCATCCTCGGTGGCAACACCACCTCCACTGCCAAGAGCCACATGGACACTTCAGCGGGGCTGGAGACAGCGGACAGTGGACTCAACCCCAAGGATGAAGTCGTGCATGAGGAGGTTGACCTGAAGGATGATGTGGAGCACATGGAAGGGTCATCCGGTGGCATGGTGAGTCAGGATCTCTTTTCCACTCCAGAGAGGTCTAGCCAGTCCCAGCAGTTTGTCTCTGGCACGCATGATGCAGGAGAGGAGAGCTCTGGTAAGTGATCTTTTTGAGGTTGTGACAGTGCACCACATAAGGCGTTATGGAAATATGCTTATGAATGTATATATGACATAACTGAAATATGTTTTATGCTACATATGCCATGTAACATATTTCTGTAAAGGTTATGATCTACTCAATCTATTCATCCTATTTGTATGCATGTATCATGTATTAGTGAAGAGGGAGAAACAGTAACAGGAAACTTGGAAATGGCAGAGATGCTTAATGACTTCTTTGTTTCGGTCTTCACCGAGAAGTCTGAAGCAATGCCTAACATAGTGAATGCTAATGGGAAGGGGGTAGGTTTAGCGGATAAAATAAAAAAAGAACAAGTTAAAAATCACTTAGAAAAGTTAGATGCCTGCAAGTCACCCGGGCCTGATGAAATGCATCCTAGAATACTCAAGGAGCTAATAGAGGAGGTATCTGAACCTCTAGCTATTATCTTTGGAAAGTCATGGGAGACGGGAGAGATTCCAGAAGACTGGAAAAGGGCAAATATAGTGCCCATCTATAAAAAGGGAAATAAAAACAACCCAGGTAACTACAGACCAGTTAGTTTAACTTCTGTGCCAGGGAAGATAATGGAGCAAGTAATTAAGGAAATCATCTGCAAACACTTGGAAGGTGGTAAGGTGATAGGGAACAGCCAGCATGGATTTGTGAAGAACAAATCATGTCAAACCAATCTGATAGCTTTCTTTGATAGAATAACGAGCCTTGTGGATAAGGGTGAAGCGGTGGATGTGGTATACCTAGACTTTAGTAAGGCATTTGATGCGGTCTCGCATGATATTCTTATCGATAAACTAGGCAAATACAAATTAGATGGGGCTACTATAAGGTGGGTGCATAACTGGCTGGATAACCGTACTCAGAGAGTTGTTATTAATGGTTCCCAATCCTGCTGGAAAGGCGTAACGAGTGGGGTTCCGCAGGGGTCTGTTTTGGGACCGGCTCTGTTCAATATCTTCATCAACGACTTAGATATTGGCATAGAAAGTACGTTTATTAAGTTTGCAGATGATACCAAACTGGAAGGGATTGCAACTACTTTGGAGGACAGGGTCATAATTCAAAATGATCTGGACAAATTGGAGAAATGGTCTGAGTTAAACAGGATGAAGTTTAACAAAGACAAATGCAAAGTGCTCCACTTAGGAAGGAAAAATCAATTTCACACATACAGAATGGGAAAAGACTGTCTAGGAAGGAGTACGGCAGAAAGGGATCTAGGGGTTATAGTGGACCACAAGCTAAATATGAGTTAACAGTGTGATGCTGTTGCAAAAAAAGCAAACATGATTCTGGGATGCATTAACAGGTGTGTTGTGAGCAAGACACGAGAAGTCATTCTTCCGCTCTACTCTGCTCTGGTTAGGCCTCAGCTGGAGTATTGTGTCCAGTTCTGGGCGCCGCATTTTAAAAAAGATGTGGAGAAATTGGAAAGGGTCCAAAGAAGAGCAACAAGAATGATTAAAGGTCTTGAGAACATGACCTATGAAGGAAGGCTGAAAGAACTGGGTTTGTTTAGTTTGGAGAAGAGAAGACTGAGAGGGGACATGATAGCAGTTTTCAGGTATCTAAAAGGGTGTCATGAGGAGGAGGGAGAGAACTTGTTCACCTTAGCCTCTAAGGATAGAACCAGAAACAATGGGTTTAAACTGCAGCAAGGGAGGTCTAGGTTGGACATTAGGAAAAAGTTCCTAACTGTCAGGGTGGTTAAACACTGGAACAAATTGCCTAGGGAGGTTGTGGAATCTCCGTCTCTGGAGATATTTAAGAGTAGGTTAGATAAATGTCTATCACGGATGGTCTAGACAGTATTTGGTCCTGCCATGCGGGCAGGGGACTGGACTCGATGACCTCTCGAGGTCCCTTCCAGTCCTATAATCTATGATTCTATGATTCTATGATCATTTTTGTATTCGAAGTTATGAATATTGGCTGTATACTTGCTTGATTTTTAAGTAGCCTTAGTAAAGCATTTGGTAAGCTTCTTGAGAAAGGAATGTGCAAATTAAGTGCCCAATCAAGAAACACTTAATGAACAATGGATCTTGGAAGGTTCCAATCCACATAAGAAGTCTTCCTTGAAACACTGAAGATAGCAAGTGGGCAATGGCTACTGCCTGTAAAAACTGAGTCATATATGGACATGTGATTTGCCCATGTGACTACAAAACTTCATCTTGGAGCTGGAATTTGCATAGGAGAGAGGAGGGGTCTCCACCCACAAGAGAAAGTCTATTTAAGCCTGTGGGAGACTCCTCCATTTTGTCTTCAGTTGGCTCAAGAGATAGCCTCTCCACCCCAAAAGGCTACCTGGAAGAAACTGAAACAAAGGACAGTAACCACAGAGTGATTGCTGGACCCAGACTAGAAGGAGACTAGTCTGTAAAAGGAAGCTTACTGGAACACCTCTGAGGGTGAGGTTTTATCTGTATTCAGTTGTCTTACTATATTAGGCATAGACTTGCATGTTTTATTTTATTTTGCTTGGTAATTCACTTTGTTCTGTCTGTTACTATTTGGAATCACTTAAATCCTACTTTCTGTATTTAATAAAATCATTTACTTATTAATTAACACAGAGTATGCCTTAATACCTTGGGGGCTGGGGGGGGGGGGGGGAATGGATGGCTGTGCATATCTCTCTATCAGTGTTATAGAGGGTGAACAATTTATGAGTTTACCCTATATAAGCTTTATATAGGTAAAACAGATTTATTTGGGGTTTGGACCCCATTGGGAGTTGCGCATCTGAGTGTTAAAGACAGGAACATTTCTTAAGCTGCTTTCAGTTAAGCTTGCAGTTTGTGGGATGTGGTTCAGACCGAGGTCTGTGTTTGTGGCTGGCAAGCATGTCTGGCACAACCGGGCAGGGTTCTGGAGTCCCAAACAGGCAAGGAAAGCAGGGGCAGAAGTAGTCTTGGCACATCAGTTGGCAGCTCCCAAGGGGATTTCTGTGATCCAATCCATCACAGAGGTATAGCTGTCCTTTGCTTTGTATATTCTAGAAGTTGGTGAAGGGACATGAACAGGACTAGCTGTATTCATATGTGCTTCACATTCCCCTGTGCAGCAAAGCAGTGCAGTGGAACAGTGTGTTAATGCACACTGAGATTTCATGGGAATCCTCCAGAAAGATCTCTAAGAAACTTTCCTGGAGGTACTCACCAATTCTCTGCTGAAGGCTCCTTAACAGAACTGCTTTCTTCCTTCCACCATCGTAGGAAACTTTCCCACACCAATCATCAATCACTTGTGCGGGGACAAAAATGGCACACAAGCGAGCAGCATAGGGACCTGGTCAGATGCCCCACACATGCAGGAGATGCACCCTTGCATCCTTGCTTACCCTCAGGAGTCAGATATCGGCTTCAGTGACCCCGTCTGTTGAAAAAGGTGGGAAAATGTACAGTATTGTCCCTAGTCGCCTGCAGTTAACCCCTAAAAAAAACACCGAGACCCCATATTCAGCACCAGTGGAGGGCAATGAAAATGATTAGGGGGCTAGGGCACATGACAAACGAGGAGAGGCTGAGGGAACTAGGCTAATTTAGTCTGCAGAAGAGAAGAGTGAGGGGGGATTTGATAGCAGCCTTCAACTACCTGAATGGGGGTTCCAAAGAGGATGGAGCTAGGCTGTTCTCAGTGGTGGCAGATGATGGAACAAGGAGCAATGGTCTCAAGTTGCAGTGGGGAAGGTCTAGGTTGGATATTAGGAAAAACTATTTCACTAGGAGGGTGATGAAGCACTGGAATGCATTATCTAGGGAATCTCCATCCTTAGAGGTTTTTAATGTCCGGCTTGACAAAGACCTTGTTGGGATGATTTAGTTGGGGTTCGTCCTGCTTTGAGCAGGGGGTTGGACTAGGTGACCTCCTGAGGTCTCTTCCAACCCTAATCTTCTATGATTCTATGAATGGTCCCTTGAAATATGTGTTAACTATTTATTCTAATCAATCTGCTCCACCTAGTATTTAGCTGTGACATTCTGAGTATATTTCCCAGACCCGAAGAAGCGCTCTGTAAGCTCAAAAACTTCTCTCTCTCACCAACAGAAGTTGGTTCAATAAAGGACATTACCCTGTCTCTCTACAAATCTTTTGACAAGCCTCCTCTGTGTTGTGCATTCTAATGAACTCTGAAACCAGGTAAGTTTATATGGTTTGGGGTACACTGATTTGTGGTTGCCAACATTTTGCATAGCTCTGCTCACATTGTATCTTACTATACACATTTCATTTGAGAATATGCTATTCACTCCTAAATGAACAAAGGTACTTCTACTCTGTGACATGTTAAACAGTTGTGTAAACTAAACTATTGAAAACAAGTACTTCTGTATACCCTCAACTGCAGGACAACTTATATCTTTGCATGGACATTAGATGCATCAAGTGAAGTCTAGCTCTCAAATTAAAATTTCGTATTCAGGATACCATCAATAAAAGCATACCCTAAACCATTCAAAATATGACTTTTTTAAAAATTGCATTAATAACATTTAGATTAAAAGTTAAATGAGCTCTTTTATTTACAAAGGGCTGCAAAACTCTCAGTTAATTTATGTTTTAAACTATGAACATTTCCACCGTAAATCTGTTGGGTTTAAGAAGTGTAAAATTCTAGCTAATGCCCCCAAACATATAGTTAAGATATGTTTAACTGAGTGGAAAAGAAACGGCCCCTTGTGTAATGCCATTGAGTTCACATGAGTTACAAAGGCTGAGTGCTGGGATGCCAGACACTGTTTTTTTACCCCAGACAACCTAAATATGAAGGAATAAAGACAAAACGTGAGGGAAAGAGACTTCAGAACTCTAGTTTAAAAAGCAAACAGAAAAGAACTCAGTGCACCAGCAAGTAAACTGAAACCCTTCAGTGAGTTCTCATGGCTCAGACAGCATCATAGCTACACAACACCTGTGAACCAGAAAAGCACTGACTTGTGAACTATCATGCTAAATATCCCACTTACTTTCATTCTAAATTAAATGGAAACAGCAATTTGAGGCAAAGTAAGATGTTTGGTGCACACATTTGCATGTCAATATCTAGGGTAATTTTTCACTGCCTAGCCATAGAAGCATAGGACTGGAAGGGACCTTCAGAGGTCTTCTACTCCAGTCCCCTGCATTCATGGCAGGACTAAGTATTATCTAGACCATTCCTGACAGGTGTTTGTCTAACCTGCTCTTAAAAATCTCCAATGATGGAGATTCCACAACCTCCCTAGCCAATTTATTCCAGTGCCTAACTACTCTGACAGGAAGTTTTTCCTAATGTCCAACCTAAACTGACATCGTTGCAATTTAAGCTTATTGTTTCTTGTCCTATCCTCACAGATTAAAGAGAACAATTTTTCTCCCTCCTCCTTGTAACAACCTTTTATATCCTTGAAAACTGTTATCATGTCCCCCCTTAGTCTTCTTTTCTCCAGAATTTTCAATCATCCCTTGTAGGTCATGTTTTCTAGACCTTTAATCATTTTTGTTGCTCTCATCTGGACCTGCTCCAATTTGTCCACATCTTTCCTGAAATGTGGTGCCCAGAACTGGACACAATAATTCAGTTGAGGCCTAATCAGCATGGAGTAGAGCGGAAGAATTACTTCTCATGTTTTGCTTACAACACTGCCAGAATGATGTTTGCTTTTTTTGCAACAGTGTTACACTGTTCACTCATATTTAGCTTGTGATCCATTACGATCCCCAGATTCCTTTCCACAGTATTACTTCCTAGGCAGTCATTTCCCATTTTGTATGTGTGCGACTGATTGTTCCTTCCTAAGTGGAGTACTTTGCATTTGTCCTTATTGAATTTCATCCTATTTACTTCAGACCATTTCTCCAGTTTGTCCAGATCATTTTGAATTTTAATCCTATCCTCCAAAGCACTTACAACACCTCCCAGATTGGTATTGTCCACAAACTTTACAAGTGTACTCTCTATGCTATTATCTAAATCATTGATGAAGATATTGAACAGAACCAGAACCAGAAATGATCCCTGCATTACCCCACTTCCTGCTTGATTGTGATCCACTGATAATTACTCGCTGGGAACCAGTTATGCACCCACCTTGTAGTAGCTCCATCTAGGTTGTATTTCCCTATTTTGTTTATGAGTAGATCATGCACAACAGTATCAAAAGCCTTACAAAAATCAAAATATACATATCTATTGCTTTCCCCCCATCCACAAGGCTTGTTACCCTGTTATAAAATCTATTGGGTTGGTTTGACATGATTTGTTCTTGACAAACCCATGCTGACTTTTACTTATCTCATTATTTTTTAGGTGTTTGCAAATTGATTGCTTAATTATTTGCTCCATTATCTTTCCGGTACTGAAGTTAAGCTGACTGGTCTATAATACCCTAGTTGTCTTTATTCTCCTTTTTATATCTTGGCACTACATTTGCCCTTTTCCAGTCCTCCGAAATCTCTCCCATCTTCCATGACTTTTTTCAAAGATAATCACTAAATGATGGTGTTTGAGCTCTGGGGACACGGAGAAAGGTTGAGATGCAGTTTTGCATGCATTGAATTTTCCTGCATACTTCGGAAATCTAGTAAAATAATAATAATAATGATACCATAAATACTTTGCACTCGTGGTTTATAAAAACATTACATTTCAAAGTGCTGTACACAATGGAGTTGAGCAAATTATTTGTAGAATAATTCAGTAAATAGTTTACTTGACAAATTCCATCTCTCTGCCCTTGGAATATATATGAATAGACCAAAATTCTCTGAAATGTGAGATATTTATTCAAATTACCTTGATTTTTTAAAATTTATTTTATGTATTGATCCTGAACTATTTGCTGGAAATATTTGATAGCTGATATTAAAGATTTGATCTGTGCTGATTAATTATGATTGGTCACATTATATGACATGAGGTATTTTCTTTATGTCCCTGATTGTATAAGTATGACTCCTATCAAGAGGTAATCTTAGAGTTGCCAATGGGATTTGAATCCCTTGGGAGAGAAAGCAGATTAAGGAGAGGTAACCAATGAAGAGGATTGTGAATTTTACAGCCAAAAACAGGGTAGCAGTTACATAGGATGTGGAGGAAGAGAAGATGGGGGCTTGGAGCACTGGTACATACTATGTATAATGTGCTCCATGTTGAAAAGGAGCTAGCAAATATCTCATTTTCACAGACAGATACCACATATTCCCTGTTTCTAGAGTCTATTTCCTTCAGCAGATTTCAGTTAGGAAGTGAGAGTGGCAGGAGCACAGAGAGAGAAAAAGGAAGGACCAGTCACAATGCTCAGGACCTGGCACTTGGTGGAGAGCACAGACCACAACCTAATACCAGAACTAATCAATAGATAGTATCAGAATTGTTTCTTTGTCTTTTATCCGACAATCAGATTTTTGGCTAAGCATGTGAAGTTGTGATTACTGCTGCTGTTTGCCTACAAATTGTGCATCTCTTATTGTATTCTCTGTTATCCTATCTCCCCCATCCCACTGTGTCCTGATGTTTTGTCTCATCTTCCTGTTACATTTTGTCTTTTAAATTTTGGAGCAGGGACTGCCATTTATATACTGCCCAGCACAAAGGGGCCCAATCTGATAGTGGCCTTTAGATGCTAAGAGAATACTAATCTTGTACATGAATCAGTGGCCCCATTATTCAGCTTAATCATCAACCTTTGTTTAGTTTTACATATTTTGCAGCACATATGATATGTAACAGAAATTACTGCTATGCTACTATGGAAAATGAAATTATCCTGTTCTGTCCTAGCTTATAAACCTAGCTTATATTGGGAATGGCAAAATGTACACCCTGAAGGGCGGAGGTGGATAATGGAGGTTATGACACAGCATCTACATGTGGTGATGGTGATTCTGGGGGTGATGGTGGTGGGCCTTAGTTTTTATGAAGATGCATCTATAAGGGATCTTGATATGGCCTGAGTATGAGGGGATTTGGTACATTCTCCATTACCTGAAGTCCTTAAAACAAGACTTTCTAAAAGATACACTGTACTTCAACCTCAAGTCATTGGGCTTGATACAGGAATCACTGGGTGAAATTCTATGCTGTGTGTTATGGAGGAGGTCAGGCTAGGTGATCATAATTGTCCCCTCTGGCCTTAAATTTTACTAATTATTGATTACACAGCTATGCTTTTTCTTGGTAGACAAATGAACACAGAGTGTTGCAGTAATCTTCTTGGGTGAGTGTTTCTCACAACTTAGAGGAAAACTGAAGAGCTTTTGGTAAGTGAAACTTCCTTCTACCATCTCTTTGGATATTTTGTTTTGCAGGGCCTTGAAAGAAAGATCATAAGGCCTACTGGAAAATTGACTGGAGAAATAAACACTCCATAAATCTAATTTCTGAAGTTTATTAAAAACAATTCCCTATAAAGTTGTTTCCAAAATGTTTTAAGAAGAAGACCATATGCACATAAAAAAATAAAGACAGCAAACAGCAGAACTTATTTTAATTCTCATGGCTGCTGGCACTGTGGGGAAAAAACAAATTAGTATAGCAGTTCACCTCTTTTGACTGAAGACAAAATTGGTTCCCTTACCATTTAATTGATTACTTATATTTAAGAAGGGAAGAAAAAGTTCCTCTCCCTTAAATTCAGCATGTTATTAAATATTTTCATGAAAGCTCTTCCACCCCTCTAACTGACTCTCCACTGCCCAAATATTTGTATTGAATTACTTGGGAATATATTTTTGTATTTATGATTTTTTTTTTATTTTAATACTCAGGAAAAAAGAGTTGGAATTTACATTGTAAGTTTTTTGAGACAGGGAATAGCTCAAGGCTGCCTCCTCTTCGCTAATTTTGCACTATGCCAGTTCAGTGGGACAGAGAAAGGTAGATCTGGAATACTCTGTTTTCTCCTGTGTCTCCTGCTGAGTAGATCAGCCTAGTGATTTTACACACACACACATTACCATGCATTGCAGAATGCAACTAGGGTTTCATTTTTCTGTAACATTTATGCAGCTATTACTATATTTCTATATTTCTATAGTATAAGCTATACTTCTATATTTCTGTAACATTTATATAGCTATACTTCCACCAGTAGTCCTATGGAGTTCAGAAGAAATACTCACTGGAGTAAAGTTACTAGTCTGGATGTCTGCAGGATCAGGCTCTTTGTATCATCTTTGGGCATGGCTGCTGAATGGGAATGCAATTGGAACATATGGAGCAAATTTCTCTTCTCAAGTGTACAAATGAGAGTCTACAACGAATTAATTAGGAGCCACAGCTTTGCATCTAGGACATAATCTGATCCATCGGGTTTAAGGTTGTTGCAGTATATATGGTCAGAAATTTAATTATAGCAGGCACATGTCTGCTTGCTATTTTAAAAATATATTTCCTCTCACTAAAGGAAAACACAAATATTTCCTAGTAAATTTTCTCTGAACTGTGGCCAAAATAATAATGTGTATCAGGGTAGAAATCTGCAGCTAGAGAAAAGAAGGTCATTTATACTTTGCTAATAAGAAATAGGGGAAGGTTTCAACATCTGGAAGAGAGGAGGCAAAGTAAGATCATTATTTTTCTTTTACTTAAATCAATATGCTAATCATGTTCAGATTCTTCTACTGAGGGAAACATTCACAAGAAGAGCAGTGTCTTTCTGTGTGGTTAAAATTCTTCTCTCCTGTCCCGTCCCCCCTCCGCTCCCCCGAGTTAAAGGGTTATTCAGATTTTTTTCATGACTATTTCTCTTATTCAAAAAACTATGGGATATCCAAAAATACCTTTATACAATTGGCCAAATTCATCCTAATACAGTATAAGCAAGTCCATGCAAGCACTTTACACTGAAATCTGATAGTGAGACCTAGAACTGTTATCTTTGTTGATCATTTCTACACTGAATAAATATTCACACAGGATTGATTAAACTTCCAAAGCCCTTTGCTAGCATAAACCAGGCTCAACATAAAACTTGGGCTAGCTTCTCTGGATGTAGTCTCATCTATGATTGTCCCAAAATCCTGGTCAAGAGATGGGAGGTTTTGTCTCTTGAACACTATGTAGGTGGGCAAAAATTATTTGAAATAATTGGAGTTGCATATCCTTATGTCAATGCTGAATCTGGCCTCACTTTGTAATTTCTGCAAATTTGATTTATTTTGCTGCCATTTATGTTGAACATTTGCACTATCTTCAAACATTAACAGTCCATAATATCTGTCACCAGTTCTGATTTGCTACTGCATGATGAAGAGGAAAGAGAGAACTTTTGCTTAAAAAAACCCCAAACTGAGGAGGAGGATTTGGAACTTTATCTGTTGGCTATAGTTGACACAATCACTGCTCCTCATCTGGTTCATGGCTTTTTTCTGACCCACTTTCAGAGGGACCTTATTTAAGTACTTCCACAATAACTTTTAAATCTTTAAGCTTGGCATCAGAATAACCTCCTTCCTCATCAAAAAAGCCATCTGTAGACTGCACTAGCAATTGCACATTTCATTCTCCCATGCTGGACACTGACATTCTGTGAAAACCAAACAAAAAGTACATATTGATTTATTTTACTTATCTATAATTGTTCTTTTCCTCCTATTTTATTTTGAACTCTGGGTCTTAGTCATCATGCAGTAAAGCAAGGCTGATATTTCTTTCTAGTCTGCTTTAAAATATCTTTTAAGTGATTTTTGGCAGTTAACAGCATAAATATAGGAACTTGCTGTTGACATCAAAATCATTCAAGCCCAGGCCCATAAAAAGCAATAAGTCTAGGTTATCAGGTCATCATGTTAGTACCAAAGCCAGCCGTCAAAGAGACCAGGGGATTTTCAAAAGGGAACTGCAATAAAACTATCCAGGAACAACTTTCCTCTAATGAACAAACTTTATTGGTCCTTGAAAGGTATTCTCAGTGGGAGCCACCTCTAAATCCAATGTGACATGACATACTTCATTTATTCCAGAAATCTCTGGTGAAAAAATATAGGACTGATAAAATATAGGACACATGCTGGGCTTTCCAGTCAGATGAGAGCACTTAAGAACATCAGCATGTGCAGTCAGTGAAAGAGCTTACTTTAGCTAGTCTCCTGCACATACATATGACCAGAAAGAATTATCATAAAATCTTTTGGAACTCTAACAGCCATGATTAGAATACAATGCCAAGTTTACAGAAGGTGCAGAGGGGCCAGATTTGATTAGCATTGCCACTCAAATTTGACCTGGCCGCTCCTCCATAGACATAGACAGATGGGTGGCTGGGACAAACCTATGTGGTGCTGCGACCCCATGCCCTTTTGCCCCTCTTCTCAGTGGCCCTTAATGCAGAAAATGTTCTGCTTCAACTAGGACAGGGGGTGCCTCAGGGTTTACAGGTCACCGTTGTGGATACCTCATAAGGCCACATCTGGGGATTAGCTACTTTCAGGTGAAACGCCCCTCTCTCGACAGTTGCTCACACTACATTCCTCCTCGCTCTCCAGGGCTCACAGTGCTCCCTCTTCATGACTCAGCTCTCCAGCCAGATCACTGTACAGTATTCCCCTTTCAGGGAGTCAAGATCCCACTGGATCATCCATCCACTGGCTATTCCAAACAGTCTTCTGATCCAAGATCAGGGCCTGTGCCATTTTCCCAGTGGCTGATAGGGGAACCTGGGCTCACTCACTACTCTAGATTGCAGTCCAGGACCATATGTCTAGCCACTACAATCTGCTTGCTTCCAGACCCTATTGCTATTTCCCTGGACTCCTTCCTACTTCTTCACCCTCCAGGTTCACTGACCCAAACTCCATCCTCCCAGGGAGTAACTATAAACTACTCCTTTCTTTGGGACAGACCACCCTTCTCCCAGGGTACAATTGCAGACTACTTCCCCTGCAGCCTCCTTCTTCCTTTGTACATGCCCATCCTGCTCCTTCCCAACTGGGATCCATCTTTATTTAGTGTCTGAACTCTAAATCTCTTCCCAGATATAGCCTACCAACTTAATTGATCTAATGTAACTTGCTCTGCCTTGTAGGGGATGCACATCCTGCCACAGGGGACTTGAGGGGTCAAGCGAGACAGTGAAACCCAGGACTGATGGGAGGTAAGCCAAGGGGCCTCTGTAGTTGACTGACTTACTTGGAGCTGTTAATTGTGATGTTGTCTGGCTGTTATTTAATTCTGTTTATTACTACTTTATTGAACTAATTCACGTTATCCCACCTAGACTGGGATGAAAGGTCCTTGTGTGCTTTGTATTCCCTCCACGTGCACAGTATTCCTCCATAAATGTGCCAAATGTTAGCTGTCCATGTAGCTCTATTAGTTGGAGTGCTTACAGCATTTGCCTTCAGGGTGGCCAGGGCCTCACACTATAACTAGTTTCTGAGCACCACAGCTCACACATTCCAGATCAGGATGAGCCTATGCCCAAGATGACATCACTTTCAAAAGGGAGCCTTTAAAAAGTGCTCCTGAGCATGTGCAAATGGTGATTTTTCAGAGGTTTATTAACTTAGCCAAACTTGGTGGCTTTTCATTGAGACAGCAAAAGGCACCTCTCTGACCACAACGCTATCCTCCTGCCAAAGTTCTTGTTCCTGGTCTAAGACATGTATCTCCAGAGCAGTTCAATTAAGTGGCGAGGTGGAAAAAAAACATAATAATAGCAAAATTACTTATTTTGCTCTTACCCCATTCTTAGAACTGGCTGAACTGTTTTTTACTTTAACATTCACAAACATTCTGTTTGAGGCAGAGACCAAGCATGGAAGATTTCAGCCCATGTGGTTAAAGTGTGGCAAAGTTATAAACAACTGAAAAGAGTTCATATTAGAAAATGTTAAGCAACCCGTAACTAGACTATTAGCTGTGACTGTAAATCCGAAGATTCACTCTACATCACAGGTTTTCAAACTTGTTCCCAGTCCCATTAATACATCATTCCACAAGTTATCTCCTCTCCCTCTTATGACTGCACAGACCATCTCTCCTCTCAATTACAACCTCACAACATCCCTGTGGCAGTAACTGTTTATATGGAAAAGTCACATTAGAAGAGCAATTATGCCTTTTCAATCTGTGATCGACCTGGGCCCTAGAAGTCCATAGAACCTCCTTCCTTACCTAAAGTCATACCACATGGTTTTATATGCTGAATTATCATACACATTGAAAGAGTTAATAACAGAAGCATATTATATTTTCCAGCTGCAAAGTAGTCTGGCAGTGAAGCTAAGCAAACATGCATACCTTAAAAAAGTAAAATACCCAAATGTACTGTATAAGTAAAGGGAGAATGCATATAAATAACCTATGATATTTTAGCATCTTCTTCATAATTTGTCCAAGGTTAGACAGTATACATTTATATTAAAAAAGAAATAATTCATAAACATCAAGAATTAAACAAGTCAAGATGAGTGAAGGAATTCTGCCAATAAATATATCAAAAATGTCCCTCATGAATAAGAAACTTGAAAGTAATGTGTGCTGAACAGATTGAAACTGCTAAAATCCTTTCTGTAAAATAAATTAATTTAGGGCCAGTCCTGATCTAAGTTACACAAGTATAAACAAGGAGAAACTCCTTGGGTTTATCACAGTAACTCCAGATTATATTCCAGATAATACTTAGTCCTGCCTTAGTGCAGGGGACTGGACTAGATCACTTATTGAGGTCCCTTCTGGTCCTACATTTCTATGACTTATGTTGATATGAAATAAAATTTAGTTTCTAAGAGCATGAATTCCTTTTCATGTGAAAATGGTATTGGCACTTAAACAGCTATTGTGTAAAACTAAATATATTGTGGGGCCACATTGTGCAAAGTGCTGAGCATTGCTTTGGTAACTAGCATCCTCAGCAGTGGGAGTTGAGTGCTCTCAGTACATCACAGGATTGGGCCTGTAAAATCAAGGGACAGATCTTCAAAAGAACTCAGCAGCACCCAGTGCTTTGAGGCCTTCTGAAAATTCTGATCAAAATTTACAGGATTTAAAAAAGTTAATATTGCTACAGCAACATTTGACTCAGCCACCTGAATCATATATCACATTTATGTGTCTTGATATAAAGAAAAAAAGTAAGTGAAAAGAAATTCCCTAGGCTTAAAAATGTTAGAAGTTAGATGGTCTCTAACAATCTTGAAATTCACTCCTCAGCTTACATCTATTGGACTATGTAAATAAGGAGTGTATACTTTCATTGCTGCTTATTCTTATTGTCTACAGGATTAACAATGCAGCAGCAAGTGTTTACATTAAGATGACTCTATCTTGGCAACTGAAATGGGGAAAAATAGCATTTGACTGTCCTCAGCTCCACACAAGTGCACAAAGTAGGTAGGGAAGACAATACAAAGAACCTCCCATCCCGCTGTGCAAGGGCCATGCTCAGATGTGGTTCTTTCACTCCCCTAAGCACAAACGGGTGCATACAATACATGAATGTACCTCCCCACCAAGCATACATTCAAAAGTTAGTCTAACTCTCCTGCTCCCCCCTCCCCCCCCCCGGCCCAACCAGCCTCCCTCCTGAGCACTCCACCATGCTACAGTCACTGCTTACAGCCTCTTCTCTGTTCTCTAACTGGGGTGCAATGATGCCTGTATTTTTTGTCTTTTCTATTTTTTATCTATGACCAGCCTGAAATTCTGTGGCTTATACGGGTCTGTCGCATCTTACGCACATTTAACATGCGCGAATTCAGCTTTACACGGTCGGCAAAAAACAAAGAAAGAGGAAAAATAACAATTTAAATACTGTTCCTGTAGTTCGGCGATTCCGCCCGCCATTACACTCAATGTAATTTTGACTATACACGGTTTTCGCTTTACGCACTGACCGTGGAACGTAACCTCAGCGTAAGATGAGACAGACCTGTAAAGTCACAGCTGTAACCACTTCCCAAATAGTGGCTAACCTTCCTTCTTCTCCCTTTAACAGCTAAAAGCAGGGAAAAGGGTCCAAGAGGAGGAAGAGGCAGCTACTGCTGTATCACAACCTGCTGGTTGGATAGACATTTCCAGCAGCAGTAGAATGTACAGGTTTTTCAATCTTCCTATAGAATACTATGGCAAGGATATAATTTTCTATTAAATTCTATGGAATAGTTCAAAAAGCCTACCGAAAGTTTTGATTTTTTGGTCAACTTCTATAGAACTATTCCATAAAGGATCATTTCTACACTGGTGCCCGTCCCGGTCTTAAATGATGCTCAGATTACCTAGTATAGCTACAGTAATCAGAGATTTAGCACAGTCTTTGTTAAAGTAAAAATGAAATAAAATAATTTCCCCATCAAATCAAAAAGGGAGCTTCAATTCCAAGGAATTTTTAAAGATAAATAACAGTAGAATCTTGGCCTGTGAGGTAAGTGTGTGGGTGGGTGGGTGGGTGGGTGGGTGGGTGTCTCTCTCTCTCTGTGTATATATATATAAAAAAATCAGGAACAATATTCCACAAAGGGAAAGATGTGTATAATAAGCTCATTAGTAATAAGCTCATTAGTTAAAATTCTCCTCTCTCATCCTGCATAGCCCTGACCTGAATAAATTATGAAAAAGAATTCAAACAGTCTTCCTGCCCTTTCTGCTGAATAGGTCAGCTTGCTGCACAGCAAAGATACATGACCTTCTATGGCTCCGGTAGTGTAGCATTACCCCTGCATTCCAACCCTCTTTAGAAAAATCACACTGCCTATTTCCTAATCTAAATGGGAACGAAAACCAATTCATCCAGAATTACAGTGAGTCTGATCTTCATAAAATTTCTTGCGAGATTAGAACAGGAGAATCCATAGATTGAAATTTTTATTTATTATACTAAAATCCTAACAAACCCATGAACTCAATATTTCATTTCAGGAGTAAATGCAGTTTCAGCCAAGCACATGGCATATTAAATCACAAACACACAAAAATGATCAATAAATTGTACAGTAATCCAATTAGAAAAAACTGAAATGAAATTTTGTTAATGCTACATTAAGAACTGGAACTCACAAAAGTGAAGCATTTAAAATGAAAAGTTATCATAGTCATATAAGACCCTGATCATGCATTCTGATCCATGTGGGTAAACTCTTATGCCCGACATGTTAACGGGACTCTATCTTATTAATTTATTATTATTTATTATTTAAATTACCATGGTTCCTGGGAGACCAGTTCTGGATCGCATTGTGCTAGGTGCTATACACAGAACACAGAACAAAAACATGGTTCCCACCCCAGCAAGCTTACAATCTAAAAGAATAGGTTGTTCTAGAGGCCTGCCCACATGGCTTGGACTGCAGAATCAAGGCCTAAAATTGGCAACATTGGGCATGCTTATCAAAAGATTTAGATATTAAAAATATGTGCACCATGCATTAGAGTTATGCCAAAATTGTAATCACAAATGGAACATTTCATCTGCAAATGAAAAGGTATTCTTAAAAAGCAACAGAGGATCCTGTGGCACCTTTGAGACTAACAGAAGTACTGGGAGCATAAGCTTTCGTGGGTAAGAACCTCACTTCTTCAGATGCAAGTAATGGAAATCTCCAGAGGCAGGTATATATCAGTGTGGAGATAACGAGGTTAGTTCAATCAGGGAGGGTGAGGTGCTCTGCTAGCAGTTGAGGTGTGAACACCAAGGGAGGAGAAACTGTTTCTGTAGTTGGATAGCCATTCACAGTCTTTGTTTAATCCTGATCTGATGGTGTCAAATTTGCAAATGAACTGGAGCTCAGCAGTTTCTCTTTGGAGTCTGGTCCTGAAGTTTTTTTGATTTGTAAACCCTCCTTGCCTTCAGATGTACATCTGGATTTGTGTCATACTCCTATTTCTATAGTGGACTGACAGGGCCGGCTCCAGGCACCAGCCCACCAAGCTTGTGCTTGGGGCGGCACCTGGAGGGGGGCAGCGCGGCGCTCCGGCCCCCGGGGAGAGCGGGGCCACGGCCGGGCTTGCCGCCCTCGCCGGGGGGAGAGCGGTGAGCCCTGGCTGGGGCTCGCAGCCCTCTCGCCGCCCTGCCCCCTGTGCTCTGGCTGCCGGGGGGAGAGCGGAGCCCCCGCCGGGGCTCACCGCCCTCCTCCCAGGGCTCCGGCCGCCCTCCCTTCTGGCGGCTGGGGGGAGAGTCGCCGCCCTCCCCCCGGGGCTCCGCCCCCCCCCCCACGGGGGGGGGGGGGTGGCCGGCGGCTTTTTTGCCTGGGGCGGCAAAAAAGCCAGAGCCGGCCCTGTGGACTGAATAAACTCTTTCAAACAATCATTTAAATCCCTCATTGATGCTTCCTTTGGCTGTACTCTGTACAACAAACAAATTCATTTAAAAGTATATATAGATAATGGAACCTGAAGAAGTGTAAATATATTCCCCCCATCTTTCTTCCCATATCATTTGTCACAGTTGTAAGTCTTCCTTGGATGTCTTTGTACTTTTGTAGCACTTTTGGGCATCACAATTGCCACAATTCAGGGAACCTGTATTCCCCCTCATGGTCCAGCAAGGGAGCCCACTCTAGACTCCCCAGTTCCTCAGCTGTCACCTCTCTTGGTCAGGGACCAGCGTCTCTTCCCTCCTGACCAGGCTATTTCCAGACTGCACAGCTCCATGCCTATCCTGTGAACTCACCAGCCAAGTCAGGCTGCCTAAGCTGGCCTCTTTTACTTTTCTCTGGTGGTAAATGTTGTAGTTGCCCCAGTAAAGCTACCAAACAGGTCTTTCCAAGCAAGCACATTCATTCTTACGGCAAAATACAGAGAAGTTGGGACAATTTTTAAGGTAGGGGTTTTGTTTGTTTCTTCAAACTCTCCTCATGTAGCTCAAAAACCACTGAACAGATTTGTTTAAAAATACTTTTGGTTTGAGTTTAAGCCTGCAAAATTTCAGTCCAAAAGATAAGGGTTTTTTGTTTGTTTTTTGAAGAAGTTACTGATGATTGAAACGGGTATAATTAGTAAAATGCTTTTCTTAACCTTAAAAACAACGAGGAGTCCGATGGCACCTTAAAGATTTATTTGGGCATAAGCTTTCATGGGTAAAAAACCCACTTCTTCAGATGCAATTTTTTACCCACAAAAGGTTATGCCCAAACAAATTTGTTAGCCTTTAAGGTGCCACCAGACTCCTTCTTGTTTTTGTGGATACAAACTAACATGGCTACCCCTCTGATACTTTCTTAACCTTAACTTTCTACTACACAGTTATCACTGGAACAAATTCATCTCCTATACTGGATTTTCACTAAATATGAATTGGGTACATTGTGTTACTTTTACTTTAATTACTATATTATTTAAATAAGACTATACTTTTGAAGTCTAGTAGGCCCTTTAATTTTCTGTACAAATAGTTACTTCTCAAAAAATAATGAATAGGTTCATTGCGCCTGTTTAAATCTAAGATCTGTAGGTATAAGTGAAGGTAGAATTTACCCCAATGTGCTTAGTTATGGTAAATAACACAAGCTTAATTTCAGAAGACTGTATTTGTTTTATATCAAGTCCTCTAAAAATAAGAAATGCTACCACGGATATTTTTCATTTTTCTGTGAGTTTGTAAACATACTAGTTTGTCAATAATAGTATCAGCTTCAAGGGATAAGAGATACATACACTATATAAGTCAGACAAAAGGAATTCAAAAGTGGAGCTGAAAACGATCTCAGTAACCAGAACATGTGTTTAGTCTTCTTGGTGCTCATCGGCATGGTGCAGCAGTTTCAGCTGCAGCACTTTGAATACAGATGTCTTATGGCTACTTCTGAATCCTAAGTTTGGCTAGCCTAAACTGACATGATGTTTTGCATTCTTATGCTTAGAAGTTGCTGCAGTTCATCTGCAGGAGTTCTTGTGGTGCAAAAATGCTATTTTTCTCTAATGCAGGGCAATCATGTTTGGCAAATATATCCAATCTGATAACTAATTTTCTGATTCTCACAAGTTAACATCAGTATTTATGACAGAGATTTATTAAAGGTAACTAGCTTGTTACCCATGAGAGGACTTTATAGAAAACTTTAGAGAGGTACTGGACAATCTGACAGCTGTTTGGATAGACTGTGTATCAAGATATTTAGTGTTCTCAAATTCTGTATAGTGAAAAGCATCTGATCAACAACAATATCTTCCAACATCTTTCTATCATATCAAATTATGCCCTATTAAGTTATAGGATGTCAGATAATACTATGCTGACATCTCAAATCATGTTACAATCAGAAAGGTTTTATCGGATTGTAACCGGGGTCCAGTGGGGCCAGTTGTGGTCACTCAATTAGGGTGAACTGCAAAGAATGGGGCAGACAATCCCCATATTTAAATTGACCAAGCCAGCTTCTTTATTACCTTACTGGTTACTCAGAAATCCAAAGAACACAGTTCCCTTAAAGTGATCCAGCCTCAGGCCTCCATCCAGGTACCCACATCAAATATGATGAAAATTTCTGTAAATCTTATTGCATCATATAAAAGAAAAGGTTCTACCAATCCCAAAGGATCAGACATGTTACCTCCCAGGTTAATGAATGTTTCAAATCTTACCCAAATACATGCTACAGCCAATTCTTATTAACGAAACTAAAATTTATTTAAAAAAAAAACGAGAGAGAGTATGGTTAAAAGATCAATATACATACAGAGATGAGCTCAATTCATTGAGTTTCAGATTCATAGAAGAGATGGTGAGATTTGTAGTTGCAAAGAGTTCTTTCGGAGATAGTTTATAGGTTATAGTCCAATGTCCAAATCTCATAATCAGGGCGTAGTAGCATAACTGGGATCTCAGTATTGTGACTCAAACTTCCCCTAATGAAGCTTAAGCAGATCTGAAATATCAGAATAAGGACCCAAGGATCTTTTATACAATTTCATGTCCTCTTTGAAAAGTTGGGATTTCCTTGGGGAACAAAAGGTAATTAGGATGACTTTGAAAGAGGTCCATCACCAGTATTTAGCTATGTGAATTAACATAAGGACATTTGCTTGTTCCTCCACTATTCACAGTACATTTCAAAGAGAGATGAATACCAAGATATCCTGTGTTTACAATTAATTTAAATGCTAGGATGTTCTTTTGATCTCTGAACTATCAGAATACAGCATAGACAGGGACTGCTGATTACATTGTCCACCCTACTCATACATGTGTAAATACACAAAAACACAAACATCATCTCTCCACATGTCTTTTGAGGGTTATTTATTTTGCAGGATGTTTAACTCTTTCTAGTCATGTGTCACACAGATATAAGTCACACATCATTTGATAAATATCCAAAGTGTTATTTTTGTCAAATTGTATAGCTGTAAAAGCAGAGATAACTGACACCCCTTCTAAAAAAGAGGCGTATTTTTGGTGGTTCTGAAAACCATCAAAAGAGGGTATTTCTTCACTGACATTTCCATATTTTCATATTTTTCTAACATGCAAAGTTCATATTGACTCTGTTGATTTATACAATTGTGGAACCATTTCACTCAGCTGTTTTATTTCAGATGAAATTATGCTATTCCCACACATTTCACTGATTTAAGTCAGCACATTTGTACTGCATTTTAAGAGATGGTAACTGTGACTCTACCTCCATACAGCACTGAGCTAGGCAAACTGATCTTGAAACAACTACAACAATATTTAGCAGCATGATCCCTGTATCAGGTTTGCAGGGTTTTGATCAAGGAAAATACCCTACAAACAATAGTGTATTTACCCTGAATCTGCTTTTGAAGACATATTTATCTGAATTCTCGTCTTGGATACCCCAGCACTAATTGAGAGTAACTCCACTGAAGTCAGTAGACTAATAGTGATATAAAAGCATTTTTGGTAAAGGAAGAATCAGGTCCATAATATTTGTTTGGATTTTTACAGATATATAGTTGATAAACATTGGGGACATTTTACTTATGATGTAACTAAATCAACTTGTGCTATAAGAGAAAGTTTAACCTGACTCCAGTTTTTCTACATAGAGAGAGCTCTCACAAGTCAATAGGAGTTCTGTGTATGGAAACATTGCAGATTAAGGACTCCACAAGAATCTGGAATCCTTAGCATTTAGTTTTAAAGAGGTCATCCCTCACTGTGACTTGTGGCTAAACTAGGAGTTTAGAGTCTTTGCTTATTCCTACTCCTGTTAAAGTCAAAGCAAGTTTTATTACTGGCTTCAGTGTCAGCAAGAACTAATAGCAAGGAAGCAACAGGGCTCCACATTATAGAAGCACCACTGAAACAATGTCATAATTGCAATGTCATGCCAGGATTATTGCCTAGACCTCCCAAAAGGACATTGTGACAAAGCTTACATGGGATCTTGCCTTTAACTTGTCGTTAAAGTTACTGGATGCTCTTAAGTAGCTCCTAAAAATCCAAGAAATCAAACAAACATATGTGCACGCCAGGGTACCTGCAAGATATCCTTTCCTGAATCAAAATGAACAAAATAAAAATGAACAAAAGGTTAAACATGTCAAGTGCCAGAGGCCAAGAAATAAAGACTAGTCCATTACCTGCACATGTGCGTGTCACATCATTATTATACTATGTCAGAAGGAAACTGAATCTTTGACACAAATGAAGAAAATGAAATCTGGAAAGGAACCTGACAGAGAACTAGAGATGATAGTTTCCACATTTTCTTGGAAGCAAGTGATATTGCAGAGAGGCTAAAGGCCAACTCATCCAATGGGATCCATAAACGCTGAGCTCTGTGTCCATGCTCCCTATATAATAAATGGGGAGAGATATTTGCCTATAAATGGTATCCACAAAAACTGGCATGCTAGGTGGGGAGTGTAGAGTTAGTCTCTCTCGGCCCAATGCATATTTAAGTGGAAGAGCTTCAACAGAAAAGATTGAGAGATACCCACATCAGAGTATCCAAGAGTCCAGTGGTAAGGGCACTCATCAGGCAGAGAGGGTTATTGAAGTGGGGTCTCCCACATCCTCGGTGAGTTCCCACTAAGCTAAAAGTATTGTGATGGGGTATATAAACCCCATACTGGTAAATCAGGGGTTAACAGGAGCCTGAGCCCAATTAGCCACTGGCTGGCACTTGGAGGGGTGTTAAGCATAACTGATGATCAAATCCAGACATGGAGGAGCTGGGTCATCTTAAAGGAAGTGGCATAGGACAGTAGGCAGAAGGCCAGGAAGGAGACCCAGGTGAGATGTAGCTGGAAGTTTCCTCTTTTGGGATAAAGGCTGAGAGAAGACTCGGGCTGAGAGAAGACTCTGAGAGGCCTGAAATTTGGAGTGATAGCTACAGGTGCTTGAGTTAGGAGGGAGTCTGTGTTCTGTAAGAAGAGTAAGAAAGAACTTTGCAGAGATTAAGCTGGACCCCAGCAAGAAGCCTTGAAAAAAGAGGATGTGGTACCTCTAAAGGAAGCCCGGGAAGCTGAGGATATCAGTGAAGGCAATAGAAGCAAGGAAAACCCTGGGTATGAATAATTAAAAGGCAAAAGTTAGAGGAGATGGTGATTCTCACTGCAGCAGGCCCAAAAGAGGAGTCCAAGATGGAGCTGAGACTGAGGGAGTGCCAAGGTAGTAGGAGATGAGGGGTTCTCACTATGGCATGTCCTGGGAGTTGAGTGGGCCAGAAGTATGTGTGTTGAGATTTCTTTTAGTAGTCTATTCTGAAGATTCTAGGTGAGGACCCATGAATCGTGGTAACACCCAGAAAGAGGGGCTGAAGAGGCTGGAACACTGGGTATTGTTTTATGTGTACTTGGGAGTGGAGTACCCCCAAGGCTGTGAAGATGTGGAAACTAAACTGTGATCTTGCCGGAGGGCATAGTCACAAGAAAAGCCAGATCACTGCAGGGCCAGAGTATCTGTCGACAGGGGTACTAGGGTATCAGAGACTGCTATGCAAAATGACCCATGAGTGTCCTCTTCTATAATTAGGAGAAGGTGGCAGTCTCCCTTATAACCCCCAGTCATTTTGTGTGCAGGTAGGCATGCTCTGAGAGTGCCTACCACACTGGGCCCTGTAGGCAAGATAGATGGGGGAATGCCTACCTTCACCTGGTTTGAGGATCCTGTTGGGGTTTAGGTAAGTGATCAGTGGCAGGGCATGTACATTGTGGCATTGTGCACATGCCCAGCTGCAGAAAATAGGTGCCTAGGGGATTTTCAAGTGGAAAATTTAGGCTCTGAGGAAATTTAGACTTAGGTGCCTAAAGAGGGAGTTAGGCACCTAAGCCCTCTTGTGGAACTGGGCATAAAATCTCTCATACATGTGGCTGGCCCAGAAGCACTGGAAATCTACTGTATATTCCAGTGGGAGAATGAAAAGGACCAGAAATAGCAGCACAAAATAATTCAAACATTTCAATAATAGAAAAAATATTATTACAAGGACACCAGAGAGATGCCATCATTTAAAAGAGGAGACAATCTTGGATCCCAAATAAAGAGTAGAATAAAAGCTCCTAAAGATTACAACTATTCCATTAAAAGCAGCAGAGTCCTGTGGCACTTGATAGACTAACAGACATACAGAAGCATGAGCTTTCGTGGGTGAATACCCACTTCTTTGGATGCATGTAGTGGAAATTTCCAGGAGCAGATATAAATATGCAAGCAAGAGTGAGTAAGGCTAGAGATAACGAAGTTAGTTCAATCAGGGAGAATGAGGCACTCTACTAGCAGTTGAAGTGTGAACACCAAGGGAGGAGAAACTGCTTTTGTAGTTGGCTAACCATTCACAGTGTTTGTTTAATCCTGAGCTGATGGTGTCAAATTTGCAGATGAACTGAAGCTCAGCAGATTCTCTTTGAAGTCTGGTCCTGAAGTTTTTTTGCTGCAGGATGGCTACCTTTAAATCTGCTATTGTGTGTCCAGGGAGGTTGAAGTGTTCTCCTACAGGTTTTTGTATATTGCCATTCCTAATATCTGATTTGTGTCCATTTATCCTTTTACGTAGGGACTGTCCAGTTTGGCCGATGTACATAGCAGAGGGGCATTGCTGGCATATGATGGTGTATATTACCTTGGTGGACGTGCAGGTGAATGAACCGGTGATGGTGTGGCTGATCTGGTTAGGTCCTGTGATGGTGTCACTGGTGTAGATATGTGGGCAGAGTTGGCATCGAGGATTGGTTCCTGAGTTAGAGTTACTGTGGTGCGGTGTGTGGTTACTGATGAGAATATGCTTCAGGTTGGCGGGTTGTCTGTGAGCGAGGACTGGCCTGTCACCCAAGGTCTGTGAAAGTGAGGGATCATTATCCAGGATGGGTTGTAGATCACTGATGATACGTTGGAGAGGTTTTAGCTGGGGACTGTATGTAATGGCCAGTGGAGTTCTATTGGTTTCTTTCTTGGGCTTGTATTGCAGTAGGAGGCTTCTGGGTACACGTCTGGCTCTGTTGATCTGTTTCCTTATTTCCTCATGCGGGTATCATAGTTTTGAGAATGCTTGGTGAAGATTTTCATAGAATATCAGGGTTGGAAGGGACCTCAGGATGTCATCTAATCCAAACCCCTACTCACAGCAGGACCAATTCCCAACTAAATCATCCCAGCCAGGGCTTTGTCAAGCCGGGCCTTAAAAACCTCCAAGGAAGGAGATTCCACCACCTCCCTAGGTAACGCATTCCAGTGCTTCACCACCCTCCTAGTGAAATAGTGTTTCCTAATATCCAACCTAGACCTCCCCCACTGCAACTTGAGACCATTGCTCCTTGTTCTGTCATCTGCCACCACTGAGAACAGCGGAGCTCCATCTTCTTTGGAACCCCCCTTCAGGTAGTTGAAAGCAGCTATCAAATCCCCCCTCATTCTTCTCTTCTGGAGACTAAACAATCCCAGTTCCCTCAGCCTCTCCTCATAAGTCATGTGATTCAGACCCCTAATCATTTTTGTTGCCCTCCGCTGGACTCTTTCCAATTTTTCCACATCCTTCTTGTAGTGTGGGGCCTAAAACTGGACACAGTACTCCAGATGAGGCCTCACCAATGTCGAATAAAGGGGAACGATCACGTTCCTCGATCTGCTGGCAATGCCCCTACTTATGCAGCCCAAAATGCCATTAGCCTTCTTGGCAACAAGAGCACACTGTTGACTCATATCCAGCTTCTCGTCTACTGTGACCCCTAGGTCCTTTTCTGCAGAACTGCTATCTAGACATTTGGTCCCTACTCTGTAGCAGTGCATGGGATTCTTCCGTCCTAAGTGCAGGACTCTGCACTTGTCCTTGTTGAACCTCATCAGGTTTTTTTTGGCCCCATCCTCTAATTTGTCTAGGTCCCTCTGTATCCAATCCCTACCCTCCAGTGTATCTACCACGCCTCCCAGTTTAGTGTCAGCTGCAAACTTGCTGAGAGTGCAGTCCACACCATCCTCTAGATCATTAATAAAGCTATTAAACAAAACCGGCCCCAGGACTGACCTTTGGGGCACTCTGCTTGAAACTGGCTGCCAACTAGACATGGAGCCATTGATCACTACCCGTTGAGCCTGATGATCTAGCCAGCTTTCTATCCACTTTACAGTCCATTCATCCAGCCCATACTTCTTTAACTTGGCGGCAAGAATACTGTGGGAGACTGTATCAAAAGCTTTGCTTAAGTCAAGGAATAACACATCCACTGCTTTCCCCTCATCCACAGAGCCAGTTATCTCATCATAGAAGGCAATTAGGTTAGTCAGGCATGACTTCCCCTTGGTGAATCCATGCTGACTGTTCCTGATCACTTTCCTCTCTAAGTGTTTCATAATTGATTCCTTGAGGACCTGCTCCATGATTTTTCTGGGGACTGAGGTGAGGCTGACTGGCCTGTAGTTCCCCGGATCCTCCTTCTTCCCTTTTTTAAAGATGGGCACTACATTAGTCTTTTTCCAGTCATCCGGGACCTCCCCCGATCACCATGAGTTTTCAAAAATAATGGCCAATGGCTCTGCAATCTCATCCACCAACTCCTTTAGCACCCTGGGATGCAGCGCATCCGGCCCCATGGACTTGTGCACGTCCACTTTTTCTAAATAGTCCTGAACCACTTCTTTCTCCACAGAGGGCTGGTCACCTTCTCCCCATACTGTGCTGCCCAGTGCAGCAGTCTGGGAGCTGACCTTGTTCGTGAAGACAGAGGCAAAAAAATCATTGAGTACATTAGCTTTTTCCACATCCTTGGTCAGTAGGTTGCCTCTCTCATTCAGTAAGGGGCCCACACTTTCCTTGACTTTCTTCTTGTTGCTAACATACCTGAAGAAACCCTTCTTGTTACTCTTAACATCTCTTGCTAGCTGCAACTCCAAGTGTGATTTGGCCTTCCTGATTTCACTCCTGTATGCCTGCGCAATATTTTTATACTCCTCCCTGGTCATTTGTCCAATCTTCCACTTCTTGTAAGCTTCTTTTTTGCATTTAAGATCAGCAAGGATTTCACTGTTTAGCCAAGCTGGTCGCCTGCCATATTTACTATTCTTTCTACACATCGGGATGGTTTGTTCCTGCAACCTCAATAAGGATTCTTTAAAATACAGCCAGCTCTCCTGGACCCCTTTGCCCTTCATGTTATTCTCCCAGGGGATCCTGCCCATCTGTTCCCTGAGGGAGTCAAAGTCTGCTTTTCTGAAGTCCAGGGTCCGTATTCTGCTGCTCTCCTTTCTTTCTTGTGTCAGGATCTCATGGTCACTGCCTCCCAGGTTCCCATCCACTTTTGCTTCCCCTACTAATTCTTCCCTGTTTGTGAGCAGCAGTTCAAGAAAAGCTCTGCCCCAGTTGGTTTCTCCAGCACTTGCACCAGGAAATTGTCCCCTACACTTTCCAAAAACTTCCTGGATTGTCTGTGCACTGCTGTATTGCTCTCCCAGCAGATATCAGGGTGATTAAAGTCTCCCATGAGAACCAGGGCCTGTGATCTAGCAACTTCTGCTAGTTGCCGGAAGAAAGCCTCGTCCACCTCATCCCCCTGGTCTGGTGGTCTATAGCAGACTCCGACCATGACATCACCCTTGTTGCTCACACTTCTCAACTTTATCCAGAGACTCTCAGGTTTTTCTGCAGTTTCATACCGGAGCTCTGAGCAGTCATACTCCTCTCTTATATACAACGCAACTCCCCCACCTTTTCTGCCCTGCCTGTCCTTCCTGAACAGTTTATATCCATCCATGACAGTACTCCAGTCATGTGAGTTATTCCACCAAGTCTCTGTTATTCCAATCGCATCATAGTTCCCTGACTGTGCCAGGACTTCCAGTTCTCCCTGCTTGTTTCCCAGGCTTCTTGCATTTGTGTATAGGCACTTAAGACAACTCATCGATCGTCCCTCTTTCTCAGTATGAGACAGGAGTCCTCCCCTCTTGCGCTCTCCTGCTCGTGCTTCCTCCCAGGATCCCATTTCCCCACTTACCTCAAGGCTTTGGTCTCCTTCCCCCAGTGAACCTAGTTTAAAGCCCTCCTCACTAGGTTAGCCAGCCTGCTTGTGAAGATGCTCTTCCCTCTCTTCGTTAGGTTGAGCCCGTCTCTGACTAGCACTCCTCCTTCTTGGAAGAATATCCCATGGTCGAAGAATCCAAAGCCTTCTCTCCGACACCACCTGCATAGCCATTCGTTGACTTCCACGATTCGACGGTCTCTACCCAGGCCTTTTCCTTGCACAGGGAGGATGGACACCACTTGTGCCTCAAACTCCTTTATCCTTCTTCCCAGAGCCACTTAGTCTGCAGTGATCTGCTCAAGGTCATTCTTGGCAGTATCATTGGTGCCCACATGGAGAAGCAGGAAGGGGTAGCGATCCGAGGGCTTGATGAGTCTCGGCAGTCTATTTGCATTTTCTTAACTGGCTTCATGAGCTTCACGAGCTTGTACTTGGTTTAATTGTGCTTGGTTTTTAACTTTTTAAAATTAAAATAAGCATTTAATTTCCCAAAATAGGAAAAATAGGAAAAAAATAGGAAGATATAAGAATATCTACTAGATTCACGTTGGATATTAATGCCTGCCATGTTACTGGTGTCATAATATATTGCAACAACACATATATCAAGTGACCAGGACAGGAAGTAAATATGTGCCTTAGCAGCACTCCTCTGTGTTGCAATGTTTTCATACCTGACACCAAGTGTCATGGGAATTTCTGTGCCTAAAATGCTTCCATTGCTTAGGTTATAGTTTGCCAGGCCCATAATTCAAATAATATTCCAGGCTAGCACTGAATTCATTTCTGACATCTTGAATAAAGAGGAAATAAGAAATGGCTTTGGTGGGACAGAAATATTGACCAACTTACAAGTTAACCATGTATTCCATTCATCAAAATGTTAAGAGAGCTGGGAATTCCCATAGTTGAGAAGTAGGATGTATTTTGAGGGGAGGGCATAATACAGTTTGTTTCTGTACACTCCCCAGTGTTTCACTCTCTATATTTCATATTTGATAACAACGGGGATTCACTTTTAGATCATTAACTTTCAGTGTGTGCTCTTATGTATTTTGAGTAACTACATCCCAAATTAATTAACTCAGCTCTGCTTTCCTTCAGGTTTCTTCAGGTTACTTGATTAAGAATTAGAACAGAGCAATCTGAGCAAATCCCCAACTAGGGCATTATGGAACATAATGTATTTTCATTTCAGTTTTAAAAAATCTTGAGACTCTACACTACCTTTCTTGCATAAGAGAGAATACATTAATTTAAACTGTGCCAGATGGGACAGAAACTTTGAGCCCTACTCTCCTCAATGGCATGTAAAGATAGAAATCTAGTATGTCTGTTAAAACCTGTCAGTCTCAGAGATACGAATAGACCTGGATGAACTTCCTGAAGCCTATCATTATATTTCATCTCTCTCAAATATGATGAATTTCAGTTTTTATAAATGTTAAGTGTTTGCAAATGGGCTGATTTTTTTAAAATAATTTGCTGATCTTAATAAATTATTCAGTCTAGGAATCCTTTGTGACCTGTCTTTAGCATGTGTGATGTCCTGGCCCTTTAAATGTTTGATCAATCCTTGATGGGGCCAATTAGCGATCTGGGGCAAAATCAGTACTTGGTCCTGCCAGTGAAGGCAGGGAGCTGGACTCGATGACCTTTCAGGGTCCCTTCCAGTTCTATGAGATAGGTATATCTCCTTATATTATATATTATTATTATTATATTATTATCACTCCCCCTCCCCAGTACAAAGCCTCACTTTCATGTTGGTTTCAGTTTTGCTGCAGAACAATAAAGTCTCCGTAGCAGACAGCACTGTTTCTATCAGTTCCTTCTGTATCTGTGTCTATCATCTTCTCTGTTGTGTCCAAATATAATATATTGGCAATGAGGAATTTATATTCCAATTGCCTGTAGAAGAAGAAAAAGTAAGCTAACAATAATATAAAAAAGGAAGAAAAGTTCACCTAGCAGCTAAGTGACAGACTGGTGCATTTTGCTGCTGGGACAGTGTAAACCAGCTAGCTAGAAAGGGGGAATTAGGCAAATAAAATTAGGACAAAGGATAAGAGTTCCACAATTATTGCCAGAGCTGTTCAAACAAAGCACGGAGGGAGAAGCAAGAAGTCATCTTGTATCCACAAAGAGAGTGTTGCATCACGGATAGCTGTCCCACTGTGCAACTCACCACCTTCTGCTGCTGGCAGATCTGGGAACGGATCACAGTGCATCCTGGGGGCAGGCTCACCATCCCATGATGCAGTTCTTTCCTTCCCATCATTCCATTGGCTTCCAACCACATTTTGTGCTGTTTTTGAACAGCCCAGGTAAACTGTGCACTCACCATCTCTGCCTGAAAACATGGATCCTGAACTTTAGACCGTTCTGGTGATGAGTATTATTAACCCAATGCGGCTGGTCCTGAAATATTTCATAAGCTGGGAAACAGCAAGGGACTCTGTGGCGCCTGCCCTGCTGTGTGCAGTGATAAGAAACAATTCAAGATTGCTGCTAGTATTCATGGAGCATGGTGGACCATTGGTACTGGGCTCAGGAAACAAGCACTGGGTGGTTAGATCACATCCTGACACATGTATGGGATGATGAGCAGTGGATAAGCAATTAACTTTCAGATGTGCAAAGCCACCTTCTTGGAACAGCGTGGATTTACCCTGCCCTGCGGCGCAAGGACACCAGAATGAGAGCTGCCCTCACAGTGGAAAAGTGAGTGGCAATCGCTATGTGGAAGCTGGCAAATTCAGACTGCTACCAGTCAGTCATGAATCAGTTTTGAATTGGAAAGTTCACCGTGGTGGTTTCTTATGTCCATCTGTCATCTGCTCCTGCCCCTGTCTCCTTTCCAGGCTATCCAGCCTGAGTTTTTCATGCGCTTGTTTTGCTATATGCTGTATCTGTTGACAGCAGCACTTCTCAAAACCATATCCTCATCTCCCTCTCCAGTGTCAGTGCTTGTGAGCCTGGGTCATGCACCAGCTGTGTCCCTTCTTAGCTCCTTCTCTCAAGTTCAGCACTGTGTTTTTAGTGCGTGCTCCAAGCACGCTTTTTCTCAGCTCTCCAGCAAGAGAGACGGGGCCTCCCAAATCTCAGCTCACGTGCAGGGGAGGGGCAAAGAGAAGGGGTCAGATTCCCACAGAAGAGAAGGGCCCCCAGTTCCTAGATCATACATGGGGGGCAGAGAGAGGAGCTCAGATGCCCCTAGTGGAGAGGGATTGCTATATGTTGGCTCACATGGGGAGAGGCAAGAAGAGGAGCCCCAGATCCAGGCTGAAATGGAGGAAGGGGCATAGAGGAAGCTCAGACATCCTTGGCCCCCAGGTCCCTACTCACATGGGGGTCAGGAAGAGGGCCCCCTAGAAAACAAGAAGAGATCCTTCTAAAGCAGCTGTATTACTTGGCATATTTCCCAGAAATATACCATCTTCTCCTTTGCTAGAGGCAGATAGTAGCAACATGCTCTATAATCATTCTCAGATTTCTTCTGAAGGCTGGACTTGAACTCCTAGTGCAGGGGTCAGCAACCTTTCAGAAGTGGTGTGCCAAGTCTTCATTTATTCACTCTAATTTAAGGTCTCGCATGCCAGTAATATATTTTAACGTTTTTAGAAGGTCTCTTTCTATAAGTTTATAATATATAACTAAACTATTGTTGTATGTAAAGTAAATAAGGTTAAGAAATGTTTAAGAAGCTTCATTTAAAATTAAATTAAAATGCAGAGCCCCCCGGACTGGTGGCCAGGACCTGGGCAGTGATTAGCTTGCGTGCCGCCTTCAGCACGTGTGCCATAGATTGCCTACCCCTGTCCTGGTGCATGGTTGCAGATTGAGTTCAATGGTCACTGTATGGCCTTTCGAGCCATTCAGTTAGTGTGGCAGTTGCTTCCTTGGAAACCCTTTTGTTTCAACAGAGCCTTGGTCTTGCTATATATGCACATTTAATTCTCTTTGGATCCAACTACGTTCTTAACTTAATCTTGAATAACTTCTTCAATATAACCAATCACTCCCCACCTGCCCTATAAAGGGGCAATGAGTGCCCCTCATTAGCTGAAATAAATCCCATGTAATGGAGACCAATTTGGGGATGATCAGAGCTATAGTTTGAGCTTTGGATGAGGGCAAAAAAAGAAATAAAAGAATTTTAGATTTTGTCAAATTCTGTCATAGATCCAAGTACTCTCTGCCAGCCACCCACTAGGACTGTCATAAGGGGAATTCAAGCCTCTGGCTTTCCTGGAGTATGTTAAGATTCTAGAGTCTCAGCAGGCTGAATAACTGATTCTTCCTGGCACATTTCCTGGACACTAACTCTGAGACACAAGCCCCTTCTTATAAATGGGGCTCCTCAGCCCACCTGCCCAAGCCCTAGGACTAGCACTGACCTCTGATATACTCCAGTTACTTAAAAACATTCATTTCCCAGAAGCCCTCCCACAAGCTATAAAGCTTCTACTTTACAGTTTAACTCTCTGGGGCATGCAGTAGTTGTGAAGCTGTCAACATGCACACATACACTTTATGCAGTTAACCATTATGTTATTTTATACTTAATCACATAAAGCACTGGAAAGTACACATCATACAAAACAATAAATATCTGAAATCATAATACCACTCACTTTCTATCTTACTCTTCCCTTATGAATCCTTGTAGAACCATCTGGGCCCAGGTAGGCAGGGTGTCCTGTCCCTAGGCAGGCTGTTGAATCCTATCTGGTCTCTGTCCCCCACTGAGACCCTTATCCAGTTTCCGTGACCTTGCACTCTCCTGCCCTACACTTCTTCTTTCTGTCTCCCCCATGTTCGTGAGTGTTTCTTTATTTAAATCCCTCCCAGTCACCAGGTCTCATTTGTTCTACTCCTGGTAAGTTTTCATTGCTTTTATCTTCTTCCCTCGCTTCAGAGGAGTCAGCTAAACTGGTTTTCTAAGGAAGCAGCTCACCCATCATTCCCAAAGGTTTGTGCCTGAATAGGGTTATTAAGTCCTAAACACTTTCTATTTTAACTCTCTGGTGCATATCTGCTACAGGGCATGTCAGCAATTGTGGATCCACGTACAAATAGGCACAGATGATATAGCAATCTTTCAACTTAACAATATAAATCAAAATTCGTAAATTGCACAGATACAGTCCCAAATTGTCAAATTTCTCCCTTATCAAAAAACAAAACAAACAAAAAAGAGAGCAGGAGTACTTGACCATTATTCCAGGGATGTTCTGCCTTTCCATTTCCCCTGTTTTACTAATGAGGAACAGAGGCACAGAGAGATTAAAGTCAGAATGTGTCCACTAATTTGGGGTGCCCAATTTGAGATGCCTAGGACATGATTTTTCCTTCTTTCTAGAAGAACCAGACCTGAGCTGATTAGCACACCATGGGCTAAAGTAGATCTCATTTCAAAAGAGTTTGCTCTAAATATATTAGAGAGACCAACCTATACTCCAGCTGGTCTAGAATTCAGGTAAATGCTAAATTTGAACTAAGGATAGAGGAATGGATCATTTTGTATAAGGCTCATCCTTTCTGAAAAAAAGAAGGGAAAGAGAATTATTTTCTGCCAACCCTCACAACTAGCTGTCTCTTGGGGGGTGAAGGGGGCAGGAGGAATCACTGGGAAGGAATGCAGCCACTGTAAATATGGGACAATTTTAATACAAAAATGGAATCAATTGTGCAGATCTATTACTGAACTAGATAAAGTGGTTTCAGCAAGTCAGTGTTGAGCAAAACTTGATAGCATGCAATTCACTTTCAGTTCATCATAAATTAGCCACCAAAATAAAATTAAAATATTTGACATAGGACTACATTTAGTGGGCTTTCAGCATGTCATAACAAAACATCACCAACATTTTAGACTTTTGACACAAATGAATGATTCATTTGCTCTTTATTGTCTTATTTATGATTTTAAAATATTCTGTCTTCTACAGACAAATTTTCAGCACACTCAGTACAACTGATGTACCAGGCATATTTAGCTTGAGTTATTATTCATGATGTTACAGGCAATTTCACCTGTTTTCTCTGGAAAACAGAGATGGCCATTCATTGGAACTAGGGGTTGACAACAATGAAGTGGAAGAGACAGAGTACCAGTGACTATAGAAAAGCAGCATTACAGCATGTAGTATTAACTAGAAACAGAACAGTACTTTATTGAAACAGTATTTATTACTTCCACTGGTAAAATGAGGATAATAATCCTTACATTCCCATCATAGACTGGTGGGTGGATTAATTATTTTATGAAAAATGTTTTGAAGATGTAAATTTGTAAACACACATCAAGTTTTATTATTACTATTTGGAAGGTTGGAAAATAACACTCATCTCAGGTGCTAGAATTGCTGGACTGGTGCCAAAAAGAGGAAATGCTAGTTCAAAGAGTCAGTGATTTATCTGAAATCCAATATCTTAAACTATTGCAAATTTAAATGAATTATATGTATTTATATACACCATGCAATGGCATAAGCATTACCTTCAATGACAGTGTTGCAATGCCTGGAGTAACTGTGCTTCTGACCCCTTCATGGCTTCCTTGAGGACAACCCCACTCAGGTCTCAGGCCTCTAGCCATCACCTTTCTTGTAGTGGGAACCTGCATTCCTCTCCCTCCTGATTGGGAATTTAGGCTTCAATTCTTCTTGCAACTCATTGTGACCAACTTAGTCTGAGTTCAGTTCAGCGCTTGATGTCTATTCTCTCCCAGGGACTATGAGAGGGTTAACCAGCAGCCATCCAGCCTTCATAAAGCAAGATATTTATCTAGAATAAAAATGTTACAGAAAAAAATATCTCTTGAAAACAATAAACAGCTTACCAGGTGTCACATACCTTCCACATAGATCCTTGAAGTTCTCAAGATCCTTCAGACTCCTGTAACACAGTTTGTCCCTCTTGGTCACAGTTTCATGGCAGTTCTTAGATCCAATGTGGGGGACCTGTCATTTATATCATGCTGCCCCCTTTATACAATTCTTAGTTTTTTGTTTACTGCCATCTTGAATCTGGTCAAAAACAGTCTATGCAATTCTCCCTGGGGGTAGTGCTACAGACTTTTTTACCTGTCTAGTGATTTGTATTCATTATCCCCTATCAATGTTAGTTCCTGATAGTTTATTCATACTTAGTGACTGCCCTTCAGCCAGGGGAAACTGAGTCACACAGACTTTCATAAAAATAAGTCCAAAGCTTCCAAGTTTTCTACAGACTGATATATTATCATAAAAAGACAACATTTTTATTATTGTATAGTTTATGCTTTTAGATTTATTAATATGCCCTATTAACATGTCTTAGCACTCATGTAAAACTAAATCTAACATAATGAAACATACAATTGAAGTTCCTCTTTTTACAGAACAAAAGAAAAGGGTCTTCCTCTAAAGCATCCCCAAACCACCTATCCAATCACATTGTTCCCCAGCTAATGCTTGGGGGAAAAAAGATGTGAACCATGCCCTAAAGGTCAACAAACCTGGGATCTGTCAGCAAAGCCGGGGAAGTAAATTCCAGATTTGCAGCCCCTCAGATGAGAATACTGTGTCACCAGATCCATATGTTTCAATCTAGTGACTCATAGCTCGAGCACCTTAGCTAAACTCAAATGCTGCAGTAGCACATGGGTGCGGTGGAGGGAGTAGGGGGAGAGGTGAATCTATGTACAAGTCATTTGCATTTTGAGAATCAGTCCATCTCTAAACCAGCTTTACTGGACAGGGAGCCTATAAAAAAACTTCCTGTCAATCCTCAGGGACTCTGGACAGTAGTTATCTTACCTACCAAGTGGTATATGCTTTGAAGGGTTTCATAAAATGAAGACTGCAGGTAGCAGATTCTCTATTCCTGTCTCGGGATGATAAGAAACCATGTGCCCGAAGGCACAGGATGAAGATTATTTGAGTATTCTTTTTTGCTGCACCTTGCTTGGTACAATCTCCCACCATTTATGCAACAGATGCCATCATTTCTTCAATCAAGTCTCTTGTTACCACACACTTCCTGCAACAACCTATCAAAGATAATCTGCCATAAACAACCTTTCAAAAATTATTTGCCATAGAAATCAATCTGTAAAATATAATGCACTACAAAAATGAATTGTTTTGGCATGGGATCTGCATATAGTCAACTGTTAACTTAAATAGTTAACTGTTTATTTCAAGAAGAAGAAGAACTGCAAGTGATCTACAAAGTAACTTGCAGAGATACAAGGTGATGTTGGGCATTTTGGGCTATAGAATGCCAATGGATGAATATAATGCAAGGCTGCAGCACATGACTAGATAGGGCCAATGAAGAGGCTTTATGTGTATGTAATGCATTTGGAGCCCTTGAAGCTGTAAGAGAGATATCATGGAGGCACAACTGTTGCAATGATAACAGGAGAAATGGGGATAAAGTGGCAAATACTGATGGTCATCCCAAATGTGGCAATTTTCCATACCCACGTGATAGGAGTGCTGAAATAGGGTTTTATAATGGAAGCTATTTGAAACCTTAGCTATAGAAAGGCTACCGCGTCTCCATAACTTTACAAATAAAATATACATAAAAACAAATCCAATAAAATAGTTTTGAAGCAAAAAGAAAAAAACTAATCATGTTTAAAGGTCACATGACATTGGTTTATAATGTTCAAAAAGGGAGGGCATTCAATTCAGATATTGGTTGAGTTAATATGATATATATATATATACACACACACACATACTGTTTATATATTCAGAAATTATTGTCATGGTCAGGGAAATGTGAAGGTCTTCAAAGAATAGGCTGTTCTCAAAACTGCATGCAATTATCATGGTTGTTTCTGTGGTTCTTCACAGTGGGTCGTTTTCTCCATTTTTGCTATGATATAACAATAGCTGTTCATCATAAGATTTTCAACTTTTCAATGTCTGAAAGTCACGTTCTACCCCCTTCTTCATCTGATGGGATGATAAAACACATAACGGAGCTGGTAGCAATACACATAACTCAATGGATATTCTCAGTATAGTGCCAATAACACAGCTAGATTTTCTCAAATTTCCTACCTACTGGCTATAATTCTAATGCAAACCCCAAATTTAAGAGCAAGCAGGGAAAACTACTCAATGTTGACCTCTTCAACATGTGTTAGATTCCATGAAGCCAAATGAAATTTGAATGTTGTCCAACAATTCTATTTACAATACCGGTAAGATAGATAGACATATGATGTGGGCAAGATAGAGGTAACTTTGGTATTATTTTTATTGATTCCCAGTCTTCTTGAGTGATGATACCTTTTAAATTGGTAATCCATTTTCTTCTGACCGGAACAAGAACATCCTCTTTCCCTGAAATCTGTTTTTAATGAGTATCACCTAAGGTTGTCACATAGCAATTCTCTCACCTGCTGTCTCTGATTGGCCCCTATGAGATTGGGGTTTGGGAGGGGTGTAGAAGCAGAGAGGCAAAGAGGGACTATAGGACAGAAGAAGTGGATCTCATGCACACTGCAGTTCAAAGCTGCAACTGAAGCAAGGAAGCAGAGAACTTTTCAGCTGCAAACCTGATTTTCCTCCGCCCTCTCCCTATGCTGGTACTCAGTGTGCTTCTTCTCTGCTCCCGCAGTAGAAATAGCATCTTTTCTCCCTTCTCCTGGTGTGACTCCTTCTGATAAGTGTGAGGGGAAGAGGCAGAGAAGGGAAGCCATCAGGGAAGTAGGGGAAGTGGGAAGAAGAAAGTAAAACCAGGGGAGGGATTCAGAGAGAGAGAGAGGAGTGAAATTAATGACAGAATAGTTAAGGAAGGGGAAGGAGAAAAAAAGGAAGGGGGCATTAGGGAGAGAGTGAAGGACAGAAAGAAAAAAGTGAGAAGAAAGAGGGACAGGTGAAAGGGAAGGAGCTTGAGGAAAGAGAAAAAGAAGAGTGATGTGGAGGAAAGAAAACTAAGAACAGAAGGAAAAGAGGGAGAGAAATAAAAAAATGTGGGGAGGGATCAAGAAGAGTGAGACCTGAGGGACGATAAAGGTAGGGAATACATCGGAGAAGAGTTCTGCCACTACAGCTCCTACTTTGTCTAGAGCCAGTGGGAAATCATCCAAAAGAAGAACACACTCCTAAAATACATCTATTTTTCACTGTTGGCTGGCTGCAAAATTTCCCTGAAAACTCCAGTCTCAGTTATTTTCACTTTAATGCACTGTCATTCTCATTATTTACTCCTTTGGAGCCACAAAGTGAAACTTCAAAAAAGTCATCAGCCTCACAGCATTTTACATTGATCCATAAATATATGCCAGGCCTTGAGAAATGTGACAAAAGAATATCAGCAGAAATTGTGCAGGTGGGTACCTGGGGATAGTATTGCTGAAACATCACTTTGAGAGGAGAAAAACCAACTCCCATGGTCAAATACACCACCGCCAAGTTTAGGTAATTAACCAGAGTTTTAGAGTCTTATACCATCTAAGTTTTATGTATTCCTATTCTTCCCAGTTAACTATCACTCCACTGTAACAGAAGCACACTGGAAATCAAATAATTTCCCTGATAAATGCAAGCTTATATGAAGGGTCCCTGCAAAATTGCTTTTGCAGTCAACACTCAAAAAGGGAAAAAGTAACAGAAAATGTAACTTTAGTGCCACCTAGAATTTTAAGACATCACATTCTGTTATGTCATATTATTTTGGTCAAGCTTTCAGTTAGCCCTTAAACTGTGCAAGCAGACTTTGCCTCTGTTCTGAGTGCATTCTGAGTGAATAATTATATGCACAATTCCCATTTACAAGCACAACTGTTGCTTTCTGTTTGCAAATTATCAATTTTGCATGTGTAAAATGGGTGTATTCACAGATTTTATGGGTGAAACTAAGAAGTTCAGATAAAAATTTAGATTATATCTTCTTTGAATCAAGATAGGTCAAATTCATCCCTGGTGTACTGAACTATTTCCAGAATAAAGTTTCTATCCTCCTTAAACATCCAACCCCCCCCCACCCCACCCCCTCCAAAAATCCCATTTTCCACAGAAACACTCATTAGAGATTTGATATTCAGCATGCAAATCCTTCAGTGCACAATAAGGTGTGTGAATACTGCATACAAAATGGTCAGAAGGCAAGTTCCTAGAAACCCCCCTCTAAGAATTCAGAATATTTCTAGTTACATTTGATTTTCAGAAGAATTAAGGAGAATTTAAGAAAGCACTCTCAAGAAAATTAAACCTTCAGGTATTGAGTTCATTGCCTGATGTAAACACACAGCTTAGCCTCCATTGCTCTAATCCTCTTGATTTCATTGGGGGTATGCTTCACTGAAGTGCTAACATTTCAGAGATGAAGGCAGGATACAATAGCTTGTTTTTTTCTCTATTGACTCTCTCCTCATTCTGGTTTATACCAAACACAGATGTTGAAGGGCTCATCCTTGCTCTCTAAGGAAACTCAGTGCACCCAGAAAAACAACTGCCATGGCTGGCTTTAAAGGAAAGCCTCTGAATTATTAGCATTTATACACATTCGTAAGCCATATGTTCATCTTAAAAGACAGAGTCCAATCATCCACAAATTAGAACTACACTATTCATGTGCTTTTAAAATAATATCAATTTATGGAGGAAATCTGATCTACCACATATTTATTTTGGCTGATGTCTATGTTTTAATTAGAAATGGGCTCCAGCTGTACATTTTGGATCCCGATCCCGATCCATGTCAAAGTATGGGAATGACTGGAATTAAAGTGCTAGTGACGGCCAGTTTATAATGTTAGTGTCTAATTTATCACATACATATTGCCATCTTATAGATAAAAATAGCTAACACATATTGAATCTATTTCCCCGTGTTAAGTATCCTCACACCTTCTTGTCAACCGTCTAAAATAGGCCATCTTGATTATCACTACAAACGTTTTTTTCCTCCTGCTGATAATAGCTCATCTTAATTAATTAGCCTCTTACAGTTGGTATGGCTACTTCCACTTTTTCATGTTCTCTGTATATATATATTCTTACTATATGTTCCATTCTATGCAGCTGATTAAGTGGGCTGTAGCCCACGAAAGCTTATGCTCAAATAAATTTGATAGTCTCTAAGGTGCCACAAGTACTCCTGGTCTTTTTGCGGATACAGACTAACATGGCTGCTACTCTGAAACCTAACACATAATGGTTTCAGATTAACATGAACTCACATATATATGAATATTATTATTAATTTGTATTAATGTAATTACTAGAGACTTTAATCAAAGATCAGGGTCCCATTGGACAAGCACAAAATAAGGCAGTTTATGCTCCAGAGAATTCAGAGTCTAGGATTATGATGGAGGTTACAAATGGGAGGAAACAAAAGTGGCGATGAGAACAATTTAAAAGAGAAAGGAACACATTATGAATAAAAAGCACTGGTCTCAGCTGAGTACATGCCACACTGTCAGATAAATTTAAATTTATTCCCTTAGGGCTAGATCATCAGTATGCGAACTACTCCATAGTGAGGGGCAGTGAATAGCTACACTGTCCCTGGAACAGCTCATCAGTGTGATTATGACTCAGGGAGTCACAATCTCCTTCTCCTTTCATTTATTCTCTGGTGGTGAGGGAGGGTCAAAGAAAAGTGCAGCTTGCACTTAATAATGTTAGTGTTTAAACAGGCAGTATTGGCTCACCCAGCAGTGACTGTAAAAAGAATAAAGTTCATACCTTGTTGGTGCTAGCGAGGGTTCAATCCTGCCACCTTTCCTAGGCAAATTTTCCATTCATATCAACTCTCATTCAACTCTATTGTTTGAGAGAGACTAGCTGTTTCAAATCTGTTGTTTAGCCCACTAAGCTATCTCTTCTCATTACCCCCAGCAAAAAAACCTGCATATGTATAATTTCCCCTTCCCTCCCCATTCAGAGCATTAGGATGAAAATGCTCTAGAAGATTATCCATCACACTGCAGCCTGGTAAGCCAAAGACTGAAGAATAAATTGGTCCGCTCTGACTGGATTCAATTTTCACATACATAGTGGACTTTGATGGGAATTTTGTGTATATCAAGAGATGGTTGGCTTAGTCTGGTTGTTTGGCTAGAAACAGTCTTTGGTATGTTTGAGTTAAAACAGCAGCAGTTTGTAGCTTTTCCAATGTAAGTTAATACCTTCACAATGTTAAAATAGAGATACTTAAAAAAATGGTAGCTTAAAAACAGAATATGCATAAAAACAATAGAATCCAGCAAAAATTACAGAGACTTGAACATGGTGAGATCTCACTAACATTTTCACTGGACTGAGAATAATTGAGCCTGTAGCTACTTGCATTAGGTATCAGGGCTAGAAAAAAGGTGAGAGGGCCTGCATCCTGTACATATACATTGAAAATGTGTTATGTTCTCAGTGATTTTGAAAAAGAAATGAGATTTCATGGCAACTTTGGAAACCTTACAGATTTGTCCCATCATATTTGGCCAATATTTTGTTCCTCACAACTCTTATGCATTATGCTGTGCATAGGGGTTGGCTGTTTTTTAGCTATATCTCAAGTTTACTGGGCCTTATTCTGTTTCTCATTGTATAATGTGTTTTGGATTCTTTGGGAGAAAAGGTCTTTTTATAATGGCAAAAAGAATATTATTAATAATGTGTCTTTCCATTATTTAAAATTGAGATTTTTTTTATAACAAGAAGGTTGTGTTTTTGAAGTAAATTGTAAACTGTTAAAATAGTGAATAGTACATTTTAACCCAACTGTTAAGCTATCAACATTAATTTTTAATACATTAAAATGAACTTTTAATGCACTGAAAGTCCTGGATTTGGAAGAGTGTCAAATCCCCAATATGATCTTATATGAGGATTTTTAGGTTCAGCCTCAGCCGTTGGGCTCTGCTTTTGAAAGTACCTGAAGCTAAACTCAACCCACAAAACCTGGCAGTTTTTAAAAAGAAAAATATACAGTTTCAAGTAATTTTTTTTAAACACTTCAGGTTTATCTCCACTAAGAGCAGCTCCTGCAGATATTTCAAAGGCTTCAAAGGGCATGGCCTTCTCCACTACATTCCTGGAATTTGCATTATGTGTGGGAGCTCCTCTCAGTAAAGAAAAAGCTTGGGTTTATAAAAAGACTACAGCGGCAGCTAACTCTAAATGGGTGTTACCATAAAAAGCATGGGCCTGATTCTCCTTTCATGCTGGTATGAATCAAAAATAACTTCACTGAAGTCAATGGAGTAACATCACTGTAAAAACAGTATAAGACGATAACGGGCTCTATATATGGGAAATATCCTCACCTATATTTCCAATAGCAGGTCTGATTATTAAAACTTGGAAAAATATAAAAATGTTTTTCTTTGTACTCTTTGCTATTTATATTTTGCATCTATCCATTTATCACCTCGTTATCTAGGCTTTGGAAGCCAAAGAAAGCACACTAGTGCGTTTTCTGGCTGCCATTCATACTTCACACCATCATGTCGTGGTTATGTAGCCATCTTGAATTACCTGTAGTTTAATAGTGGGGGCCATGAGGTTCTGGGGAGCCATGAGGATTGTATTGTGACAGATTCTGCACTATATTTACAAGCATAGTAAAATTTAGGTTTCTGCAATAAAATGATTCTGAATCCAGCTTAACTTGCAATATGCCACTGCATCAGAAACCTATTTAAGAGCTGTCACTCTGTATTTAGGAGTTTGAGGTATTTTTTTTTAATTGGAATACTGTAATTACTGTTGAGGTTTTTTGCACAACAAAAAAGGCATTAAAGTGAGTTAAAATAAGAGGGGGGGGGGAAATCATATGCCATATAAACAGTTTTTATCTGCCAATGGCACAACATAATTATCTGAAAGAACTTTTTGAGCTGCAATTAATTATATGATAACCTGAGGGTTTTTCCAGTCTATAGGGTAATAAACATATTCTGGGTTAAGCATACTCAGTGGCTGAATACTGAGATGTATTTAACTGAGCATATGGTCAATACTGCAAGAGATCAGCTAACATGGTGATGAGTTCAGTATAAAAATGTAGATCGCTACTGAGTTAATGGGAAGTAGTAACATGTTGTTGATATAAGGCAACAATGTCTAATGATTATATATTTAATTCATAATTGAGTTTAAACAATGTTATTTTTTGACCCAAAGAGAAACTGATGTAGTTTAACTGATGTAGTTTGAAATACCATAAATAAGAATTTTGGGAAACCCTGTCTGTGGTTAGCATATGGATGGCGAAATCAGAGGAAAACACAATATCAGAGGGCCAAGTAGTTGCATACTTTAAAATCTCAGAAAGTTCCTATGCATTTAGTAAATGTAAAATATGCTCAATATTTTGAGAACTGACAATTCTATGGGAGTGTAGCATGTATGTGGCAAGACTTTTTTGTGTGTGTGGTGGTGGAGGGAAGTCCTACTGTACTGTAATTCTAATGTGTGTTGTTGTTGTTTTTTTAAAATATGAGATTGAAAACTTTCAGAGAAAGTGGGGAAAGAAGGATTAAGCTGGGGAAGTGGGACAGGCAGACTCTTTTTTGTTTTGGTTGCCTGAGACCAAATCATTGAGAGAAATGGGAAAAGGAAATAAAAGAATGAGATAACTTATTGTAGCGGTTAGGGGAATTGAAACACCTACTCCGTATGAGGAAACAGTAGTAATTTAAAATACCTGAGTGCAGAGAGGCAGGTTCCCTTTCTTCTAAATTCTTCTGGGTTTTTTTTCCCTTCCAACTTCTTCTGCTACCAGACTATGGAATGCAACCACCTTGCATTCTGGGTAAACAGGTTATGCCTAAATTGTCCTTTGGTTTGGGATCAAGATAAGTCAAGGAGTTTTATAATGCTGTTCTTTGGGGCATCCATTATTTGTTTCAGGTTACATCAGGAGAGTGTTCTTTCATGGATTTTGGATTGTAGCGATTGGGAGAGACATCTTTGACAATACAGTAAATCTTATTTTTTTATAGTAAATAGAAAGGATAACCACACATCTGCTTATTTACAGTTAAGACAGATATTTAGGATCAGATTCTGATTTCAGTTACATTCCAATTTCTTTTTTCAGATATTTAGATTTCTTGGAATGGATTCAGAGTAAATCTAATATAATTGTCTTGTATCAAAGAGATCGAACAGCTGCATACTCTGGTAAAATTGTTTTTATCTGATATAAATCTAGAATTACTGCATTATAGTCAGTGAAATTTGTGTGGATTTCCAGTGGTTTAGCTGAGATCAGGATATGGCTCTTAACTCAAGTCTAGTACATGAACCATGCTGCTCATTTACAATAATATACTACTTGTTCATGGCCAGATTTGATCTGATTTCTTATCTACCATATTTCCCCTCCAACTGCTACTATTTTCTGACCAGTTTTGGGATACCTGCTGGAGATGAAGATATGATCTAATGAAGCAATTTTTGTAATTCTAATTAATTAAATTTGACACTCTACATCAGCACTTTAGCATTGCCAGTGTAGACTAGCCCTTAGCCTTTCTCCCTTGCCCCACCCACAACTTAGGCACAGCTCTGCTTAGTTAGCTCCATTTTATCTTGCCTGATTGGAGCCGCTGTGAACAAAGTGCTGACTCAGCCTTTCATACCTAGCACTCTGTCACAGAGCCCTTAACCTCACACTGGACCCACTTCAATGTCTGGTATGGGGAGATGGAGGAAATAGCAACCCTCTCTGATATTAAGTTTTAAAAAGTTGTGGCCTGCTACCTAAAGACTATCCCTGTGTCTATCCTCATTCACTTACATGTCCTAATCAATAGGCCTAAACTGGAATAATGACTGAGAAGGGCATACATGAGGACTAGTGGGAAGGAGGAAGTTCTGGCCTCTCAGTCCAGCAGATATCTCTGAATAAATCTCCATTACTCAAGCCTAGTGGAAGGAGGGGTGAAGTTCAACCTGATTCAGCAAAAGTTCAGCCAAAATATTCCAAACATTTCTTGATTCCTGGAAGGAGATTTTAAGCTTTTCTCTGGACATATATATTAGATTGCACTTGCAGACTGTAGATTTCACTTGATTATATGTATTACAAGATTCAATCAAATCTTAGTACGTTCCAAAAGATTTGTCAGTAGCTCAAAGATATCTGGAATAGGAAGTTCCTGCAGTGGCCCAGGGGAGCATTTTCTAATTACCCGCAAAACACTGTATGCAGCAAAAATATCTTGAAAGCTTTCTTTGAAGCAGAGGTTTATTTATTTCCCTTCATTCTACAATGTGGCAACTTTCATTTGATTTTGATGAAAATGCATTCTTTTGTATACGTTTTCAGCTGAGAGATTGCATAGGGATATGCCGTGTCAATCTGAATCAGTCATACTGCACTGCATAATTTAATGTGAAAACTGAGGCTTTTGTTATGAGGCATTACTTACAATCCTGGAAACAATCTGAGGGTGGGTTGAAATCATAGTTAGAGCAGTCCTTTTTTCTGGTGCAGAAGTCAATGCTAGCCAAATATTTGCTCCTCACATTAATATGTAGCATAGATGATCTTGTACTACAGTATATAGTATATGCCACAATGAAGAAATTTGTTTGTACCATTGCAGCTACAATAAGAGTCCCCTATCAGCATGTTATGCCAAATTCTGTGCTGATTTATGCAAAGTGCTGTCCATTTGGCACCTATTGTGTAAAGGGACATTTCAGAGATTGAGACTGATCTTAAAATTTGTGACAGGAAGATCTTAATAGGTTCAGATTTAGTTCAACATCCACAAGCTCAGATGCTGTTTAGTGGTGTCTGGCACTGTGCACCAGCTTCTAGCCTTTCTCATACCTGCATAACCCCGGGGAGATGCATGGGTTTGAAGCCAGGATTTCCTGATTGTTTATTAAACTGTAATGGTAATTGAACTAAGATGCTTGGCTCTGACTTTAACTGGTCACTGCAGAAGGCAGATTCTGCTTTCACACAAATGTGAAGTTAAACCAGTGTAATTCTAGGTTTACTGAGAGCACAGTCTGGCCCATCATTTATAGTCAGCAAGTATGTGACTAGGACATTGAATAGATTTGGGACATAGATTAATATGTGACTGGGACATAGTTTAGAATTGGGGCCAGACCTTTTGAATGTTAGGATTATTTCTGCACAAACACATTCTCCTTCAATTAGTAAAACCTCTTCAGAAGCTCTTTTCGTTACTTCAGTCTTTGTCCTGTTTTTGGCATGCATACCTTTCAGTCACACCCCATTTTGTATGCTTTACATGAAAGAGGCACCACAAGGACAGAATGCAAAATAAATATACACAGAACATAATTTAGTGACTGATAAGCCCTAAGGGTTGCATCTGTCAAGGTGCATTAGATACTGCAATGTGATGGGACAAACTATGATGTGACTGGCTGGACGTGATATGATATACCACAGGAAATTAAACAGACAGAGCTGTTTTCTACAGTTTGTTTGTTTAACAGGAAAAACAGCAACTTTTATTTTACTCAGTTTTATAAAGAGGGGGCGGGGGACAGTCATTAGAGAATGCATTTGAGGTCAAGTGAGCTGCTTAAAACTCTGTGGGTAATTGATAAACTGGATATATGAGGTGGTTAATTAAGATCATTCAGTTCCTCGCACTATTTGGTCCTAAAATAGCAGTCACTCATGGCATAGGCTCAGTAGCAGATTTAAAAAATAAAATGTATACATGAGTGAACAATATCTGTTTCACAAGTTAAGTAAATATTGTATGCACACCTATTAGCCATGTTTTGCCCCAAGAATCAGAGTATTTAACACATTTCTTCAGAATAATATACATTTCAGGTAACCAAGGAATGTGGGCCAGTGCTCTGAAGCATAGGCGCTGACTTCATGGGTGCTCCAGGACTGCAGCACCCACATAAAAAAATTAATGGGTGCTTAGCACCCACTGGCAGCCAGCTTCCCCCTCCCGCCCCCAAGCACCTCCCGCCTGCCTGCTGCCCAGCCGATCATCACCTCCCCCTTCCTCCCAACGCCTCCCACCTGCTGCTGTTTTGCGGTGTGCTGGAGGCTCTGGGAGGGAGGGAGAGGAGTGGGGATGGGACATGCTGTGGGGAGGGGGCGGAACTGGCTGGGAAAGAGGTGGGTTGGGGGTGGGGGCTTGGGGGAAGGGGGTCAGGTGGGGGCAAGGCCTGGGGTGGAGCAGAGGGTTGAGCACCCTCCAGGCCCGGAGGAAGCCGGCACATATGCTTTGAGGTGATACTGAGAAGTCTGTCTCAGTGGAGCTGGGCTGATGGGCCTTGTTCACATGCTCAGGGACTAACTGACCACCATATTTGTAATCAGGAAGGAATTTTCCTTCAGGTCAGATTGGCAGGGACCTTGGAGGAGGGGGTGTTGCCTTTCTCTGCAGCATAGAGCATGGATCACTGGATAGGATCACCTGGCTGTATCTCACTAACTCAATTCCCTGCTATTGCAGGGGCTTTGGTGGCCTCTTGGTTCCTCCTGTTATGTGCCTATGGAACACAATATTTTAGGCCCCTGAGGGATAGAATACCTTGAGAACAAAAATACTTTCTGCTGTTTCCTTACACTCACTTTTTATTACGAACCTACCAGACACAAAGGAGCATGGCAGCAAGAGTAAATGTTAGACGTCATTCAGTCTGAATGGCTACTCATAGGACATGAAATCACTTTGTGATGACTAACCCCTATGACTAGTTAGTTATATATTTTGCTCTGATTACCGCATCTTAAGGTTGGCAGGACATCATCAAAATGGCAGATAAGGAAGTAGCAGTGGTGGGAAACTCAGACGTATTCAAATGTTGTTGAAATATAAAAAATGAAACATCAGCTCCTTCATCTTCCTCCTTGAAACATAACAGATCCTGGGTTGGAGACCCTGCATTTTTTCTCCAAGGCACTTTACCTTCACTGTAAAATTACACTATGTTATGCTAGGCTACATGTAAATGTACAATTCTGAAGATCAGTTTTGGTTTGATAAACCTTAACTTGCTCATTTTTAATACTTACTATGATTTCTTCAAGTTTACAAATCTCCAAAAGTACCTTAAGGTTTTGGTCCCTGGAATTAATAAGATTTGATGACGTAATTATAGTCAACCCTGCTCAGTCGGTACCAAGTATCTTTAAATGTACTGCTAAACTGGGTTAGGAAGAAGGAATAGCTAAAATCTCAGTTGGACGTTCTAGTGTGGTTTGCTCCTCTACTTTGCTTACTCTCTGGCCTTAAATAAGTGTCCAAATTATTCTGTGTGACCTCTTAGCTGACTATTTCTTCATTGGTGACATGTTCAAAAAGCTAAAGGAACAATCAATAGTTCACAATTTTAAAGGAGGGAAAATCCCCACATTAAATAATCAGATCACACAGCAGGAAAGATTAAAAAAAATGAAGAGTGTCTAGTTCTGTGATAAAATCTAAATGCATGACCCTCATCTTATAAGAAACTCATCCTATATTAAAAGACTGTAGATATATTTAAATTCTTTAATAAGATACCATAGCTAACAAAAGGCAATAAATAGTCAAGAAGTAGTTAAGAAAACATTTGTGACCACTTGTGATCACTCATGCTAGCATCCAGACTCAATTTAAAGCCATAGTTCATTCAGGCCCAATGTTGGCCTATATTCTTACATCAATATTTAATATGAACTTGTTTTGATCTTGTTCATGTGCTGCAAAATATTGTGTGATTTAATTTTACTAGCATGAATGCTTATGGAAAGTGATTTTAATCATTTAGAAATGCTTTTGAAAAGTGATTTTTTTTAGATTTGCTTTCTGCAAACGTTCTCACGTGAAATCCATAGAAAAGAGTTGCACTCCTCCAACTACAGTACAGAAAGCCCCCCAGCTAAACTTGAGTGTCCAGTTATACCTAAGCAACACAACTTAGACAAAGAATAACAAAATCCATGAAAATTTAGTGGAGCATTGGAGATCCAAATGAAAAAACCTAAGAAATCAGATTGTGCAAGGAGAAAATGAAGCAGATTTTGTTGAATAAACCATTCATTAGGAAATATTCACTATTTCTAAAAACAATGAATATGTGTGTGCTGCACATGTCTCCCTCAATCTACATTTACACAATTATTTATACTTTCAATTTTTACATAAATGTATTTATTTTTAAGCCTTAAAATGAGCAAACATTTGTGCTAACTTAATTGTGAGCATTTGATCATCCTGTACACAGAGGAGAAGGATGATTTTGCTAGAAAGTGGGACTGGGGTGGATAACTCATTAAATTGTCCTGTTCACTCCCTCTGAAGCATCTAGAACTGGCTGTTGGTGGAAGGCAGGATACTGGGGTACGTGGACCATTTGTCTGACCTGATATGGCCATTCTTGTTCTTTAACCTTTAGTAGACCTTGAGCAAAACAAACTTTTTATCCCAGTGTAACCCTCCATCCTGTTCACTGGCCCAGTATTAGGTTGTTCAAGATAATTGTGCAAAGTCACAAGGTAGGCTTCCCCTTTGGGAAACTGGGCCTAAGGCTCCTTTGTGTGCTCTGCATTATGTGTCAGTGTGTGTTCACCTCAGACCAGACCCACTCAGACAAACCACCAGGAACAAGGCTTTATTCTGTAAAGAACATAGAACAGGATTACAGTCCATCAGCCTCCTCTCTGCTTGCCTGCTACGTGCTCCCAGCTCAGTCAGTGCTGAGACCCCCCCAGCAGGAGGTCTCAGTCAGTGCTGAGACCTCCTGCTGGGGGGCAGAAGGTACATCCTGGCAGGAACCAAGAAGTTCTCCCAAGATGTTGCAGTTTGTAGTCCACAACTTGTAGTTCTCAGGGCTGCTGTTGAAGCACACTGGACCTTGGGCTACACAAGTAAAACTTTTCAAAATATTGAATATAGGAAATATCTGTATTAAACTCATACATTTAACCCCAATACAGATTATTTAAACCCAATAACTGTGGTGTCTATGCAAGAATGTTAAATATAGCTCATCTCCTCTAAAGCCAAATAAGGAATATATAAATGGAGAAATAAATAAATAAAATGAAAGCGACTCTGAAGATTCATTTAGCATTTGCTTGCTGGATTAAAAAGGTACCATGAAATTTAAAGTCACATTTTAGAATTTGTAAAGTAAAATTAATAATAAATTATATAAAAGCTGCAATCCATTCCTCAGAGGTTTCAAAAACATTTGTTCCAGATAAAAATTAACAGGGAACCATTGAAAGACAACCGTTTTCCATTTGGTTCTCTGGGTTCTTCCATTTCGTTCTATAGTTCTTTAGAATATATCTGAGCTGTGGAATGCAGAATTGCCATTGTCACATAATCACAGCAACAAATGTCTTGCTTCTCCTGTACCCATCAAATGAATTACTGCAGTATGATACATAGCATTTTCTGAAAGGAAAAATAAGATCTGCCATTACTGCTGACAAATAGGTAGTCTGATCTTCTAGCATTTGTTAAAAACAACATTTTATGGCAGCAGTACAACAACTGAGCAAATCCAAACAACTTAAGACAATTGAGATTTGTAAAGCAAACATGGACACTTCTCACTCAGAAGCTGTTGCTGTTACTAATATATCTTCTGATAATGACAATGAGAATTGGTGTAATTCAAGTTCAAAATGATAATCAGAACATAATGAAAATACATCCTATGAAGACAAGGCCCCAAGCAGCATGAGAATATTTAACAAACCTGACTTTGTAGCCTGATCTATGGATTGTGCATTAATTATATTGATTACTTAAGAATTCCCAGTTATCACTGAGGTTTGAAAGGTTCTTGTCCCAAGATCAGGCCCTGTATTATTAAAATTACTGTTTAATTGGGAACCCAAATGTGCAAAGTTGCAACAATCACACTTTAGGAATCCTTCTATATGCATAATAGTTTGTTAATACATTTAGCAAAGTCACAAACACTTTAATCCAGCAAGGTAGATAGAGACAATAAGGAATGTAAATCTGAACATTCATATACTCATACCATTCCTTGCAGAACAATCTGTTGGCCATCATCTTACTCATCACCATCCTTATTGCCACCAGTGGCCATCATCCTGGCCCCTCCCAAGGGCTACATCTCTCTCTCCTCCTGCATACAAACTGGGACACAACTATTATAATACGTTACACTGACGCCACTATGTCTAATGCATATTCAGTAGGGGGTTTGTCCCCTCTTCCTTATTTGTATTTCCTCTCCCTAATAAAGTTGGGGAGCCCTGCTCCTATAGGTTAGTATATTAATGATCCCAACTTATCATATACATCAGTTCATCGCCTTGGCACTCTTGTAGTCAGACATCTGTAGAAGTTCCTATCCTAAAGGATCCAAGACCTGGTGTTAAATCCTGTTCCTGTGGTTTGCTGGTGTCATTATAGACCAGGGGTAGGCAACCTATGGCACACGTGCCCAAGGTGGCACACGAGCTGATTTTCAGTGGCACTCACACTGCCCAGGTCCTGGCCACTGGTCCGGGGGGCTCTGCATTTTAATTTAATTTTAAATGAAGCTTCTTAAACATTTTGAAACCTTATTTACTTTACATACAACAATAGTTTAGTTATATATTATAGACTTATAGAAAGAGACCTTCTAAAAACGTTAAAATGTATTACTGGCACGCGAGACCTTAAATTAGAGTGACTAAATGAAGACTTGGCACACCATTTCTGAAAGGTTGCTGATCCCTGTTATAGACAGACTTCTCCTAAAACACTGTTTCCAGTTCCCCAAAACTTAGGGTGACCATTGGGCCATTTATCTGTGCCAAAGTTCAAGCATTATGCTAACTGTTGAAGCCAAGGTCTTACAGGATACAGGCTGTAGGATCTTTTCATTACTGCTGAATAAAAGTGCTAAAGCTAGCTCTATAGGCTATGATTGTCTGAATGAAAGATCACTGACTACAGGACCAACCATGAAATCAGTTATCTGTTATATGGAGAAAGATTTAGTAAATTAAAATTAATTAAAAAAACAAAAAAATGAACAGGAGATATTTCAGCACCTGTTTAGGCAACCTTTCTGAATCAGGGCCTAAATACTTTTTTTTTTTTGGTGGACAGTATGATTTTACTTATGTCTAAACTAAATTTGAAACTGAATGTATTACATACAATTGTAAACTAGCCCATACTGTATGCTATGTATGGTAGAAGTATGAGAAAATTGTGTTAGTGCTTATTAAATGGTGAATGGAAATTCATAAAGTATTTCAGACCACAGTGGGACAAAGGGCCAGATTCTCTCCCCCTCTGGCTGGATTTGCTCAGAAGAGAATCTCCCTGGTGATGAGGGGCTCTCAACTGGCAGACAGGCATGCTGAGCTTAAGAGGGGTATAATACATATAATTACTATCCAGTAATTCTTTGCTGCAGGATGGTCCCTTGGAGACCATTGCCAGCTTGCATAAGTTAAAGCAAGCAGCCAACACAGCAGCAGCGATTCAGAGAGCCATAACTGATCCCTGACAACCTGTTTCTCGCTCCTCTGTGCCAAGCAGATCTCAATACGGGAAAAAATATGGCCCCCAATAAATCAATATAAATAATAAATAAGTGAATATAAAATTCTATATTCATATTGAAGTATGATGTAGGTATAGGAAGTTATATGGAAAATTTAGCAGCACTGCGGACTTTTAATAGACACTACAGCAGGTGTGCTACTTTTTGAGGGAACATGGAAGAGAATAATTGCCTAGTGGGTCTGTAAGTGAAATATAAAAGGAGATTATTACAGCAGAGATTTTCCCCTGGTGTGTCTGAAAAATCAGTCAGAAAGTTGATATTTTATATGGATTAATACAAGAACTGATATGGAACTGAAATTGGCTAGTGCTGAGTTAATTTTGGTGTAATGTGACAGAGTCAGAATGGAGCTTTAGCCATGCCGTCAGATTGGACGTGATATTTTTGTTGTGGAAAGCCATAAAGCTTTGCAATAGCTGGCATTAGAGCAGATATGAAATTAGTACATAAAAAGAATTGAAAATTGAAAAGATTGAGCTGGCTAGCATGCTGTTATAACAGGAACCAAGAAACAGTCATTTGTGTTTGTTGTAGAAGAAAATAAGTTATTTATGATGAAAATAGCTATGAGAGAGAATTTCAGTTATATTTGTATAGTTCAGTATAGATTCTTCTTCAGAATGTTGGAGCCATTTAGAGGTCCCAGATGAGCAATACTTACTCACACCAGAATTCTGGTTCACTGACACACTCATTAACTAATTAGGTGAGACAGAAGTACAGTCCTGAGCAAGGATTGCATGTTCAGGACCTAAGAGTGATTAATGTTTATCTAGACAAGGTGGGTGAGGTAATATCTTTTATTGGACCAACTTCTTTTGGTGAGAGAGACAAGCTTTCAAGCTCACATGGAGCTCTTCTTTACATCCTGACTGAAGTTTGTCTCTCTCACCAACAGAGCGCCATGTGAGCTTGAAAGTTTGTCTCTCTCACCAAAAGAAGTTGGTCCAATTAGAGATATTACCTCACTCAACTTGTCTCCCTAATATCCTGGAACCAACATGGCTACAACAACACTGCATAAAATAATGTTTATCTAGTCAGTTGCTGAGCTCAGACAATGAGATACTACCGGTAGCTGACAGTGAGCGGAAGAAACTGCTATCCTTAGGAGACTAGTTTTTTTAAATGGATGGCACTAATCAGTCATCACAGGGAATCACAAGTGCTGCTGCTAACATTCTGTTTGAGTGGGAGGGATAATACTAATAGACCAGTTTGAGGTCTTAAGAGCAGTTACAGAAGCAATCCTTTGTTTGTTTTTTCTTCATTTCATGTCATCTCCTCCTTTTAAAGGAAAAAGGATTCATGGGGGAAATTTGATTGGATCTAGTTTAGAGAAAAGGGATTACTTAGAAAAAGGAAAAATGCATGAGAAAGAAAAATACTACTGAAGAAAAGTAAGATGGAGTTCAAGTTTTAGATACCCAAAAGAAACGTGTAACTGGAACATTAGCCAAAGCCTCAATAACAAGGATTGTTTCAAAATAATTTTCAGTTATGAAGGAGGAAAAACTCACTGAGAAAGCTACTGAAATTCATCAGAGCTAGACATCTGCAACAACCAGACAAATCAACCTTTCTTCAATTTTCTGCTGTTGACAAGTATTTTATAGTAATCTCATGTTAGAAAACTATTTAAAATTGCATGCCTGTCTAGTCTGGTCTTCTACAGAAATAAATACCTTGACAGCTAAGCAGAGACCAAATCTTCAAAAAGTTTTGGTTTTAATGACATCACAGCTAGAACATAAGAACTTTGGGAGTTGAATAATTTGAGGAAGGCACCCTCATATTAGGCTACATGTTAAAGTATTACTATGATTTAACATGGTATGAAAGTTGTTGAGACAGTTAATTTAATTGAAGTAAGTTAAAAAAAGAATGCAATGGAATGAAGCAGCTATGTCAGGAAGGTAACTGAAATGAAAAGACTGCAATTGAGTGATAATTACAGAGAGTAAGGATATTGAAGTGTGATTTGTAAAAAAAAAAAAATGGATGAAAGGATATCAGGTGAAATAAGGACCATTTGTGCAGAGGCTCTTTGCCTCTGTACTATCTCCTGCAGTATCCTCCCATTCTGATTTAGGCAGCAAGATTCAAATGGAGCAACATTGCCAGAAATTCCATAGCCAGTGGCTGCCCTTGGGACCACCTCTGAAAGAGTGGGTCCTTCATTATGGAGGATCTGAAAGGTGTTCTCTGTGGAGAAATTGTGGGACAGAGGTGGGAGCAAAACCCACACTTATTTCAGGAGGCAAGCTGGCAGAAGATTACCTGATCCCATGGCCAGGCGCTGCTTTAACAACTCATGCTCTACCCAGTCCAGCACCAAAATTATGACAGGAAGGACAGCAGTCCATCCAGTGCCCTGTGTTGACAAAAAATAAATCATCATAGTCATGTATTCTAATTTCTCCTTTAAAAAAAAAGAGACATAACTCCAAGATTTCTTAACAGACAGGCTTTCCTGAGCTAGAACCATTGTATTGCAATGTCAATTTAAAGTAGTAGTGCTTCTTAATTTTTGCCCATATTGGTTTAATATTTTTTTTATATGTTGGATAGAAGTGAGATCTGTCACATTTCAGAACTGAAAGCTAACCTCACAGAAACCAGCTTTTAAGATTTTTCACTTAGACTGCATTATAAATTATGAACTGAGATCTTAAAAACAGCCATCATCACATTTTAATTAGTTTAAATGCTCACTAGATGATTTATTGAGTGCCCCATTTGCACTTCTTATTGCCTGTAGTGTAGGCAAGGAAATAGATTGCCCAGAAGTTCGTTTTTCACTATGTAAGGCTTTAACTGAGCTTAAGGACAGTCACTCTTAGGGACTGATGCATAATAAACCACAGGCATTAGGTGATTTTGCCAGGGATCTTTTATGCTGGAATTGGAATAATTTTCACCCAATTCAAGAAAGAAAAACTGGAGGCTTATAGGGATGTGCACTGGCATGTGGCTAGGATTTATATGAGTCTGTATTTTCATGAAGAAATCAAATATGAATATGAAGGGAAAACATCTATTTGCACATAGACAAGCTGACCAAATGTTTACAGATAGAATGTAGATAGGTTCTTATTTAATAAATTGTCAGTCTAATAACAAATATTTCTAGCAGCAGCAGCAGAACAACTAATAGGCAGCATTTGTAGACTATGGACTTCCCTTGTTTTGACAATTCATTCTTAATCCAAAATATAGCTTCATACTGCTGAAGTAAACAGACAGTTGACACCCCCAAAACTCCACAGGCACAGGCAGTGACTTTTTTGAAATCATCCTGGCATGAATATACTGTATCAAAAGAAGCAAGTTTCTAGCAAATAAAAGTGGTGATCTCTCACCGGGAAGAGCAGATGAGAGTGATAAAGCAGAAATGTATCAAGTACTGCACTGCACAGAGAAAGTTTGGGCAATATAAATTTCATGACAGAAAAAGAAAAATGCACCTCCCCCCACCCAATCATTACCACAGTATGACAGTTTGGACAACAAATAACTTCTTTGGCAATATATTGAGAAGTCTCACAAGATGTCACAACTTTATTTCCCCCCCCAAAATGTCCAGTTTTAAAGTTTTCTCTCTAATATAAGAGAACAAAAGAAGATAATTTTGCCATTGAAACAAGTACAGCAACATGACATGATAAAATGCTTTCAGTGAAAACATTTGACTGGTTATATTGCCATGCAAAATTGTATACATTTTAATACCACATTGGAAGATGCTTTTAACAGAAAAAATATTTTCTTAGTTTAATCTGTCCATTGTTAATGAAATCTGTTTTCAGTGAAAACATTTTGTTTTCCCTGACAATTACTTGAAAAAAAGACAAAAAAGTTTTTTATAATACTAGATTTCCTTTTTGTGCATGTAACAGAATGACTTGCCCATGGGTTGGAAAGCCTGGGGCTAAGCTAGTCCTAATTACAAGATGAACACCACCTGGGAGAAATATGGGATTCCAATATAAAAACAGCAGGGGGTGGGCTGATTGACAGAGAAATGTGTGACATGAAAAAGCACCTATATTCACATAAAGTCACATTAAAAACTACTTAATATGTTATAAATTTACAATATACACACAATTTATAAATAAAACAAAACAAAACAAAACCATCTTAAGCAAACAAACATGGATCACTAAAGCATCATCACCGTTAAGTTCACCCATAATATTGTTAGCACACCAAGTCAACCAAAAAGTGTCCAGGTTACAAATCAATTTACAAATCTGCAGCTGGGCCACAATCAGTGTGAAGAACACTAGAGAATATCTCACCCCACTACCCTGCTTCTTTGTTCTGGTGAAGTTTCAAAGTGGCCAATTTAGCCTGACCCAGCAAGAAGTCAGCTTGGCAGAAAACTGTCTGAATGTGAGCACTGTATCTTGTTCCCAGAACAAAGAGGGGCTTGGAGAAAAAGTCCCAAACCACTGAAAAGCTGTTGCAAAAAACAAAAAGAGGAATTAATAGTGGTAGTGTAGGAAAAAAGTTTGAAGCTGAACAAAAGGAGCACTGTGCAGACACATCAAGAGTAAGTATGGCTCACAAACCATTTGTTGCTATCATTCTATGCAGGACCTTCCACTCAAGTTATCAGAGCACCTAGGAAGATGAAGTTAGTACCACATCCTGCAGGCTGTGGACAAAGCATCCTCCAGACTAACAGGGAGATCAGACATAATGCTGCACCTTGACACATGCCAGAGAGCTGCTTTTTGGTCAATGCAAAAGGACCATTTACCAAACCCTTCCAGAACAATAATTTGTCTAGTTCCACAAGGACCTCGTCCACAGAATGGGAGACAACTAGTGAGGGGGAACACAGGATTCCCCTGGAAGAACAGTCCAGGAAAAACTTTTTGTAAATACTAGGCAGCCTGCTGAGGGAGCGCTGCCTGGACTGAGCAAGGACTATATCCAAAAAAACACACAGATCAAATTCTAGTCTAAGCAGCAAGAGCTGTCACCAACTTCCAGCTTGACTAACTAAGAACAGTCAGGTGAGACAGTTTAGTCAACATGGCCTGGGAAAAGACAGAAAACAGGCTTCCAGAGGTAAGAGCTTCAGCAGGAAAAATTGGGTTAGAATACAACAGCTCTTCCGAGAACCATACACTGGAAAATGCCTGGTCCAGTTATGCACTTTGCAGAAGTCTCAAGGCATTAGAAAGACCATTTGCCTCCATTGTGTAATCTAGACTCTAATTGCCCAGATGGCAACAAAAATAGGTGAGAGTTAAAGCCCATCCACACAGCATGATGGAGGAGAGAGAGAAGGGAAGGGACTTCTAGGCCAGAGGGGGGGTCAGAGTTACAGCAATCACTGAACAGACTGTAGGCAAAAGGCTGCCACGTTGCTGACTAAGTCAGTGAGTTCATGGCCCACCTCATCCAAGGGTAGGAAAAACAAAGTAGGGTGCAACCCATGGTAACTATTAAAAAAATTAATATGCCTCTGAATCCATCCGAAAGGCCCAGGGAAGGATCCAGACATTAACACTGAGGACACAAGGTTGTTTGAAATCAAAACTTATCCCTGAAAGGAGAGTCCAGGAAGCATCCAGTGTCATTTCTGCAGACAGTCCTGCATCTGCTTCTCAGCCTCCTCCCAGTTCCTTAATATATGTTGTTCAGATCTGAAAAAGACCCCTCTCCCCCATATATCTTAATCTCAGAGGTGCCCCATTGCCATTGTTGGGGCAACAAAAGATGGGGTGTTACATTCCCAAGAGCCCAGTAAGATCAAATTGCTCCAAGCCCAGTTAATGCAGGCAGAAGATGCCTGTTCCTACACTTGTAAACAAAGTGCCTGCATGTCACTGTCCGACATGATAAAAACTGAGATCATCAGCATAGGCTGATGAGAAAGCATCTGCACCCTGGAATAGAAAGGCCAGTCAGGCAGCTTCTGAGGAAGTGCAGGAGAGACTCCAAAATCAGAGCACACAACATTCCAGACAGAGGATATCCCTGATGAATGCCTCTGGATTGGAAAGCAGCAGCTGAGACCCCCATTAATCTTTAAGACACTACAAACATTAGAGTACAATAAAGAAATGTATGAGGAGAACACTGGCCCAACCCCAAAAGCTTCTAAGATAACTATAGTTGTTAACTCTATGAAAGGCCTTCTAGTCTATTGGAATAAGCCTCACATCCAGATTACAAAGTTTGCTAAACAGTAAAAACATCACAAATTAAAAACAAGTTATCAAGAATACAGAATTTAGGAATACATTATGTTTGATCAGGGTGTATCAATGAGTCCAGACAGTCTTTTAGTCTGTTACTTATGGACCTGAATAAAAATCTTAATCAGAACAGAGAAGAGAAATAGGTGTCCAGTGCTATAAGTCACAGAGGGTCTCCTACTTTGTGCAGCAGAGTGATCACTGCCCTGCAGCACCAAAGGGGCAGCTCTTTCTCCTGGTTACACTCCAACACCACTAGGAAAAAAAAAGTCAGGACCGGTAAGAGACCAGAAAACATTTGTACAATTCAGATGGCAGCCCATTGATACCTGAGGCCTTGCCTGTAGGGAGCTGCTGGACTGCAACTGAGAGCTCCTGCAATGACAGCAGAGCATCCAAGAACTGCTGTTCCTCAGTGGGATAGCTCCTGATGCAGCTTCTCCATTGCCAGCATCACAGGATTCAGGTGAATACAAAATACTGTAAGAGGAAACAGCTGCTTTCCTGCACTAAGCGGTGGCAGCTGTCAGATGACCATCCAGCAGCCAGGGGCAGAAAACCTGTCAATTGACTGAGGTGGTCTTCTCCAACCTGAAAAAGAATCTTCTGGGAATGTCAGTTTCATGCAGCTGAGTAAAATGGGCTCAAAGCAGGTCCCCTTGCACCTTCTCTTCCAAAAAGCATCTCAGTAGTCAGTACTTCTCAGTTAAGGTTTGGTGAATCTACACCAGATTTACCACATCAAGGGCTGACATTCTAGGGCACTCATGGCTGATGGAAGGACTGCGTGGTTGCCTGGACATATGGCTGGCAGAACAGTTGGATGTGGACCTTCCTGCCATCCCCCCCCCGCGTCTCAGGGGCTCATACAGGAGCTTGTGCTGCAGCCAGCACCTTCAAAACTCAGCAAACAACTGGGTGACATTCAAGTCCTGTAATAATTTGGTATTAAAGCACCACTGGGAAGCACAGGCAAGAACATGGAGAGACACACTTAGAGACATAAGGATGATCAGATAAGTGAATGGGAGACATAGAAGACCAAACAAATGTATTCACACTGACCTTCATGGTATAAAAGCAATCCAATCTAGCCTCTGAGATGTGGCTGGAAGAAAGCAGTACTCCTGACTGAAAGGTAAACGGGGGAGGAGGGTGAGAGAGCCTTTAAATATTTATTAATCCAAAGGTCTTCAGGAGACAATACAGTTTCCTCACTGACTGAGAGTGTGATTCCTCATAGTTCCATCTAAAACAATGTACCATGCAATTGAAATCCTCTCCCAGAACAATAATGGTATTGGGGTCACAGAGCATAGCATGGGCAAGTTTGTGCAGAAAGGAGACACAATGTCACCTCAGAGTAGTGTCATACAAAGTAAAAAGATTAATAACAATAGTGCCAATGTGTGTCTTCACCTGGAGAAGCCAGCCCTGGATGATCTTCACAGAGAGGAACTGTGCCCCTGCACCCTGGGAAAAGAGAACAGCCATCCCAGAAGTGACATTGGAGCTATGGCTCAAGAAAGCCTCCCCATCCCATTTCGTCAGCCACTTCCCCTGATTATCAGGGTCTCTTGCAGAAGCATATCAGCTCATTTTCATTTGAGAAATTCAGAGTCGTACTCTTTTATGATCATCCTGGCATTCATTAATATTTACAGAGCCAAAGTTAAGCAACACCAGAGAGACTAGATAGAGAGAGCTAAGCAGCACAGAGAGACAATGGAAAGTGGAAGTCCCATCGGGAGGCCTATATATCTTGAACAATCCCCACATGCTCCCTCACCTCATCATCTCAGACTCTACCAGCTCAAAAAGAACATTGAGCAGCCATTGTGACACTGTGGGGGCAGCTGGTATATCTATTTTCCCCAAAACTGGTAGGAAGTTCAGCTCCAGGCTTGGACCCAGCACCATCACTGCAGCATGCAGGACTGGTGCCTTCACAGCTCACCATGCCAGGGAAGCTGAGAGCTTCATGCATGAAGCTGCCACTCAGTGTAACGTTATCTTCCTTCTCAGAGCACACAGCTCCATCCTCAGGCACTGCCCGCAGCTCAGGAGCCTCCAAAGTCTTAGTCCTTTTAGAAATAGTCCTGCATAAATCCATCATTGATCTGCTCTTCACCTCCATTTCTAGAACCTGTCTCTGTTTCCTCCTCAAGGAAGTGCTCCTCAAGCTCCAGGACATACTTCTGTCCAGTCACAAGTGACAGACACAGAGGGTTCCTCACGGGGGATGCTGCTTTCTGGACAGCGGCAGACCACATACAAGGAGGGGGGAGATAGAATTTGGTGGTGGAGATGCAGGTGGGTCCCTGCTAGTCCCTTGATGTTCCAGACTCCTCTCCACCATCCTGGGGTTCCACATTGTTAACAGGGACCTCCTGCCCTCAAATGACCAGGGTCACCACAGAGGTAACATTTCATATTTCCAGAGTTGCAAACCCTGTATAGTATCAGGGGTTAGCCGTGTTAGTCTGTATCTACAAAAACAACAAGGAGTCTGGTGGCACCTTAAAGACTAACAGATTTATTTGGGCATAAGCTTTCGTGAGTAAAAACCTCACTTCTTCGGATGCACCCGAAGAAGTGAGGTTTTTACTCACGAAAGCTTATGCCCAAATAAATCTGTTAGTCTTTAAGGTGCCACCAGAAACCCTGTATAATTCACCCCATCTATGTGGTGCTTTAAAACCAGGTTCAAGTACTGTTCAGAGTTATTTAGAATCACATAAACCTGGTGCCAGAATGACATAACATGCCTCACATTTGAGTTCTTGCAGCCTAATGGAATCATCCCAATAGCACAAACTACCTTAACATAATGGGAGAGATCAGACATAAGTATCTCATTGTGGAGGGAGTGGGGGGATGGCACTGGAAAGAGATACTTAGTAGCACGAATAAACAAAGGAAAAACTTGAACAAAAGTCTCCTTGACCCAGAGTCCCTCCTGTACCAAATGATTCACAAATTGGTCACGGGACAGGAAGATCACAATAGATTTGCTCATTTAAGAGGCAGATTTTATATTAGCACAGACAGCAATCTTACCAACACTCAGCAACACATTCTCCACAATGCAGGAGACAGCAGGCACACACAGAACTACATGCTTGTGGGTCAAACCATTAAACCCATCTGAAGTGGACCTCAGAGAAAAACCACCACCCCTAAAAAAGGAGAAACCAACAACACACTAAAAAAATCCTGTTGGTTCACGCAGCACAGAACAAACAGCCTCACTCTCAGGAGCTCTCACAATCCCTAAAGAGAGAGTGAGTGAGTATTTGTACACACACGCGCGCACACACACACACACACACACACACACACCTGAGCTCCAGCCAGAGAGGGATGGGGACTAGAGGCTTCAGGTGGAGGTTCTTATTTTGGAATTTGTATTGGGACTCCGAGAACTGTTGGATTATTTTGTGATTTAGAACTCTGAGGTTTGTGTGAACTATGTTTAATATGAAACCAGCCTCAAAAAGGAGTGCTGTGAGTCAGAGACTATCTGGAATATTTAAGGGGCCTGCAAGAATGGGCTAAAAAAAAAAAAAAACCCGAACACCCTTGCCCCTCCCCTTCTCTGAAGCCCTGCCCTGCTCATTCCATCCCCGCATCACTCGCTCTCCTCCACCCTCACTCACTCATGTTCACCAGGCTGGGGAGGGTCCCTTTTCGACTGGGAATTCCAGTTAAAAAACAGATACCTGGCAATCCTAGCTAATAGGAGCAGCACACCTGTTAAACGAACCCTGGCCATGAGGTGGTACTCCTCAAGCCGCTACACTGTAATATCTAAACATTCAGATTCTTTGTGACAGCACTGCCTGAACATTTTGACTGCACCTTGACAAGAGAAGATGAAACAACAGGGAAAGATTCTGGATGAGAATAATCGCTGCGCATCTGAGGAATCAATATCACATTTGATCCAAAAATTACTCCTATCTGTCTCTAAGTGACTTGCTTTTACCCACTTAAACGATGACTAATCCAAGTGTGAGCACCCTTTTGGGAATAATACTTCAGTGACATCCAATCAGTTTTACTAGGGATTCAGCAGTGAATGTAATGGCTTTTATTGGTTTGACTCAAAACATTGGTCTATGTCGTACTCTTATTGTAGTCAACAGAAAGATTTCCTTCAGGATTAGCCTTATTTAGATGCATTTGTCTGTTCAAATCTTTCCCATTTTGTGGCAAAATGTGGAAATGCATCGTATTTGAAAAACCTGATACAATAATAAAAGGAATTAGAAATCCAGATCAATCCAGAGTTTATGGAATTTATCAGGGAACACACAGAATAAGACTAAATATTCCTGTGTCAAGAAGAGTTATTTTTCAGAAAGCAAAAAATTTTTAGTGGAAAAACCGTTCAAAAATATCTGGCAATTATCATTGTATCTTTTTTTTTTGTGCTGCCACTTAGATATGCAACACTGTTCTTCCAGAAGCTTCAGGTCGGCTGTTTAAAACAGTAATGTGCTGGTCTACCGCAGTACTGCAGGCATTCCCTACTTCAGTTTCCTCCTCCCCCAGGGTTTTTTGTTTCTCTGGGATTTCACATGGCTCAGTCCTCTGGCTGAGTCACTCTGAGTTCAATCCCCTTCTGGGCTAACAGTTCAAAAAACCCAAGAATCCTTCCTCCCAACCCATTTGAGCTCTTAAGCACACATTCTAGACTCAGTTCCCAGCCTGTCCAGGGATACCTTTAATTTTGTTCTGCTTTGGATTCAACACTGAGTCATAGGATGCTTCCCTGGAGTCCTCTCAGGGTCTCAATCCTGCTGAGCTATCTTTTCCTCTTCTATGCTATTTGGGAGTCACTGCTCCATCTGGCTGCTTCCCTTCCAGACCCTATTTCAAGGCCTTCCTTCAGAAAGCCAACTCGCTCCCCATGGTTCCTCTCTCAAAATGAGTTTCTCAGCCCTTGAAAAGAAATTACCAGCTGATCAGGACCAATTGGGCTGGAGGGATAGCTAACCTGGCACAGGTATGGCTGAGCCCAGCGAACCTTAAAGAGGCAGCCAACCTATGACATGGTCTCATCTATTGCACCCCACACAGGGGTCAGGCCTCAGACATTTGCTTCTCATGGAGTGCTGAATTGTGGAATTCTACTGTCGGATAAGGGCCTGGGTTACAATCTCCTGGGTACCAACTGTGTGTAATTTAGTAGATCACACTGGGGTTGAACCCTGACAGGGTGTCTCTTTGGAAATATAGCAAAGTGATGACTCACTGGTGTGGCGCCTCCTGCTGGTCATCCTAGAAATTACCTCTTTTCCAGCTCTGGAGCACCCTCTGCCGGCTGATGTCTCACCTGCCTCAGGCCCCATGTCCCCCCCAGACCCTGGTGCCCTTTTCCTCTGGGTTCTGCCCCAGCACTACCCCCACACTCTGGGTCTCCCCTCTCAGGGGAACCCCCAACCCTCTAAACCCTCTTTGCCTCAGTGGCTACTGCCAGTCAGCATCTAGCCCGTGCTCACTGGGGCAGACAGCAGTCTGTAAAGGCCACTCATCATCGTCAAGGGAGTCAGACCAGCTGCCTCTGCATAAGCCTGGGCTACACCTCTGTAACCCCTGTACCAGCTTTTGCCTTTAGCAAGGCCTGCATCCTGGGGATTTGCCAGGCTGGAGCTCCCCAGCTCCTCTTGCCTTTCCCCAGCCCTGCTCTACTCACAGTATCCTAAGCTCCCAGGCAGCCAGGTCCTTCCCTCTGCAGAGCAAGAGAGACTTACTCAGCTCCTGGCTCACAGCCCTTTTATAGGGCCAACTGTGGCCTGATTGGGGAATGATGGCCCCAGCTGTGGCTGCTTCCCCAATCAGCCTAGCCTGGCTGCTTTTCCTATTGGCTCCCCAGGGCTGTTTTAATCCCTTCAGGGCTGGAGCAGGGTGACCAACCCGCTACAGGGAGCCTGTGACAGAAACGAATTAAAGTAACTAAAAAGCTTTTCAAAACAAAGCATAGTTCTTCAATTCATAGAATCATAGAAAATTAGGGTTGGAAGAGACCTCAGGAGGTCATCTAGTCCAACCCCCTGCTCAGGACCAACACCAACTAAATCATCCCAGCCAGGGCTTTGTCAAGCTCGCTTAAAAACTTCCAAGGATGGAGATTCCACCACCTCTAAGTAACCCGCTCCAGTTCTTCACCACCCTCCTAGAGAAATAGTTTTTTTTTTTCTAATTTCCAACCTAGACCTCCCACACTGCAACTTGAGACCATTGCTCCTTGTTCCATCATCTGCCACCACTGAGAACAGCCTTGCTCCATCCTCTTTGGAACCCCCATTCAGGTAGTTGAAGGCTGCTATCAAATCCCCCCTCACTCTTCTCTTCTGCAGACTAAATAAGCCCAGTTCCCTCATCCTCTCCTCATAAGTCATGTGCCCCATTTACAAATAAATCACCACACAGTAGTGGTTTTTGATGACTTCGGTAGTTTTTTTTCTTAATTCACAACTGTGCTTTCCTAAAAATAATGCTCATGAATCATCCTGTGAAGCTAACTATTCTTCTCTACTAAAATTTCCTTTTGACAAGATTATGTTCCAAAACTTTAATTTTATGCAATCATATCTGGAAGGAAGCAATGTAATATATTTCTGCACAATGAACCCTCTTACTTTATCTGTAAGAGATTGGGAAGTGTTACCAATTTCCCTAAGCCATTTTTATTATTTCTTTAACTGATCAATAGGTTTGAGATGCATACTGAATTTCCATAATTTATATTTTTGGTGCATGTTTCTTATGCTGTACTAGTTTACTTTGGAAAAAAAAATCTTTGAAAAAAGGCTCCGTCAGGATGCAATGTCAAACTTTCCCTCAAATTCACTCACTGGATAAGAGATATTAGTAAGTAATATTCAGTTTTCAAATGCTTTTTCACTTCTAATACCAACAGCTATTCCTGGAAATGAACATTAATCTTTTACTGAAACCCAGTCAAGGTCAGCATGGAAATTAAGAGGCATTTTCTATTCTCATTCCATGCACTTGTCAACACATACAGAGGCAGTGTCTGTGTCTCAGCATATCCCTCCTCTCAATGCTTCTTCAGTCTTTCTATGATAACAAGTCTATTTGATACTTTCTTTGAAATCTGGATTGTATATTTATAGTATATACCATGGTTCGGTGATGATTGAGGGATTACTGCAAGCAAGGAAAATTAGGGATGGATGAACTGGTACCCAGAAAAAAAAACTCCCCCGCCCCCAGCCTCAGCCCAAATCTTGAGCTGAGGAGAAGCTCCCAATTTGAGTGATAGTAATGGGTAAGAGAAATTTGTTTGGTATGCTCATTGCCTCATGCACAGGAGTAGGTCAGTCATATTTCCAGTTTGACTTGTGCCTTTTTAATGGCTCTTTTTCTCATTCATCTTACATCATATTTACAATAAAAACTGATATGTCAGTGACCTTTTGGAACTCACTGACACTATAATTGGTCTCCCCTGTAAATAACGTGTTGGCCTTCCTCTTTCAAGTTAATACACAATTAGTATCCACTTTCCAAAGATAGTAAATGGTCTATAGCTTTCAACACTTCAGGCCTTAACTGTCAGGGGCAAGTAGTAGTGTTTTGATGCCCCTATCACTACAGATGAGGGGGCTCACAGATCTTATAAAATTGAAATAAGTGAAGAGGGTCAATTACTGAAGTCATGGTTTTTTGGGTTTTTTTGTTTGTTTATTTGTTTTTTAAGCCAAACTCAAAATTAGTCCACTGGTTGTACCTGAATCACGTAAAGCAACAAGACTAAATGCCTTGATTGTCTCAGAGACAAACCAGAAAACAAGATGGACAACTCATAGGCCAGAGTTCCAGGATTAAAATAAGGCCTGACGTTACATGGGATCTTGCACAGTCCCCTCAGCATCTTTCCCTACTTGGATTGCAGATTTTTAAATTTCTTGTGGGCTAGATGAGGGTGACATGGCAGCCTTGCAACCAGTGCTCTGCCTGGCAAGGAAATGTGGGCCAGATTTAAGTCTGTGGGCCTGAGTTCCCAAACTCCAATTGAAATCAATGGGAGTTAGGATTTGAGTGGGATGTTCAGAAGCACTTTGGCACCTATCAACATCTTTAGGTGCTTAGATGCCTTTAACTATCTGGCCTTATGATTTCAATACAGTGCAATATTTCATTAGGAGTGGGGATGAGGGGAGGGCCAGAAAAAATTTTGAGCATGTACCAGTTTCATATAATTTATATCATGTGCAGAAAACATGAAGTTATACATACTTGAAGTCCTACATGCATATTTGCACTCTCCTTATCTGTGCAGAAGGGTTCATTACTTTCAGGTAGAATTAGTAACTTCTTCATATTTAAGTCTCTAAGACTTACCAATTGTTGCTCCTATTGTAATATCATTATAGCTGAGATCTTTCACTTCTAGTGCCTAGTGAGTAACATTTTTGGTAACGATTCTGAAGTTAGACATACACTTTTAGGAGTACAGTACAAGTCTTTCATTTGTCATTCCTCATACCAAGGTTTGAATATTTTATAGCTACTTTCAGGAAGCAGATGACTGCCTTGGAATGAATAATTAAACCTAATTTTAAAATAGCTGTCTTTGGGGAATGGGTGTCTCGCTGAAGTGAACAATATCTAATTCTGCTCTGAAGATTATTTCCTTGCAATTTCCTGACCTGGATTCCAGCACTTTCCGATACATTGATCTTCAAGGGAGAAACAACAGGCCAGATACTGTAAGGCTGGCACAAAGGACTTTAAATGACCAAGCAGACAGTAGGGTGTGAGGCTAATCAACTCTCCGACACCACCTACTATAAAGTCCTCAAAAAAGATCCCATACCATAATTTAAACAGGAATTTAAGGATATAATCAAATCATTTGCCAAAAATTCCAAGATAAACTCTACAAACTCATCCCCCATGAACATGCTTCCAAAATACACAAACAAAGGAACCCATACAGGCCCATCATACCTGGCCATGGCACTTTCACTGAAGGACTATCAGGACTCAAAGAAACCATCCCCAAATGACTCAAGACACAAATTCCAGGACAGCAGCAGGCATCGTGTGATTTCTAGGACTGCCAGATTTGTTGAGATCCTTTCCTGGAATAAAACTGTTACTGACAAGAGAAATAGGCCTGGGGGCAGAGGAGAGTGTGGATTGGGAAAAGAGGAGTTGCGGAGTGCAAGGTGATGGTATAAGAAAGGGAGAGCTAGAAGCTGTATTTAGAGAAGATAATCGGTCTTTCCTATTTTCTCTTGGTTTGTTTCTAGGATGCTTCACAAAGTGAAACCAACTTTTACACAACTTTAAATTTTACTTTTACTCTATCATCTAGTTACTGCTTTCTCAGTTAGTGATCATGTACATGATCCACATTTAGTTGTAGTGTATTAAGAAACCAGTTTATTCTTATTCTCAGCAGATCCCTTCATGCCAGTATAGAAAAAAGAATAGAAGATAGATATATTGAATGCGTTCATGTTGTGACAAAGTTCCTCCTCTATCTTGGTGGGTCCCGCGCTTATTGGTGGATTTTCTTGCCTCAGAGATTCACCATGTGGGTTGGGGAACAGCGCAGAGACCTTCCCCACTGGAAGAACCCACAGTCCAGGTCAATTGGGAGGTTTGGGGGGAACCCGGGCCTGCCCTCTACTCCGGGTTCCAGCCCAGGGCCCTGTGGGCTGCAGCTGTCTATAGTGCCTCCTGTAACAGCTGCATGACAGCTACAACTCCCTGGGCTACTTCCCCATGGCCTCCTCCAAACACCTTCCTTATTCTCACCACAGGACCTTCCTCCTGGTGTCTGATAACACTTGTGCTCCTCAGTCCTCCAGCAGCACACCCTCTGACTCTCAGCTCCTTGCACCTCTTGCTCCCTGCTCCTCACACTCACACCATAAACTGAAGTTAGCTCCTTTTAAAACCCAGGTGCCCTGATTAGCCTGCCTTAATTGATTCTAGCAGCTTCTTCTTAATTGGCTCCAGGTGTCTTAATTAGCCTGCCTGCCTTAACTGGTTCTAGCAGGTTCCTGATTACTCTAGTGCAGCCCCTGCTCTGGTCACTCAGGGAACAGAAAACTACTCATCCAGTGACCAGTATATTTGCCCTCTACCAGACTCCTGTACACCACTAGTCTGGGTCTGTCACAATGTGTATTTCCTAATCAAATCGTAGTGGTTGGAGAGATCAATGGATCAAATCCTTCCTTCTATTACCCTCATATAACACCACTGATTTCAACAACAAATTTTGGCCCTGTGAGTTTAAAATGACACTAACTGTGTGACTCCAGAAACAAGGACCAAATCCTCTCTGAATCTGCCAGGGCACTCATTCCATTATACTAGCCAGCTATGTTATATTCAGATGCTGACTTCAATTTATTTAGTAAATGCGTAGTAATATTTGCTGTGCAACTTTACATGGCATTTTCTACAAAAGTGATTCCTCTGTTCATTTAAGGACAAACTGTCATCCAGATCTTAAAATGCAAAATTCCTCAGGTCCTCCATGTGTCACTATTTAATATCACATTGAAGTTAGAACTAACTTCTTGCCAACGTATGTGAACTAATAGACATTGCCATAAACATGTTTTAAGTGCCCTTTCTCTTCTCCACAGCATTAATTTGTGTGTCTATGGACAGTTTTACACATACTGATGGATACCCAGTAAGTATTTAGCACCTTTTACTCAAGTAACCGAAGGCTAACTGTGCCCCAGCTACATTTATTTCATCTTTGAAAATATTGGGAATGACATTGAATGATGCTGTAATATTCCCAAAGATGCAGTATTGCCTTCCAGATGTAGCATGTCCAGGAAATGATATTACAGCAGATTTGCTTGGCATGCCAATATGTATACAAGTTTCAACAAGTAGCTGGAATTTAATTTTCAGGGTACACAGAGTCACAATCTTCTTTTACACTGCTTCTTTTTCACATTAACCACTACTTTGGCAGCATCTCTTCCTTTGATATAGGTAAGGACTATTTGCACAGTACTGTACCATGGATTTATTTTAAATTTTAATTGTCAATCCACAAGATGTAATAAATGTTGACAAAGACTGTAAACTATTATCTCCAAGTGGATGGGGGGAATGGCTAATAATATATGCATCACAGACTTCATTCACCTTTGGGTGCCTTTTTGTGGCTGGGTCTGGGAATTAGTACCACTCAGGTCTGATGCCCTTGCCAAGTACATAGCTCCTCTTTCTCTGGAACTCAGCCTTCCAGCCAACTCATCTAGTTCTCCCCTTCCAGGTTACACTGGTCTACAATTTTTGAGAAGTCGTCTGCTTCAGAGATAAAATGTGCTATTTATTATGTATTTTGATGTGCTGAATTCAAATATGACAATTAAAACAACTGATTGGCTACTGCTTCTAAGATATTTAAGTTTTTACATTTTATGTCTATGTATATTGTGTAGATAGTAGAGTTTTAATCATAAACTGTAAACCTAGGTCTTTTCATGTGCTTATGGTTGCTTTACATGATCATATTTCACCTGTCCTGTTTATGTAACACTTTAAAAATCAGCAAAAGGGTTATATAAATAAAATTTATTATGACACAAAAGGCAAAAAACTATTATGTACATAGTTTAGTCCTATTCAGTGTCTACACGGCGCTTCTTGGCTTGTCTCTTGTATTCATTAAATGGAGCATCTCTTGTCACTGTCCAGCAATAGTCTGCAAGCATTGATGGGCTCCATTTGCCCTGATAGCGTTTCTCCATTGTTGCAATGTGCTGGTGAAATCGCTCGCCGTGCTCGTCGCTCACTGCTCCACAGTTTGGTGGAAAAAAATCTAGATGAGAGTGCAAAAAATGTATCTTTAGTGACATGTTGCAACCAAAGCTTTTGTATGCCTTGAGAAGGTTTTCCACCAACAACCTGTAGTTGTCTGCTTTGTTGTTTCCGAGAAAATTTATTGCCACTAACTGGAAGGCTTTCCATGCCGTCTTTTCCTTGCCACACAGTGCATGGTCAAATGCATCATCTCGAAGAAGTTCACGAATCTGAGGACCAACAAAGACACCTTCCTTTATCTTAGCTTCACTTAACCTTGGAAAATTTTCCACAGAGGTACTTGAAAGCTGCTTGTGTTTTGTCAATGGCCTTGACAAAGTTCTTCATCAGACCCAGCTTGATGTGTAAGGGTGGTAACAAAATCTTCCTTGATTCAACAAGTGGTGGATGCTGAACACTTTTCCTCCCAGGCTCCAATGACTGTCGGAGTGGCCAATCTTTCTTGATGTAGTGGGAATCTCTTGCACGACTATCCCACTCGCAGAGAAAACAGCAGTACTTTGTGTATCCAGTCTGCAGACCAAGCAAGAGAGCAACAACCTTCAAATCGCCACAAAGCTGCCACTGATGTTGGTCAAAGTTTATGTACCTCAAAAGTTGTTTCATGTTGTCATAGGTTTCCTTCATATGGACTGCATGACCAACTGGAATTGATGGCAAAACATTGCCATTATGCAATAAAACAGCTTTAAGACTTTAAGATGAATCAATTAACAGTCTCCACTCATCTGGATCGTGAACGATGTTGAGGGCTGCCATCACACCATCGATGTTGTTGCAGGCTACAAGATCACCTTCCATGAAGAAGAATGGGACAAGATCCTTTTGACGGTCACGGAACATGGAAACCCTAACATCACCTACCAGGAGATTCCACTGCTGTAGTCTGGAGCCCAACAGCTCTGCCTTACTCTTGGGTAGTTCCAAATCCCTGACAAGGTCATTCCGTTCACCTTGTGTTATGAGGTGTGGTTCAGAGGAGGAGGATGGGAGAAAATGTGGGTCCTGTGACATTGATGGTTCAGGACCAGAAGTTTCATCCTCTTCCTCATCTGACTCAAGTGAGAATGATTCTGGTGCATCAGGAACTGGCAGTCCTTTTCCGTGGGGTACTGGGCGTATAGCTGATGGAATGTTTGGATAATGCACAGTCCACTTTTTCTTCTTTGACACACCTTTCCCAACTGGAGGCACCATGCAGAAGTAACAATTGCTGGGATGATCTGTTGGCTCTCTCCAAATCATTGGCACTGCAAAAGGCATAGATTTCCTTTTCCTGTTCAACCACTGGCGAAGATTTGTTGCAGAAGTGTTGCAGCATATGTGTGGGGCCCACCTCTTGTCCTGATTTCCAATTTTGCAGCCAAAATAAAGGTGATAGGCTTTCTTAACCATAGTGGTTATTCTGCGCTTTTGTGATGCAAAAATCACTTCACCAGAAACATAGCAGAAGTTATCTGCACTGTTCACACAAGTACGAGGCATCTCTGCTCACTTTGGCTAAACAGAAATGTGTCCCTTTGCAAAATCAAACACTGACAAATAAGAGAGCATGACACTGTATGATTTCTAGAGCTGATATAGGGCAATTTGTTCAGCAGAGTGATGTAAGCTTCGTTATGATTGCATCATCCATGACTTCTAGGAATAACATGATGCAATTCATATCATGTATGACGCAATACCAGCTTCAGATTGCATCATTCATTGTTTTGCCTAAAAAACAAGTACTGTCCAAACCCAGTCATAGATTTATTCAAGATCCAGTCAAAGATGTATTTTAGCCATTTTTGGTTTAAATTGAGATCCCTTCCCTTTATAACTCACTTATCCTCCGCCATTCCCAAGTCAAGGGTCATATATACTGACCCAATAGCATATCTTGAAAACTAGAGCCAATAAACAATTTTAAGCATCATTTTCATTCTCATTGACCCGGAATTAGTAAAGTTTGACTACATTTATTTCAGAAGCATTTTGGCTGTAGAGCAGTGTTATCATAGTCCCACTGGATGTCTGCCGGCTGTTCCAGACAGTCTTCCCATAGCTGGTAGGAGAACCCAGGCCCACCCACTACTCCAGGTTCCATTCCAGTTACCCTCTGTCCAGTAACTATGGTCTGCTTACTCCCAGACCTTGTCTCTATTTCCCTAGAGTCCTTCCTACTTCCCTGCTTTAGCCTCTGTTGCCCAGATTTCCCCATCCAAACTGCAAGTTGGAGACTACTTCCCCTTCAGCCCTTCAGCCCTCTCTGGTTCTCAGCTTGCTGTCTTTCTACAAACTCAGCCTTCACCTGCTCAGCTGGGCTTCATTTGGCTCTCCCACAGGTGCAGACTATCAGGTTAACTGTTCTAACAGCGAGCTCTGCCTTCTGTGCGGTAACAATGTCAACAAAATTGGCATCGAGGATAGATTGAAATGGCAGCATTATAAAAAGAAAGTAGAAGGGCTTCCAAGAAGCAGGAAAAACAATACAAAAATGTATGTAACATTTCCTTATGCAAAGGAAAAACATCATGCATTAAAATAGGGGTAATTAACTAGATTTATCTGCTTGAAGCCTGAGAGTCATTCAGTTTATTTTTACATAGAGTGTAGTAATCCAAGTTTTATGGTACCAGATGAACTAGATTATTCCTTCATACATCACACCTTTAATTTATTATCCCTTACACAGCTGGCATAAAATGTAATAAAATGCATTTCATACATGTTTTGTACCTTCCAAACTAAACCTTTTTAAGGTAACATTTAAGAAACAATGTTGAAGATGTATAAAATTCAATATGTTGCCAAATACCACACATTTATACATGCTAATTAAAAACAATTCCTTTTTTGGCATTTTATTAAGTTTTAAAGATTGTTAACATAATTAAATACATACAAAAACTAATTTCATAAAATTATAAAAACATTAAGTATTAAAGATTTAGGGCTAAATTCTGCTCTTATTTATGCCAGTCAGCTTTCTTGAAGTCAATGTCAATGGGGTTGCATAGAAGGGTATGAGTTTGGCACTATACAATGATTATACAACACACTTTGAAATTAAAATAACTTGACTTGGTATAATATTTTACAAATATAAAACATGAGAAAAGAAGAATGATCATAGACCATATCAAAGGATTTTTTTGTTTGTTTTTACTGTCTCTAATAATTGTGAAAGAGAAACCTCAGTCTTTTTATTCAGAGCATTTCCCAACTCAATTTCCTACATATGTATTCAAAAAGACATATCCATTATCTCCCAGTTTTATGTGTTTTATCCCAGAATAATCATAGTTAGTCTTGCTATGTGGCACAAAAAATTGAATAAGACAAAAAGTATTCCATTTAGATATCGTGTCATCTGGTGTAAAACAGAGACTTGTAACTTATATGGGAAAATATACTTGATTTTCAGAACAATAGACCACATTTTTATTAATCAACTTCTATGCAACATTTCTGAAGTGAAGTTGAGGTGGATATTTTTTCTCTCCTCTTTTTCTCAAAATCCTAAAATGATTATTATGAAATTCATATGTAGAATACAACATTTTATTTTCGCGCAGATACTTTCAAAACATATTCTGACCATATTTCATAGCCACTGATGTCACTAATATGTGCTGTCAAATCCGTTTAGGTATGAAATGCATGTTTAGTCCTTCTACTCTTAGAATTCATTAATGGTATAATTTATTTCTGCTAGATCTCACAATGTGCTCTGCCCTAAACAAACATAAAAGGTGTGTCCCAGGGCTGAAGACCTCTCATTCTTAAACAGATAGAAGTGTGGGTGAAGGGCTTTCAGATCTTCTTAAATTTCCTGTTATGGCCAGGATGCTCCCATTTTTAGCTATTTTTACCTGATCAGTAGTTTCAGTCTCCTAATCTGGAAAGTTCAGGATACACACGGAGGCCTGTTTTACACTAGAAAATTACACTAGAAAAATCCACACCCCCGTGGTGTAGTTAAGCTGACCTAAATCCCGTGTAGACTGCACTAGGTTGATAGAAGAATTCTTCTCTCAATCTAGCTACTGCCTCTCAGGGAGGTACCTCATCCAAAGACATGTCTGCTCTGTGTGAACATTAAAAATCTAATGGCTTGTTTTGTAATATTAGGAATTTTCCTGGATATCTTTGGTCAAATATCCCATTCCTTACCAACTACAGTTGTGTGACTGACTGTCATCCTCTTACACTAGATATTTTTCTATTTTAGCGGTGAGTGAAAGTAGTTCCTCTAAGGCTAGGTCTACACTACCCGCCTGAATCGGCGGGTAGAAATCGACCTCTCGGGGATCGATTTATCGCGTCCCGTCGGGACGCGGCAATCGATCCCCGAATCGACGCTCTTACTCCACCAGCGGAGGTGGGAGTAAGCGCCATCGACAGAAAGCCGCAGAAGTCGATTTTGCCGCCGTCCTCACAGCGGGGTAAGTCGGCTGCGATACGTCGAATTCAGCTACGCTATTCACGTAGCTGAATTTGCGTATCTTAAATTGACTCCCCCCTGTAGTGTAGATGTACCCTAAGAATCTATCACGCCTCCGGTGCAGCACAAATAATAAATACATAATATAAAATAATAATAATAATTTACATATATGTACAAAGATCCCACACCAGACACTATTTCAATTGTAAATAAAAATAAGTAAGTATCCAATCTTCCCAAAACATCTGTGTGGATTCTTACTCCCACACATATTTCCAGTGACTTCAGTGAGATTGTCTGCAGGAGTAAGTGTCCTCACATGCATATCTGCTTCATAACAATGCTAAGCCAGAATGAAATACATTATTATCTAGGATCACATGATAATGACAGAATTATTTTGTGCCACTGACGCAGAGGTAATATGCTTGAGCTCTGGGCATCTATGTTTTTTGTACAGGTTTGACATGTCAAATATAAAATGCCTGAAGTTAGATAATCCAAATAAATGTTATTTTTGAGTAAAAAGGAGCTTATTTTGTTCTGAATCATAATGAGTATAAAATTATCACCAAGGAAATATAGTTACTGTTTAAACTCATCACCAGTCGGTACAAATTTCTGGGTCCAGTCAGTTCTACTTCACATATTGCTTGATCTCTTTCATCAGAGACTAGTCATAACAGTTCTCTTCATTTTAATATGTGGGACTTAGTTTATTTCTTCAAATACTTGGTGCAGGCTGAAGGAAATGCTTTGTCAGCTTTGTTAGCTGATCACATATCTGGGGGAGTCCCTAACCGAAATCATCCACAATACTTTTACCATTTAAGAGTGCATTATGGATGACTGTTGTCTATCAGAGACAAAAAAGACACTTGCAGTACATGATTGTTGAGAGTGTCCAGTATATAAAACTACTGTGGGTCATTGGCAGAGGTAATTGCCAGTTAATTTGATGCAGAATTGTTGTATTACTATATCGTATCATTTTTTCTAAAATAAATATGTAGTGCTAAAGCTCTAGATAAACAGGTCTAGAAATTTAAATCCTGCATTTATACTTAGAACAGGCATGTTACAGTAGTATAGAGCAAGCTTCTCCTGTCACTCTCCATACCTCATTCCTATTCCTAGAGGACCACCTTGGTGATAACAGGATAGTTCAGTCTCTGTGCCTGATCTCTCTTCTGATTCTCTGATGTTTGCTAAGAAGTTTGGAGGGTGACAAGCATTGCTATGGATTTTGTGATGAGAATCTCTCTCCACTAGGAACTGAACTGAGATCACCTAATTTCTCAAAGTCCTTCAAATAGTCATTGGTAATGGTGTTGAGTAATTAATACCCTGGGACCGATTCAGATCAGTGACCTTGAAATGAAAGGTTCAATATCCCATGATTAATTGTCTGAGCCAACTATTAATTCCAGTCAGCCCACTATTAACACTTCTCCCCACTCAAAAAATAGCATATTGTTAATCTACAGCAGGGGTAGGCAACCTATGGCATGCGTGCTGAAAGCGGCACATGAGCTGATTTTCAGTGGCACTCACACTGCCTGGGTCCTGGCCACCGGTCCGGGGGGCTCTGCATTTTAATTTAATTTTAAATGAAGCTTCTTAAACATGTGATCACCAATAAGCTGATGTTTTTGTAGAGTCATAGCAGCCATTACTTGGAGGCTGTCTGTAGCATCCTCAGGAAGGCTCCCCAAGTGGGAGATAAGCTTCTTCTAAGGCCTATTGTTTTCCTAATGGCCCATTCCCCACCCACAGCATAGAATGAAAATATCTTGTCTAGTGGGCATTACCCAGGTATAACTACATGTGAAATACAGATACATAATCAATATTCATAACTTCAGATACAAAAATGATACACACACACAATTATAATCATATTCAGCAAATCCTAACCTTTCCAATGACATCTCACATGGCTTATCTTGCATAAAATACATCATAACTATGTCAATCATATCATAATCATATCATTATGAATAATATGGTGTGCAATGCCCTCACCTGCATGGAGGCCCTATGCCTTTGCAGCGACTTCTGCTTGTGGTTGCTAACCTTTCACAATAGGGCTTCCTATGGCCATGGCTGTTCCAAGGAGAACACTCTGACTTGGAGGTGTGCCATGTTCACAGAAAACATATCAGTGTCTCAGGCTGTTTTATCTTTACATAGTAAACTCTATAAGATTGGTAGAGGGTGATGTGCTACTTCTCAGCTACATCACACCTAACACAGAGCCTCTCACTCCATGATCCAATCCATCCAGTCCCTGATCCTTCCCTTCTATTAGGCACCAAGACTGCTGTCAAGGCTGAATCCCAACTCTGTCACTACAAGTGTAGAAGTGGGGCCCGCAAGGATTTTAAAAATTAATACTGGCCACTCCAGGCTTGTATTAAACTCCCAAGGTTACAGCTTTTCTCTGACCTTGGCTTGGTAAACACTGCCACCACCCAAATGGAAAAAAGTTTTATTTATTTATTTATTATTCCTCCCTGTGAGTATCCTCAAGCCCTTTCACCCCCCCCCCCCTTTCTGGGGAAGAGCTGAGAAAGAAAACAAAGGAAATTAGCTGTGGCTACCAGCTAATTAAACAACATGCACAAATCTCTTAGGGCAGCAAAAATCCAAATCCTGTTCTTAAAAAAGGTAAATTTTATTAAAAACAAAAAGAAAGAAAATACATCTTGAATTTAGGCTTTTGCTAGATTTTAAAAGAGCAATTCCAAAAATCAAGCACCCAAAATAGCTTTCTTGGGGGTTCAGCTTAAAGGTTACATGCAAACAAAAGCATCTGGGGCTAGCACAGAGGAGTCCACAAGCCAATAAAAAAATAAAAATAAAAGAAATAAGCTAAACATTCTGATCTACTTACACACTTGGAGTTCAGATAAGTAGTTCTAGGCATGATCTGATGATTTATAATCATACCTGGTTTAGCTGCTTATAGCATGGCTGCTCTCTCCTGCCAGCCCAGAGAACAACAGACAAAGGCAAACTTTCTTTCCCAATTTTAAAAAAGTTCTAGCCTTCCCACTAGTTCTTTTGTCAGGTGCCCACTTTTTTTCCCTTTACCTGGGGGACTTTTTAACCCTTTACAGGTAAAGCAAGTAAAAAACAGCTACCAAGAAGGATTTTACAGCTAAGTGGCTGGCTGGGTGTCCATCAAAGGGAGCTATCCCCCCACTTTATTTATCACAACTGCTGAACAACAGATACTGCCACAGAAGTCTTTACTGTGCACAGATTTTGGGAAGAATTGATATCCCAAATTATCAATAACCTTTAATACAGAAAATATGGATTTTATCAAACAAGAACCAAGTAGGATACAATGATACTCAGTTGTTTTGACTGTGGTACTAGCTAGTGGATCACTGCTATCAATCAATATTCTCTTAAAATTACATCTTGTGAGAAATTTTGGAATAAGTTTATTGGCCAATCTATGCTCTGAGAGAAGTAAGGGAACTGTATATTTTAGTGCCATGAATATGTCTTAACACACACAAACAAATCAAAAACCTTATGGGAAGAGCACTTAATATGGCACAGCGATGGAGGCTCCCAATTTAAAAACAAACAAACAAACAAAACTATGAAAACCTTAAGGTGATGGTGGTTGGGGGAGGGTGTTAATTAACCCCCTCCAAACACTCTTATACCAAGCAGAATTGCTCAAGCTGGAACAAAGGAGAAGATTTGGTCCATAATGAATATGTTCTCTATGACATTTTCAAGTATCTGTAATTTTGTTTGGAGGGCTAAAAAAAACCAGTATTGGGTACAGACACAGTTCTATGTATACTCACCCATATGTTTTCTATACTCACATGTATTTACATCAATAAGATCATACACATGAGCAAAATTAGGTAAGTACAGTAGAACCTCAGAGTTACGGACACCTCTGGAATCGAGTTTGTTCGTAACTCTGAACAAGATGTTATGGGATGCTCCTCAGGGCAGAATGCTTGGATCAGGGGCTCATAGCTGTGCCTGCGAATTTCAGCATCTTCACCTCCAATGTGTAAGTGGCTGCCCGGAGAGTGGGGGTGTGCACAGGCAGCTGGTTCTAGCTCCCTGGCTACAAGGTTGGTGAGTGAGGCACCCTGGGGCACTGTGGTGTCAGTCGGCACGCCTGAGGCCCTTTAAAACAGCATTGCTCCTCCAAAACGTAGCATGCAGGCAGGAGCTTGTTTCTGGCTCCAGCAGCAAGCACTCCAGGCCAGATTCCAGCAGAAGCTCAGTAAGTTTCTTTCCTGGAGAGGGATGGGGTGGAGGGAACTGTGCTCTTGGCTTACAGGAAAGTTGCATACCCCAGCACTGCTCCTGCTCTGCCTGCTTGGGGGCTCACAGCTGTGCCTGTGAAACTCAGCGTCTTCACCTCCTGCGTGTAAGTGGCTGCTCCCCAGGCCCATGTGGCAAGTAGAGGGTGGGGGTGGGAACAGGCAGCTGAGATGTACCTATCTTTAAGATATAATACAGGCACAGTACAGTATTTGCTTGGTTTTTTTGTTTGTTTGCTTGTTTGTTTTGTCTCCGCTGCTGCCGGATTGCTTACTTCCAGTTCCACATGGTGTCCAGTTGACCGGTCAGTCCGTAACTCTGCTGTTCATATCTTTGAGGTTCTTCTGTATATGAAGAACTGGACTTCTCAAATTTCATAACTAGGATTTTGGAGTTTGCTCTGCTTCAAGGTGAGCTCTAGGATGAATTCTAGCTGAGAGGACAGCCTTGCTCCTTGAGTCCTACAATACAATGGAGGTATTTTGTGTGAAATAACATTTATATAATTCTAATTCTTCAGGTTATGTAAATGAACTTTTATACAGCTTCAAAGGCTGCTCCTGTCTCCTATTTTTGAAAATTAGCTCTGTTTTTTGTTTGTGGTGACATTCCACTTGTAAAAAAATTCTTGCTCCCCTGACAATGGCACAACAAACAATGGAGATCCTTAATTACACAAATCTAAATGCCCATGCAATCTGATAATTGAACATATATAAGGGTGATTTCACATATTATTCATTCATAGCTAGATCTTTTAGAATACTCCACTCTGAGGGAAATTGCCCATACAAACTGAGAAATACACAAGCAATTTAAATGTCCACCAGGGATAATATTGTCCTAACCTCCAGTTGCCATGTACTCTGACTAATTGAGGGCCATTAGTAGCTAGTAATAATCCTGGGATTTGCATCATCATCATTTCTTAGTTATCATGCTGTGAATATGCAGAGCCATGTACTCTGATTGGCTACTGTAGTCCCTGTATAATCCCTGTACCCAGAATATTTGGAAACAAAGGTGTTGTCTCAGCATCTCAATGTACTTCAGCTGAAATGGAAAACTACAATATTTACCTAAAAGAGAAGGTTAAACAGGACTAAACATCAAAGACAATGTGGGTAGGACTCTGCTGAATGGGAAACTGATTGATAAAAAGTTAAAGCCCTTGACATATTTCCTTCCTGATACTTATTCCTTTCAATTCCTGTTCCTCTTCACTTCCTACAAGTCAAAGGGATCTTATCCCAGAATAATTATCATATACTTTCTTTTGTGCTTATTATTTATCTGGCAGGATTAGAGCTTTTCCTCACAACCGTGTTTTGAATTACAATGTATATAAACTGCAGTAACTGTGAGGAGAAGGGAATTGAAGACCTATATGGAGGGAATGGGCAAAGGAGACAGGGAAGGAAACAGGCTGATGGGAGGGCCCAGAAGTTGGAGGGGTTGTATGCCATTTGTTTGTTAAAACAGTTTGCTATTCAACATTTTTTTCTTGGTAATGTCAACAAAATCAATAGGTGAAATTGGCCATCTGGCCTTATCTTTCTGGATAAAACTGTATCCTCATTCTTCTTGGCCAAGATCGTCAAAAGGGACTGTTGATTTTGGGTTCCTCAGAATCTGGGTTTTCAACTTGAGATCCTGAAAGGGCCTGATTTCTGAAAGTTCAGAGCACCAACCCACTGAAAACCCCATAAAGCCTGTCTCATGTTGGGCAGAAATCTTGAGGCTTGGCTTTTAGGAAGCGGGAATATACTGGTAGGAACTGCTTCACAGGTCTATGCAAGAAAACCCATCATAGAGTAACTCATTCTCAGAAAAAGTTTCTTCCTAACTCCTTCAGTGAGGTGTTGGCTTATGCCCTGAAGCCTGAGGGTTCATGTCCCTTATACATTTTTATCCTATCTGCAGATGTCCACATCATCCATGTAAATGTCTTCTCTTTCTCATTGTAAGTTCTTTGCTGTAGTGGTAGCTTGTGGTTCTGTAGATAAAGTGTTTCTAATTTTTAAATGTGCTGTCTTTCAGTTTCATTGACTACCCCCTGTTCTCTTATTATGAAAGAGTAGAATTGTCATAATTTGTTTCCAGTCTAGCCATTCTCAGTCTTTCTGATCCCTCTTCATGGGGAAGTCTTTTCAAGCTTCAAACATTTATTTATTCTATGTTGATATTATGTCAGTTCTTGTAACTCTATCTACAGTTACTAGGACTGAACACAATATTCCAAGTGACAGCATACTATCAATTCATAGACTGGCACTATAATATTTTCAGTATTATGTTCAGTGCCATTCTCTCCACAACCTCACTTTTTTCTTCTTCTTCTTCTTTGGCTATTACTTCTGGGCATGGAGCAGACATGTGCAATGGGCTGTCTGCAGTGATGCCCAGATTCTTTTACTCAGGCAATACAGTTTATTTAGAACCAAGCATTTTTGGAAGAATATCATATTTAGTGAAACTTGTACAAAAGAACACCCTTAACTAGACTCCTGTACACCACCCAAAAGTATCCACGCAAATGTACTGAATACAATTCTTTTCCACCCTTACTGGAAACCATTACTGCTAAGTGACCAATATTTTTGATCCAACCAGCTTGAAGGTGAGAAGTTATTTTCTCTCTTACAAAATTACTAAAACAGCGGTTATGTTTAGAAAAGTTGTTGAAGCCATTTCGGCGTTAAAATATAATTTGTGATTTGTTTTCAAACTTGAAAATACTATACACTGCATCATCTTTTACTGCTATGAAAGTGATATGATTAATGGTTTTTTATGTTTTATGAAAAGGGTAATTGAATTAAAAAGCAAGATTTTCTTATGCTCAGCTAAAACCAATTAGCTGTTTTTATTGGCTTTTTTCATGCTTTAATGGTATGTACATGGAGAAATGGGAATCAAACAGATGTTACTAGCAGAGAACAAAACATTAATAATTAATACTTTATTTTGCATCTGTTTTTCAACAGTGAACAGAAATGAATTTTATAATTTCTTTGTATTCTCCAGCCACTGTGGAATGTGATGCTGCTCTGCTTACTCAGGCAAAACTTGTGTTGAAGATAATGAGGATTTTATCTGGATAAGGATTAGGATTTTAGGCAATATAAGTCTCTGTCTATAGTTTAGACCCCAATTGCAATGCATTTTGCTAGACTTCTGTGCCTGGGAAGAACCCAAGTAAAACCAGTGAACAGGCTATTCTGGACTTTGGAACAGTCTGATAATTGCTGTAGGGTGCCTGCTGTAAATGGAGCACTTCCAGACTGTTCTGATTACCTTTGCCCCTCTTGATCCTGGGTTGTGCTTATTTTGCTGTGCCCTTGAAGATTCAATCTTGGAGCACTTTTGAAAAACCAACCTGTAAGGCATTGGCCCATAATGTGGAGTCACATAATCTCAGAGAGAACTCTAGAGGCCATTGTGCTTTCTGGAGTTCTCCAGCCTGCAGGCCACCGCTATGTACCAGTATGGGTTGCAGTGTATATTTTACTGCATGTCCAGCTAGCTCAGTGTAGGGCTGAAGAATGGCCTGGCCTCCACCATCTTCCTCTTGTGCTCAAGTGAGGCAGTCCTTCTTCTCTTCTCCTTCTTCTTCTCCTCTATTTAGATTCTTATACCAACCCTGTTGCCATGATATCTGAGCACCTGTGTTCAGACAAGGACTCAAATTATGTCCACTCCCTATAAGAAGTAGATTGCATGTGGAGAAAGGCTTCGTCTTGCATACCTGTGAAGTGGTCACAATCTTTCCCTTTAATAATTTAAATGCATTCTGAAAGAAGCTTAAAAGAGAGGCAGCGACAGTTATGTTCTTTAATACCTAATAATGGCTTCTCCTGTTCCAGAGTTCTTCCAAATTGAATGTTTATTCTTTATCAGCATGCAAGGACAAAAGAAGCCTGCATCCTTCTGTGTATATTATAACGTGGTGGTTATTAAAATGATTTCAGTGTTCCAAGACCCGGCTGTATTGTGGGACCCATGGCTATTAAATTTTCCCTCCATTTATAATTATCAAACCAAGTAGTTTTATATAAAAGGCAGCAAATAATCCATTACTGATATTTACAACAAGCTGTAACACTTAGAAGATACTTCACTACCAAAGACCTGGTAATATTCTATACTTTCATTATTTGTACCATACTGTACACAAGAGTTTACTGTTCTAAATTATGGTGTGCTTTAAATCTTGCAATCCTGAGGGTCAGATTGGAAAAGACTTGACAGATTGACAGGATTAGTACTTTTCTATTCATCACCTGGATGGCTTATACCAGCAGAATACTAATACACAGTCTTCTAACCCAAGACTAATAGATAGCTATAGACACTGAGACAAATATGAAAAGAGGAATCAAAGCTGACAACCACTGTCATCATAGCAAAGTCATATATAACAAATTAAAGTACAAAAGACCACAAAATAGTTTCAAGATTTCAGAGTTTAATATCAGCCCACTGAAACCAGTTACTAAGAAAATAAACTTTAAGGACAAAATATCTTAATTGCTCCCAGAGGGAGTACACAGAAGAAGCGTAGTATTGACAATACATGTCTGTTATGGACAAGGTCCCTTAGGAAGGTAAGCGATACAATCAATGGTTCTGTACTACATTTGTTGAATGTGGATTCTGGTAGGTTCAAATTCAAGTCTGCTGTCAAATTACTCATTTGTCTGTGTATTAACAACCATAGAAAGGTCAGTAAAGAGAATATAAACAAGTGTAATCTGACTCTGACAACTAGGACATTCATAATGCCTGGAAGACTCGTTGACTGAACTGCAGCATATATGAAGACTGCATTGGAAACATGTTTAATATTGCAGGGTGCCCCATTGCTCAACGGCCCATAGGAGAATAAAAAAAATGTATGTGCCTAATTTTGAGACCTACGAGGACTGTTTGTGATTCTCAAGAAATGGAAAAAGCAACAGAGGGTCCTGTGGCACCTTTAAGACTAACAGGTGAGACTGATGTAAAGCCTAATGCATCTGAAGAAATGAGGTTCTTACTCACGAAAGCTTATGCTCCCAATACTTCTGTTAGTCTTAAAGGTGCCACAGGACCCTCTGTTGCTTTTTACAGATTCAGACTAACACGGCTACCCCTCTGATACTTGACATCAAGAAATGGACAGCACCATATATATCTCAGTAAATTAATCCTTGCCGGTGAACATCAAGAGACTAAAATTTGTGTCCCTTACTTCTTTTGATAGCTATCAGATAGAGGCCTATGAACTACAACCTTTAAATGAAAAAAAGTGGAAAAAGTCCTTCAGAATACAAGAATGATTTTCACACGTTTCCGTGCTTGTTTGCTTATTTTCACACATTTCAGTGCTTGTTTGTAATTTCATAAATTACCATAAATAGCCATACATTAGATGTTTCTAAATACCAGGTTATAAACAACAATATTCTACCCCCATGCTTTGCATTCTAAATTTGATTTAATGTTCATGAAAGATGCCTATTTTTCAGCCCTGGAAACAGTAAGTAAATCCATTCATTTTGGAATAGCAGTGACATCACAGCAGAATTTCTAAAGTCTTCATGACCTATTGCTAATTTTGAGCACTCAGGAGCTGATCTTCATAGAAGATCAGGTTGGAAAGAACCTCAGGAGGTCATCTAGTCAAACCCACTGCTCAAAGCAGCACCAATACTCAGACAGATTTTTGCCTCAGTTCCCTAAATGGCCCTCTCCAGGATTGAACTCACAACACTAGGTTTAGCAGACCAATACTCAAACCACTGAGCTATCCCTTTACCTTGTAGTGCTCTACCACACATCATCCATCTATCTATCTCCTTGCTGGTCATACCCTACTACAATGACCTTCCACCTCTCATTCCATAACACCCGGGAGATACACAAGAGTTTTCACCAATAGCACATTTCAAAATCTTCATTTTTTTTTCTTGTCGGTAGCATTAACTTCCCACGACTCAGACATTGCTATGGAAAATAATTAGGCTTTACATCAGTCTCACCTTCATGCATTTTGAGATGCCATGTTTTTTTCACACTTTCTTAAGGGAGCCATAGGTTAGCAAGTCATCCCTACTCTTCCAGTTTCTTTGGTTGAATATATATATAATCTCAGATAATAAATTTATCTACTGCCTCTACACCTTGTCCATTAATTGTGATATCTGTTTGCATCCTGTTTTTGTTAGTCATTTCAGTGTACATTAATTTTGTTTTCATTGCATTCAGGAATAGTTCATATTCCTCACTTACTGTTTTTACAGATTCCAGTATCTGTTGATTGGTATTAGTGGTTGTGTCATTGGCATATCTGAGATCGGTTAAGAGGTATCCACTAATGGAGGTCCCAGCTCCTTCCACTTTGTCAAAACCTTCCAAGGCTTGTCTCTTAATAAATGCTGCATATATGTTAAAGAGGCCTGAGGACAAAATATACACTTGTCTCATTCCCTGCCCAGGGGAAACTACTGACCGTCGCTTATTAGGTTTGCACTGTGGTCTGTTGTTCATGGTAGAAACTTGCAATGAATTCAATTAGATGATTTGGAATCCCTATGTCTGCCAGTATCTCCCAAAGATGGTCATGTTGGATGGTTTCAAAGGCTTTTGAGTAGTTAATGAAGCAAATGATCAATGAATGATTGTAATCTTTGCATTTTTAAATGATGTGATGAATATTCATGATTTGATCACATGTGCCTTAATACTTTTTGTCCCCAGCTTGCTGTGGTGTCAGTTCTGCTTCTGTCCTTCATTTCTTATTGTCATGGATTACGTAGAGCAGAATATTGCTTGTATGTGATAGCAGGGAGATGGTACAATAGTTACTACACTGTGTTTATGTCTCCGTTCTTTGGTAAGGGCAGAAAAATTCCTGTTCCTTGTCTAGTCCTCCAGCTAACTTCTAGTTATTCACACATCATTACAAATTTTTCACATAAGATTGCAATTAACTGTTAACAATTCAGCAGGCATGTTATCTACCCCAGGTTTTTTCCCAGACTTCAATTTCCGTATAGTATGCACCCCTTCCTCTCAGAAGATTGATGGCTCCAGCTCCATACTCTCTTTTCATGAGAAAGATTAAAGGATTAGAAAACATGTCCTAAAATGAAAATCTGCACAGATTGAGTTCCTGGAGTCTGTCGCTATAAAGCAGATTTTCCAGCCTGTTAATCATTCTTGTGGCTCTTCTTGAACCCTCTTAAATGTTTCAACATCCTTCTTGAATTGTGGATACCGGAACTGGACACAGCATGCCAGCAGATGATCACAATGGTTCCTTTTGGCTTTATAATCTGTGAATCAGAATTTACTGAGACTCCTGACCAATGTGTCAAGAGGATCCAACTATGATGTGGTTGTTTTGTTTGTTTTGGTAATATGGAGATACTAGTAACTGGACTGAGATGAACTAACATATTTCACATCAGCCACCAAACAGCTGTAAATTGGTAATGATTGCAGTGACTATGGACCTGCCACAGATTTAAATGAAAACCCATAGCTTAAAGCAATGGTTCCCAAACTTGTTCCGCTGCTTGTGCAGGGAAAGCTCCTGGCGGGCCGGGCCAGTTTGTTTACCTGCCCCGTCCACAGGTTCAGCCGATCGCGGCTCCCAGTGGCTGCAGTTCGCTACTCCAGGCCAATAGGAGCTGCTGGAAGCGACGGCCAGTACATCCCTCGGCCCACACCGCTTCCAGCAGCTCCCACTGGCCTGGAGCAGCGAACTGCGGCCACTGGGAGCCACGATCAGCAGAACCTGTGGACGGGGCAGGTAAACAAACCGGCCCGCCCCGCCAGGGGCTTTCCCTGAACAAGCGGCGGAATAAGTTTGGGAACCACTTGCTTAAAGTATCTGTTTGATTGTCACCCTCTCACTCCATTCTAGGGTGTTTTCTATATTTTTGAGGGGGGATTATATATCTGAGAGAATGGTGTTTTATAACCCCAAACTACAGTGGGGTGCCAGGGGGACTCAGTGAAAACTGACAACAAACACTTTATTGTATTTCCACCCTCCTACAGTCACTCTCCTTTTTAGAGGTACAAATCTCCAAGTTCTCTCTTGAACCCTCATTTGCACCAGAGACATCTGACAAATCCTCCTAAAGCATATCTGTGTACAGTTTGTAGGATTGCTGTACTTCAGGAGTTCAGTACTAAAATGTCTACGAGAGTAACAAGTTTTTTTTTTAAAGCAACTTTAATAATAAAGTAAAATCCAAATGTTTCTGCATTTTCTGACCATCATAACTTTGTTTAATCAGCAACAAAGTCCTGTGGCACCTTAAAGACTAACAGATGTATTGGAGCATAAGCTTTCCTGGGTGAATACCCACTTCGTCAGACACATGTAGTGGAAATTTCCGGAGGCTGGTATAAATATGCAGGCCAAAATCAGTCTGGAGATAATGAGGTTAGTTCAATCAGGGAGGGTGAGGCCCTCTTCTAGCAGCTGAGGTATGAACACCAAGGGAGGAGAAACTGCTTCTGTAGTTGGATAGCCATTCACAGTCTTTGTTTAATCCTGAGCTGAAGGTGTCAAATTTGCAAATGAACTGAAGCTCAGCAGTTTCTCTTTGAAGTCTGGTCCTGAAGTTTTTTTGCTGTAAGATGGCTACCTTTACATCGCTATTGTGTGGCCAGGGAATCTTTGTTTAATCAGTTTATTAGTGTCTGTACTAAGCAGCAGTTATTATGGCTGGGCTGCAAATAAATGTATTCCTTAATAGTGTGATTCTGTAAGCCTGATTTACCACTTCACCCTACTTAAAGTGACCAAGCTGATGGCTTGTGATCAGGAGGGACATCTAAATAAAAGAAAAAAAAATGAACTGTGGAAAAGGCAGGAAGCACAATGAACTATCACTGAAGGAAAGAAAAGCACTAACAATACTCACTGGAGCATTTGGAGATTTGTGCCTCTGAAAAGGAGAGTGTAAAAATGGATACAGCGAAGGGACAAGAGTAACAACTACAGGACCAGATGAAGGATGAACTACATTAAAGTATATACATGGTCACTAGGAGAGACATTAAAATGGTTTGGCTATAAGTGCCAGCTGTTTGTTAATGATACTTGACTCTCTGTGTGTATTTCATTTGGCCTAGCTGTTTGATTTACTTGGTGTTTAGCCAAGATTGGGGTTGGGATGAAAGCTATCTGGGTGAAATTCAATCCAGATGAGAGAAGTAGTGATGGTGCATTGGGGAGAAGCAAATAGAAGATGTGACAGAGATGATATTTGTTCATTTATCTGAGGGAGCATGCCTGCCTTTTGTCACTTGGATTTGCAGTCTAAGATTCCTGTTGCATCTTTTATTACTTCTGGATGTTTGAACAGCAGCAACTGGCTAAGAGTGCTTTCCACCTTCCACTCTCTCTCCCCATTCCCAGTCACCACAGGAGCAGGGGGTTGTGACCTTTTCTATCATATGCAGTCCTCAACACACTTATCATGACTGTTTCCTCAATATTAGATTGCTACAAGGCACTCCACTGAGTGGGCCTATATTTGAAAACTATTCAAAACTTTATACTTCAGAATATGGTGGCTGGCTTCTTAGCAGAGTTTTGCTCATGGAGCATGTTACAGATGTGAATCAGACACTGCACTGGCTTCCAAGTCATTCCTGGGTTCACTTAAATATTTATAAAGTTTTAATCTATAAAGCTCCTTATAATGTGTGTCTTGGGTACCTAATAAGACATCTGTCTTTACAACATATAACAACACTCTAGCTAATTGTTTTGGGGGCTCCCCTTTACTGGCAGTTACTTCCAACCTTGTGCCCATTCCCTTGTAGTAGAGACCTCTCCTACAACCTTTGGGAAGCTAGAATTTACTCTGAAACCACTCCAACACCTGAAGCACCAATAAACACATCAGCTTTATTGGCAAACACTCACAGCACCTCTAAGTATTCAAGAGGGAACTCCTTCTCTTTGGACTCTGGTTGATCCAAAGATGCAGTGTGGTGCGGTACATGCTCACAGGGAAACTTAAGCTGCCCCTTGGGTCAGTCCTCCAGCCCAAACTCCTGGTTTGCTGTGTTCCATCAGCATCATCTACTGCATGTCCACTCTCACAATCCCTTCTCCAGCTGCAATATAGATGGCAGCAGGAAGTAGGAGTGGGATTTTCTGCCATCTCTTGAGCCAACCGGAGCTCTGTGAGGGTAGAGAGGCCAGCTTCTCCTGTTTGCTCATGCCTTTGCCATTCAGGACTCAGGGGGCAGGGCCAGCTTTCATAGCACTGCTGCTGATCTGTGGAGTGGCGGTCCAGGGAGGGAATTCTTCCCACAGGGCAATGGGGCCCAATGGTCTGAATCAAAATGACTTTCTGGTTCGGCTGGGGTGTATTGCCGAGTGTTCAGAGTCAGTGTGGCTGTGTGGCTCAGCCAGGCAGTATGGCCTAGCAGCAAGAGTCACTACAGCTGCCCTCTCTTAGGGCTGCTCTCAGGGCTGCATGATCTAATGGAAAGAGTCAGTATAGCAGTCTCCTCTGTGGGGGCTGTGTGTCCTAGTGGCCAGAGTCAGTATGATTTCCCAGTTTGGAAGGGCTGTATGGCCTAGCAGTCAGAGTCAATGACAGCAGCCCTTGCATTCAGAGTAGTGCGGCCTAGTGGCCAAAGTCAATATAACAGCATCCAGATACAGGGCAGGGCACCTTGCGGCCAGTAGCAATATCACAGCCTCCATAGGGCAGTGTGGCCTAGCAGCCAGTACCCAGGGGACTGCCACCAGGAGGGGGGTAGCAGCCTGGTTGGGGGGGCCCAGGCCCTCCCAACTCCACCAGGCCCCAACCCAGGGCCCTAACGGTGACGGAATGGTCCGCCTCTGGGTCAGCAGGGAATTAAACACCGAAAAACACTGACCCCATTCAGGTGGGAGATACCACTCACTCACCCTCCCTGGGTCACTTGCTACTGTGTTTCCTGAAGCCTCAGTCCATGGGGTATCGGGGTCTGGGCTCCTCAGTGTGGATGATTCCCTGGGACTCTGCTGGTCCTTCCCAAGGTCCTTCCCCTCCATCAGCCAGCCCTGAATGAGCTGAGCTGCTCCCTTTTATACCTAATTTCCAGCTGGAGCATGCCCAGCAGGGCCATGGGGGCATGGCCTCCTTGGCCCAGAGAGTGGCATTAACCCTTGCAGTACCACTGCGGGGCAAGTGCACCCTGTCACACACAGAGTCTCTGTAAAAACAGAGACAAAGACGTATGATATTTCATAAAAGCTTTAGTATTTGTTATGTTTGGATAGAGCTGGCAAATAGTTAGCACTTACAAAAAATTATTTTAGTCCTTTATTTTTTAAAGTTATGGGCTCTGGATCGCCCCAAAATGTTTAATTTTTTCTGGCTTTTCTGAAGAAAACAAACAAACATTTTCTCCATTTGATGCTGTGTGGGAATAAGTTGTGTAGAAGTGAAGAAATTTCACAATTTGAAACATATTGACCTAATTTTTTTTCTTCTGTTTGAAATTGGAGTGGCATGGTTAACCCTCAATTTCTGATCAAAAACCTTTTAGATTCAACTTATTTAAGCCAAAAACTCCAGAGGATCCACTGAGAAATAAGAGCATTATCAAGAGTGCATGATGAGTTTTCAGAAACAGAGCCAGGTTTGATCATTATTTGTGTGACGGGGAAAGAGGAAAGATTTTTATAGTATCCCAAGTTGGCTGTCTCAAATCTGTTCCAGTCCAAAAATCAAACTGAGTAAGGCTATGGAATACTCCAGCCCTCTTTTTCCCCCTAGAATTCTTTTTCCTGTTAATACTCTTGCAACTATAGTTATCCCTTCTGCTACAGACTAATGGATTATTGCCTGGGGCATTCGTTTAATTATTTAGAGCCTAAACATTAAGGCATAATTGTTTTCTTCTGATCCTTCATCAACAATTCTTCCCTAATTTTTTTTTTTGCTTCTTCTTTTATTATGCTAACTCATTCTGGTTGGGAATTCAAATTGTTTCCCAGCTTTAAGCAAATAGCATCCAGTTGAGCAAGCTGGATGAGAAACATTTAGGAGAACTTATTCTTTGCATGTGATATTGTCAGCTTGCCACAAATACCACTGAAAAGGAATATTTTTCTTTCTGTGTAGAAAAATAAGGAGAATTATAAATAAGAGTCCCGACTTGTGATCTTAACGGGGCTTTTTATTTTAAGTGACTCCTTAAAGGGTGTCCTATTTGACAGATTAGAGGTTCAGTCAGAAAAAAGTTTACCGCTTGTTGTGCAACTTGCATTCAAATTAATGTGCATAGGGAGGTAAATAATTTCCAGTATTCATTATGTTCCATCGTTATCTATTTAGGCTTGTTCAATCCACTGCATGACAATAGGTTCCATCATATAGCTAAAAATCACAGTCATCATTGATTGGACAAAATCTGCTGCTCTGCTTCTACGTTTTTTGTTGGCACTGTAATGTAGAGCCGAACCATTGGTAGGTTTCCATTCTATTTTAAGTATAAACCATCCTTCTCTCTCTATTTTTTTTAATACTATTTCATCTGGGACAGGTCCTCATCTGGGACAGGTCCTCAGCTGCTATAAATTGGCATAGTTCAATGGAAGGAACTGATTTACACCTGCTGAGGATCTCACCTAACATCTTTAACTTATTTGTTTAAAGTTCTGATTTTCAGTGGGATATTGAGCTACATTTTACCATGCTTTGTTATCCTGTTTCAGTTCTACATCTTCTTGGAACGTCAAAAATTTCTTCTCTTTTGGTTATGCTTATTGCCAATGTAAAAAAATACGTAAGTTTGAAGTAAAAGTAGACTTGGTCTTAATTAAACTGATCTTTCAAAGGCTCCCCAACCACCAATCGAAACTTTTCACCTTAGATACCTAGTTTGCAATGGCATCTATCAAATGACTGAAAAAGATAAGCTACACACAGCATTTATGCACTTCTGATTTTTTCATCTTTTTCTTCCATATTTTAGTGCAACATGATTTTTTCACCTCTGTGTATCCCAATCTGACTCAATATTCATTACATCTTACAATCAGTTTTCTGATCATTTCAGGCTCTTTGGAGAATGTTTAGCAAATATTATTAATAAATCTGAATGGCCAGAAAACAGCTCTTTTTTCTCTTGTTGAAATACTTCCATTCTAAAATATTTGAAATAAAGGTGATTTAACATCTCAGTAATGTGTCAACTAAGTAATCCTCAAAGCTCATCATGTCATCTAGACTCTGTGAACTATTTTTTAAACTTAATTTTTAAGTGATCCATCTTATTTGTAACTGCCTGGATGTTCCTCAGTATTCTGCTGATATATTCTTCTGCAGTCACAAGAGTGATCACTCATCACTTTCATTTCTAACTCTAATGTGAGATTTTTCATATTTCTTATCCAGCAAAAATTCTGATATTTGCAAATCTCCTGGCCTCTGATTAATCAAAGTATTATACTGAGAAATTAATTAAAACGTTGGTTGAAAGTTCTCTTAAAGTAATGAGCAGAAGACTGGTACTGTCTGCATTGTCAACTCATTATTTTGAACAAAGCCTTAAATGCATGTAACCTGAAGCAGTAGGTGCAATATAAATCTACAGCAATTCTTTAGAAGTGGTAGATTTCTCTCATGTTATTCTTTGCAAGATGGCAAATATCTTATGTTTCTTTTCACAAAAAAATCCACATTTTGGAGACTGAGGATAAGAAAACATATGGTGACTGACCAAGTGATGTCTGTAACTTCAATAGGGAGTTCTGCTTAAAAACTGGTGGAGTGATTTGACTTCACAAATTTTATTTAGATGTGGTAAAATGGGGTACATATTTTGAAATGGAAGATTCTAGCCTGGGATCATAGTAAACCATGCAGGAAATATGAAGTGGATTAGAATTGGAATTATAGAAGGGAAGAATGAGATTGATAGGTTCATAGATGTTAAGACCAGAAAAGATCATAAGATCATGAAGCCTACCTTCAAATGGAGTGGAAAATATAAGAGTGGGGAGAAAAAGTTAGTGAATTTTGAGGGGGAAAAGGAAGAAGGTGAAGGGATTTTGAGTTTAGAAAACAAAAGGGAAGGGAAGAGAATTGAGGGTCAGATCCTGATTTCAGTGCAGTGGTGTAAATCTGGAGCAACTCCCTTGAAGGCAAATAGAAAATACACTTGGAGATAGAAAACTCAATAGGAGACACAATTATACCTACTATTTCAAGATCACAGAACCAGAGAGAATTTCAACAGCAGCCAGGATAAAAGAGAGCTATAACATCTAAACAAAAGAAATGTTTAATTTTCTTAGCCCAACTAAACAGTCCTTCAGGAGAGCTGATCATAGAATCATAGAATATCAGGGTTAGAAGGGACCTCAGGAGGTGATCTAGTCCAACCCCCAGCTCAAAGCAGGACCAATCCCCAACTAAATCATCCCAGCCAGGGCTTCATCAAGCCTTAAAAACCTCTAAGGAAGGAGATTCCACCACCTCCCTAGGTAACCCATTCCAGTGCTTCATCCTCCTCCTAGTGAAAAAGTTTTTCCTAATATCCAACCTAAACCTCCCCCACTGCAACTTGAGATTGTTGCTCCGGTACCACTGAGAACAGTCTAGATCCATCCTCTTTGGAACCCCCTTTCAGGTAGTTAAAAGCAGCTATCAAATCCCCCCTCATTCTTCTTTTCTGCAGAGTAAACAATCCCAGTTCCCTCAGCCTCTCTTCATAAGTCATGTGCTCCAGCCCCCTAATCATTTTTTGTTGCCCTCCTCTGGGCTCTTTCCAATTTTTCAACGTCCTTCTTGTAGTGTGGGGCCCAAAACTGGACATAGTACTACAGATGAGGCCTCACCAGTGCTGAATAGAAGGGAATAAACATGTCTCTCGATCTGCTGGCAATGCCCCTATTTATACAGCCCAAAATGCCGTTAGCCTTCTTGGCAACAAGGGCACACTGTTGACTCATATCCAGCTTCTCGTCCACTGTAACCCCTAGGTCCTTTTCTGCAGAACTGCTGCCTAGCCATTTGATCCCTAGTCTGTAGCAGTGCATGGGATTCTTCCATCCTAAGTGCAGGACTCTGCACTTGTCCTTGTTGAACCTCATAAGATTTCTTTTGGCCCAATCCTCTTATTTGTCTAGGTCCCTTTAAATCCTATCCCTACCCTCCAGTGTATCTACCACTCCTCCCAGTTTAGTGTCAGAAACTGATAGAGGTGAGAAATCTTTTCAAGAAGAAAAAAAATGGATGCTGCCAATTGGTACCCTTCAAAGTTCTAAAATATACTATAGCAATAAAAATAAAACCTACATTTTGTGAGGAGCATAGGAAACAACTTCAATATCAGCCCATAAAATGTAATTAATATCAGTGTGGAAAATAAATCAGAAGCTTCTAAGAAAGAAAACATTCAGGAATAAAAATTGGAGTTTGATTAAGTTGTCATGGGATAAAAGGGAAGGTCCTTTCATGGATTGAGAACTGGTTAAAAGACAGGGAACAAAGGGTAGGAATTAATGATAAATTCTCAGAATGGAGAGGGGTAATTAGTGGTGTTCCCCAAGGGTCAGTCCTAGGACCAATCCTATTCAACTTATTCATAAATGATCTGGATAAAGGGGTAAAAAGTAAGGTGGCAAAGTTTGCAAATGATACTAAACTGCTCAAGATAGTTAAGACCAAAGCAGACTGTGAAGAACTTCAAAAAGATCTCACAAAACTAAGTGATTGCAACAAAATGGCAAATGAAATTTAATGTGGATAAATGTAAAGTAATGCACATTGGAAAAAATAACCCAACTATACATACAATATGATGGGGGCTAATTTAGCTGCAACGAATCAGGAAAAAGATCTTGGAGCCATTGTGGATAGTTCTCTGAAAATGTCCACGCAGTGTGCAGAGGCGGTCAAAAAAGCAAACAGGATGTTAGGAATCATTAAAAAGGGGATAGAGAATAAGACGGAGAATATATTATTGCCCTTATATAAATCGATGGTACGCCCACATCTTGAATACTGCGTACAGATATGGTCTCCTCATCTCAAAAAAGATCACAGAACCAGAGAGAATTTCAACAGCAGCCAGGATAAAAGGTTCAGAGAAGGACAACTAAAATGATTAGGGGTTTGGAACGGGTCCCATATGAGGAGAGATTAAAGAGGCTAGGACTTTTCAGCTTGGAAAAGAGGAGACTAAGGAGGGATATGATAGAGGTATATACAATCATGAGTGATGTGGAGAAAGTAGATAAGGAAAATTTATTTACTTATTCCCATAATACAAGAACTAGGGGTCACCAAATGAAATTAATAGGCAGCAGGTTTAAAACAAATAAAAGGAAGTTCTTCACACAGTGCACAGTCAACTTGTGGAACTCCTTACCTAGGCTAGGACTATAACAGCGTTTAAAAGAGAACTGGATAAATTCATGTAGGTTAAGTCTATTAATGGCTACTAGCCAGGATGGGTAAGGAATGGTGTCCCTAGCCTCTGTTTTTCAGAGGGTGAGAATGGATGGCAGGAGAGAGATCACTTGATCATTACCTGTTAGGTTAACTCCCTCTGGGGCACCTGGCATTGGCCACTGTCGGTGGACAGGATACTTGGCCAAATGGACCTTTGGTCTGACCCAGTACGGCCATTCTTATGTTGTGTTCTTGGGGTATTAGAAACGTATACTGTGTTTTTTCAGTGCTTTGGAATGATAGGTCTATGTCTGAGTAGGAAATTGCTATGAGAATCCCCTCATGGAGATTTTCCCTGATGATACTATTATGGGGACAAGATTTGGAAGATCCCCTTGGGAAAGGCCTCAGGTCCCAATTTCAAGCCTGTCAGATTCCCGGGGCCTGCAGGGCCAGGTTTCCCTCACACCAGACTTCTCCTTGGGGTGTAGCCCCATGGAATAGACGATACAACTCTGCCTTAACTTTTATATTTTTAAAGGTACACATTTTGGTACCAAATCATAATGGTTCATCTTGATTCTTAACTTCATCTGAAATCACATATTTAATAAAACCTTAAAGTGTTATAAGAATGCAAAAATATCTTCCCATCCCCAAAGAGTTACCCTTCCTTTGTTCCTGAAGAAACCCACGGCTGGCAGCCCTTTGGTATTTTGAGAATTTATATTCCTGTTCATTCTGTCACCAGTTTCAGCAATGTCTACCCAGAACTGGCTTTATCATTTAATGTTTTATTCCAAATGCTAAATTAGGAGTTGTAACAGTTACCAATTAAGCTTCTAAAATACTAATTAAAGTGGAAAGGTGCTGCAGATAAGCCACATTTAAACCTTGTGTCTGTATGACTATTCTTCATTACAATTTATTTTAATTTTAATTTAACATTTTCTTTTTAATTACTCATGGTAGTTATGTTACAGCTATGAAATATGATCTCCCAGTAAAAAGTTCAAGAAATGCTAAAGGCTTTTTTCATATTAATTTATAGACATTATTAACATATCTAGGACTATATTGAAGATATTCAGCTACAGCCCCGATTCTGCAATCACATGCACATAGGCAATCTGTTACATCCACATGGAGTCCTACTAAAGTTAATGGGCTCCACATGAGGGCCCAGATACACAACCCTTTGTAGTGTTGTGGCCTGAATATTTACTCCCTGTTCACATTCCCTATGTGTTCACTCCCTAAATAACGTTAAACAAACATTCCTTATGAAAGAATATGTATATATTAATTCCAACAAAACGTATGAATAGGTGAATGACTGGGGAAAGAATATGAACTCACCTGATCTAGTTGTTTTTGAAATAACTGAGCTGGCCATCATTTGATTTATATATTCACGTATAAAAAGGTCTTGAGACACTTCCATGCATTTTTTCTGACACCTCTCATATAAATTAAAATGCAAAACACAATATAAATATATGATGTCCCATATATAAATGAATATATATCCAACTCCTCTAACCTTCATATCACCTCCTCCCCAATATTCTAGGGAGAAAAATGGGCTCTGAAATTTCATTTTTAATAGATGACTGTGCAGGAAATGGCGAACGGATATTTGCTGATTATTTGAGCACATCACAAGCCCTCCTGTCAAGTCGCAATACTCAACTTTGTGCAGTTTGAAACAACTGGGCCTATCTGTGAGGCTAAGACAGCAGGAAAACATTGGTCACATGGGGAAGGATTCAGTAGGTATATAAAACAAGTATAACTGACATGCCAAAGTGCAAGAAGGGAGGTACAGAAAAAACAAAACAAAAAACACTTGCTGGTTGGTAGCATACATTAGGAGTTCTGCTTTATTTATCCGTCTGTTAGCTGTTTATTCTGTCTGATACACTGCCATCCTCCCTCTCAGCATATGAATTACACTTGTTCTACACACTCACTAAATGCCAAATTAGTCCAAGTTTTAATAAGTTATCACTTATTTTATGACCAGTTTACATAAATGTAACTTTTATCACTATTCATATTGATCCTGAATTTGATTCTGAAACTCACGTACACCTATTAAAACCAGGCCTTCCCTTAGTTAAACCTGAATAGAGTACATGAATTTAACCAAAGCAATATTTGGTCCATACAATGGTTAGTTTAAAATAGCAAGGATGTGTAGAGGAAAAATGAAAAAAAAAAAAAATTGAGACCTGCACACAGATGCATGTGCACACTGACTTAGTGATCTTCAGCACAATTAGATGATCTTTTATGAGTTCCACCACACGTGTCAATTAAAGAAATGATTAAAAGCACTTTCCTTTCCATCTTATTTATTTTTCATTATATTTTTCTTCATCTTAGCTCAAAGAAGTTCCTATCCATCATCCACTTAAAAGATAGGCTATTGGAGATCATTGAGAAATACAATGTATATCATGTAGAAACATAAGTGTGATATGGTTTATGTCTCCACTATTTTCTAAAGGATTTAAACCAAACATTTGTCACCTTTTGCTTTGGCAACTACTGTTTACATAGTGTTGTAATGTACAAGTAATTGCATTTCTAATGCTGTAATAACTGATAATCTCAGTGAAATTTAGTAAGGGGAACATTGCTGTAGTTGATATGAAGGCTTATTACAATGGTAAACATATTTGGTTTCTAATGCTAACTGGTTATAGGCTATACATATTCCATTTTTTTAAATTTTATTTCAATCTTATTAACTGGACTCAGCATCAGTCATTAAATTTATTATCCCTAGAAATCAAAAGAATCATTAAAAAAGCCTAGTTAACTTGTCATCTAAAGTACAGCTCTTCTTTGTGTGGTATGACTGCAATTCTTTTCAACCAATTCAAATCCTTCTGAAGTCATTCTGGGTAATTATATATACCTGCTATAAAATCTCAAAAGAAAACAACAAGACAGAACTACAGTCAGAATTAAAACAAAAACTGCCATTATTGAATCTTGGACAGATCTCAGGTTAACTGATTATTAAGGTGGGTAAGTATAATTATTTCTATTCTGAAGACGGGGAAGCAGTGCTGTGCAAAAGTTTAGGCCAACTTGGGTGACTAAAGTCAGGCTAAATCCATATTTAGGTACCCAATAAGTGGCTTGCTTTTCACAGGTGCCATCAAAGGTCACACAGGGAGGCACTTAAAGATCTAGGAATAAAACTCAGGCCTCTTAAATACCACCCTTTTCTTCTACCTTATGGCCCTCGTTGCCTCTCTAATTTTATCTCTGTTATACATTAATGAATACACATACCTGCACTTATTTTAAACACATTATATATATATAAATGAACATTTTAACATGCATATACATATGAACATTTATATTTCACCACATTATATATATTTATACATTTATCAACTCACTGGTTCCAATGGTCCCAGAAGAAAAAGTAAAAAACATGCCATTACTCTATTTGAAGACTACATGTGTGACTCTCATTTCATGCCAGCATAAATCAGGAGTAAGGTCACTGAAGTTAATGGAGTAACACTGGTATAAAACTAGTGTGAGATGCGAATCAGGCATACAGATGATGTCTTTTACACATAAATGTGTCCACTACCACTAGCAGTATTAATCATCCAGCTGGAACTGCAGGACTGGTGGTAACAACAAGCTAATTTAATCTACATCATGAAATCTCACAACCAACATTACACGCTTCACTGCAAGTGTGCCATTTGAAATAAAACCCCAAGTGAGTATACTATTAGCCAATGTCCCTGCTATAGTGATATGTTAATATTTATGTGCCTAGCATGTGTAATAAAATAGAGAGAGATAAATGGTATGATAAGGTAAAATTAGGACCCCCAATTTTCAAATGACAAAAAGAAAAGGACAATAAAGACGAAATGTGCTTAAAAGATAGCACAGAAGAATTTCCTTAAACTCAGAATGATTGATCCATAATGGGATGACAAGGTAGTGGAGATACTAACACCACTAAATTAAGGATCCACTGTTAGTACAGCTAGATGAAACTTCCATATTTCACTTTACTCTAAGTACAGGGTGCAAGAAAGAGAACATTGTAGACAGTACTTTGATTTGTACTGCCATCACACCTAAGAGCCTTTCATCATGAACCTGGATCCCATTGTGCTAGGCGCTGAACAAGCATGGAACAGAAAGACAGTCCCTGCCCCAGAGATTTTACAATCTAAGTATAAGACAAGAGACAACAAATGGATATAACTAGACTGATGGGAGTATAAGAAAACAATAAGATTATCAGCATAATAGGCAGTGTTATCAGGGCACTAGCATTCTAGCCATTGTCAAGTTATTTGTAGGTATCACAGAAAAGGGGACTTTGAAGTTTTGTGGTTGATTACAGGCTGTGCCTCCCAAGATGAGGAGCCGCACGGAAGAAAACATAAAGGTACTGGTTGGAAAATTTATCAGGTGGATGATAGAGGTGATAGAGGCTGACATCATGGACTGATTGGAGGTGGAATTTGATTTTCCTATAGTGAATGATAGATGACAGGTAGAGAGGGGATGGCCACCCCAAGGGCTTTGAAAGTGAGGACACGTAGCTCATGTTTGATGTGAAAGTGAAGACAAAGCCAGTGGTGGGTTGAAAACAGAGGTCAAATGTTCTTTGAGGGAATGATCTTTGAAGAAGTGTTCTGAATGGATAGGAGAAAAGATTGGGTTAAGGCCAAAAAAAATGAACTTTGCAGAAACTGAGACACAAGATGATGGGAGTCTGGATAAGACTTATTTAGTTGGGTTTATGGTAAAAAAGGCTATATCATAGAGATATTATGCAGAAAGAATCTGCAAGGTTTCAACATAGCCTAAATGTGATGACCTAGAGGGAGGCATGCGTCAAAGATAACACCAGATGGAAAATCGATAGTAGTGATGCCCATTAGCACTGGTGATATAAAGGTATGTAGGAGAGGGATCCTGGAAGTTAAAATTAGGCTTTTTAGACAAAAAGAGTAAGTTATTCGCAGCATGGTAGATTTTAAAAAGCATAAATGGCATTTAGGCACCAAATTCCCATTAATTTTCAATTATCAGTTAGGTGTTTAAGTGCCACCTGTGCCTTTGAAACTCTTCCCCACCACAAATTAAGCAGGAGGAACTAAGATATCTGAAGTTGAGAAGATCAGATTCTTTAGGCAAGAGAACTTTGAAAAACTGACGTTTAGTTTATTTTGCCATCCTCTAAAACATCAGATATCAGTGACTGCTGCCAGACTAGATGAACCAGCAATTCAGATCATGTACGTAATTTTATGTTTTTATGCATGTTTAAGTACATCAGTAAAGTAGAAGAGGACAGACATCAACATCTTTAGGGAAACTAAACATAACGGTAAGAGGATTAAAAAAAAAATGCCACCAAGGCTAAAGAATAGAGTGAAAGAGGTGGTTAGAGGCAAAAAGACATCTTTTAAAAATTGGAAGTCAAATCCTGCTGAAGAAAATAGAAAGAAACATAAATTCTGGCAATTCAAATATAAAAGTATAATTAGGGAGGCCAAAAAAGAATTTGAAGACTAACTAGAAAAGACACAAAAACTAACAGTAATTTTTAAAGAACACCAAAGGCAAGGAGCTTGCCAAACAATGAGTGTGGCCACTGGATAATTGAGGTGATAAAGGAGAACTCCAGGAAGACAAGGCCATTGCAGAGAGGCTAAATGAATTATTTGCATTGTCTTCACTGCAGAGGATGTGAGGGAAATTTGTACACCAGAGCCATTCTTTTTAGGTGACAGATTTGAAGAACTGTCCCAGATTAAGGATTTGATAGAGGAGATTTGGGAACAAATTGATAAATTAAACAGAGAAATCATGCTTCACCAGTTCTTTGAGGGGATCAACAAACATATGGACAAGAGTGATCCAATGGATATAGTGTACTTGGACTTTCAGAAAGCCTTTGACAAGTCCCTCACCAAAGTCTCTTAAGCAAAACAGGCGGTCATGGGATAAGAGGGAAGGTCCTCTCATGGAGCAGTAACTAGCTAAAATATAGAAAAAAAGAGGTAGGAATAAATGGTAAATTTTCAGAATGGAGAGAGGTAAATACCAGGATCCCCCAGTATCTGTACTGGGACCAGTATTGGTCAACATATTCATAAATGCTTGGGAAAAGGGGTAAAAAATGAGGTGGTGAAATTTGCATATCAAACAAAATTACTCAAGATCATTAAGTCCAAAGCTGACTGCAAAGAGTTATAAAGGGATCTCACAAAACTGAGTGACTGGACTACAAAATGTATGATGTGTTTTTGTAGTCATGTAGGTCCCAAGATATTAGACAGACAAGGTGAGTGAGGTATTATCTTTTATTGGACAAGCTTTCGAAATACAGAGAGCTTTTCTTCAGGTCTGGGAAAGGTACTAAAAGTATCAGCTAAATACAAGATTGAACAGATAGTTTAGAATAAGTAGTTAGCCTATATTCTAAGTCAGCATTCAAGGTGAAGTGGCCCATTAACACCCTGTACAACAAGAAGGATTAGTAGGTTATAGATTGTTGCAATAAACCATAAATCCAGTGTCTTTATTAAGATCATGATTTTTAGTGTCTAGCAATGTTATGAATTTACATGCACAGGTTCGCCTTTTGAAAGGCTTGTTTGGACAACAAAATGTCAGATGAAATTCAGTGTTGATAAATGCCAAGTAATGAACATTGGAAAACAAAACTTCAATTATAAATACAAAATGATGGGTTCTAAATTAGCTGTCACCACTCAAGAAAGATCTTGGAGTCATTGTGGATAGTTCTCTGAAAACATCTGCTCAATGTGCAGCAGCAGTTAAAAAGCTAACAGAATGTTGGGAATCATTAGGAAAGTGATAGATAATAAGACAGAAAATATCATAATGCCACTATATATATCGATGGTACACCACACCTTTAATTCTGCATGCAGTTCTGGTTGCCCCATCTCAGAATAAAAGATATATTAGAATTGGAAAAAGTAAAGAGAAGGGCAACAAAAATGATTGGTGGTATGGAAAAGCTTCCATGTGAGGAGAGATTAAAAAGATTGGGGTCTATTCATCTTTGAAAAGAGGTGACAATGGGGCGATATGATAGTGGTCTCTAAAAATCACAAATGAAGTGTAGAAAGTGAATAAGGAAATATTTTTACCCCTTCACAAAACACAAGAACCAGGAGTCACTCAATTAAATTAATAGGCAGCAGGTTTAAATCAAACATAATGAAGTATTTCCTGAAACAATGCTCAGTCAACCTATGGAACTTGTTGCTAGGTAATGTTGTGAAGACCAAAAGTATTAGTGGCTTCAAAAAAGAATTAGATAAGTTCATGGAGGATAGCTCCATCAATGGCTATTAGGCAAGGGATGGTCAGGGATGCAATCCCAGGCTCTGGGTGTCTCTAAACCTCTAACTTCCAGAAGCAGACATTGGATGACAGGAAATAGATCACATGATAAATTACCCTGTTCTTTTAATTCCCTCTGAAGCACTTGGCACTGGCCACTGTTGGAAGACAGGATACTGGACTAGATGGATCATTCTAACCCACTATGGCTATTCTTATGTAATTTTAGGTGGTGAGCTGTAGCATCCAGGGGGACGTATATTGGTATCCCCATTCCACTTTTATCTTTTCAATACACAAAGAAAAGGAAAGCCCTATTGGAAAGGAAATAATTGACAATTCCGCATAGTTATTGGGACCCAAGAAGTATGAAGTCTATATTCTTAATGGTTTTCCATGTAAATTATCCATAGGGTAGAAATGGTCTTGGGCAGTGTAGAAGTAAGAACCCCCATAATCATGACATCGGTTAGAATTTTTTAAAATCTAAATTTTAAAAGAATAAGAAACTTTTTAAAAAAATGAGAAAAACAATAGTGACATTTATAGTGGGTGAAACTGGAGGAAAAGGCAAGCGGTGTTGGGCTACAAAATGTCCCAAGGGCAATGATCTCAATTATTTTGTCTTGCCTTTTCCAATAACCAAGCCTATATTCACATTTGTAAATGACATTTCAGAAATTTTAAAAACGTGTCAGTAAACATAGGGAATGAAAGGGTCTTACTGAAGCACTGCAAACATGAAATAATCCACCAGGAGAAAAAAAATTGCAGACCACATCAGTAGAGTATTGTTATTTGTCCACATTAATATTGAAGGCAACATCTGAGCTGTTTAGAGTTTATTTAAAATGAGTGTCAGTTTGGAGAAGGAGTGAAAATGCTTAGGGCCAAATCATGCTCCCTTGACTGAATTATTCCCATGAATGAATGCCTGAATAAAACAAGAGGCAGAATCCCAAATTTCCCTTACCTACATGGTCCCATACATGACTTTAAATCTTCTACCTAGCCATCTACATTTTACATTTGCTATCTTTCTTCTGTATTTCCTGACCTCATTCTTGGCAATGTGAACCACTTCCATGAGTTCTTTCCCAGCACTCTAAAAATAGCTTCTTTGAGAGTCCTAGTAACAATTGGAGTGAAGTTAATACATCTGGCCATGTGAGTAAGTTGAATGGGAATTAGTTCTTTTGCCCCAGGTCCGCAAAGCGACTTAGACTTTATAATGCTCAGCATTGTAGCCCCTGGAAAAAAAAATTCACATGAACAGCACTGCAGTCCACAAAGACTGAGTTAGATGCCTAGGTTCCCAATACAATGAATGGGGAGAGATAGGCACCTTAGAATGAGATCCACAAAACACAGCTCACTAGGTGAGGAGCCACCTAATCTAACCAAAGGGAGATACCAATCAGAGGTGTATGTGTGACAAGCCCCACCTCTCTTACGGAGATAGGTATCAGAGGCCCTGTCTACACTGCCACTTTACAGTGCTGAATCTTTCTCGCTCGGGATGTGAAAAAACACCCTCCTTAGTGCTGCAAGTTTCAGCATTGTAAAGTGGCAGTGTAGACAGTGCACTAGCACTGGAATCCGTGCTCCCAGCACTGGAAGCTACTCCTCTCGTGGGGGTGGGTTTTTTTAGTCGCTGGTCCCGCAACTACACAGCTACATTAAAGCGCTGTGCAGCACTTTAATGTTTGTAGTGAAGACATACCCATAAGTCTGGGACACACGGAAGCACCTATCTCAGCTAATAATCATGAACAGGGCTAATATAGGAACTGAGCTGTCTAAGTAGCATCAGGGACCTGAAACAAACCAGCCTGGGGCAGAGGAAAGAGGAGCAGGAAGAGCTGATCTTTTATAATCTTGAGCCAAGATGTTAGGATACTCACTTAGGATATGGGCAACTGCTAGTTCAACTCTCCCCCTGTGGAAGAAGGGATTTATTTAAACAGAGAGTTACCACCTCTCAAAGGAGTGCCCTAACCACTAGGCTATAGAATCAGTGTAATTCTTTCTCTGGCCCAATAGTATTCCATTGTTTAATTAAAGTGGAAGAATTTCAGAAGAGATTTTGTATGTGGGGCTCCCTCAATCTCTCCTATTGAAGTTATTCCACTTTAATTAAACAATGGAATAGTTTAATTTTACCTGGACCAGAGAAAGAGTTTGATGGGCTTTATAAAGAGTTAGAGTGCTCTCATGAGAGGTGGCAGACCCATGTTCCAGTCTCTTTGTTTCTCCTCAGGAAGAAGAGACATTTGAATTGGGGTCTCCACTATCTTGGGAAAGTACCCTATCCACTAGGGTAAAGAATATAAGGGAGGGCCTTCTTCCCTCCCCCTATCTGTTTTGTGTGAACTTGCCTGAGGGGCCTGATCTGGTAGGTGTGCTCAGAGGGCATCTATCAGATTGGGCCTCTACATGTGACTTGTGTCTTTTCTGGTTTTTGAATCACTATAAAACAGTGGTTCTCAAACTTTTTTTTTTTCCACAGACCACTTGAAAATTACTGAGGGTCTCGGCGGACCACTTAATGATCTTTCCAAATGTTATTTGTACTGTTAGCTAAATATTGTAAAGCACTTTGGATAAAAGTGCTATATAAAAAACCTTAATAATAATTCATGTTTTTTTATTCTACAAATAAAAGCACAAAACTCATATTTTAATATCAGTAGTCTTACCTTTCTATGGATGGGTCCTCTCTCCTCTGCCAAAGCAGCCACAGAGCTGGGGCTGGGAAGGTAGGGCTCTCTCTCCCTGGCAGCCACTAATTAGGTGGGTAGCCCTTCATTCTCAGCCACCCAGGAGCTTATGGACCACCAGTGGTCTGTGGACCACAGTTTGAGAACCTCTGCTATAGAGCTTAGGTAGGTGATAGGTGCCTAGAGTGAGATCATGAATCATAGAATATCAGGGTTTGAAGGGACCTCAGGAGGTCATCTAAGCCAACCCCCTGCTCAAAGCAGGACCAATCCCCAGACAGATTTTTGCCCTGATCCCTGACTGGCGCCCTCAAGGATTGAACTCATAATCCTGAGTTTAGCAGACTAATACTCAAACCACTGAACTATCCCTCCCCCCTTTAGGCTTGAATGCACATGCCCAAAGGCAAAAACTGAAGCACCAAATAAGTTTTGGCACCTCCAAGGTTAGATAACAGCCAAATAGGATTTTTGAGGATCACAGTGTTGCCTAAAAACAGGACTTTGGCACATAAGTACCTTTGCAGATCTTACCCTTAAGGACTATTAAATAATTTTGGGAATGGAAGAAGGTAAATCCATTTAAAGATGAAGAAAAAGAAGACCAAAAGAGAAATCTTCGCACTGTATATTCAAATCTTTATCTTCTGATTAGTAATTTCAATGTATGTCAGATTCCAAAAGCAGCACAATAACCTGTGTTAAAGTGAATTGTTCTGGCAAGGTCAGTAAAAATCTGCATAAGGTGCCACCATTTAAGCACATTTTCCTCTGATCTTCCATTTCACCTATTACCTGGAGGTACCTGGAACATTCTGCCAGCATATATCTGGGACATTAATCATCAGCCAAAATCCTCTCCTGCCCTCTGTAATGGAAAATAACCTGAATGATACTTCAGTATGTTCAAGTCTCTTATTTATTACACGCACATAGGCACACTATAAACACAGACATACATACATCTTTGCTAATGATCAACAATAACCTATCAAATATGTATTTGTACATTTATAAATCTCCACTTTTTTATTTCCTCTGGGTGCCATTTATGCACATGAATGTGGTTTTAACAGTCATCTTTTGGGATTTTCATAGTTTAACAAAGAAGTTGAATAATATCATGCATGGCTGCACACTTTAAACATCATATTTTTATCTTATATAAGAACTCATCACTAAAGCAGAATTCATCTCAGTGCCTTTTGAGTGTTAGTTACATGATAGTAATGAGCAAGAAAAAAAAAGACTTTCCAAAAAACTGATCACAATTTATGAGGAATTCAGAGGAGAAGATATAGCTAAGCACCATGGGTGCCAGGTATAATAGGCCGGGGGAGGTGTAGCCTCCCCGGCGCAGATGCCACCAACCTGCCGCTGGACGCCTGGGCCTTAGAGGCCCCACCTGCGCTCCGCCTCTTCCCATCCCTTCTCTGCCCCTTCCCCGAGGCCCCCCACTACCACCTGGTGAGTCCCTCCTCTCCTTCACTCCACTCCCCCTCTCTGGAGGTCCCCGCTGCTCACCCCATCCTCCTCTCCTCCAGCCCTTTCCTCCACAAGCCCCCCCACCACCACTCATCATATCCCTCCTCCCCCCCACTCCACTTCCACTCTACCCCAAGCCCTGCCCCCACAATGCTCCTCCATCCGTCACTCACCACATCCCTGCAGGCAGTGGAGATCTCATGGGGATGGAAGTGAGAAGGGATGCAGATAGGATGAGCAGTGGTGGCCTTGGAGGGAAGGGGAGTGGAGGAGAAGAGAGGAAGGATGTGGCGAGTGGTGACGGGGAGTGGCGGTGGGGTCTGGGGCAGAGTGGGGGCAGGGCTTGGGGTAGAGTCGAAGTGGAGTGGGGGTGGGGCTGAGGGTGGAAGAGGAAGGACAGGGAGCTAGCCTCCCCTAGGGGAAGCTTCACCCACAGCCCATGCAAAAGTACCACTAACAGTCTACCAGGGCCGGCTCCAGGTACCAGCTTAACAAGCAGGTGCTTGGGGCGGCCAAGGGAGAAGGACGGCACCTGCGGCAATTCGGGGGCGGCAGGTCCCTCACTCCCTCTAGGAGCGAAGGACCTGCCACTGAACTGCCGCCACCGATCGCGGCTTTTTTTTTTCCAATTGCCGCTGGCGATTGTGGCTTTTTTTTTTTGCTTGGGGCGGCAGAAATGCTGGAGCTGGCCCTGCAGTCTACTCATTGATCCACAAAAGATGCTGTAAACCAAGTTTGATATTGCTGTTAGTCTTTGCATATTTATTCCTTTCACTTTGACTTAATAGCAGCACATAATGCCACCATCAATCATTTTCTATGCAGCAGGCATATTTCAAGAATTATTATCTGTTACAAGCAGTCAGTCAGATAGTGGGAACTGTTCCATTCAATCTATAATTATCATAATGACAGGAGACCAAGGACTCCATTAGGAAATGGTAAGATAGAAACACCTAAAATAGAATTGGTTCAGGGTTTGGGATCTTGTCACACTGTTGCGTGCATACTGTGGGTAATAAGCTCATAAGTACACTGAAGGAAGGGAAAACAGAAAAGTCAGGAGTTCATTAAAAATTTAGAAAAATAATTATTTTTATTTTAGGAGCCCATGGGAAACATGTTTCCTTGAATTACCAAATTACAATAGCTCTTCATAAGGTCTAGAATTCCTTTTTTTATAAATCCCCTTATCAAGGGGAGAAAAATGAGATTACTACAGCGCTTCAGAATCTTCCAGCAATCATGACTGGAGTAAGCTCTTTAAACTAGACCAAACGTCAGAGCTAAACTAAACTCCTACACTGGAGCAAGCTCCTGAGGTAAACCAGACATCTAATCTATTGTACACCCCCCAGATCTATCTACACCCCCAGGATAATTTAAATTCTGAAATTAGACTAAATGTCTTAGAACTACTGCAAACTTTTAGCTGAGCTGTGGAATTGGAGAGAGTCTCTCAGCATTGGAACAAGCTTTTATAATGCCTTAGCACACCACCACTACTAGGTTCTAGCCAGTTAGCCCCTTCCATCTGATTTAAAATAGAGTCTCACCAATTGCAGAAAACACTGCAATCTCTCCCAGCTATAAGAGAGTACCACCAATGCCCTCTTCCTTTTAAAATACCAAAGTCTCTATTATTTTAAGATAAGAAGAGTTAACAAGGGGAAGGAGAAACTAGGAGTCCCTGCAGAGCACATATTGCAGTTGGTTTTTGCTATCCTATTTCTTCTTAGGACATAGAGGATTTTATATAGATAAAAACAGATTACCCATTTAGCCCTTTCACAAGCCAACCCCCTTGGTATTCATACTCTCTATTACAGAATGTTCTGTCCCCCATCCAATGGAAAAACACATCAGATTTATGGAACTCATGGAAATCAAATTGTATGAGAATTTTCCAGTAATATATATATATATATATATGGCAACATAGTTTATATCAGTAAAAATCAGTCCCTTGTGACCCAATATACTCTTCAGTTATTCAGTAGATCTTCAGATTTAGAATCAGATTAGTGAGTCTTGCTCTGTAACTGAAACTGTAAGGGACAATATATCATACTTAAGTACCTGCCTTCTGAGGATCTCAGAGTGGTTTTATAACTGATGGATGACAGTGTCACTGCTTATGTGGGTTGGCATTTGGGAGGAAAAGGGTAATTTGAGGAGGGATTTCTTAAGGAGAGAAGCCAGTTACCAGGATGCTGAGCTAACAGGGGATTTCCAAGTATGGATAGCAGCAAGGAGGATGGCATTAAGGTTAGAGTGAAAGAAGAAGACAAAGCGGTATGCTCTTAAGTTATTGGAGCAGAGTGAACAATGCAGGAGTGGTAGAAATGAGTTCAGAAATGTGGGTAGGAACAGAATTATCTAGTCTTGAAGGTGCAGACAAACTAGATATGGAAGGTGAGAGGAAGCTAGTAGAAGGATCCAAAGAGAAAAATGACATGAATGAGTAGTCAAGAAAAAATATTTTAGTTACAGTGTTCTTCTAAACAGACTGGAAGGGTCTGAAATGGAATCAGGAATGCTAGAGAGAAAGAAGTTATAGTAGCTGAGAGGTTTTAGCTACAGGGATCAGGAAGAGGGGTTTCTTGTAATGAATGAACTGGCAGATTATGTCTTATTCTGCTCACATAACTAAAGTGAGATGGATTTTACATAAACTGTTATTACTTTTTGGACGAAAAACGGAGGCAAGAAAATAGAGGATGAATTATACTTCTGGTGCAGAAGGACAGCATAAGGACCTGCACACCAATTACATCCTGCCTATTGGATCTATGGAAAACTATAGCAGGGCTGCCTGGTCACTCCTTATGCATCACAGGAAGGGTCACCACACTGATCCCTCTTAGGCTAGGGAAGAAGGCTAAAATGGGTGTGGTGATTCAGTGGCAGGACAGTTATTTGATTCAACTGGCCCTAAAACACTGCAACAAAAGGTCCGTGGTCATCGTTCCAGCCCAGGAACTGAAGTTGCAATCTAGGGGTGGTTTATGGATGCCCAAAACTTCCATTCACGTATAATCTAAATACTCAGGCTTTGTGCAGGTGAAGTGAATTTCACCCAAAGTGATTTGCCCAAATCCAGAGAGGTGAGTCAGTGTCATAGGCCAGGCTATAATACAGGAGTTCCTGCTTCTTAGTTCTGTGCCCAGATCAATAGCTCATGCGTGTTATGTATATTTGGTAGTGCATTTACTTTAATTTCTGTAAGTATTGAATTAAGCATTTTAGTTATTTAAAAGTTGACTACTTTCCATCCCTTCCCTCCCCCCAACTCTGCTCCATTTCTCTTCATTTTCTTTGCAGTTCACCTATTCCCATACTTCTCCAGTTCTCCTGCTGTAAAAAGACAATGGAAAAACCTTCCTTTTTTTCCTTCCAACACAAATAAAAATAAATGTGCTGGTACAAATAGGAATTTTAACAAAATGTAGGGATTTGAGAATTTCTTTCCAGTTTCTTTTCCTTGCCTTTTTAACAGTACATATGCTGCTGATAACATAGATCTTGCTTATGAAATTCACTTAGATATGGCTTGTATAATTAACTGAGGGCTTGAGTCTGCTATTGAGACTACATGCAAGGTAAAGGACTTCTTAGCACATGTAAGAGTGGCAGAACCCAGGCTTCAGAATTTACTCTGACTTTGACTAATGCCACTTAAAGTGCCAAAATTTGCTGCTGGCACACTTAATCTAATTCTGCCCTTAGTTAATACACTGGTATCCTAATAAAGGTAAATGTGGTTGTACATATGTAACTGAGGATAAAATTCACTATTATGGTCTGAGTTCTGCTGGCTTACAGCAGAGCAGCCCATTGATTCAGTGGAGTGTTGTAAGGTGAACCCTACTCTTGCAATGTAGGGGCAAAGCCTCATTGAATTATATAATTTGATATGTCAATAATGACAGCAGGATCACAGAGAGGAGGTGGCTGGAAGTCAGAAAGGACAAAGTTACAGAAAGTTGTAAGCATAGGAGCTCAGAGAGAAACTAGCTACATGTAGGATTAAATTTAAGAGCAATTATGGAAAAGATACTTGTGTAGTACTTTGCCTCTTCAAAGCACTGTACAAACATTAAAAAAAACTAATTAAAAGCAATGTAAAAACATCTGACCATGGCACTTACTTTTTTTCCAAAGGAGAAAATTTATGTTAATTCCAGTGATGGGGTTCTTAGTGTGAAAATTACCCTTTCCAGCACAATTTAAGCTACTGGAGTTTATTCGGGGAACTCAGCAGAGGTCCCTGAGGTCAATGGAATTCATTCCACCCAAGCAGTAGGCAAGCTCTGGAGCTCAGTGTATGTTATACCAGCTATGGACAGGAATAGTGACCACTACAATTCCATACCCCTCTTTGTGAGGGCTTGTCATCACCAGATCAACGGAGGCCTCCACCTTTCCATTATTAGCCCCATTCAAGATGACCTTTTCAGAGCTTTGGCATATAGATATAAGAATATAAAAACGGCCATACTGGGTTAGACCAAAGGTCTATCTAGTCCAGTATCCTGTCTTCTGACAGTGGCCAATGCCAGGGGCCCCGAGGGAATGAATAGGTAATCATCAAGTGATCCATTCCCTGTCGCTCATTCCCAGGTATGCAGAAGCCTGCGTAGGAGGTTGTTCAGACCGCACCCCCTTCCACACACCGAGCACACTGAGCCCTTCATCATGGGATGAATTTCACCCTTAGTTTTATTAAACAATTAATTTTCCTAACCCTAACATCAATTTTAGAATGTTTAGACTTCTGAGATTGTCTGGAATAAGAGAACTTTGAAACCCTTAACCATAACGATAATATAAAATGAGCATAAAATATGCCTGAATGGCTAAATTATGACACAAAAGTAGTTCTTCTATTTAGTAAAGCACAGAAAAACTGTCAACCGGAAATTATCAGAAATTGGTTGATGGATAACCCTGGAATAAAATGCAGTACTATGAGTGAAATATGTGTGAGTACATAACTACAGATATCTGAAGTCTTGAACTAGCTCAGAATAGTGCTAGAAGCTAGTATTCTTTTGGCCATACTAAGATGTGTTGTCGAAAATGTATTATTTTCCTTTCAGCTAAAAAACAAAGACAGAGAACACCCTGCACAACTGCTTTAGTTGCTCTAGACTGCTAAAAAAACTGTAACAGGTATTTCAATAAATGCTTTCAAGAAACAGAAATAAATGTAGATTGTTTCTGCACACTTCAGGCAAAATAAATTAATTCCAACAGTAACTTGAGTTTATAAATTATAAAAAGAATATTTTTTCTAAGCTTTATCATTCTTTTAAAATTGCTTTTAATCTTTTCCTCTGTTTACAAGAGAATCAGAGGCTATGTTTTGAATAAAAATGAAGTGATATGAAAGTCATCTGCAAATGTGTCTGTTTTATTAAAATCCAAATATTTTCCCACTTTAAAGAAATGCTCCAGCTGGAAATGTATGTCATTTATGTAAGAAAGTAACATGTACATCACTCTGTACCTGTGAGCATACTGTCATATATAATTACTGAAAGAGTGATAGCACAGCAGTCCTCTTGGGAATGAGCACACAAGTTCAGATAAAACTACAACTAACTTAGACCTTCCTCCTAATCAAATACTCTAACCAAACTGAAATCAAACATATCCTTCAACACACTGGAAAAGTTTGTGTGACACGATTGGACCCTCCACAGGGAAGCAGGGCTCTTCTGTTGGGTCATCTTGTCAGAAGCCTGAATACTGCTAGATACTGCAGAGTAATTATTGTTGAGATATATTGGCAGGTACATCCTGTTAATTCCGAACCAGCATATAAGAGGAGTTGAGGGCCTTGCTTCAGGGACAGAAAGAAGTAGAAACTAAGACAGCAGAAGTCCTGCAGGGAAAACCTAGGTACAGCCAAACTGATAAGGCTTAGATTTATGTTCCATTATTGTTATTTTTGTTACCCATAAAGCGAAATCCAAGGAAAGTAGTAGGTTTGAACTATAGACACTGTCTGTTTATTTCTTGTCAGAAATGCTTTCAGCTTGGTTAGTGCTATCTTTTTTGCATTGCTTCCGCACCTGTATATCCTGGTTTCCATTGGACATGGAAACAGAAGCAGTTAATACCATGACAATTTTGAGGGGGAGGGGGGCTTGTGATATTGCTCCTAGGATTTTTGGATGTTCATCTGAACTCTTTTAAACCAGATTTTCTATTTGGCATAACATGAAACTAATACTTGAAATAAGTAAATAAGTATATTTTAGTTTAATCCTATAGGGACTAGTACAAATTCCTGCCAAGTTTTGCAGTGTGCCTGCCCAGACTATACATTTTGGAATGCAACAAACTGACAGTTTCAATTTCAACTCAGTGAAAATTAAAATGCTGTTTGTCTTGCTGGTACATTCTCTCTTGTTCTGTCAGTGACATACAGTACTATTGAATTCTTATTTTTGAGACTGAAAAGTCTCATAGGATTCCTACAGAAAGAAAATGACACTGAAATGAGAAGGGTCAAGCATTTATGTCATAAATCACCTGCAATTTTGAAATGTGTCACTAGACTTCCTGATGGAAAACTTCAGAACCTCTATTTCAATGTAATGAAATTTGTAAGATTATAACTCATATTTTACAGATGAACAGAAACAAAAATCCCAGATCTGGGTACACATTAATTACAGCTACAGATTCTGCTGTTCATTTCTTTTTCTGCTACAGTGCTTCCTAAGACTGGATTCTAAAATGAGTTGCACAATGTAACTCTAGTCAAAATAATGGAATTACTCAGGATTAGCACTAGTGTAAGTGAGATGAGAATCAGGTCCTTCTTGTCTAAGTGGTACCCACTTACACTGCCATAGTGAAGTGTAATTTTCATCACTATTTATATCACCTCTACATAGAATGTGGCCCAGATGGTCTCAAAACCATTAACATATGGTTTTGCTTAGAAGTATAATGTTGGGAACTTCTTTATTAATTAAAACATAAGGAAATGAACAGAGTATTGTTTATTTAATTCATCATACTTATCACACCTGTCACCATACCATCAGAGAACATGACATATATTATATTCTCAGATAAAAAATAATAATTAAACTACACATTCTCCAAAGAAAGATCAGAACCTTCCCTTCACATCAGGATAAACAAACAACCAAAGCTGATCTGCCCCCTAAGATTCTTGAACTCTTTAGGTTTTCAGCTTGTCCTAGGACCAAAAAAACCCAACAACAAACAATCACCAAAGTACAATGCAAAGGTAGCAGTGAGTTACCACAACACCTGATGTCCAGGCCTTGAACTCAAGCTGCTCACTACAGCCCACTTTCTGAGAAAACTAGCATTATTCACAGAGGATCTGCCACAGATGAAACTCCCAGGCTTTTCAACCCAGGTTGCAGACCCAAGACACCAGACCCAAGCATCAACAACTATGAATAGCTGTCAGCACATTTTGCTGATAAGTTGAATTGAATATATAGAGAGCTAATAGGGAAAGAAAGTTTCATTTCTCTAAATCATATTATTCACCATCCCTGGCTGAGTTTGGCCCCATTGCACAGGCTGCAGCTCAAGAAGCTCTGAAAAATAGTAGAACCGCAGCCTATGGAATAGAACCATGTCCCTCTTATCTGAGAAAATCCAGCAAGGAACAACTATGCCCACTACTAATGGATGTGTCCCTCAAGACTCACATTTAGCAAGCTTCTTGAAAAATGTAATAGTTTGCCCAATCCTCAAGCAGCAAACACTGAACCCTAAAGATCTCTCTGATTACCAACACAGCTCCAACCTCTGGTAAAATAATTTAAAAAGGAGCAACCATGAAACTCCAACAACATGTGACATCCACCAATATCCTGGATGCCTCACAATCAGGGTCCATACTAGGGCACAGCACACAGATGGCACTAAAAGATTACCTCCTCCTGGCCATAGACACAGGCAAAAATCTACATGCTCGCACTGCTGGAGCTCTCTGCAGCCCTTGACACAGTGGACTACAAGGTACTGCTAACCTATCTACATGACATATCAAGAGTAAATAACCTAGCACTAGACTGGCTCCAAACATTCCCCTCCAGCAGAACCCAGAGTAGTAATGAGTAACTGCTTCTCCTCTCTGAAGGCCTACACCTGCAGGGTCCCAGAAGGATCTATGCTATCCCCACTTCTCTTCAATATCTACATGAGACCACTGGGAGACATATTAGACAGTACGGGCTTAGTTGTGAACAGGTTGCCGATGACACTCAACTATATATCTATCTCATTCTCAACTGATGCAGACAACACAACTTCCAAAGAGTCTGAATGCCTACAGAAAATTGGCAATTTTTTATTAGTTAATCTGTGGAACTCATTGCCATGGATGTTGTGCAAGCCAAAAGTATAACTGGGTTCAAAAAAGAATTAGATAAGTTTATGGGGGATAGGTCCCTCAATGGCTGTTAGCCAAGACGGCCAAGGACATGACCCCATGCTCTGGGTGTCCCTGTACCTCTCACAGTCAGAAGATGGAACCGGATGACCGGGGATGGATCAATTCATAATTGTCCTGTTCTGATAATTCCCTCTGAAGCATCTGGCACTGGCTACTGTTGAAAGATTGAATACTGTGCTACATGGGCCATTGGTCTGACCCTGTATGGCCATTCTTATGTTCTTCTGAAGAACTGCTAGGTTAGGCTAAACCCAGGCAAGACTGAACTTAAGTCAAAAAGGGGAAACACATTGAAAAACTAGCTGAGATGTTGTCTCCACCTTTCACTGAGGACATTTAGCCCCCATTTGTCAGAGTGGCATGAAGCCTGGGAGTTTTGTTTGACTACTCAATAAGTTTGAATGGCCATGAGCATCAGTATCTAAAAATGTCTTCTCTCATTTCCAGATTTTTAGGAATCATCATCCTTCCTCCCAGATGAGTACCTGGCCACAGTGATCCATGCATTTTAAAACTCTACAATGGATTGCTATAATTCACTGCATCTAAAGCGAAATGTGAAGATGATGCACAAGTTCCATAAGGCATGGCCACCTTCTGTATGGCTCAGGCTACCATGAATACATCAGACCTCTGCTCAAGTCCCACCATTGGCTTCTGATGCCAGTTTAGGCATTGGTCCTAATTTTCAAAGCAATTAATGGATCAAGCCCCAGCTACATTAAAGACTGAATTTCAATCAATGAACTACCATAACAACTGCATTCCTCTGGGATGATGTAGATCACAAAGCCCAAGAGGAAGCATGTGAGAGCTGGAGATGAAGAATACTCAATCAAGGGGCTCTGGCTATGAAACAAACATCCAGAGGACATCAGGCGAAACCAGATCATCTTTAGGAAATGCTGCAAATTGCCCCTTTTTTCACCATAATGATGAAACAACTCTGAAGCATCCTTGTGCTCAATAAAACCCTACCAAAATCAAAATCCTACCCCAAGCAGAGTCTTTACTCCCAAAAGGTAGATGTTCCATAAACTCTCTGAAGTCCACGATGGATTTCGCTGCTGGAGTTGATTTTATGTGGAAGACCCACAGATGCTGTAGTGATGGGTAACTATAAAAAGCCATGAGTTAGGTGAATAGGTTACAAGGGATGCCTTACTCTCTTGTATGATTGCGTGCAGGAAAGAGGCAGGAAACTAACACCAGGAAGAGCCAGAGTAGAGAGAAGGGGACCAGCAGAGGACACAGAAAGCAATTATCCACACACATGGCCCCTGCTTCTGGGAAGTGAAGAAAGGTATTAAGCAGACTACTCATCTGTCTTCCTGTTCATCACGCCTTTTGGTAACAATGGCAACTGGTTGTGGTAACAATACATGCGGGAAAGCAGCCACTTTCTTATGCAGGAGTGTAGTTCATGGCGACAGCCTCTTTTATAGTAAGACTAGAATGGAAGTGAGGGGTAAAAAAGAGTCAAGCACTGAAGGGAGACATAGAATGCTCCCAAATCTCAGCCCACACTGCAGGTAGGTCATGCTGCTGCCAGGAGTGGGGAACATATCCCAGTTCAGGGCAGCTGCACCTGTATTTCCATCCCATGTGGTCCAGTAAGGGCACCCATTCTTAGACTTTCAGCTCTCCAACTATCACCTGTCTTGGGTTGAGACACACATCTCTCTCCCCGCTGACTGGGGTATTTCAAGGCTTCAAAGTTCCCTGCTGCGGTGGGCTGCGACTCACCAGTGCGGCACTCCTGCTGGTCGTCCTGGGAATTAGCTCTTCCAGCCCAGAGCACCCTCTGCAGGCTGGTGCCTCGCCTGCCACTTGCCCTGTGTCCTTCCCAGACCCCGGTGCCCTTTACCCAGGGGTTCTGCCCACCGCAGTAGCCCCTCCCTCTGGGTCCTCCCTCGCAGGGGAACACACAACCCCCTATCCCCACCTTGCCTCAGTGGCTACTGCCAGTCTCCATTGAGCCCCCACTCACTGGGGCAGACGGCAGTCTGTAAACCACTCATCATTGGCAAGGGGGGTTGGACCAGTTGCCTCTGTCTATTCCTGGGCTGCCCCTCTGCAGCCCTAGTACCCTTTTGTGGGCCCTTAACTCAGCCTGCAACCTTGGGCTTTGCTAGGCTGGAGCTCCCCAGCACTACTCCACCCTAGGTACCCTCCTCAGCTTCCCAGGCAGCCAGGTCCTTCCCTCTTTAGAAAGCTAGAGAGAGTGTGTTTTTCAGTCTCTGGCCCTCAGCCCTCTTACAGGGACAGCTGTGGCCTGATTGGGGAGTGGCCCCACCTGTGGCTGCTTCCCCCAATCAGCCTAGCATTTCCCCGCCACAGCCCTCTCCAGGGCTGCTTTAACCCCCTCAAGAAAGGAGCGGGGTGAACACCCCGCTACACCTGCCTACACTGTATTTCCTAGCATGACAAACTGCCTCAGCAGGCCTTCTTTGCCTTCTTTTCTCAAAGGCTATAAACAGCATAATTACACACAGTTACATTACCACACTGCTCTTTCTAAGCAAGCACATCTATTCTTAAGATAAAAGCATCACAGAGAAAATATATTAAAACAATAAAATAACCTATATGCATGCTAATAAGCTTACCAGAGATCACTCCAATGCCAGCAAGATCCCTGGTAGGTGAACAGTCCTTCGAACCCCACTAAGGGTTTTTTCTGTGATAACAAGTTCATAACAGCTGCTAGCTCAGAAGAAGAACACCCACGAATCTGTGAATCACTCTTTTATCCAGTTTAGGTCTGTTGTGATAATTGGCCCTACAGATTTGCCCTAATTGTGAGATCAACTATAAAAAGTGAGTGTAGATTCATAAGATGTCACAATAAGATGTCACAACAACAAATGTTGATGGGAAAACATATAAAATGGCCAGAGACTGAATTAATCCAAAAAAAAAGGCCTACTGATATAGCCCAAGGACTGTGTTAAGATACACTCAATGAACAAGAATAGTGTAGAACCAAAAATCAGTGAACCAAAACTGTGGGGTCAGAAACTAGGCTTAATTGGTGTACAAAATAATGAGGGCATGGGCTATTTCACCCACCATTCCCTATGTGACTCCTTAAAGAAAGAGGTTTGTGGAGAAAAATTGGCTACTGGAAGGAGCTTCACCATCATGGCTGCCACCCCCACCATCTCCTGGGAGACCAAACACCAACTGAATCCCAAACTCCACCTGGGATGAAACAGGATCAGACTTCAACAATAACAGCAACTCCAGCCCATCTCAACTAACTTTTTCTCTTTTCCCCAGAAGGACAGTTATTACCATGTAAGAGACTGTCAAATATGTTTTTTTTTCCCTTCTAAAAATGCTCCCCAGCTAAAGGGGAAAGGAACAGGGGATGTTGTTAAAATGAAAGCCTACTTAATACTCTACATTTCAAGTGCTTTAACTGCTTTTCCTTTTTTTCTTTCTCTGTAATAAAAGGTTAAAAAGATGTTTAATGGTATTTTTGCCATGACACTAAGTAGGCAGCAGTCTCTGTATACCAAATCCTGGACCTTGTTTAACACTGTTTAACGTTGGACAGTAATTGGGTTATGTTAATACCTTCATCCCATATATTCCATCTAAATAAATACATCAGGCCTCTGATCTTGTCCTCATGTAACAGGACAGTGAGTTTCTCTTCAGGCCACAGCTTCAAAACGATAGGTCTAGAGGTGAGAAGTTGCTGTTCCCTTTTCCCAAGTATTTCCTACATATTCTACTTAACTTTGTTTGTCTAACACATTCTTTCAGAATCCTTTGAATCTCATAACACTTCCCAGTGCTTACATTAGCCATATCCCCTCCCTTGAGATGTTACATTCAATCTCATAATAACACATACGCATTTGCATTTTAATACAATGAACTCCAAAAATACAGAAACTTAATTCAATAAGATTTAACTTAATTCAATAAAATTTGGCTAGGATATTGCAGGAAATTGCCATATGTGTCTCAGGAAGCATCTGGTGACATATTTGAAGACACCACTCCCATGTGTCTGCCCACTGCCCGCCTTATTCAAAAGCAAGCAGACGCTTTTCCCAATCATTAGCAGATGTGTCCAGGGTTCCAATTAAGCAAGTATTCTTTAAAAGCACCTTTGTTCTGAAAGGGTTTTAATAGTTATTCTTACAGTGCGACCAAACTACAGCAAACTCAAGGAAGGAGAGGAGCAACCAATCAGCAGACAGTGTGGGTGAAAGGGGGAATTTTATATAATAAAACCTGGGCAATTCCCTACTCTTCCTGAAATTGCAAAAGACTCTAATATTTACCTGGTTTTATGCACTAGTGCTGCTTTGCTTAGGTGTCATAACCCCATTGCATTGTACCATTATTGTAACAGCAAAAAGAGAGGTGATGAGGTGACACTGAGAACTGCAACTGCTGCCCCGTGTGGGGAGAAGGGAGTAGATCAGCACCTGGGTCTAAACCTACCACCAACTTAATTCTGCAGTGATCCAACTTTTGTCCCACTCAATAAGAACTATAGGACTTGGTCCAAAGGTTGCACACAGTATGCAATTTAAGGAGGAAGTTTTTGATGCTAGTTTCATTACTTAAACCTATATCCTAGGACATAAGGAGCCTGAAAATGTGTCTTATGAGAAGGTAGGAGTTCTAAGTTGTAAATTAGGAAGGATCAGATCACGATGTCAAACTGTAAACTCATCTGTGTTGGCACTGAATACATACTAGTCTGAAATCTTCATGCAATCTAGCTGCATTTCGTCTAGTTGTCATGTTTCTGCTTCAAGAGTTACTACTTCATCCTGGGACATAAATTTTCTTGATAGCTTCTGAACAGCTGTCAAGTAAAATTTTATTACTAAATATCTGCTTCATATCCCAAATCAACTGTTGATTCCCACCTCATGAGACACAATCTCTGAAATAACTCAAACTCTTAGCTACATAGAAGCAACAAGGTCATCCAGCTGGCTGCTGCCAGAAGTCACTGCGGAGTAACTGAATCTCAGAGTTGGGCTTGTGTTAATATACCCTTGGTACAAGACGTCAAACCACTGGGCAGAATCAAATTGGGTAATAAAAGAAAAAACACACTAAATGTAATGGTGTACAGCAAAATTCAGCATCAAGCTCTGGGGGCCAATCTAACTGATGTGTAGGAGTGTGTGAAGCTGAAGGAATTTCTGTTCAGGGAAGCAATAAAAGACCAGATAAGCAAAGGGGGAGACCATGCAGTAAATTTCTGTTTGATACAAGAATCAAGATATTATCTGCATCCAGGTCAAAGTGCAAGGCAGGAGCAAGTACCTGAAGCAAACGATAGCAGCTATAAGACCACATACAGTGGAGGACTTAAATGAATTGTTTTGAGGAAATGCAATGTCATACGATGGTCAGCTCAAAAGACATCCTAAAGAGTAACTCCAACACTCACACCTATAATCAGAGTCTCTCCTGGCAGTAGAATTAGGATAGCTCTGCTGCACAGGGAAGGGTTTAGCTGAATGCAAGAGTCATGAGGGTTGGTGACATGGTCAGATATGTGGTAGCAAGGATAGCTGGTCGAAACTTGAAATTTCCAATAGTTGGGAAATTTCAACATTTTGAAATTTGTAATCATTGGAATTGGAATGAAATCAGGATTGGAAAATTGGAAATTCCAAAAAATACTCATTTAACAAAATTTCATTTAGAAAATAAATAAATAAATAAAGATAAATAAAAATAAAAAATAAAATAAGCACTTAGTGAAAAAATTAGAAGAGCTGCTGTGTTCAATATCCTAGAAAACTGGTTCCAGAGGTATTGAAAGTAGTTGCTCCTCTAATTAATACACTGAATGCATATCTTCTTGTTCAAAGTGACAAACTGTTTCATTAAAACACAAACAGCAGATACATTGAACAAGAAATAAGATAAAATGTTTCAATTAGAACTAAGTAGCAGCTGCCCTTAGTGATTTTAAAAATAATATAAAATGAAAATAGGCTATTTTAACTATTACATTGTCATATATGTCATTACTAATAGTACATAATGTGACATATCATGTCATAATATGATCTGACTTGATATATATGTCATACTGCATTACCACTACTGACATGTCATGTGCTTATGTATAAAAATAATAAAAATAAAAAAAAGATTTTGAATCAAAATTACAAATTATTTTCTGAAATGAAATTTTCCAACATGACAAATATTTTGTTTTGAATTTTTTTGTGTAAATTGATATTATAATTTCACACACACACACACCAGAATTTTGTCAAACCAGCATTTTCCAATGTGACACTGTTTCTACAATTTGTCTCTGACCAGATTTAATAAAAAGGAATGGACAGGCCTAGGCAAAAGAAGCTGATGCTATGCAGAGCCTTCCATTCTCTGCAATGGGAACCCTGCCAGTGCCATAATGGCTACTGTGGAGAAAGTACAGCACTAAGGGATAGACAGGAGAAGGGAGGGGAGGATTCTTCCCCATCGGGCATCCTTAGAGCTACTCAGTGTGATATTCAGTATTGGAACTGTGTACTATACTGGACTATAGAATTATGACCTGACAGCAGACCCTGGAGACAAATACCAAGAAGAACAATGGACTCAAGAAGGAAAAAGCTAGGTGGAGTTTCCAAGCACTGGCAGATACATTGTATACTGTAAAATGAGAGTTTAGCCCAAGGGTATAAAACTTTTTTATATTTATGTTGCTGAAGGTTTGAGATATTTTAAGGTTAATTTTCAATGATCTGAATTACTGATTTCAGATAAAGGTGAATATCAAGTAGTACAAATTGTACCTTCTGTTTGTTGAGAAGCAATTTGGTAAGGACTTATGCCTGAATTAAGCAGTCAAATGCAATAATTGAAGGCTAATTAGGTTACATGGATTTTACACGTTTGTGTCTTTCTCCCATAAAAGGTTGTGAGCCATATTGGTTTATGTATGATTTTATTAGGAAAGAATGAGAAAACATCAAGAAAATATATGAAACAATTGAAAACATTTTAATCACCAAATAGTAAGCATTGTTACAGCCATGTAAGAATACCCATGTGCAAAATAAATGGGGGCATAACTTTGTCTAAGCACTGATACTATGTAAAACTATGTTCATTTGAAAAAATAAATTAGGATATTACTCTTGTAGGTACATACTTACCATGAAAGGATCCTATAAATATAGCTCACCCAAGTGTTAATCTTACCATACAGTATTCCTGTTGTCTTCAACACTTAATATTATCAAGTCCCCCCTCAGTCTTCTTTTTTCAAGATTAAACATGCCCAGTTTTTTTAACCTTTCCTCATAGCTCCTTTTTTTCTAAACCTTTTATAATTTTTGTAGCTTTCCTCTGGGCTCTCTCCAATTTGTCCACATCCTTCTTAAAGTATGGCATCCAAAACTAAACATAGAGCAAAGCCTTGCCAGTGACAAGGGGAGGAGAACTATTTACCTCCCTTGTCTTACATAAAACACTCCTGTGAATACACCCCAAAATATTATCCTTTTTTGCAACTGCATCACATTGCTGACTCATATTCAATTTGTGACCCATTATAACCCCTGGATTCTTTTCAGCAATATCACCATGTAGCCAGTTGTTCCCCTTTTGTAGTTGTACATTTGATTTTTCCTTCCTAAATGAAGTACTTTGCACTTATCTTTACTGAATTTCATCTTCCTGAATTTAAACCAGTTTTTCAATTCGTCAAAGTAATTTTGAATTCTAATCCTGTCCTCCAAAGTACATGCAGCCTCTCCGAACTTGATGTAATCTGCAAATTTTATAAACATGATCTCCACTCCATTACCAAGTCATTAATGAAAGTAATGATTAGTACCAGATTTAGGACTGACCTCTGAGAGAACTCACTAGATACACCTTCCCAGTTTGACAGTAAACCATTGATAACTACTCTTTGGGTACAGGTTTCAGAATAGTAGCCGTGTTAGTCTGTATCAGCAAAAACAATGCGGAGTCCTTGTGGCACCTTAGAGACTAACACATTTATTTGGGAATAAGCTTTCATGGGCTAAAACCCACTTTATCAGATGCATGGAGTGGAAAGTGGGTTTTAGCTCACGAAAGCTTATGCCCAAATAAATTTGTTAGTTTCTAAAGTGCCACAAGGACTCCATGTTGTTTTTTTCTTTGAGTACAGTCTTTCAACTAGTTGTGCATTTACCTTAAAATAATTTAATCTAGACTGCATTTCTCTAGTTTGATTATGAGAAAGTCCTGTGGGACTGTGTCAAAAGCCTAATTAAAATCAAGATATATCACATCTACCATTTCCCCTCTACCTAGTAGGCCAGCAACCCTCTCCAAGAAATAAATTAGGCTAGTTTGGCATGATTTGTTCTTGACAAATCCATGCTGGCTATTCTTTTTAATCATCTTATCATTTAGGTGCTCATAACATGATTGTTTAATAATTTGTTCCAGTATCTTTCCAGCTATTGAAGTTTGGTTGACCAGTCTTTAATTCCATGGGTCCTCTTTGTTCTCATTTAAAAAAAAAAGAGATTACGTTTGCCCTTTTCCAGTCCTCTGAGACCTCACCCATCCTCAATGAGTTCTCAAAGTGCTAATGATTCAGAGATTGCTTCAGCTAGCTGTTTAAGTACCCTCAGATGAATTTCATCAAGTCTTCCTGACTTGAATATATCACACTTATTTAAATATTCTTTTATTGTTCTTTCTGGGTTTTGGTTTGCCTTTCTTCTCCCATGTTGTTAGTTTTTAGTGAAGACTGAAGCAAAATAGGCATTAAACACCTCAGCGTTCTTGATGTCATTAGTTATGAGCTCTACTTCCCTGTTAGGTAGAGAACCTACACTTCCTCTTGCCCCTAACGTATTTATAGAATGTCTTATTTCTTTGTATTTCTCTTGCTAGGTGTAAGTCATTTTGTGACTTAGCCTTTGTGATTTTGTCCATATATGCTTGAGATATTCTTTTGTACATAATGCTCAGAAGCCAATCTTTCAGATAACTAGAGAGCAACTTTGGACTCTGAAGGGAGCTCTTTTCTATTTAGTCTTAACTGTGACATTGGGGCCTTACAGGCAGGTGGCAGGGAGTGTGGAAACTTCCTACCATGAAAAACATTAAAAATAATATGAAACCTCAGTAAGTCAATAGTTTCTGTATTGGATAAAGCAGGCTTGTTTTGACCTCATAGGTTTCCCCCTTAGGGAATGACTGCATTTACATTCCCTCAAGGCTAGTATGAATTGGACAGCACATAGAGCTCTTCCAGTTTGCATATTTCCTTTTCTAGGTTTGGCTTTCTCTCGTCTCTTTATGTACACCAAGCCATTTAGCAGTTAAGAGGATAAAAGGTTCTTCCCTCACTGGGCAGCACTGAGCTCTAAAGCAGTGATACTCAACTACATCTACCCATAAGCCTATTTGAGAATTTTATGACAGGAGGTGGGCCATTTGCACAGAAGACTGACAAAAAAAAAATATTCAGTTGCCAATAAATAAAGACCTTGATTGCAACATAAGTATTAGTGTTTCTATCTTTTAACAAAGTTTATAAATCAACATTATTACCTGCACTTGTGGCAATATCTAAGGGGAGAGGTGACACTGACAATCTCTGGCAAGTTTTGTGAAGCGTGGTTTGTAGGAAGTAAGGGCAAGGTGCATGCACTGGTGAAGATGCTCATTTGTCAAGTGATTGCGGTGTTGGTTTTTGTAATGTTCATGGTAGAAAACCCAGATTCGCAGAGGTACATTGATCTGAACATCATTCAAAGATAGATGGCTAGATTCTGGCTATTCTGAAACTGGTCAGCATTTTGAATCCAGAAATAACAAAGTCCTATTTCTCTGAATTTTGCCTTCAAGTCATCTGAACTATGTTTCTAATTGAAAGGCATCTTCATCAATTGAATCACGAATGTTCTTTGCTTCAGAAGGGCAAGATCAATTGGCAGAGACAACAAGCAACTCATGAACAAATAAAAACAAATCCTTTGAAATTTTAAAATTCTCAAATCACATTTTAAAATTTTCAATCAGATTGTTTAGGAATTCTTGCATCATTTTCACTGAAGTTTCATCTATAGCAACAACATATAATGTGGGAAAGTGCTACATCTTTCTGTTAAATCTTTCTGAAAGATTTAAAGATTCTTCTGAAAGGTACACACTTTATGAAACAGATTCCCAACACTGTTTGCACAGCCTTGGAGCTGCAAGTTGGGGGAATTCAAGTGACCAGTAATATCACACAGAAAAGCTACCTGTGACACAGCGGGGACATCATTCATAAATTCCAGGAACTCACAAGCCTTGTTGGTCTTGTGGTTTCAAAGAAATTCTATTATTTCTTTTTGAAGAGCACAAGTCCTCTTAACACACACCCCTTACTTAACCAGCAAACATCATTGTGTTGCAACAGGTCACTGTTGTCCGAGACCAATACAGGTTCAAATGAGGATTCGAGTGGAAGAAGGAAATTGAGACAGAGGCAGATTGTAATTCAAAACAGGTGGCCGTTTATTAATGGGGGATAAATCACAACTTGAGCTGGGGAGAAGCACCTTTACCAACTAACAATACAAATTCAATTGAAATAGGAACAAGTAACCAACCAGAAATATCACCAGAGCAGTAATATAAAACAGTCTACGTACACTTAACAACAAAGAATAATTTACAACCAACTATTTACTGACAAACCAGAACAAACATACAAAACTGAGTAAACTGTAACAATTCATCCTATATACACTACACATGAGATTTGGTACCAAGTAATAAAGAAAAAAGGCCTAACAAACAGAGTATCTACAAAAATTAATATGTACATACCACACTCCAGGCGCAGCTGACCAGCAGTACAGACACCAGGGACATGATGAGATGTAACCCGAGATGACATGACAGGAGCCGGCTAAATCCGGAGGAGATCCTGGCTGAAAGGGTGATCAGGCCTTCCAGCTAACACGCGGACACTCCTGCTGATTTAGGTGAGGGACATAGTTTTGTTCGAAGACCCTTGCACGTGCTAGCATCTAATTGGTTCCCCGCTCCTACACCAACCAGGCTCCAAGCTGGTGCCCTCTATGTAAACAGACACCGCACCCGGCACGCTAAGCTTATGCACATGGCACGCTGGAATTGTAGCACACGGTACCAATGTGACCCACAACTGACCAGGCGGAAGGTTCGAGAATGGTCACACGGCCCCAATGTGTTTCACACGACACCAAGGCGCTGCACATGGCACCAAAGTGCTGCACACGACACCGATGTGACCTTCTGACTGACAATTGGCCATCCAGATGCCATGACAGAGCATAGGGCTATGACAACTGTATTTGCTGAAATGTCTTGTAAAAGAGCTTTAAAACGATGACGTGGAAAGCAAGAAGTTGACCACAGGTAGTTCACTAATCTCATCATAATACCCATTTCTTTTCAAGTCCCCAGACAATTTACCACATAGGACAGTCTGTTGAACGATGCAGTAAGGTGTATTTAATGAAGGGTGTATCACTGCCAAAACTGAATTAAAGCCCTTCTCTTTCCCTATCATGGAGGGACCTCCATCTGTAACAAGCAAGTTAACTTTCTGCAAATCTAATCCTTTTTTTTTCAAAAGCCTTTTACCTTTTCAAAAAAGATCTCTCCTGTGGTGCAGGTTTCTAATGGAATTAAGCACAAAAATTCTTCCTTGAAAATTTCACCATCATAAAATCTAACATACAGCGATAGCTGGGCAGTGTCATTTAAATTGCTTGATTCATCCACTGCAAGAGAAATGTATCTGGCATTTTTTAAATCGGAAAGTAGTGCTGACAAACAATTCACATAAATTACCTCTAATCTTTTCACTGCTGTGGAATTAGACACAGGGACTTGTTTCACACAGTTCACAATGTCATCTTTGTTTTTACCTCTGGCAACAAGATCCTCCGAGATTTCCAAGGTGCACAAGTTCGACATCCAGGATAGGCCCTTTCTTTTTAGTTAGTACCCACATTATCCGAAGAGAAACAGCTGTTGCTTTTTTCTGTACAGTCGCTGATGTTCTGTGCATGATATTTTAAGTATGATATAACGATTTCAGATTTTCAATTTTGTCATGTCTTGCAAATACTGCCAGGAAGATAGGCCATGTTGAAGGTTACTGTGCTTTGATTCAAAATGGCGCCTCACATTGATGACCATGCAGATGTATACAGTGGTTTAGCATATTAAATACAAAGGTTTTGAATTTAAATGATGTGGCATAATAAAAAGAAAATCCACTGTCCAATTTGGGTTAAAATCTCAGTGTTTGCTCTTGACTTTGCAATGTTTACTCCTATTTGCATTCATTTTTTGCTCCATTTCTGTCACTAATGAAAAAATGGGTGGTGTCCAGGGCTGGCCATAGGGAAAATGGTGCCCTGAGTGAACTTGTATTTTGGTGCCCTTTCTTTGAGTCAAGCCCTAGGAGGTGGGGTTCAGGCTGCCAGCCCCCCGAGGCAGCTTGTGCAGGCATAGGTGACTTCTATATTTGGGGGGGCCAGCACCTTGCAGCAGGGCCCAGGGAGGGAGTGCCACCTCCACCCTCTGACTCACCTCAGTAGGCCACCCCGTCTGTCTGGGTTGGGGGAGCACAACCAAAACTTAGAACTGAAAGTGGGGGGTCAGCTGAAAAAGTTTGAAAACCACTCAGGATGCGGGGGGGGGGGGGGGGGAGGAGGGGAGGTAGCAAGGTCTGTGTGCAGACAGGGGTGTACCTCAGGGCACAGGGAGGTGTATAGCTCAGGGTGCAGGCTGGGGTAAGTAGGGGCTGTGGGCAGGCAGGCATGTACCTCAGGATGCCAGCAGAGGTGTTCCTCAGGGTGCAGGCAGGAGGTACCTAGGGGGTGTATGAAGAGAGGAGTGTAGAGAGGGGCAGTGTCTGAGGGGTTCTGCTGCTGCAGAGCCTGGCTGTGTACTCAGTCCCTAGTTGGCACAGTCGGGACAGCTCTGCTCCTTGTGGCTGTGTGCGCGCCTGGCCAGGCAGTTGTTACCCAGCCCACATGGGGAAACTGACCTGGATGCACAGATCAGCTCACCTCAAATGTTCTTTCACACCCATGCAGCAGGACTGGGGCTGGCTCCGCGACCCCCTAGGGGGTGTGGAGGAACATTTAGGGGGAGGGGAAGCAGTGATGCCAGGTGCTCTGTGCATCCAGGTCATTTTCCCCACATGGGCTGTGCTGTGAGGGGTCAGGAGCTGCCTCATTTTTTTAAGGTGAACTGGTGGGCCACACAGGAAGTCTTGTCGGCCACATTTGGCCCATGGACTGCCTATTGAGTATCACTGCTCTAAAGCTGTAGAACACAACACAGAGCTAGATGCAGTATGAGACATGGTGGAGCAGGAGATGAAGAAACACAGGGAACTCATAACCGACTGCTTTTGCATAACAAGAATTACCTGCCACTCCAGACTCATACAGCAAATGCTGCTGCCTGGCTGAGAAGCAACAAAGTCAGATGGAACTGTTCCTATTGCAATCTACAATCGTCATAACAGGGAGGAGACTGTTCCCATTTTCATTACTAAGTGCAGCTGAGGCACTCAGAGAGGGATTCCTTCCCTCATTGCAAACAAGCAATTCAGCAATGAGTGGAAGGTTAGTACCTGGGAAAGGACATTTTAACAAATAGCTACATGTGCTAGGGAAGTTACTATAATTTATTCAAAGGAGACACACTGTCACTTTAATAAACATAGGCCAAATTCGGATCTGGTGCAAGTGGGTGTGACCCTCATAGAAGTCACAGGGCCAAATTCAGCAGTGATACAAGTTGGTCAGAAAATGTTATGTTAGTTACATTCAGTCTGCACATTTACTGAATGCCAAATCAGTGCAAGCTACTGGGATACCACTTTACCAATTACACATGTTTGGATTAAGTCAGATCCAACATGTATCTTGCATGACGTGTTTATTTCACTATAGTCAGTTTTTATCCCCTATTTTTCAAACAAAATTTCACTACTCTGTGTTACTAGCACCGCATTAAAACAACTGAAAGGATTTTTAAAATCAGGTTTAATTTCTACTACTTTTACTGTTGATTTATTGTTTGCAGCCATCTTGGAAAATGAGGATATACTAGGCAGTTTCCTTGTTTATAGTGAGCCTCAGTTCCTGATTCTCATATGCCCTAGCAAAATACTACAATGCCAGATTACAAACTCTGCAGGGGATTGTTTAAATATTTTCCCTTGGATTTCAAACAAAGAAAAGTTAATGGAAACATTTCCACTGATCCTAGAACATCATGTTACACAAGACCTATATTTTAAGCTTAATCTATCTGACAGAATTGCTTCAAATTAGAAATCAACAATGAACGCATGGTACCATCTCCTTGTTCTCTCCTGCACACAACACTTATAGTCAGAAAACCGAGAAAGCACCAAATAATATTTCTGGATCAATTCTAGCCGTATTTAACAAGAGCTTTCCTCCTCCACTGAAAGGGCCCATCCCCCCTCATGTAATGAATCCAACATACCTTAAGAACTCTTTTGTACTGTCACATTTTGCTACTCTCCCCGCCTCCTTTGCATTAGAGACTGCTGCCTTATAGTTAGCAATTCTGTCCTCTATCGTCCGCTGCAGCTCACAGGAAATAGCAGGAGATGATGAACACTAACCCACTTTGGTTGAATGCTTTTTTCTCTCCAACACTATAAATTATTATTATTTGGATTATGGTTTCAGGGATCAGGAATCCATTCTACTACACACTGTACAAAGGTTTATTAGAAAGACAGTTCCTACCAGAAAAGGCCTCCACTCTAGCTTAAGGAAGCAGAGGGAAAATGAACATGGGGAAGGGAATGTACTGTCTATTTTTTTCAGAGTAGCAGCCGTGTTAGTCTGTATCCGCAAAAAGAAGAACAGGAGTACTTGTGGCACCTTAGTACTTGTGGCACTAACTAAATTTGTTAGTCTCTAAGGTGCCACAAGTACTCCGGTTCTTCTTTTTGTCTACTTTTTGTCATTGTTGGTACTAAGCACTTAATCAGCACAAATCAATAGAAACCAACTTCTACGCCAGGCTACCTGTACCGTATTTAATCATACCTGTACTTTTGCTGTATCAAATCACCGCTATACCTTTATCCCAGATCACCAGTAGTTTACCAGTTGCCTGATGTTATAGGATCATGCAATGAAAGATGCCACCACAAATTTGTCCTGGAAGGGAAAGAGAAGAGAACAAAGACTAAGGAGAACAATGAGGGGATCAGCAAAGAAGATAAATGAAAGGGATAAGTCATGGCACCCTTATCTCTGATTTTTTTAAATAAATACTTACAATTCTTTTAATTGAACAATGTCATATGGGAATAGAAGGTGTTATTTTAATATTTGAGGGGTGCTATTTGTGCTTCAGGCAAGATGTGATCATTCCTCTTTTGTTATGTCCTTTAGTGCTTACAGATTGACTAACAGAAACATTGCTGGATGCAAGTAATGCCGTTCAATTAGAAACATGCGCCTACAGGCCCAAAATATCATTTTGGGTGCTTTTCTGTAATGAGAAGTTCTGCACTGACATGCTGGAAGTTTTTCTAAGAAAGTTTCCACTTCATTTTGTCTCTCTTTGAAAGGCCTCTGTTTACGAGCTTCTAAGGCCCAACTTTTTAGCAGAAATACAGAAGGTTGACCAAATGCAGAAATTGTTCCTGTGACCCTCTTCAGGCTGACTGACAAGAAAAAAATCAGGTTACACTATTGCATATTATTGTAATAATTGTTTTCCCTACAGAGGTTAAATAACTGCAACAACTTGGTGGTATCATGAAGAAAATGGCAACATTTGAATCTAGTCCATAATTGCAAATAGTAGGAGAAAGCATTGCAGTGAATACTGAACTGTACAGATGATGAGCAGAAGAGCTGAACCAGTAAGACTGAAGACAACACAATTAAACTGTAGGCCCTCTGTCAAACTGTGTGTTAACATAGCAGGAGGGATGCTGTGCAGACACAGCAAAGAGCTGTCACTAGAAGCTAAAAGAACTTTAGGCTTCAGTGCTTGCTTCACACAAGAATATATGTAAAAGGTTGCTGTCAGCTCCTACTTCAAGTTAAATAAGGAATAAGAATCAAGCTTGTCTCCCACTGTTCTGCTTCGAGCACTGAATACCTGTAAGCATGAGTGCATCTTATAAGTATAGTCAGAAGCCATGGGAATTTAAAGAGATCTCTGAAGTACTGCTTTCATATAAACACGGAAACAATGGCTGACTGTCTCCCAATGTTTTTGCTTAAACTACATTCCACTTAGAGTAAGTTGGTCCTTTTTTTGCTTAAATGCATAATAACATTCCAAATAAATGGTTTGTTTAAAGAGCAAGTCATAGAATATTTACAAACAATGTATTTAATTCTCCCCACCCCCCGCTTCCACAGTCAAATACATCATTTGAAATTAAGTTATTCTAGCAGTTATTTTATCAATAATTTATATTTTTTCATAATTTAACCAGTGCTAGTTTTTTCACATTAATATAGACTTATCTAGTGTATCTGTTCATATACTATAGTGTACAGACACAGGATACAGTATAGAGAGATATTGTTTAAGGGCTTGATCCTGCAAAGAGGTAACTTAATGCACTGAGTAGTCTCAAAGTTAAGCATGTGTGGAAATCTTTGCTGGATTGGGGCATCAATTTGTATTTACAATGCACAAATGTAGATCAACCCCACTTTGGGTAAATATAATCTTTGCAATAATACTTAATTTACAATGTATTTGAACATTGCCTGTCCTAGCACAGTAGGGTTCCAACCTGGTTGAAGTGCTACTAAATTATAGTAGATTAATACATATTAATTAATAATAATAATAATAATAATGTCTACTTTATGAACACTACAATAAACATTCTCTAAGTTACGAATCTGATGCAACTTGAACTATCTACAGGCTATCTTTCCTCTCCAGGAGTCCCCTCAACCCAGTGAGAGGGGAGCTGCCTTGTACTTCCTATATATCTGGTACCCACACATGAAGAGCTGGACCCCCATACCTTCACCAAGCACTCCTATTTCTGTTTACATAAATCAGCTGGGTCCTGCAGAGGTCCTGTCCCTTTTCCCTTTGGGTGAGAGGCTGCTTTTTTAATTCATGGCTTATATCTCTCAAATTATGACAAAATAAAAGGGAGGAAATGGAATCGGGAGCAGGGGAGATATTTGGGAGAAGCAGGGAGTGGTTTTTGGAGGGGAGATTTCTGTTTTCTCATTTTCCCCATTTCAAATCCCTGTCTCGTTTCCCCACTCTCTCATCTTTTTCTCACCCCAAATCAAACACTTCTGACCCTGAAAACACTGCAAAATACTACTGTGCCCTGCAGGAGGTTTTCTCGCCACTAAATACTAGTCTTGAAATTTCCCCCTTCATCCCCACTTTCAGATTCCGCTGTTCTTCTTTCCCTTAACACTGGGCCTCAGATTTATCTCCAGCAGCTCCTGTACCTCATTCCTTCAACCATATCAGATGCTGCAGAGGTTCAGCCATATGAGTGGTCTTTGTCCATGGCCGATAGAAGATCACCCATCAGTGTTATCAACAACATATCTGTTCCATATCCTGGCCTGATGGATTGGATCCAGGCCATAAGCATCTATTCACTTTTCACCCTTCTGTAACTCAAATATGGCTAAAGGGATTTTGCTCAACTTTCCCATTCGTTTTTCCTTCAAGCAGGAACCAAGTGTAGAAAATAAATCTCTCCTGAAAAATGTCAGATAGATTAGAGTTTGAAAATACACTATTGTATTGGAAACTGCTTTGCAATATTAACTAAAGCATGTGCTGTCAAGCAAGCCCTATAACAATTAAATAAATAACATAATAGTAATAAAGAGTCCTGTGGCACCTTATAGACTAACAGTGCCATGGGACTCTTTGTCGCTTTTTACAGATCCAGACTAACATGGCTACCCCTCTGATAATAGTAATAAAAGATGCATATTTGTGACTGTATTGTAGAATCCAGTGGTGTATCTACATAGTTTATGGGAATAATGTCCCCTTTGGGAGATAACTCTGATGAGGAGGCATTGAACTGGTACAGTATTGTGAAAATTAGTAAGTGGAGGTGGTCTAGTCAGCTACCATGGCTGATAACTTTCTGGAAAACTGGACCTTAAAGGTCATGTGGGGAGGTGGTAAATTTCTCTCATTAGCTGGGAAGAAGCACAACTTGCTCTTTGGTGAGTTCTGATGTGTTTAGTTGTGTGTTTTGTTTTTAAGTTTTAATAAAATCACAGATAACCTACAAAAGATGTGATGTCACTCAGTGGGGGAGGAGAGATGGTCATGGCCTTCCACAGTTAAGGACCTGCTTTTAGGAACCACAGGTATTATATCCAAACTTTGGACAGCAAACTGTGAAAATAACATGAACAACAACCACAGATACTTGAGGTTTAAAAACAAGTACTATCTGATAATGTAGTTATTCATTAATTTTCCTGTGAATTCTAAAAACACTTCATGCAATGACTCTTTCCCCTCTAAGTTTTTCCTGAGATGACATGGACTAATCACAGATAACATGATATGACATATATTATTTTTGTAATATAACTTCGGACACCATTTGTGAGAACATACACATAGCAAAAAACCCTTGCTGGTTTTGCAGTACTATAATGTTTGTCAAGGTTAATATTTACTGTCACTTGTTGCATTCTGCTCTATTAAAGCCCTCACAACATCATTAGAAATCAGATATTCTGATATGTAAATAATGAATTATTTCTATTCATTTAAACTCTGCTCATTTGAATTATTATTCAGATCACAGCTTGTTTGTTGCCAGTGAAATGAAGGATTTTTTTTCCAGTTTGGACAGCTGTCCTGTGAGAATCTGAGGTCTGTCAATAGGATAGAGAAAATTACATTAGGATTATAATTTGGACAGTTTTATTTTCCTCCAGAAATCTTTCTAAAGCAAAGAAAAAATCTTTGTATCCCTTAATAAAGAAAGGTGCATAGCATCTGCTTTTTGGCACAATATTAACTCTTGTTGTTGAGCAAAATTCCAATGAAGGTATTTTCCAAGATAGAAATACCACCAGTGGAAATATTCAAGTATAGACACCCACCTGTAACATAGAGTTTGGGGACTTTAAAGTCATTCCAATTGCAATACTGGGGAATGACCTGTAGAATTATACATTAATTCCTGAATCAGTCGTTATCTAATCAAGTCAACTCCACACTCAACATCCTCATATCTGCACAATCAGAATTTTTAAAAAAATAGTGGTTTAGTATAGTAGAAAATAAACATACTAAAAGAAGAACCACAAAACTCTTTGTCTGTATGAAACCCTATATGTAAATAAAAAGGAGAAAGACATCAAAAACATAGGGATGGGCAAACATAAGGGCCAATTTGATTTGGATAAATATTCAAAAACTTACCTGAACTCTCCAGACCTCTGTGGTCTGCAAAATCACCTAGAAGTTGTAATGTTTCATAAGAACTTGGGACTCTGATATAGTATGTGAAGAGGGAGGACACAGCATTTTTTATTAACTGCATGAACACTCAGTTCAGTCTGTATCTGCTCAAGCTTCATGAAATAGGCAAATACCAAGTGTGGTCAGAGATGCTTAACAAACATATGCAATAAAAGCATGCAGCGTCTCTCAGATTCCACTCACACATTTAGGATCCTTCCCCCCTTCCCACCAAATCCACTCACACAAGCCTCATTACAAAGTTCAGAGTAGACACACAAAACCTCCTCTATCTCAAACATCCAAGGATTTGTTTCTGCTTATAGGTAACAAAAGACACAGTCCCAGCAATATTAGAAGGCAAGTTGGTATGCACAATCAGATAATAAGTAAGATAATTGGGATTCTGGCCCAGATCATCAAAGGCATTTAGGCATCTAACTCCCAATGGGAGCTAGGTGCCTAAACACCTTTGACAATCTGGACCTTAGTCGATTAAATGGAAATCAATAGATCAAATTCTGTTCTCTCTAACACTGGTGTAAATTGTGGAGTAATTCCATTGAAGTCAATGGAGATGGAAGTAATAGGTAGGCAGAATTTCCCTGGCCAGCCCTGCTAGAACTCATGCTTCCACATCTGCACTAGAGAACACGAAGGGTTTTTTCTTCTATCTTTCTATTTTTTCATGTTGTGGCAGTGTTACCAGTTGCTGCATAGTGTCACCTCAGGAAGACATTTTAAACTAGTGTTGCTACCCATATAGGTCATATTATTTCTGATAGATGGATCAAATTGTCAGATCACTTGTATCTGAGGTGTGTCAGTTGTAACTTAGTAAAAAAGTAATTCAATTCCAGTTTACAGTGGCAGCCACTGAAAAGTATGACAAGCAGGGGACATTCTCACTGCAGACTGAAGAATAGTACAGACCAAACTCTGCACTGATTTATACCCCATATAATCCCATTGACCTCAGTCAGGCTGCATGAGGTGTAAATCAATCCAAAATTGGGTCTTAAAAAGTTCTATAGAAACTGTGTAATATGTTACAGAATCTTGCAATGCCTGTTGGGATCCCGTAAGCTCTCACTGACTTAGGTGATTTAACATATTTGTTAGCTGAAGGCACTCTCCCCCTCCTTTTAATCTACTTTAGGCAGGAATTTTTTAAAAGTTCAATTTGAAGAGACTACAAAGTGTCATCCTCTTAAATGCACCTTGCATAGTTCAGGAATGAGTTTCTCTCCCTGGGACCTTCACAGTGCTCATTAAAAAGCAATGCATATTCATTGCATTGTGCTTGCATAATAAGAATTAGGCAAAACAGGGGCTGCATCTGGAAAGGCAGCCTGCAGGCTAGGAAACTCTCTGAGGCATCTGAAAGAGAGAGAGTGTTACTTTTTGGCTTCATTTTGATAATTATTGATACACAAGGAAAATGTCATTCAATTTTAAGGTTCAATGTGAAATATGCGACAAAGGCTTGTGCAAAGTTGTGTTTCTGATAAATCAGATGAAACAGAGTAAAATGATGGAGATTTTAGATTATTATTTTGGAAGTTTTTATGAAACAACAGCAGCTGTCAGTGCTAAGATTTTCAAAAAGTGTACATCAATGAATATTACAGTCTGCTGTCAGACTTGTCTTAACAGGCAACACTCATTGTCATCACTTGGTGCAACAAGTACCCTTTTCTTTATTTCTGATTCATGCTGGTGTGACACTTCAGTCCTATTTCCCCTACTGTATCATGCCGCCTTATGAGTTACCCCAGTCAGAAATTATATTGCCAGTTGTACCCATTGTAGGTAGTATCCTATATTTACATAGTGCCTCCTATCACAAATGAAGCTAAAGCATTTATAACATAGAAAGGAATCAGTTCACCTGCCTCTGATCACACTTCTGGACACTTGGCAGGTGACATAATGAATAGTAATATAGTGGAGTTGCAATTTTTGGAAAAAGGGTTGACCTGTATTTTTTTTTAAAGTGCCATGTGGTCTTTAATGCTAAGAATAAAGTATCTTAGCCAAAACAACTCTATGCATTAAAATTCATGGAACTTGGTTTACCTACTTGATAAGAATAAAGGATAGAGTCAGCTCTTCTACGATTTAGGGCTGTAGTTCCAGGGAACTATTCCTGGATGCTTGACAACCACTAAGCCATTCCCTATAGCTAATTATCAGTATCTTGGAATGTTGGCAAAGCACTACTGGAATCATTAACCCAGATAATCCCCTACTAGGATGTTAGAAGTTGCAGGAGAAAGTTTAGCAGGATGTAATTTCAGTGATTATAACCCATGTCATCCTATTGGGAGCAAGATTTGCCAAACTCAAATTTTGCATATTCACAGGGCAACCACAAAAGTCCAAGACCATCTGAGTGGAGGCCCTGTGCCTCCACAACAGTTGTGTCCCCAGCTCTAGTTCTAGATAATTGTGTTGCACAATGTGTTGCACAGCCCCGAGCCACAATTAATCAACTTCTTGCCGGCTTATGCTAAACAAATCAGTCACGTCTTGTTCAATTCCTATTGGAGAGGTGTCAATATTACTGAAAATACTGTCAGAACTAACAGCCTAGGTGTCAGTTTTCGTAGAAAGATCAAGAATTGAATGGGTTGGAGACTCAAACACACTCACAGACATAGGTGTGGTCTCTCACAGCAGAGCAGAGACACAAATGGGGGTAGGGACACTGCCTGGGTTGTATTTGCTGTGTTCAGTAGATAAACAGAGTCTAATTTCCCAGTTCTATCAATCCAGCATCTTTCATAAGCACACAAGTCACTTAAAAGAAAAGAAAAGACAGATGGTAAGGAAGATCTAGCACAGTTCACTCATAGCTATTTTGCTACTGAATTGTACATTTAGCTCTAGTAATTCACCCTAATATTTAATCTAAAAGCAGTTCATTCTAAAGAATGGCTACAGATAAATGTTTTTTTTTTAATCTCTGATGATCTCATAATGGCTGAAATAACAGTTCCTGATTTGCTTTAAACTTGAAATGATAACAAGGAAGGAAATTAATAAATAGATAAAATGACAAGTCTTCAATCAAGGTCACTGGTTGCTTAAACTATATTATGCATCTCATATTTTAAACACTGTCTGTACTTGTCACTAGATCGTATGACACACTTGAATATAAATTGATCTTGACAGGAGAAGAGAGTTCTAGATAAAATCAACAAGGACAATAGTCTTTGGAATAACAATCAACTTAACACTATCAATATTTCATTTATAAAAGTTGAAAAAAATTAGTCAAAACTGCATTTTCAGCTGTGGGCAGAAAAATGTAAATATACTTGGTACTTTTAGCTCTATATTGTTTTCATTTTATTATCATCTACCATGAGAAATCTATTTATTTTACTTATCACCATTTATATGAAATGCCCATATGCCCCATATGAATGTATACCTTTAAAAAATACCATGCAACACTAACACAACCTTGCCCAATTGAAATCAGTGGCGGAGCTGCTATTGCCTTCATTGGGGTCAGGATTATATTCAATATATGTTTAATATAAAGAACTCTATTTAATATTTATGGTCCTGTAGTTATGGCACTGAATTGTGAATTAGATCTGGTTTCTGTTCCTAGCACTGTTATTACAGATGTCCTTGGGCAAATTACCTAACCTCTTTCTGCATTAGTTTTCTCATCAGTAAAATTGGAATAATAACACTGGTCTACAATTTTTGAGAAGTCGTCTGCTTCAGAGATAAAATGTGCTATTTATTATGTATTTTGATGTGCTGAACTCAAATATGACAATTAAAACAACTGACTGTCTACTGTTTCTAAGATATTTAAGTTTTTACATTTTATGTCTATGTATATTGTGTAGATAGAGTTTTAATCATAAATTGTAAACCTAGGTCTTTTCATGTGTTTATGGTTGCTTTACATGATCATATTTCACCTGTCCTGTTTATGTAACACTTTAAAAATCAGCAAAAGGGTTATATAAATAAAATTTATTATGAAACAAAAGGCAAAAAACTATTATGTAAATAGTTTAGTCCTATTCAGTGTCTACTCGGCGCTTCTTGGCTTGTCTCTTGTATTCATTAAATGGAGCATCTCTTGTCACTGTCCAGCAATAGTCTGCAAGCATTGATGGGCTCCATTTGCCCTGATAGTGTTTCTCCATTGTTGCAATGTCCTGGTGAAATCGCTTGCCCTGCTCGTCGCTCACTGCTCCGCAGTTCGGTGGAAAAAAGTCTAGATGAGAGTGCAAAGAATGTATCTTTAGTGACATGTTTCAACCAAGGCTTTTGTATGCCTTGAGGAGGTTTTCCACCAACAACCTGTAGTTGTCTGCCTTGTTGTTTCAGAGAAAATTGATTGCCACTAACTGGAAGGGCTTTCCATGCTGTCTTTTCCTTGCCACTCAGTGCATGGTCAAATGCATCATCTCGAAGAAGTTCATGAATCTGAGGACCAACAAAGACACCTTCCTTTATCTTAGCTTCACTTAACCTTGGAAATTTTCCACAGAGGTACTTGAAAGCCGCTTGTGTTTTGTCAATGGCCTTGACAAAGTTCTTCATCAGACCCAGCTTGATGTGTAAGGGTGGTAACAAAATCTTCCTTGATTCAACAAGTGGTGGATGCTGAACACTTTTCCTCCCAGGCTCCAATGACTGTCGGAGTGGCCAATCTTTCTTGATGTAGTGGGAATCTCTTGCACGACTATCCCATTCGCAGAGAAAACAGCAGTACTTTGTGTATCCAGTCTGCAGACCAAGCAAGAGAGCAACAACCTTCAAATCGCCACAAAGCTGCCACTGATGTTGGTCATAGTTTATGCACCGCAAAAGTTGTTTCATGTTGTCATAGGTTTCCTTCATATGGACTGCATGACCAACTGGAATTGATGGCAAAACATTGCCATTATGCAGTAAAACAGCTTTAAGACTCGTCTTCGATGAATCAATGAACAGTCTCCACTCATCTGGATCGTGAACGATGTTGAGGGATGCCATCACACCATCGATGTTGTTGCAGGCTACAAGATCACCTTCCATGAAGAAGAATGGGACAAGATCCTTTTGACGGTCACGGAACATGGAAACCCTAACATCACCTGCCAGGAGATTCCACTGCTGTAGTCTGGAGCCCAACAGCTCTGCCTTACTCTTGGGTAGTTCCAAGTCCCTGACAAGGTCATTCAGTTCACCTTGTGTTATGAGGTGTGGTTCAGAGGAGGAGGATGGGAAAAATGTGGGTCCCGTGACATTGATGGTTCAGGACCAGAAGTTTCATCCTCTTCCTCTTCCTCTTCCTCGTCTGACTCCAGTGAGAATGATTCTGGTGCATCAGGAACCGGCAGTCCTTCTCCGTGGGGTACTGGGCGTATAGCTGATGGAATGTTTGGATAATGCACAGTCCACTTTTTCTTCTTTGACACACCTTTCCCAACTGGAGGCACCATGCAGAAGTAACAATTGCTGGTATGATCTGTTGGCTCTCTCCAAATCATTGGCACTGCAAAAGGCATAGATTTCCTTTTCCTGTTCGACCACTGGCGAAGATTTGTTGCACAAGTGTTGCAGCATAGGTGTGGAGCCCACCTCTTGTTCTGATCTCCAATTTTGCAGCCAAAATAAAGGTGATAGGCTTTTTTAACCACAGTGGTTATACTGCGCTTTTGTGATGCAAAAGTCACTTCACCACAAACATAGCAGAAGTTATCTGCACTGTTCCACAAGTACGAGGCATCTCTGTTCACTTTGGCTAACCAGAAATGTATCCCTTCGCAAAATCAAACACTGACAAATAAGAGAGCACGACACTGTATGATTTCTAGAGCTGATACAGGGCAATTTGTTCAGCAGAGTGATGTAAGCTTCGTTATGATTACATCATCCATGACTTCTAGGAATAACATGATGCAATTCATATCATGTACGATGCAATACCAGCTTCAGATTGCATCTTTCATTGTTTTGCCTAAAAAGCAAGTACTGTCCAAACCCAGTCATAGATTTATTCATAGATCCAGTCAAAGATGTATTTTAGTCATTTCTGGTTTAAATTGAGATCCCTTCCCTTTATAACTCACTTATCCTCCGCCATTCCCAAGTCAAGGGTCGTATATACTGACCCAATAGCATATCTTGAAAACTAGAGCCAATCAACAATTTTAAGCATCATTTTCGTTCTCAGTGACCCAGAATTAGTAAAGTTTGATTACATTTATTTCAGAAGCATTTTGGCTGCAGAGCAGTGTAATACTGCCCTGCCTGATGAGGGTATGGTGAGGTTAATTTAGTTAATGTAAGCAAAATTCACATAATACATAATGATGAGTGACACTGAAAAATCCTGTTTGGATTAATGGAGTGTCTGTCTATTTCTCTGGAATTTTGTTGTGGGCTATTTTTCTGAAATGCTGTTGGCATTGGAATGGAGGATCTTAGGGAGACTTAGTTATTTTCTTAGGCTGAGATTGTCAAAATACTCTAAGAATGTTCCCAGAGAGTAATTATCAGCAGTTCACAGTCAAGCTGGAAGGGCATATCAAGTGGTATTCCACAGGGATCAGTTCTGGTTCTGGTTCTGTTCAACATCTTCATCAATGATTTAGATAATGGCATAGAGATAACACTTATAAAGTTTGCGGATGATACCAAGCTGGGAGGGGTTGCAAGTGGTTTGGAGGATAGGATTAAAATTCAAAATGATCTGGACAAACTGGAGAAATACTCTGAAGTAAATAGGATGAAATTCAATAAGAACAAATGCAAAGTACTCCATTTAGGAAGGAACAATGACTTTCACACATACAAAATGAGAAATGACTGCCTAGGAAGGAGTACTGCAGAAAGTGATCTGGGGGGTCATAGTGGATCAAAAGCTAAATACGAGGCAGCAGTGCAAAAAAAAGCAAACATCATTCTGGGATGCATTAGCAAGAGTGTTGTAAGCAAGCCACGAGAATTAATTCTTCCACTCTACTCTGTGATGATTTGGCCTCAACTGGATTACTGTGTCCAGTTCTGGGTGCCATATTTCAGGAAAGATGTGGACAAATTGGAGAAAGTCCAGAGAAGAGCAACAAAAATGGTTAAAGTTCTAGAAAACATGACCTATGGGGGAAAATTTAAAAATAGGGTTTGTTTAATCTGGAAAAGAGAAGACTGAGAGGGGACATGGTAACAGTTTTCAAGTACAGACGCCCCCCTGGTTATGTAAACCCGACTTAAGCAAATCCACACTTACAGAAAAAGTTCCATAAGCTTGAAATAGGAGGATGTTTTTTTTCTTTTTTTTTTTGCATAATTGTTGGGTATATATTTCCAACTTACGCAAAATTCGAGTTATGCAAGGCGTTCCGGAACGGAACACTTGCATAAGTCAGGGAGCATCTGTACATAAAAGTTTGTTACAAGGAAGAGGGAGAAAAATTGTTCTTCTTAACCTCTGAGGATAGGACAAGAAGCAAGGGGCTTAAACTGCCGAAAGGGCGGTTTAGGTTGGCCATTAGGAAAAACTTCCTAACTGTCAGGGTGGTTAAGTACTGGAAGAAATTGCCCAGGGATGTTGTGGAATCTCCATCATTGGAGATTTTTAAGAGCAGGTTTGACAAATGCCTGTCGGGGATGGGCTAGATAATACCTAGTCCTGCCATGAGTGCAGGGAACTAGACTAGATGACTGCTCAAGGTCCCTTCCAGTCCTATGATTCTAAGATTCTGATTGTCTGGATTAGATATGTTGTATTCTTATGGGGGCTAGGATACCTGTTGGATGGGTGGTTTTTTTCATATTAATAAATTGTGTTCCTAAGGGATCCTTCTGCCTGAGAGAAGCACTTTATACCTTTAAAATGCAGTACTGTTGAATTAATGAAACTGGTCAACAGACAGTTATAAGCTGTATATCTGAGAAGACATGAATGGGGCAAATAGCTACATAAATGATAAGTGTAGGAGAAGAGTTAAACACACATGGAGAATAAAGGTTCTGAGGGAGGAAAATCAAAATAAAAGAACTGTAATGATTAGTGTAGACAGCACCTCCACCAATAACTGGTGCTGTATATTTATCTTTGTGCTAAATTCATTTGTTTTGATATTATGTTGCTGTATCTGATGGGAGGGTGAGTTTGAGTCCTGCCTGTGTGTACTGGAGTTATTAATTGAATTGTCCCAATCAATCTCTTTATTTCTTTAAGCAAGTATTACAATTCACCTCCAAAAAAGTCAAATATAACAGATTCTTCCAGGCAAGTGGAAGTGGAATTTTGCAATTCTTCCTAGTTTCAGCCTGCAAACACCTGGGCACTGAAACTGGATATGTTTGCAAATGCTGCAAATTTGGTCAAATGAAAAATTACTGATGTAGAATGTCATGCAATGTTGCTATTATTTGTTGGATTTTCATTGCCATTTATTTTTTCTATCCTGCAGATATGTTTCACAAACCTTCAGGGAACATTTTAATTTACTTTCTGACATGGGCAATAGGTGAACTGTGGGCTTGGGGAGGCTAGCCCCCAGCTGGCCCGCCCCTTCTGGCCAGGGCCCCGCCCCTACCACTCCCTTTCCTCTGCCAGAGCGCCGGGTGGGTGGGCAGCATGGCCCCCAGCTCTGGGTGGGCAGGCAGTGTGAGCAACAGCTCCAGATGCTTGGAGTCCCAGGCTGCAGGCCAGCTCCCCACTAGCCCCAACCCAGGGCAAGGGCACCGGAGCCCTCCTAAAAGTCGGGGGGAAACCCCGCCTGAGGTGGAGGCGAAGGCAGGCAGCCTGTGTCGCAGGACCCCCGCCCAGGGCAGGTGGAGGGACCCAGTCTCCCCATAGCTGCCCGCACAGTTCTCCCTGACCCAGCTCCGGCTGGGGGACGGAGACTCGTAGCAGCAGCTCAGCCATGAAAAGAGCCAAGTGGGCAGCTGTGGGAAGTCGCGTCAGGCCGTCCACCTGCCCATGGTGTGGGAGACCCGAGCAATCCCCGGCCCATGTTCCAGATTCCCCGCCCACCTGGAGCAGGTAGAGGGTCCGCGACTTCTCACAGCTGCCCATGCAGCTGGAGGATCCACCACGGATCCCTGCAGCTGCCGGGCTCAGCAGCCGGGCTCTATGATGGCCTGGCCAGGGGGTGGAAACTCAAGGGAAGAGGAGGGGAAGGGGGCAGGGTCTGCACCGGCGAAAAGTGGATGGGACAGGTGACAGGCCCATCCACGGAGGGAAGGGCTATGGCCTCCTGACTCCCCCACCCCACCCTCAGTTCTGGCACCATTGGCCCAAGCCTTGGCCAATAGCCACAGCAAAGTGAGGTGGGAAGCAGGAGGGGGCCTGGAGATGGAGTGTGGGTGGGGCCATGCAGGCAGTTTGGGTAGGCTGAGCATTCCCCTGCCTTTGATAACCGCCACCAATGCTTTCTGAAGCAGGATTTCATAAACTCTTTAACAAAAACTTAATATATATATTTAAAATATCTGCATTGAACACTCCTCAATGCAGAACTGAAAAAAGGGAGTAAAATAAGGGGCAGATTCTGATGTCACACACAGAATTATGGGAATGGATGAGAGGAAGATATCCCCAAAGTAAGTGCTGGGGATTTTTTCTGATCTGCCATTCCTGGGCACACACCTTGTTCAATACCAGTGTCTGGGTTGCTAGTTCAGCCCTTTCATTCCTGTAAGCTTCCTCTCAAGACACTTACCTGTAAATATTAGATGATATTAGCTGTTTTCCTTACATCTGTTTTGGGGGCTCTGTAGGTCTCTTCAAACCCCACTGACTATGACTCCAACCTCTGGGCTTGCAAACCATTAAATTTTGTTTAAACAGATTAAACATAACAGACATAAAATCGCTTACAGTAACCCCGTCTACATTTTGCTGCACTAGATAGAGCCTAAACATGTAAAATCCCAGCAGTGCTTCCTCTCACGCTCACAGTTTAGTTCCCTGACCCTCTCTGTAATCCTGATGCCTCTCTCCTTAGGAGTAGGTAGACTGTTTTTTGAATACAGAACCCCCAAAGTTCCAAACAAGAAGTTTGGGTGGAGCCTCCATCCAGGCAGAGGTGAAAGTGGGCCGGTACAGGCCAGTACGGCATACTGGTAAGATGTGGCCACCGGTACCCGCTGGTATACAACCCACATTAAAGCATTATAACTTCGCTGCCCCTTTTGCCTCTCCCCCCGCCCTGGGCCACCAATGGGGGGCAAAAGGGACAGCTGCCCCGGGGTCCGGAGATTTAAAAGGGCCTGGGGCTCCCAGCTGCCACTACCGCCTTTAAATCGCCGCCTTTTAAATCACCCCGGGCAGTGCAGGCTGGGAAGTGTGGAAGGACTGGCTGGGGGAGGCTGACCGCCAGCCCCGCCCCTTCCACCTGAGGCCCTGCCCTTCTGGGGGCCCAGAGACAGGCCCCCATACTGATAAGAAATTTATCTTACTTTCACCCCTGCATCCAGGAGTCCAAAATTCTGTCTCTCTTGTGAACCCACAACATATTCATACCACAAATTTTCCCCTTCATACAATTTCTCTTGACAATTTACCCTACAACATCATCTCATATCATTCATTTTTGGGTTCTCCATGGGAGGCTTATGCTGACTTATGGAGGTGAGAACTCATGACAGTCTGGATCAGGGTCTTTATCCCACCCAGCCCCAACACTTTGATTAAAATTAGTTCACTGAACAGAGCACAACTGAAATCAGAGGGGGGTCCAAATGCTCCATGTTGGTTTTTTTGCAGTAAAATGAAAAGTACATTTGGGCCCATCAATAGTTACCATAGTGATACATTTTGAAATTACAATGGACAGTAGTGTAGTCTGTCCCTCATTTATTATTTAAATGGCATTTTATTTTCAGGCAATACCAATGAGTTTATTCTAGTACTCACTTTTCTGTTGGAAGATAGTACAGAACAGTTTATGTAACTCAAAAACACACGGATGTGGTGTCCACCCCACACAAGGCCTGAAGGGGTTAAGTTGGCTAGATGGGCCAATTAACTGCACAGGCTGCACAGAGGAGGAGCCAGGGGGTAATGAGTATTAATTAGAGGAAGATCATCTGGATAGAAATAGGTGGGGCCTGTATAAAGCCCAGTAACTGAGAGAAGAAGGGAACTGCAGAGAGAGAAACTGCAGCCACTCTCAGGGTGAGAGAAGATAAGGTAGGAAGTAGCCCAGGGATACAGAAGTAAGGTTTGGGACTGTGCAGACCCTGACTGCTTGTTGCAGGGGTCCCGGAATGTCACCCATTGTGTGAGGTCAGACCTGTGTTCCCCTACCAGCCACTGGGCAGTGACTCCATTAAGGAGCTGTGAGAGGAAGGACTGCCTGGAACAGTGGGTCCTGAAAGGCTTTTGACACCCTGGAATGGGAGGACTACTGTGAACTGGCCAGAGGGCCAAGCCACGAGGCAACAGCACTTGAGTCCTGAGAGACCAAGACACAGAGAGAGATGGAGTACAACCACAGGAAGGGGTGTTGGCCTGGCAGAGCTAATCCCCAGACATGCCCAGAAGGAGGCACTCCAGTGGTAAGTAGACCCAGACTTTCAAAAAAATCAATCACCACAACTTAAAAATAGAAATTGGGAGATACATGGCACACTGAGATCCCAGATAAGAATGAGAGAAGGGAGATTGAAACCAAGATATTTTCTACTCCACCATCCAAAATGTGGAGACAAAAGAAACGTCCTCAAACTGAGTGAAATAATAATGCTTCACTGAAAAAAAGTGAGAAAAACATTAGTAACATGTCACAGCTCTGACCCTAAAGGGTTAATGCAGTGGCCAATTAATCTTGGCCTCTTAGATGAAGTAATCAAAATTTAAAAGGCTGCATTGGTGGCAGCAGAGGGGAAACAGCTAGGTGTGAACCAAAGCCTTTTCTATAGATCTGTGTGTGGAGAATGGTTGTAGCTGCTATCTTTGTTTTGCTACTGTTGGTTTGGTTTTGTTTGGACTCTGTATACATTTTCATAAAGGCAGCCCTGGAGAGAAGGGACCACAACTGACTGAAGGCTGCCTGACTGTTTTATATTACGGGCTGGGAAATCAGTGCACAAGCCCACAAAACAGAAGTAAAATTGTTGAAAAAATAGCCTCACAATATGTAGCAACCTGCCATTAAATTAGAATGGAACAAACATTGTGCTACTATGAAACATATCCTAAATACTTTATTGTACTATATTTACAGTTGGCAGGATTGTTTACTTTATGGTAATAAAGTTGACTGAAGCTGAATTGTAATTTCCATGAAACTGTATCAGTGAAATATATTAGTATCATAGGATATGGGCAGAAAACTCACTGTAATAAAAGAACAGCTCAAGTACACTAGCTATTCATTTGATGCTTTGTCCAGTCAATAACTACAGAAGCCAAAACGGATTTTCATTGGCTAGGATGTCTATGAACCCTGCCCCAACATATTCTTATTTGATTCCAGAAATGTGTAGATCTATATTGTAGGGTCCACCTGCAAGATGGCCATCCATGAGGAAACCACGTCATTCCATGCATCATTCCATTGTAGTTCTGGGGGGACTGTTGCAGTACCCTGCTGGGTGTACTTTACTTCTTGTTTAATCAGAAGCACTGTTGTCCTCAGTAAGGATATGTAACTTACACATTATCCAATTAGCAACAGTACACATGGTCTAGCTACCAGGCCATACCCAATTGAATCTGTTTTACACAGGACAACTCACTAGTTAACCCTATTCTTAGTGCTCTTTTCAGCACTTGTTTGAAATCCTACCAGCTGCCTACATCTTTCTCCTTATCCTGTTGCAAGATATATTCTATAATGTATGGACACATATAAACAGTCCAATCTGAGTTATTCATACTGAACTGAATTATTTCACAATGCAGAGAAGACAGTTTTATTAATAACAATGTCTTTGGTACAAGTATGAATGTTACTTACAATACTTGAACTGACAAGGGAGTGTCACAAAATATATGTTCAATTAGTTCATTAATCCAGTAAATTGTCTAGGTACAATTCATATTTCAGCATACACTACATAGCCTTTTCATTACCCTCTAGTTCAGCACTGCAGACTTTACTAAGATACTCGGTGACATCTTTTAATAAGTGTGAGCTCGCAATGATGCATATCATTCACACCTGGAAAACCTAGGCATCTAACAGCATTTATCTCAGCTCTTAAAATAAACTCCTAAGCAAATGTAATAGTGGTCATACATTCCCATTTTTACAACTCTTGAACCAGAGAATGATGTTTATTGACATCTCCATCTCTATTTCATCTAACCTTTCAGTGGCAAATTGAACTCTGTTAGTGCTGGCATTTTCCAAACAGCCAAATGCATGAATATTTAGAATTATATGTGGGAATGCAAGTCTCAGCTCAGCAGAGCCTTAAATATGAAGGCAATATTGATGCCTCCATTATACATATGCACACGCAAAGTGTACTTAAATATCCTATAAAGCACTGATCTTACTCATGCCGTTATATGTCAGGAATAACTCCCGCAAAGTCAATGAGTTTCACAGAGAGACAATACTGTCCCCCTCTTTAGCTGAAAAGGTTGGGGGTATTGCTGGGGAGGGGGGCAAATATGTCTTCCTTTCCTCCATAAGTAAACATATGCACATAGTAAAGTACATCAATATGATTTGCCATACAAATATGCCAATTACTGTTCTGTTTTATAAAAGACATGTTCATATACCAGGTTCCTATTATATCTTTGGCCTGATTATAATCCAATAGTGGTTTTACACTAGTAGAGTATTTCTTGCCATTTAAGACATAGCACACCACATCTAAAACTCAGAAATGGATTCTTATTCAGTTACTCTACTATAAACCAACCTTCATGCCACCTGACTACAAACTACAGACCTTCAGGGATACACATGCAACAGTTTGAGAACTGCTGCGCTAGTGTAACTCCACGGATTTTAGTACAGTTACTCCTGATTCACGCCAGTGTAAGATAAAAAAGAATCAAGCCCATCCAACCATACTATATTATCTGCCTCTCTCCTTAAGATAAACATGCCTCTCTAGTTTTATATTAATGTGTTTAATCTTTAACTTCAATAAAACATTGCCTTTATAGAAATTCTCTGAGTACACGTCTGGTTGGATAATATTTGGTGAATTTGTTTCCTGAGTGATGGCACACCAGTCTTTCATCAACTAATTCATTTGCTAAGTACTTTCCTTTGATGGAATTCAATCAATGCTATAACTGTTTCAACACTATTTGGCAAATGTAGTATTTGAAGAATACTGCTGAAATTCATTGAATAAAATATTCAATTAAGACCATTTTATGCTCTTTGACTAGCTCTAATTGATTGTGTGTTTAAATAAGCAGGTGGATGGACTAACTTTCATCCCAGATAGGTTTGGATATCACAATTAAGTGCCAAATTCTGAACAATGTTTTGGGTGTAAGTTGGTCAGAATTGATGGAAATGGTATTCAGTGAGTGAGCAACATGAGTGTGATTTACATGCCAATTGGTCAGATGTATGCATGTGTGTATAACAGAATAAACAACTAATGTCTAAAAGCTACTATGGAGAGGATTCTTCTCTGTCTTATACCCTTCACCTAGTTGCTTTTCCTGCTACACCCTCTTCTCTTTTCCACCCACTTTGTGTGTAAGTTCAGGTGATATTCTAGGACAGGGGTCGGCAACCTTTCAGAAGTGGTGTGCCGAGTCTTCATTTATTCACTCTAATTTAAGGTTTCGCGTGCCAGTAATACATTTTAACATTTTTAGAAGTCTATAATATATAACTAAACTATTGATGTATGTAAAGTAAACAAGGTTTTTAAAATGTTTAAGAAGCTTCATTTAAAATTAAATTAAAATGCAGAGCCCCCTGGACTGGTGGCCAGGACCCGGGCAATGTGAGTGCCATTGAAAATCAGCTTGCATGCCACCTTCAGCACGCATGCCATAGGTTGCCTACCCCTGTTCCAGTACTATAGAAGTGAATTGGTGCTTTGTCAATGTGAATTGACTTTACCAGGTCCTCTGTTTGACTTAAAAAGCAACAGAGGGTCCTGTGGCACCTTTAAGACTAACAGAAGTATTGGGAGCATAAGCTTTCGTGGGTAAGAACCTCACTTCTTCAGATGCTTAAAGGTGCCACAGGACCCTCTGTTGCTTTTTACAGATTCAGACTAACACAGCTATCCGTGTGTTTGACTTGTTTTTCACACCCATTTAATGCATATGGTTTGTTTCTCATCTCACACTGTTTTACACTGAGTGACAATGTTCACTTCAGTGAAGTTACACTGGTGTAACAGAGCAGATTGGATTTTGTGCTCAGTCTATGGTACCAGAACACAGAAGGAAACATCCCTACCATATAATATTTCTTTTCCACCTATTCTTCTCTGAATTGCATCTGCCATTAGTCATTGTCACGAGAATGGGCCTTGTGTTTTCTGCAATATTTGTTATTTAACTTGGATTAATTCAATGAAAACTCAGGAAAATCATATTGAGTAAGCAATGAACGTAGTTCACTAATGGCCCAGTCTTGTCTTCCCCGTCCTGAACGTCTACTGCATATTCTTCTGGAAAGGAAGCAAGGCAATAGGGAGGGGGAATGAGAGAGAAAGAGGGAGGTTGAGGAGAAATAAGGAGAAGGCATAGACAAAGAATAGATGTAACTCAAAAGAGGGATGGAGAGGGGAGAGCTAGCAGTAGCTAGTAGATAAAAGTTCCTTGTACAGTTGTACCACTGTGCTCAGTGGGAAGTAGAACCAATGGGGAAACATCAGGGGGGAAATGTACTCACTGAAGATGAGGTGAGGACAGAAAAGAGGAGCTGCAAGGGAATAGAAGTATTCACTTTGCTCCTGCCACAGCAGAATTGTGATCCCTGCAGCAGGTTTCAGTATTTTGGTAATAATAAAAACATCTTAGAATATCACCAAAATAAATGAATAAATTAAGGCACTTCCATTTCACTGTATCAAATATTTCATGCTCATTTGCCAATTATTGTGTTCACAGTGCTTTTCTTTTCTGAGGAAAGGCTAATATTTCCTGCCTATATTTTTTCCTGGGTTGGGGGTGAGTGGGTTTGGTGAGTAAACAATAACTCCATTGCTCATTTGAACAGACCTTTTTTCTTTCTCCTTTATCTTGTAAAACTTCTCTGCCCTATCAAAACAAAAAAAAATGAATCTCTATCAAATGTCTATAAATCAATAAGATAGTAGTATACAAATTGTCACAGTTTCAGAGTAACTGTACCTCTGATCCACTCTATGGTCTGCTCAAGGTATGTGCCACCTGTAGGCCTCAGGCCTCTTGTGATCACATTTCTCTGGGCTAGGACCTACCTCCCTCGGCCTCTACATCCCCCTCGTGAGGCTTAGGCTGCAGATCCCTGCAATTCACTGTAATTATCCCAGCAGGTCTGAGCTAGCTCAGCACCTGCAATTTAACTTTCTTTCTCCAGCGACAATGACAGTGGTTTGCCATAAACCAGACAGCCTTACCCACAGCAAAGTACATTTATTTTAGGATAAAAGCATTACAAAGAAAACATATAATAAAACAATAAAAGATATAAATGCTTACCATAGGTCTCCCGTCATCCATATGGGGGTACTGTTAGGTCGAAGACCTTCAAACTCTTTGATTTGCTCCTTTGTTAAAAGGTTCATGTCAGTTCTCCAAATGAAAAACCCTCATCTATTTTTTCCCTTAACATTTAGAGCTCAATAACCCTTCTCGACCAGACAATGTACAATCCCTGCCTCACAGAGATGCAGAAATAAATTTGTAAAGTTGATACAATAGTATCAGCGATATGCCTGTATTAGTCATATCTGCCACACAAATTGCCAGTTTATATTATCATTCATGAAATGTCACTTTCATTTTAACTTGCTGAGGTTTCGATGTCACTATTCTACCCAAGAGAAAATATTTTATTGAGGAAGGATGAAATTTGCTGGAGTGACTGCCCAGTGGAACTGCACCCCCTGCATAGGGATACATAAGTTTGTGCAAGTGAACCTAAAATCAACACAAGTTACACTGTGATCATCTGGTCTGATGTCCTGTGCAGCACAGGTCAAAGAATTTCCCTGAGTTTTTATAAGTTCCTGTTGAGCTAGAACATATCTTTTCAGGAAAAAAATCCATCCAATCTTGATTTAAAAATTCCCAGGGGTAAGTTGTTCTAATGGTAAATTATCCTGACTCTTAAAAATGTCTGACTTATTTCCAGTGTAAATGTGTCTGTCTTCCACTTCAAGCCATTCAATCTGGTTATACTTTCAGTCTGAACAGCCTTCTCTTCTCAAATTCCTGTTCCCTATGTAGGCATGATAGACTGATCAAGGCACCTCATAGACCTTGTATTTGTTATGATAAATAGACTGAACTCCTTGAGTCTATCACTATAAGCCATGTTTTCTAATCCTCCGATCATTCCTGTGGCTGTATTCTGAACCCTCTCCAATTTATCAACATCTTCTTGAACTGTGTGCACGAGAACTAGACACAGTAAAAGTCCCACCAATGCCAAACACAGAGATAAAATAATCTCTCTACTCCTTCTTGAGATTCTTCTGTTAATGCATCCATCATTAATGGTATCACATTAGCTCTTTTGACCACACTATTGCTTTAGGAGTATCATGTTCACCTGATTGTCCACTGTGACCCTCCCCTCCCCTCCCCTCCCCCACCTGGATCCTTTTCAGAATCACTGCTTCCCAGGACAGAGTCCCCGATCCTATAAGTATAATCTGCTTTCTTTGTTCCTAGATGTATGGCTTTACATTTGGCCATATAGAAACACATATTTTTTGGTTTCAGCTGCTGTTCCAGCCCATAACAACTTTGGGGGACATGGTGCTGAATTACAACCCCATGCATTGGCTCCAGATTGGGAGAGTGGATTTAGCCTCACACATCCCCATCCAATTCATTTCCACACTTCACCTGCATAAACCTTGGTAATTCTGTGCAACTCTTACTCACATTGACTTCAGTGGGACTAGTCCATGTTCCACAATGTGAGTAAGGGTGGCAATCTAAGCCACTGGTTTTTAGGCAGGTAAAGTGAATTTGACCCAGTGGCCTGATTCAGATAGGTGATGAGTTCCCACCACCCCAGTGAATTGAATGGGAGTTTGGGAGCTCAGCATCTCACAGGACTAGGCACTAATCTAGAAATTAAAATCAGAATAAAATTGAAGTTAAAACTAAATACAGTATACAGTGGGTACAGGGAGCATCGAATCTATGCATCAATGCTGTCAGCTATGTCTGCTTTATGACATTACAAATTCTTTGGAATCCTTATCTCCAGTTCTGCAGATTCTTAGTCTCTACATATGTGGAAATTCCAGTTCTAAATCTTATTGTACTTCTTTCTAATACACTGTTACATTATTCATGTAATCCATTCTTAATCTAGTATTATCATCTATTATTAATACATTCTATTACAAATTTAGGAGTAAATATACACCTAGTTCTGTCATTTATTTTGTTGTAAATCAATGGTCTCCTGCTTCCATTATTTATGAATGCTTTTTGCATTCTTTATCCAGGATCTGTTTAAAGAATTCTCAGTGTCAGTGCAACAGCCTAGTTAACTAAACTTTGAAAAGAAGATAGAACATATTAAGGAACACTAACTATGGAGCATGTTAATGGGTATTAATACAAGAGATAAGTCAACAGACTGACTGACAGAGAAATTCAAGCATTATCCATATGCATGTTATATAAATCTATAGTCTACCACTCAAACAAAATAAATAGCAAATCTACTGATACTGTAATTGCAAATATTTCCACGGCTAATCTCTACCTTGGGTCATGCATCTGTTATTTATTCTGGGTCTGATCCTGCTCATGTTCATACTATATGAATGTGGCATAAGTAAGATCAGAATCAGGCCCTCTATTTTTTGTGCCTAAATATTTAGGATCATTCTGTACTCAAACACATGGGGCAGGCTTTAACATTTGATATTTTTTATGTTTCTTTCCCAATCAAAAGTTGCTGTTTTGGAAAAATTGTACTTAGCTTTCCTAACCTGAAATAGTTTTGCAATTTTGTTCTGCTGGTTTATTGCTGCGTTTATCATACTTTCCAAAACCATATTCTGTTGACCCAAATTTGGCTTTTTTAATCATTATTCCCACAAACTAATATTGGGATTAATTGATATTTCATTCAGAACACTATTACCACTTTATAGCCCAAGCAGTTGGCCAATTTGGGATCTTGCAGTTTGTTTTCATTAGGAGGAGAAACTGATGATAGAGTCAGGAACGTCTTTGATGTGGTCACTGTTTACAGAGAATGTACATAAAATCATGTTTCCCTGAATGCAGCAGGAATCAAACAATAAGTGGCAGTTTTCTTACTTGCAGTTACAAGCCTCTTTCCAGCCAGCACTCAAACTAAAAAGGTCTCTCTCTCAGCATTTCTCTCATGGTCATGTGTGATGAGGTAATCTGTCCCTTAAGGGTAGGGCTCAGCACCTTTAATATTTTGGGAGGTCTGGTATACAAACACCAGGGAAATATTGGGAGAGAGGAAATGGTCCCAGGAATAAGTAATTGGAAGGAATCGCGTTATTGTCTTTTTAAGGGACCAGGGCCAGGAGCCTTGCAGAGTGAGTGGGGCAAGGCTCCCCTCTAACCCAATCAACTGGGGATGAGCTGAAAAAGGGACTAGCATATATGTTGCATCTTCCCTCATAGCAAGAAAATACCAGCAGGAGAAGATTTGCCTGTTCTACCCCCCCAGCCAGAAAAGTAATTGCGGAAAAAAGACCCAGCTGAAGGCAAAGCTTGCTAAAGCCCTGCAGCTGGCCTAAACAACAACCTCTAGCTCCATGGAGGTGAGCTAGGGGGAACTCCTGTCCAGGGTATTAAGTTAGCCACTTAAACCACAGCCCCAGCTGCATGGTGGAGAGCTGGGAAAACTCCTGTCTTAAGGAGGCAAACTGTAAGGATAGTTTGGAATATAGCTCAGTGAGTGCCAGAGAGGCTGAGTAGCCACTGAGAGCAGGGGCTATCAGGAACAAATCAGTGAGAAGCTGCTCAGGAAACCAGACCTTCTGGAGGAGAGGACCACAGGTGAGAACCAGAGGAATAGTCTTCAGAGAAGCACAGCAGGAAGCAGGTAAGGAAACTGCTGAATTTCAATAAATCTTGGAACACTGAGGAAGAAAGCTAATGTTGTGCCAATATTTAAAAAAGGCAAATAGGATGATTTGAAAAATAATAAGTTTGTCAATCTGACATCGATCCCCAGCAAGATTATGCAGCAGCTAATATGGAATTCAATTACTAAAGAATTTATGAAGGGTAATATAATTAATGCAAATCAACAGGGGTTTATGGAAAATAGGTCCTATTGAGCTGACTTGGTGTCTTTATTTGATGAGATTACAAGTTTGGCTGATAAAGGTAATAGTACTGATGTAATGCTTTAAGGCATTTGACTTGGTACAACACAACAATTTGACTAAAAAACTAAACTATATACAATTAGTTATTAGAACTATATAAAATGAATGTGGCACACGTTAAATGGATTAAAAGCTGGCTAACTGATAGGTCTCAAAATGAAATTGGAAACAGAGAATCATCATCAAATGGATGTTTCTAGTGGGGTCGTGTAGGGGCCTGTTCTTGGCCCTGTGCTATTTAATACATTTATCAATGACCTCAAAGAAAACACATCATCACTGATAAAGTTTGTGCATGACACACAAATTGCGGGAGTGGTAAATAATGAAGAGGATAGATCATTAATATAGATTTCAGGGATCAGTTGGTAAACTGGGTACAAGTAAACAGTGTGTTTTAATAGAGCTAAATATAAATGTATATGTCTAGGAACAAAGACCATAGTCCATATTTACAGGAAGGGGGAAGTAGTAACTCTGAAAAAGATTTGAGGGTTGTGATGGATAATCAACTGAACCTGGGCTCTCAGTGCAATGTTGCGACCAAAAGAGCTAATATGATCCTCGGATGCATAAACAGGGGAATCTCAAGTACGAGTAGAGAGGTTATTTTACTTCTACTACTATATTTGGCGCTGGTGCAGTTGCTGATGAAATACTGTGTCCAGTTCTGGTGTCCACAATTCAACAAGGCTGTGTGGTGTTTAGATGCTGCTTGTATTATTAGAACTGGGAGCACTGGCTGTTGGGAGTCTGAAAGGACAGGAAACAGGAGGGAAGGGAGAGGAGTTGAGGAGGCTGAGTGAGAGTTACAGGGTGCGCAGTTAGAGCTTGGTAAAGAGACTTGCACTGTAAATAAAGTTCTGTTGAAGTTATTTGCTTGGTGAATACAACATTTTGGCGACGAGGATCGATCTTCTGCCTCTGAACCCACCTGCACCCTTTCTGCAAAGCCCAGGTGAGCCTCCAATTGCTTTTACTGCCTGGATCCATATGTTTGAGACTTATCTGCTTGCAATCAGTGCTACAGAGATTTCTGAAGTAAGAAAGCATGCTCTGCTAATCCACTGCCTTGGAGCAGAAGGGCAGCGTATATTTTACACTTTTCCCCTTGCAGATGATAAATATGAGACTGCACTCACTGCATTAAAGAACTTTTTTGTGCCAAAAATGAATGTAGTAGCTAATCGCTACAGATTTCGCCAACGTGAGCAGAAATCAGGGGAGACTATAATGCAGTATATGGCTTCCCTGAGGAGTCTGATTGTAACTTGTGACTTTGGGAATATGGCAGATGAGATGATTAGAGACCAGCTCATTGAGAAAACAACAATGTTTCATGTAAGAGAATGCTTACTTCTAGAACCACAACTTACACTAGAAAAAGCAATAACCATTGCTACTCAGATTGAGTCAGCTATAGCTGAAGCCAAAATAATGAGCCAGGGTACAGGAGGCCCAGTCCAGGCTGTGACTCCTTTGCAGAAAAGTTCACTATCACTGGAGACAAACAATTGCAAAAGGAAAACTAATGAAAAGCCACTGAATCAGCAAATGCAAAATACAGTAAAAACATGCTTTCGCTGTGGATCCCCACAACATCTTGCAAGCTACGCAGGATGTCCAGCAAAAGTAGCTCAGTGCAATCATTGCAAAAAGATTGGGCATTTTGCTAAAGTATGTCGCAGTAGCCAGTTCAATCAACAGGTGCATGCAGTTACAATACCAGATGTTACTGTGCTGAGTGTAGACAAAATCACTACTGCACATATTCCAGAACAGATAAAGTGCACTGTAAATGTTTCTGCCATACCCTGAGGCAAATCACACTCTATTCAGCTAATGTTGGACACTGGCTCAGCAGTATCTATACTACCTGATTCCATCTATTTGCATTACTTTAAAGATGTGCCTCTTACTGAACCCAAACTTCACTTGGTATGCTATTTGAAAAACCATATTCCAGTACATGGCTGCCTGCAAGCAATAGTTTCTTTTGGTGATCACTGTGTAACTGCGGAGTTCTACATTGTCCACAAAGGCACTGCTATCCATGGCAGAGATTTATTAGCTGCTTTAAATCTCAGGGTAGTTAATGGATGAATTGATCTTCCTCAGCAAAGCACTCTTGCGGTACACACACCAGTTTCAGCTGGGACCCAACTCCAGGTTGAGGAGAAACTTGGCTGTGCGTATGGGTTTCTGCATAAAGTTAAAATGCGGAATAATGTGATGCCTGTACGACAGAAATTACGGTGCTTACCATTTTCAGTCAGGGAAGCTGTTTCAGAGGAACTTAGAAAACTTGTTCAAAAGGACATTATTGAAGAGATTAACTCCTCGGAATGGGTTTCACCTATCGTAGTGATGCAGAAGAAGGGTGGAGACATTCGCCTTTGTGTGGACTTAAGGGAGCCAAATAAAGCTATTGTGATTGACAGACATCCTCTTCCTCACATAGAAGAAGTATTTGCAGAACTCTGTGGAGCAAAGATGTTTTCTACTCTTGATTTGCAGAGAGCATACCACCAGGTTATGTTGCATGAAGATAGCAGAGACCTCACAGCATTTATTACACATGAGGGACTATTTCGTTTTAAACATGTTCCATATGGTCTCGCATCAGCCCCAAGTGCCTTCCAAAAAATGATGTCATTGATTCTGAAGAACCAACATGGAGTTCAGTGTTATTTGGATGATATTATTGTATTTGGAAATACTATTGAGGAGCATGACAATAACCTGCAGTCTGTACTAAACTGCACCAGCAAAGCGGGCCTCAAGCTCAATAGGTCCAAATGCAAATTTAGACAAACTGAACTCCCCTTTCTGGGGCATACAATTTCACAGGCTGGACTAAAACCTGATCCAGATCATATCCTGGCAATTTCAAATGCTCCTCCTCCAACAGATTTGCAAACCTTACGTTCCTTCTTGGGTCTTACCTCCTGGTATGCAAAATTCATTCCCAATTATGCTTCTGTCATTGAACCGTTACGAGAATTACTATGGAGAAGTTCAACCTTAGTGTGGACAACGGATACACAAGCTAGTTTCGAAAGGGTGAAAGACTTGATTGTACATAGTCCAGTACTTGCACTATTCAGTCTCGCATTGCCCACAATTGTAACTACTGATGCTTCTGATTATGGACTTGGGGCTGTCCTCACACAACTTCATGAGGACAACACTGAGAGGACTGTTGCATTTGCTTCAAGGACACTAAGTAATGCTGAGAGAAAATATTCTACAGTTGAAAAAGAAGCACTTGCTTGTGTCTGGGCTACTGAAAAATGGAGAACTTACCTGTGGGGTTGCACGTTCAAGTTGCGCACAGACCACAGCCCTTTGACAATGTTGCTCGCCACAAAAGGACTGGGAAGAGCAGGATATCTTATTGCTAGATGGTCTGCAAGACTACTCTCTTTCAATTATGAACTGGAATATAAGCCTGGAAATGAAAATGTGGTAGCTGATTGCCTTTCTCGCCTGCATTTGCCTTCACCAGATGGTCCACCAGAGGATAAGGATGTAGTAGTTGTGCTTATTACAAGCACTCGTACTGCAGTTACAAGAGAACAATTTCAAGCTGCTTGTTCAGCGTGTCCAATTCAACAAAAACTATGGGAATTTCTGACAAAGAGATGGCCCAGTAACCCTAAAAACCTTGACCCAGTTTTGCTGCCTTATTTTAGAGTTCAGGATGAACTTTCTTTGCTCGATGGCTGTGCTACGAGGTACATACCGGCTACTTGTGCCAAAACTCATACACCTGGCACACGATCAAGGAATTGTCAGAACCAAACAACGACTATGGGATCTGTATTGGTGGCCAGGGATGGACTCTCAAACTGAAGCACTCATAAAATCCTGTGTCACTTGCCAAATGTATGATAAGACAGCAGTGACATGTAACCCTCCATTACAGCCTGTTCCTCTTCCTGAATCTGCATGGGAAAAAGTGGTGATTGACATTGTAGGACCCTTTGACACTGCTCCAATTAACTGTCATTATGCCATCACTTTAATAGGCTATTTCAGCAAATGGCCGGACGTAGTGTTTACATCGCAAATTTCTTCTGCTACAGTAATTAAGTTTCTCTCTTCAGTTTTTAGCCGGGAAGGTAACCCCAAAGAACTGGTTTCAGATAATGGTAGTCAATTTACTTCCCTGGAGTTTGAAACTTTCCTAGCAGAGAGGAACACTTTACACAGGAGGTCATCCCTATATTACCCTCAAGCCAATGGAGAAATTGAACGGTTTAACAGAAGTTTGAAAGAGAGTTTGCAAACAGCTAAACTGGAAGGGCAATTGTGGATACCCTTCACTACTGATTTCTTGCAAGCATACCGGGCTACACGACATGCCACAATGCAAAGATCACCCGCAGAGTTACTTCATGGAAAACAGATGACTACTAAACTGAACACTGCTGGATTGTTAAAGGCATGACCTGATGCCCCAGACAAGGATGATGTGAGAAAGACAGTTGAACAGAACCGAGCAACGTCTAAGGCTTTCACAGACAAACGGCACGGTGCTAAGGAACCAAAGTTTGAGTGTGGTTCCTTTGTTAGAATACGAAAACCTGGAATCTTACGCAAAGGGGACCATAAATTCACAGCTCCTCTTAAAATCATAGAGAAGAAGGGACCTAACACCTATCGACTTTCTGGTGGGCGGGTATGGAATGCTTCTTATCTTGCACCTGCCTATGCACCAAGAGGAGATTATGCCAACACCCAGTCTGCATTGGATGACTTCACTGTAGAACCAACACAACAAGACATTGCACTGGAACCAGGGCTTGAGAGACGGCCTGTCAGACTCAGACGACCACCTGCCTGTACTAAAGACTATGTTATGTAGTATCTACAGTGTTTTCCGTGTAATATTCCTGCCAACAGTATAGTGTCTTGTTTCATATTTGTTCCTGGGATTAGAACAACAATGTTTATTTTAATTTGGAAAGTGTTTTAAGAGAGGAGGGAATGTGGTGTTTAGATGCTGCTTGTATTATTAGAACTGGGAGCACTGGCTGTTGAGTCTGAAAGGACAGGAAACAGGAAGGAGGGGGAGGAGTTGAGAAGGCTGAGTGAGAGTTACAGGGTGCGCAGTTAGAGCTTGTAAAGAGACTTGCACTGTAAATAAAGTTCTGTTGAAGTTGTTAATACTTTGCTTGGTGGATACAACAGGCTGTTAATAAATTTGAAAGGGTTCAGAGAAGAGCCATGAGAACAATTAAAGAATTAGAAAACCTGTTTTATAGTGATAGACTCAAGAAGCTCAATTTATTTAGCTTAACAAAGAGAAGGTTAAAGGATGACCTGTTTACAGTCTATAAGTACCTACACGGGGAACAAATATTTAAATCTAAAAATTATTAATCAATCCATGATCCTTTGGCTGGAAGTTGAAGCTAGACAAATTCAGATGGGAAATAAGCCAGACATTTTTAATAGTGATAGTAAATAACCATTGGAACAATCTACCAAGGGTCGTGGAAGATTCTCCATCACTCCATCACATTTTTAAATCAAGATTGAATTTTGTTTTCTAAAAGATATGATCTAGGAATTATTTTGAGTGAATTTTATGGCCTGTTTTATACAAGAGGTCAGACTAGATGATCACAGTGGTCCCTTCTGTCCTTTTAATCTATGAAACAGTAATGAGTTGGGAGAAATTGGTGCCAACCATTTTATACATGGTCCCTAACCTGGACCCCAGAAAGTGGATGGGTCTGAGTTCCCCTACCAAACTCAACAAGGGGGTTATTAAGACCTTGAGCAACAGTGAAACACAATTCAGAAATGTTGTAATGCTACTCAAATATATCTGTGGTGTTCAACAGTATGTGAATCAATAAAAGTGAGGATTCATATGGAAATATCTATTTTGATGGTAGTACAAACACTCTAAATGCCATGGAAATGTCAGGATCATAGTGTGACCATAACAGCATCGCAGTGCAAGAGGACAAGGACTCACTGTTACATGGTGGTGAGCTTCAGCTGGCTTAACCAGTTGAGCGTACCCCAACTCACTAATGTCATAACCTGTATCTAAAAGGTGTCATGTATAGAAGCTAGGGTGACCAGATGTCCCGATTTTATAGGGACAGTCCCAATTTTTGGCTCTTTTTCTTATAAAGGCTTCTATTACCTCCCCACCCCCTGTCCTGATTTTTTCACACTTGCTGTCCGGTCACCCTAATAGAAGCTAATATCATACTGATCATTAATATTATTGTATTGTGTATGTACGGAGGACAGATTCAAAATTACAAACATATTGGCAATTATTTTCTTAAAGCGTGTCTGCCAGACAGAAGTGTCGCCTGCTAGAGCTGATGGAAGAGAAGATCTGAGGCTTGGAGATGCAGGTGGAAACTACGGTTGAGTTTCAAAGGAGGTTAGAGCAGGTGATGGAGGAAAGGCAAGAGAGGGCTGAAGGGAAAAGTCAAGACTTGCAGATGCAAGCTGGACTGAAGAATTCAGAAAGGAGACTGCTGGATGAGGAAAATGATCAGTGAAAGCATGTGACTATGAGAACCAGAGAGAGGAAAATATCAGCTAGTGAAAGAGAAATAGAGCTCAGGAGCAGGTTTGCTGAGTTGGAAATGAAGAAGGGGCACAGCTGGCTGTAATTGAATAAGGGAGGGCAAGGAAGAAGACAAGAATGGATAGTCCTGTAAGAAGAGGGGAAGAACCAATGGAGATACCCCGAGGGAAGAGTCTCAGCAGGATACAGATGACTTGCAGAAGATTGCAAGGACGAATAAAAGACAAGAGGACTCGCAGCCAAAAAGAGCAGGAGGAAGGCTGGAGAATCACACCATGACCAGGAAAAGGCAGGTCTACGTGATTGGGGACTCCCTACTAAGAAGAACAGACAGGCCTGATCTGGAGAACAGGAGGGTGTGCTGTCTCCTGGGAGCTAAGATATGGGATGTGGACTTGAGGCTGAAGAGGGTCCTAATGGGAGCAGGAAAGAATCCACTGATTGTCCTTTGTGTGGGAACAAATGACACCTCTAGATTCTCACTGGAATGTATCAAGACAGACTATGCCAGGCTAGGGAAGACAGTGAAGGAAATGGAGGCTCAGATGATCTTCAGTAGGATTCTGAAGGCGAGGAGAATGAAGGTGAGATAAGATTATTAAGATCAACAGACAGCTCAAGCAGTGGTGCTATAAGGAGGGCTTTGGGATGTTTGACCACTGGGAAGCATTCATGGACAGAGGACAGTTCCGTGGGATGGACTCCACCTGAGTAGGGAGGGAAATAAACTTCTGGGATGGAGGTTGGCACAACTCATTAAATGAGTTTTAAACCTAACTGGCTTCAAGAGTGAGCTTGATAAGTTTATGGAGGGGGTGGTGTGATGGGACTGCCTAAAATGGGATGTGGTCCATTGGTGATTGCCAGTAGCAAAAATCCCCAATGGCTGGAGACGGGACACTAGACGGGGAGGGCTCTGAGTTACTACAGAGAATTCTTTCCCATGTATCTACCTGGAGGGTCTGGCCACATGCTCAGGGCCTAACTGATCACCATATATGGGATCAGAAAGGAATTTCCCCCCAGATCAGATTGGCAGAGATCCTGAGGGGGTTTGCCTTCCTCTGCAGCATGGGTCCTATGTCACTTGCAGGTTTAAATTAGTGTAAATGGTGCATTCTCTGTAACTTGAAGTCTTTAAACCATTATTTGAATACTTCAGTAACTCAGCCAGAGGTTAGGGGTCCATTACAGGAGTGGTGGGTGAGGTTCTGTGGCCTGCAATATGCAGGAGGTCAGACTAGATGATCTCAGTAGTCTCTTCTGACTTTAAAGTCTATAAGACAGAGTTAAAGTTACTCTGCATTAAACAAAGGAATGTTATTCAATTTCTGCCACCTTGAAGGTATTTCCAAGGTACATTAAGAAACACTGGTAATGCAATTTACATAAAAGGTAAACGGGACCATTAAGGCAAAAAGAGGAGGAGATAACCACCGAGTATCATGACAGGGAGAGGAGACTACAAGAGATTGCTAAAATGCAAATTCATCTAACACCAGCTAGGAAAAAAAACAGCATGAAAATCCCTTCAACAGGAGCCTCCATGTCACCTTCCACACAGCTTGAATGAATTTTATTTTGGGGAGTAACCTTCAGAAGAATCCATTTCAAAGGTTCAGTGGACTATAAGAGAGAGGAGCAAAGAATCCCAAGTTATCTTTCACTGAAGAAGACAAAGGAACTGAGTGCTTTAGACTTCGTATGAGATCCTGAGGAACGGGGTGGTCAGCCATTTTGCTGGAAGGTATATTGGTAAGGAAACTACTTTGAATATAGGCTGTTGCTTGTTTTATTGAGTCATAGCCTCTAGAAAGTGTTTTTCACTTTTATTTGTTGTAACCATTTCTAACTATCCTTTATACTTGAAGTCACTTAACATCCATTCTCCTTTTGTCAATAAACTTTACTTTTAATCTAAACCAACCCAGTTATGTATTTGATTTAAATTGAATGTTAACTTCAGTTAATGTGTCAAGCAGCTGCGTATTGTGTCTCTAAAGGAACAAATAAGCCTGAATATCTCTCTGAATGGTCCAAGAGAAAGCTAGATATTGTGGAGGACATGGTTTGGGGAAAATTCAGGACTGGGGGATGCTAGATTCATCTTGTTAGTTGTAACCAGAGTGTGGCTAGTCTGTAACAAGCAGGTTGTTGGAACATAATTGCTGAGTCAGAGTTGCGTAACACAGAGACACTCAGTGCTGGCATGTATGCTGGCTGGGAGCATCCAGACAAAGGAGCTATGGCCACAGAGCACTTTGTGGCACTCAGGATTACAAGGCAGGCAGTGACACAACACTTGTCTGGTCTGCAACCCAGAAAGTGACATACAGTATTTCAATTATGGAATAGTACTGAAATGATCAGTCCTCCATTATCATTTTATAGAGAGAGATGCAGAGGAGGGTTGTGCTCTGTCTGTGTCATACATGAGAAGGGTTAATGTGCATAAAATAGCTCCTTTCCAGAGCAGCTACTGTCATAGATAAGAGCAACAATATTGAACCCTGAAGGTATAATAAGCCATCTGGAGTTTGTTATGATAATGATTGTAACTTAATATCCTGCTTTAGGGACTGGTGAAGTGGAGTTTGTGTGGAGCCAGACAAAACTGAATAATACTCAGCAGGTATACAGAGCATTTTCATTGGTAGAACTCAAAGCACTTTTCAATGAGGTCATGATCTTCCTTCCCATCTTACGTACAGGGTATTGAGACAGAGAGAGAAAAGGTGATTTGCTCAAGATCATCCAGCATCAGGACTAGAACGCAGCTCTCCTGAGTCCTAATCAGTGTACTAGCTGCTGCATCACACCGAATTATTGCTGTCTTGTTTCTTCATGTCCTTTCAGTTGAATTAAGCTCTTAATTAAAGTAATCTGTGGTTTTCTAATTCACCACCAGACTGTCATTAACTGTTATTCTTCCAAACATAACTGTTTTCATGGCTGAGACAGAGGAGAAAATGAAAATTAGTGAGCTAGAAAAAAGTCCCTTTCCAACTGCCACACAACCAGAAGGTGACATTTCTGTGTCACTGTCTTTTCCATAACAGATTTCATAGATTTCAAGTCAAAAGGGAACATTGTGATCATCTAGTCTGACTTCCTGCATAAGACAGGTGATCAAATTTCAACAAGTGATTTCTGTATCAAGTCCATAACTTCTATTTGAGCTATAGTATATCTTTTAGAAAGACATTCAGTCTTGATTTAAAGACTTCAAGTGATTGAAAATCCATTATATCGCTAGGTATATTGCTCCAACGGTTAATTATCCTCACTGTTAAAAAAATAGCACTTTATTTCTTTTCTGAATTTGTCTATCTTTATCTTCCAGCCATTAGAGCTTGTGATGCTTCTGTCTGATTAATTAAATATCGCTCTAGTATCAGAAATCTTCTTCCTATGGAGGTAAATAGAGATCATGATCAAGTCACTTCTTAACCTTCTCTTTGCAAAGTTAAATAGATTTAGCTTATTTAGGCTCTATATGGCAGGTTTTCCAGACTTAAAATAGTTATTGTACATCTTTTCTGCAGCCTTTCCAATTTGTCAACATAGTTTTTAAAGTGTGGACACCAAAACTGGGTGCAGCATTTCAGTAATGGTGTCATTAATGCCATGTACAGTGGAAATAGCACCTCCCTATTTCCATTTGAGATTCCTCTGCCTATCAATCAAAGACTTGCATTTAGTCTTTTAAACATTACATTGCATATTCAGTTGTCTATCTACCATTAACCTAAGTCCTTTCCTGAGTCACTGCTCTCCAAAATTCAGCCATTCATTCCAGAAGTGTGAATTGAATTCTTATATAGGAATCTTGTAATATGTATCTGTCTGTAAAAACAACGAGGAGTCCTTCTGGCACCTTAGAGACTAACAAATGTATATGGGCATAAGCTTTTCTGGGTTATAACCCACTTCATCTGATGAAGTGGGTTATAGCCCACGAAAGCTTATGCCCAAATACATTTGTTAGTCTCTAAGGTGTCACAAGGACTCCTCGTTGTTTTTGCTGATACAGACTAACACGGCTAACCCTCTGAAACCTGTCTCTGTCTGTGTTATTTCTATCTTTTTTGTATAAGATACAGAAATACAGTTACTATAGGATGAGGAAGACATATACTATCACCAGGGGCTCGTCATTCACTCAAGCAGGTGACTTTCTTAACCAGGAAATCCTTGGGTAGGAGAATAGTAAACAAAGTATATTAAGGAGACAATAGAATCATAACAGGCATATACTTTTCTTGATAAGAAATGCAGCAGTGGTGCTGTTTACAATAGATTGTATCAGATCACATCATCTATATCTATAGATATAGATATATCTGATCACATACAATAGATATAGATATAGATAGATATCTTTTTGAAAGATATCTATCTATCTGTCACTGCAGGCTTACGGGTGAGAGTGAAGCTCTGGAACAAGGTCAGATAAGTTTAGAAAGACAGTAAAATTTCAAATATACTGTAGAGAAAACAAAGATGTAGAGTTATGTGCAATTAAATTCAAATGCTGTGTCTTTGACAGATAGGTACTGTCTCAGCTGCTGGCATGCTGAAAGAGGCAGGTTCATAGAACTTGGACTTCATTATTCACAGGAACATTTTATCCACAGTCATATATCACAACTTGGTAGTACATGTCCTTTTTCATTTGTTCTTTTGCTCCAGAAAGCAGTTCCAGAAACTAATGCATAAATCCAAACCAGGAATTACAAAAGTGAAAAGTAAAAATGTGTGAATAAGATGGAAAGTACAACTTTCAAAACCTGCCTCCAAAGTGTGTGTAGAAATTATCCTTTTGGATGACTGTGTCTGTTTGTCCACATGTGGGATTTGCATATACAGTTTAATCATCTGCTTTTGAGATTGGGCCGCTGCATGTCTTCCTGCTGCGTTACTTTGGCAGTGTAAGAACACTAAATCGCCATATTGGTTCAGTTAGATCTATGAGCCACTTCTGATATCATAGACCTGCCTGTGGTCCCTGATGGTATAGAAAGGGTTAATGAGCTGTTCCTTTCTAATGTGAGGGTGCTATGTAACAACTGTCTACCTGGGCTGAAGGTATTAGTTGATCTTTTCATTTGCAAAGTGCTGTATAATCATGAGGAAATTAATCCCCAGTCCTCCAATGAGCTCAGCATGGGTAGATCCCTGAAACCAGGTGAACTCCACTGAAATGAACATGGCTGTTGTGCAGGCACAGGCTCCAGCTGCATGGCACCTACTGCAGAATTGGGGCCTAATTTATTAATATTTGTACAGCACCTTGAAGTGAAAAGGGCAATATAACTGGTAAGTATTATATTACCAGAAAATATATGAGAAATAAATAAGCGATTCTACCCTTGCCTTATCCCTTCAAGGTAAGTAAAGAATTGTACGATCCATGTCAGTGTATATGCTGAGAAAATCATTAGATCTAGTTGAAATTATTTTGTCAAAATGTTTAACAAAAACGGCTTTTCAATTAAAACAAACATTTTCACAGAAAATATTCATTTTGAATGCAATTTGCCTGTTTTTCAACAAAAACTCAAATAGAATATTTTTTTCAATAAAGTTGATTTTCCCCTTGGTTTTTGTTTGTTTGTTTGTCTTGAATAACATCGGCAAAACTAAAAATGGTTTTAGAAGAATGAAAATTGTCAGTTTTGGCTTTCACTTATTTTACCCAAAAAGTATCTTGTATTTTTTAACCAGAAATAATAGCTATTATTTTAAAATTGTACCATGGCTGTATGTTTACCCCCCTGGATGGTTAACCAAGTGCTTTAAGTATCTGAATTGTTGTCTATGGCTTATTTTTTTGAGATTCTAAGCTCCTTGCAGCAGGGATGTATTCTCTCCTAAGTTCTATAAAACACTGAGCACATTCTGTTTCTTTCCAAGTAACTAACAGAAATAATATCCTCTTCTCTGAAAGAGGGGGAAACATTTCTCTTCAGGTTCCAAGTAACAAAAATAGACTAGAATAATTTATATCTAGCCATCTAAAGAAGACTGGGGAATCACAAACAAATAAAACATGGACCAGATTTACTGTACTTCATGATGAAAATGATTAAAGCTTTGCAATTCATCACAGAGATTTTAAGATATGAATCAGACACTTAGTCCTGTTTTTCCTCCTATTTTTATTTGATTTTCTATTGCTTTTGAGCAGAAGCATCATAAATACAAGCTCAGCCTTTGAACAAATTATATTCAATTCAATGCTCTCTAATAAAACTTCAGAATTAATAATAAACTCCCAACCTTAATAAGTCAGGGCTGTTTGTCAAACTTAGTTCTGATGTTGGCATTTCGTAGCAGCCCTAGTTATTAGCAGAAATCATTTGTATTTTAAAAATGAATGCTTTCAGGGCTCAGTGGGAATTTTCCACTACCGCCTGGTAAATACAACCTTCATGTTTATGTTTTGTTTGTTGACTACATTTAAAGAAAACATTCTCTCAACACCATGAGAGCTGTGAAAGAGTGGTTGAACCCAGCTAGGTTGCTCCTGAGAAGGACCTCGTGTTTGCAGCTCTGTTTGTAAACCCTGGGAGTTGTGCTCAGCATCTCTCAGAATTCAGGCCTAAGTGAGCCTGCTATTTAAGAAATAAAACTCACCAGTTGTTAAGTCTAGGGAGAGCTTAACTAAAGCCAGTGGAGACTTTGAAGGTAGAGAGAGAACTGAAGATGTCAAAATGCTATGCAATGCTGGGGCTTGTCAGCTCTATGCTGGTAATTGATATCCAGCCCAGGTTCATAGTGACCAACTAGAGCATGTTGAAAGTGGAAATCTTCATCCTGTGAGAAATTCCAATATTTCAAAATTTGTTTTTCTCATAAATCAGGAAAGTTTTTTGTTGATTTAAAAAAAACAAAATATTCTTGATTAGGAATTTGTTTCAATATTGAATAATGAAATAGTTCACTTTGGTTTAGCACACTGAAGTATTTCTGTTTGAACAACCCGACTCAGACCAAAATATTTCACTTTGATTTTTTCATATCAAAAATAGAAAGAAGAAAGAAAGAAAGGAAAAGAAGGGGGGGGGGGGGGCAAAAATGAAATTTTCCTGCAGAAATTACTGAATTTGCAGAAGTTGCATTTTCCATAGGAAAAAAAATGTTAATAGAAAATTCCTGACCAGCTCAAATTATTACCATCCGTAAAAATTATAAGGAGCCATTTGGTAACCTAAGAAACAAGGCTAGATCTGTGTTCTAGGAAACAGTTCTCAACATCATAATCACCATCATCACAAATGACATATGTGATCCTTTGATAGCTACAGTGCAATTGCAAAGACTGACTTGATAGAGACCCCATTACTTTTTATTATTATTCCTTACTGAGGGTTCTTCCATAACAGATTTGAATGCTCAGTTCTTTGAAAATCAGGCCACTTATTCAGGTGCTTAAATATGCATTTAGGATTTTAATTATACGTTCCTATTTTTGAAAATCTTGGCCTATATTCTCCAGATCAATAGCAACACTTTCAATTACACCCAGAAGCAAAAAGGAGGTCCAGGGCAGTTGTTGTAGAGCTGGTGTAATATATAATCATAAGCTAACTCCACTTTGCAGGCAGGAAGCTGCATTCTCACCACTGTATATTGTGAATTGTCTTCATTGTGGATCTTGACTCAAATTGCATTACAGCAATAAGAGCCTACATGTCTCTGGTGATGTCCATATCCTAAAGAAAAAGGTCAAAGCATCTAATGAAGCATCTGTGAAAAAAGGCAGTCCTAATTATATGGGACTCCAGAAGAAATAGAGTAGCCAGACAATTCCAGAGTAGCCCAAATTGCACTTTTTAGTGCAGAAGGTGCATCTTAATAACAGGTTTCAGAGTAGCAACCGTGTTAGTCTGTATCCGCAAAAAGAAGAACAGGAGTACTTGTGGCACCTTAGAGACTAACAAATTTATTAGAGCATAAGCTTTCGTGGACTACAGCCCACTTCTTCGGATGCATATAGAATGGAACATATATTGAGGAGATATATATACACACATACAGAGAGCATAAACAGGTGGGAGTTGTCTTACCAACTCTGAGAGGCCAATTAATTAAGAGAAAAAAAACTTTTGAAGTGATAATCAAGATAGCCCAGTACAGACAGTTTGATAAGAAGTGTGAGCATACTTACAAGGGGAGATAGATTCAATGTTTGTAATGGCTCAGCCATTCCCAGTCCTTATTCAAACCGGAGTTGATTGTGTCTAGTTTGCATATCAATTCCAGCTCAGCAGTCTCTCGTTGGAGTCTGTTTTTGAAGTTTTTCTGTTGTAATATAGCCACCCGCAGGTCTGTCACTGAATGACCAGACAGGTTAAAGTGTTCTCCCACTGGTTTTTGAGTATTTTGATTCCTGATGTCAGATTTGTGTCCATTAATTCTTTTGCGTAGAGACTGTCCGGTTTGGCCAATGTACATGGCAGAGGGGCATTGCTGGCACATGATGGCATATATCACATTGGTAGATGTGCAGGTGAACGAGCCCCTGATGGTATGGCTGATGTGATCTATCTTGATTATCACTTCAAAAGTTTTTTTTCTCTTAATTAATTGGCCTCTCAGAGTTGGTAAGACAACTCCCACCTGTTTATGCTCTCTGTATGTGTGTATATATATCTCCTCAATATATGTTCCATTCTATATGCATCCGAAGAAGTGGGCTGTAGTCCACGAAAGCTTATGCTCTAATAAATTTGTTAGTCTCTAAGGTGCCACAAGTACTCCTGTTCATCTTAATAACATGAATCATCCCCGTCATACTCCCAAGACTCTTCCTCTACCATCACCTCTTTCTTATCTAGCTCAAGATTCAGCCAGCTCATTTTTTTTCTAATCACAAGAAGGGTTAGTTGGTGAGAAAACACAGATATCCCACCACCTGATCTGATAAAATAAAGACATATTGCTGAGTCTCTTACTGCGGCTCAAGTTGCCTTTCCGTTTTTTCACATGTATGTTGAGCAGGAAAGGTGACAGAAAACAGCCTTGCTGAATTCACTTGAGGGAGCAGTTGCTTCTCAGCTACCTTTATGGAATCACACTGCACCTATGTGCCCGAGATGAATCAACAAAATATGGTAACCTATCACAGACTCCTGATCATTGTCCATTATTAGAAGTCTATTGACCAGCAAAATAACTTTAATCTCTGTGCCATCCTTAGGTCAAAAACCAAACTGAAAGTAACTATAAACAAAGGGTAATAAGAAAAAGCAGTATATATTGTTGTGGAGAGATGACTATGGGGTACTGCACAAATTAATGTTAGGTCTGGTTTTATGTAACAGCTAAATTAAGCATATTAATGAAGTTTACCTATGATAGTAAATTGGGAGGACCTGCAACTACCATGAAGAGGAATTATTCAGCATAATGCACATTGAGGGAAGGTGTAACTAGAACTAAGGCTGGGTCTACACTACCCGCCTGAATCGGCGGGTAGAAATCGACCTCTCGGGGATCGATTTATCCCCGAATCGACGCTCTTACTCCACCAGCGGAGTCGACGTCGACGGGAAGCCGCAGAGGTCGATTTTGCCGCCGTCCTCACAGCGGGGTAAGTCGGCTGCGATACGTCGAATTCAGCTACGCTATTTGCGTAGCTGAATTTGCGTATCTTAAATCGACCCTCCCCTGTAGTGTAGATGTAGCCTAAGAAATGGGATGTAATTAAGAACGACAATATAAGGAAAACCAGCTTGAAAATGAGGAATAAAGTCTTCAAAATCACCTAAGTCACTTAGAATCCTAAGTTTTTAGGCTCCTAATTGCAAAAGTCACATTTTAAAATGGCTCCATTAAGGCTCTTGAAAATGTTATCAAACACCTATAAAACTGTGGGATAATCTTCCAAGATACTGATAGAAGCCCCATTTTCTTTAGCCATTTAAAATTAGACTGGAACCCCACCTCCCCCCCTATAAAATAGGGATCGTGTCTGCAGTAGAATGGAGACGGCCATAAAAAACTCTGAGGTGTTTCCCTCTTTGACTTCCATGATTCCATAAATCTACAAATTGTGGTTTGTGCTTCAAACATGCACATTCATTTTTAATAGCGTCAGATATACCTGTGCTGTTTAGACTGAGCTTCCCTTTGTGCTCTTAGTTTGTAACTTTACAATCTGATCTGAGTGAGGGGAAGTAGCTGTACTGCCCCAGGAGCAAACCAGAGAATGAATTCTGAGTCACTTGATCTGTGGGAGCAGTAAGATACTTCAATTCTATTCTTGGACCAGCTTACTTCCTGCATGTACTTGGCTAGCCACCCTGACCAAAGAGGGGGATATGGAACCAGGACTCCTCTTGCTCCCCACCCATCTCTGCCCTCACTTTCTTACAAAGCGGGAGTATTGGGCCAAAAGCCTCTGCCGGTCTTCCCATGACCAGTCACAATCAGAGCAGGCACTAGCAGGGGAGGGAAGGGGGCCTTACACCTATGTGCAGTTGAGGAAGCACTGTGACAGTCTAGCCTTCTGAGATTAGGGGTTCACACAAACCTGAAACTCAAAGTGAACTTGATGTATGAGAATATACCCACCTCCAAATCAAATATACCATTTGCGTGAACATTTGGAAGGAGAAACTGCTGAGCTCTGCATAACTCTAATGATAATAAGCTTACAGGCTAGGGCTCACTTGCTTGAAGGACTTATTCAAGTGAGTTTAAATCTTTGGAAACTACATTTCACTAGCTTCAGTTCCCACATATTAAGAAGTATATGCAAGCTATAAAGAACTATTGTTTCCTGGTCTGGTGTACATTAGATTTCATGTGGAACATGATAAATATTGAGTTCCTGCCCCACCCCTGTGTAAAAAGAACTGACTAAGATAGGGTCAATAATATAGACTAAGAGGCAGACATTGAATTCAAGAGTCCTGTCATCTATCACACTGGTTCTAATAGGATTTTCAAGTATATTTAGAGGTTATCAGTTTATAACATTCTGTCTACCAATTACTCTTACAGACATTTTCTAAATGGCACAAGAGTAGTAAAGCTATACAGAGGACCAGCAAGCACAAGTATTTGGTAAATGACAGTGGGGTTATGCCATCATTACTCTCTACTGACAGTTTACATTTTACTAGATGATACACTAAATGCCCAGAGGTGGATTAGGGGTTTGTGGGGCCATGGGCCATAGCAAGTGGGGGACCCTCCCCATCCCTTCCCCCTGCAGTCCCCCTTCCATGCTCCTGCTGGGGAAATGGGGTGGGGTGCTGGGCTTGCCGAGGAGCAAGGTCGGGGCACTGGGACATGACCAGCCCTGTCTGCCTAGCACTCCTTCCGGGGAGTGGTGTCGGGGCATGGGGGCTTGCCCTGCTCCCCGGCAGGAGTGCCGGTTGGGTCAGAGTGGGGGGGTGTCCATTTTTCTGGGGGGCCCCCAATTGGCTGGGGCCCCTGGGCACAGGCTTCATTGGCCCAGTGGCTAATCCACCACTGTAAATGCCTTCCTAAGTGGGTAGCTTTGTATTTGAAGGCCATTCCTTAGGATTTTTTCTCCTAATACATTATTTAGGGAGAAATACAGTGTAGAAGGAACTAAAACATGTTAGGTAGATAATTGTGCTGCAAAAGGTGTCAGTAAAGAGGGTCAAAATGGTTCAGGAAGATACATTGAAAGGGTCAGATCATACCCTAGATATGCAGTAGTATTTTCCAATTGTGCTTTATGCGTAATTAACTATCTGTCAACAATTGGCTTCACTCATGTTCTTATTTTTATATAAGACTAGGATTTTAGTCTGTAAGAATGACAGGGATACATTTTAGCCCTTGAAAGCTAGATTAGCTCAAGGTGGAGAAGAGTGTGCTCAACAACTATGGAAAATGCTTTTATGGCTGCATTTCTAGAGGATCCTGCTGGTCGGCAGCACTTGCCACCCCTTTATAAAATGTAGCTGTTATCAGCATCACACGCCCTACAGCAGCCCTGCTATTGCATGCCAGTGTGTCAGAAATGCTAGGACTCACCCAGATGTGTCCCCTCTGGAATGATAAGAGCTGGCTGATATTCCAGCCAGAGGACTGACAGCAAGAATGACTAATTTATAGCCACTTTTGGCATGGCAGTGCTAGTGCATAGGCTTTCTGAGCTCTCTCCATCCCCAGTGTGCCTGTACAGGGGCAGCCCTATGGCCATAGAATCTAAAGGTATAACTAAATGAACAGGATAGTAGTTACTGTAGGAAGAAAGGCAAGACATCAGGAATATGGTCTAACTAGGCTACAGGTTTAATATATAGCATATCTAGGAACTATCAATCAATGACTCATCCAGTGCAGGTCATCCTTCCTAGTGTAATTCTTTCCATCTGGTAGATGGACATCAACAGTCACTCACCTCATTAATCTAGTCCCAACACTCTTGCATCTGAAGAAGTGAGGTTCTTACCCACAGGACCCTCTGTTGCTTTTTACAGATTCAGACTAACATGGCTACCCCTCTGATACTTAACACTATTGCTGAGACCCCATTTCCCTCCCTCATGATGATGAACAGAAGGCTGTCTCCTGGCTGTACCACATATTAGGAGCCCCAGCCCAATTTCCCACCTTCTTTAGGAGATTCTTTCTCCGAATCTGCTTCCACTTCTGGTTTATCAGGGAGCAAACCTCCCTATAGAATTTGCACTGTGCACCTGCCAGTACGAAGTGGCAGCAATATGTCTGCCTGCATTCCTGAACCCATACCAAATTCCCAGATTGTGAACCATTCCTTACCTAACAGCATCCAGAATCAAATCTACTTCCTAGTCAGAGTAGTCCCTGGCCAATGAATGTAAGAGGACCACCCATTGACGCTAGAGTATGCCCCTGAATCCATGTCAGTTCAGAGCCTTCTTACCACTGGGGCCCAACAATGAACTTCCAGGGGAACTTGCTATTATTAATTCACAATATTAAGCCTATACATCCAGTCACCACCTCCTATGACCTGTTCATATGATCCTGAAGAAAGGGATGAACAGGAAGAGTTTAGCACATATTAATCATTGAATTATCCTCCTCAGCAGATGCCTCTATACCTTGTATGCATTCTGATACCAGCATTGATAGGCATAACCCATTGAACTTCTGTTCCAAGCTGTGCTTTGGATGTAGCCACTCGAAGCTTGAACAAATGGGATCCCAATTCACCAATGGAAACTTATCAATGCATGCTCTTTGACATTGCCATGAACATTGCCCTTCCCGGAGAAGAAGAAATGGCTTGGCACCACCAGCCTCCACACTAGGCCAGTCTGTATTGCTTTGACTTGGCAAATGCCATCCTTCCTACACTTGCATAGTACCATAACTCACCTTGCCATCTGTTTATTGCTTTTTGGATGTCAGATCTGTTCCTCGCCACCATTCTTATAGATCCTTAAACTCCAAAGCTCTATCTAAATCCTCCCTTGCTGACTCGTTATTAGCCCTTATAGGGTTCACCCTCTTACAAGCATAACTAAAACCTGCTGCCAGGGTTCTGGTAACCCCATATCCACATGCAAACTGTGCGGCTCAATAAACAACTGAAATTATACTATAATTGCCAGTCCATGGTGTACCCATGACAACATGTTTTATAGTGTCAAATTCAGAGAATGCTCTCAAGAGATGAGAAAATTCCTCCATACCCCCACCTCTATGATCAAGTTGCTTTGATGAGGCAAAATCGGTCAAGAACCAAGATTCCAGATGTCTAGCAGCCCCCAAATGAGCTCCATGCTAGCTCCCAGCATCAACTCCCAAATTCCACCCACCTTGTACTCTGAGTAACTTAAAAAACTAGCAGTTACCAACATGGATCACTGCCTGTCTTTTATTTCAGAATTGCCTTTCTTACCCTTCTCAGATCCAATGAGCACAATATATCGGAATCAGCCTTCAGGTCAGACTTTGCCATTCAATCCTCCCATCAAGGAAAACCTGTTGCAGTGATGCAGGTATTGTCCAATAGTCGATAAAGCCTCCATCTCTTAATTTGCCCTTAATGACAAATGGGGTCTGGCATTGACTGAGGAGGCAGGTGACTACCACGTGCAAAATACCATCATAGAATCAGAAGACTGGAAGGGACCTCAAGAGGTCATCTAGTCCAGTTCCCTGCACTCTTGTCAGGACTAAGTATTATCTAGACCATTCCTGACAGGTGTTTGTCTAACCTGCTCTTAAAAATCTCCAATAATGGAGATTCCACAACCTCCCTAGGCAATTTATTCCAGTGCTTAACCACCCTGACAGTTAGGAAGTTTTTCCTAATGTCCAACCTAAACCTTGTTTACTGCACTTTAAGACCATTGCTTCTAGGCCTATCCTCGCAGGTTAAGGAGAACAATTTTTCTCCCTCCTCCTTGTAACAACCTTTTATGTATTTGAAAACTGTTATCATGTCCCCTCTCAGTCGTCTCTTCTCCAAACTAAACAAACCCATTTTTTTTTAATCTTCCCTCATAGGTCATATTTTCTAGAGCTTTAATCATTTTTGTTGCTCTTCTCTGGACATTCTACAATTTGTCCACATCTTTCCTGAAATGTGGCAGAATGGGACACAATACTCCAGTTGAGGCCTAATCAGCGTAGAGTAGAGCAGAAGAATTACTTCTCGTGTCTTCCTTACAATATTCCTGCTAATACATCCCAGAATGATGTTTGCTTATTTTGGCAACAGTGTTACACTTTTGACTCATATTTAGCTTCTGATTCATTATGACCCCCAGATCCCTTTCCACAGTACTTCTTCCTAAGAAGTCATTTCCCATTTTGTATGTGTGCATTTCCCATTTTGTCTGATTGTTCCTTCTTAAGTGGAATACTTTGCATTTGTCCTTATTGAATTTCATCCTATTTACTTCACCCCATTTCTCCAGTTTATCCAGATCCTTTTGAATTTTAATCCTATCATCCAAAGCACTTGAACCCCTACCAGGTTGGTGTCATCCACAAACTTTATAAATCTACTATATATGCTATTATCTAAATCATAGATGAAGATCTTGAACAGAACCGGACCCAAAACTGATCCCTGTGGGACACCACTCGATATGCCCTTCCATCTTGACTGTGATACACTGATAACTACTCTCTGGGAATGCTTTTCCAACCAGTTCTGCACCTACCTTATAGTATCTCCATCTAGGTTGTATTTCCCTAATTTGTTTATGAGAAGGTCATGCAGGACAGTAACAAAAACCTTACTAAAGTCAAGATATGCCACATGTACCACTTCCCCCCATCCACAAGGCTTGTTACACTCTCAAATAAAGCTTTTAGATGTATTTGATACAACTTGTTCTTGACAAATCCATGTTGACTGTTACTTATCATCTTATTATCTTCTACGTGTTTGCAAATTGTTTGCTTAATTATTTGCTTCATTATCTTTCCAGGTACAGAAATTAAGCTGAGTGGTCTGTAATTCCCCGGGTTATCCTTATTTCCTTTTTTATAGATTGACACTATATTTGCCCTTTTCCAGTCATCTGGAATCTCTCCCATCTTCCATGACTTTTCAAAGATAATCGCTAATGGCTCAGATATCTCCTCAGTCAGCTCCTTGAGTATTCTAGGATGTATTTCATCCGGCCCTGGGGACTTTCAGACATCTAACTTGTCTAAGTAATTTTTAACTTGTTCTTTTCATGAGTGCTTCTCCTAAGGTGTTGTAGAGACATGTTTGTAGAAGATTATAATTTAAAAATGATCCCTCATAAGGGACATTCTTATGAACATAGGAATTTAGAGATGTGCCAGGGAGGCGGGGGTTGGAAACACCGCATTGCTGTGTGCAGTAGTTCACCCGAGCAGCTCTCCAGTTTGTTTTATTAAAGTTTTATTCCTTTCTCATTCACTGGTTTGTTATTTAATGAATCATAACATTGTACATGGTATTGGAAGTGCTGAATGAGAAGGAAACTGCAGTCATTTTGAAAATAACTCCTGTGTTTGCAATTGAAAGCAGAGACAAAGGGAGGCACCAAAGAAGCACATGGAGCACCAGGCACAGAGGTTTTGTATGTATTTGTAGTTTGATTAGCTTAAGAAAAGGGGAAAAAGCTAAAAATGGATGTGTTTCAATCTCCATCCATTTTGCAATAGTCAGGCAAGATTCCAGAGAACTAGAAAACATTCAGACAGAGATTTGATTTGTATTTAGTGCCATAGGTGCAGAGTTGAAAAATGATAAAGTGAAATCATCAATCTTTTTCCATGTTTTTGGAGAAGAAGTATTGGATATTTATAACAACTTCAATCTTGAAGAAGGTGGAAGCATGAAGTTAGGTAAAATACTGACTAAATTTGAGGAACATTGCATGCCAAAAAGGAATGGCCATCTGTACCCAGTCTTTCCCCTTTGAGAGGCACACGTTTTTTACATGCATGCAAAAAAATGAGATCATAGACCAATATGTTCCAGAATTAAGGAAACCTGTGACTTTAGTGAGCTGACAGAATCTCTGGTAAGAGATAGAATCATTTGTGGAATTAAAGACAATGTGTTAAGAGAGATGTTTCTCCCTGAAGAAGACTTAACTTCAGAAAAAGCTCTCCAAATAGGCAGCGCAGCAGAAACTGTGAAAGCACAAGCCAAAGAGCTGAATTCACCAGAAGGGGTAATCCATTTACTAAGTACAAAAGAATATAACCATAATAAGTCAAATAAAGAGTAGAACCACTTGCTATGAAAACCACTGCTAGGGGGAAGACTGGGTACGGATGGTCATGTGGAGGGTGTTGATCACAGTATGGCCCCAGTGTGTTGCCTTTGGGAAATTCTATCATAAATGTGGGGAAAATAAGCATTTTTCAAATGCTGCAGATCTGAAATGCAGAAAAGTCAAGTACATTCAGTTAAAGACAATCTGGTTGAGGAGTTTTTCATAGACATACTGGGATCTAGCAAGCCTGATGAGAGGGACTGGATACTGACTATGACAGTGAATGGAACAATTATTCCACTGAAACTGGACACAGAAACTCAGGTTACTGTTCTGTCTGAACAAGATTATGAGAGACTGAAAATTGATCCCAAACTTGACCCAACAAAAATAAAAGAAACTGATTATTCTGGAATAAATATACCAGTGAAGGGGAGGCATGTTCTTTTCATAGATTCATAGATTCTAGGACTGGAAGGGACCTCGAGAGGTCATCAAGTCCAGTTCCCTGCCCGCATGGCAGGACCAAATACTGTCTAGACCATCCCTGATAGACATTTATCTAATCTACTCTTAAATATCTCCAGAGATGGAGATTCCACAACCTCCCTAGACAATTTATTCCAGTGTTTAACCATCCTGACAGTTAGGAACTTTTTCCTAATGTCCAACCTAGACCGCCCTTGCTGCAGTTTAAGCCCATTGCTTCTTGTTCTATCCTTAGAGGCTAAGGTGAACAAGTTTTCTCCCTCCTCCTTATGACACCCTTTTAGATACCTGAAAACTGCTATCATGTCCCCTCTCAGTCTTCTCTTTTCCAAAATAAACAAACCCAATTCTTTGAGCCTTCCTTCATAGGTCATGTTCTCAAGACCTTTAATCATTCTTGTTGCTCTTCTCTGGACCCTCTCCAATTTCTCCACATCTTTCTTGAAATGCGGTGCCCAGAACTGGACACAATACTCCAGCTGAGGCCTAACCAGAGCAGAGTAGAGCGGAAGAATGACTTCTCGTGTCTTGCTCACAACACACCTGTTAATACATCCCAGAATCATGTTTGCTTTTTTTGCAACAGCATCACACTGTTGACTCATATTTAGCTTGTGGTCCACTATAACCCCTAGATCCCTTTCTGCCGTACTCCTTCCTAGACAGTCTCTTCCCATTCAGTATGTGCGAAACTGATTGTTCCTTCCTAAGTGGAGCACTTTGCATTTGTCTTTATTAAACTTCATCCTGTTTACCTCAGACCATTTCTCCAATTTGTCCAGATCATTTTGAATTATGACCCTGTCCTCCAAAGCAGTTGCAATCCCTCCCAGTTTGGTATCATCCGCAAACTTAATAAGCGTACTTTTTATGCCAACATATAAGTCGTTAATGAAGATATTGAACAGAGCCGGTCCAAAACAGACCCCTGCGGAACCCCACTTGTTATGCCTTTCCAGCAGGATTGGGAACCATTACTAACAACTCTCTGAGTACGGTTATCCAGCCAGTTATGCACCAACCTTATAGTAGCCCCATCTAAATTGTATTTGCCTAGTTTATCGATAAGAATATCATGCGAGACCGTATCAAATGCCTTACTAAAGTCTAGGTATACCACATCCACAGCTTCTCCCTTATCCACAAGACTCGTTATCCTATCAAAGAAAGCTATCAGATTGGTTTGACACTATTTGTTCTTTACAAATCCATGCTGGCTGTTCCCTATCACCTTACCACCTTCCAAGTGTTTGCAGATGATTTCCTTAATTACTTGCTCCATTATCTTCCCTGGCACAGAAGTTAAACTAACTGGTCTGTAGTTTCCTGGGTTGTTTTTATTTCCCTTTTTATAGATGAGCACTATATTTGTCCTTTTCCAGTCTTCTGGAATCATTCCTGTCTCCCATGATTTTCCAAAGATAATAGCTAGAGGCTCAGATACCTCCTCTATTAGCTCCTTGAGTATTCTAGGATGCATTTCATCAGGCCCTGGTGACTTGCAGGCATCTAACTTTTCTAAGTGATTTTTTAACTTGTTCTTTTTTTATTTTATCTGCTAAACCTACCCCCTTCCCATTAGCATTCACTATGTTAGGCATTCCTTCAGACTTCTCGGTGAAGTTTTTATGGTTGCTAGCATCAACCATAAAAACACAATGTATAGATCCCCATTCATTGTTGTGTCAAAGGAGGTGACACAAATTTTAGGCTTGGCTGCATGTGAAAAACTCAATCTGGTAAAAAGGGTGCTCTCACTACCAGATGGTACTGAACCTGGCTATGAGACACTCTTTCAGGAATATCATGGCCTGTTTCAATGGTTGGGTTGCTTGCAGGATGAACATAAAATGCAGATAAACATGCAGTTATACATCCATGTAGATAGGTGTCATTTGTACTCTGTGATAAACTCAAGGCTGAGCTTGCAAAGATGGAAGCAATACAAGCAATACAAAAAAATGAGGAGTCAACAGAATGGGTGAGCTCCCTCATCATTATGGAGAAAAGAAACTATGCATATACTTATATCCCAGAGACCTCAACAAGGCTATACAAAGAGAATATTTCTAACTACCAACCAAAGAGATTATGGCTCAACTAATAAATGCTCAATATTTCAGTAAATTGGATGCATCCGCAGGCTTTTGGCAGTTAAAATTAACTGAAGAAAGCTCAAAGCTATGCACATTTAATACCCCATTTGGAAGATACAGATTCTTATGCTTATCCTTTGGCATAACTTCAGCATCAGAAATGTACCACAAAATCATACATAACATTAATGGTGTTGACACCTCAATGGATGACATCATCATCTGGGGCACCCGGAAGGCCAATTAAAATTTAAGCAGATGTTTCACAGCCTGGGTTAGGTGCAGCAATTTTACAGAAGCGTGAGGATTGTTGGCAACTACTGGCATAGGCATCAAAATCATTGACTGAGGCAGAAACCAGATACACACATATGAGAAGGTAGGCACCAATTTATATACCTGGCAATCAAAGGATTATTTAATAGTCTCAGATTATTATTCTCTGTATCCAGAAATTTGCACATTGCACAGTACTAATAGTAAGTCATGATGGCCAGCATGAAGGGAATCTTCTCCAGACATGGAATTCCAGATTAAGTCTTTAGTGATAATGGGCCACAATTTTCCAGTGCAGATTTTAGGTAATTTGGCATAGATTGTGATTTTCATTGCAAGACATCAAGTTCTAATAACCACCAATCAAATGGACTTGTGGAAAGCTCTAAGAGACAGTAAAGAACCTTATAAAAAAGACTTTTGACAGTGGGGTGATTTGTATAAAGTGTTACTGGTTTACCGAAGTACACTCTGGAGAATGGCTTTTCTCCAGCTCAGCTGCTAATGGGAAGAATGATCAGATCTAATTTACCAGTTACTGATAATTTGCTGAAATCTCATAACAATGCAACCATATAAAATATGAAAGAAAACCATAAGTGGAAGCAGAAATATTATTTTGACAACAGGTCCTGTGATCTTCCATCTCTTAACCCAGGTGATAATGGGACTAAGAAATGACACCTCTTCTATGGGGGCCAAAGACGTATTAAAGAACAGCTGCATCCATGGTCTGATGTAGTCCAGACAGACCAGGGGGACACATTTCAACATAATCAAAGGGATCTATGTTTAGTCCCAGAAAGTTCCAACACATTGACAGTAGATGTGGACTCTGACATTTCCCATCTAATTGATCCTTTATCATCAACACACAAAGGATAAACTGTTGATGTTAGGAATCATTAAAAAAGAGATAGAGAATAAGATGGAGAATGTCTTATTGCCCTTATATAAATCTATGGTATGCCCACATCTTGAATACTGCATGATGTGGTCTCCTCATCTCAAAAAAGATATACTGGCATTAGAAAAGGTTCAGAGAAGGGCAACTAAAATGATTAGGGGCTAGGAATGGGTCCCATATGAGGAGAGATTAAAGAGACTAGGACTTTTCAGCTTGGAAAAGAGGAGACTAAAGGGGGATATGATAGAGGTATATAAAATCATGAGTGGTGTAGAAAAAGTGAATAAGGAAAAGCTATTTACTTGTTCCCATAATACAAGAACTAGGGGCCACCAAATGAAATTAATGGGCAGCAGGTTTAAAACAAATAAAATGAAGTTCTTCTTCACACAGTGCACTGTCAACTTGTGTAACTCCTTGCCTGAGGAGGTTGTGCAGGCTAGGATTATAACAGGGTTTAAAAGAGAACTAGATAAATTCATGGAGGTTAAGTCCATTAATGGCTATTAGCCAGGATGGGTAAGGAATGGTGTCCCTAGCCTCTGTTTGTCAGAGGGTGGAGATGGATGGCAGGAGAGAGATCACTTGATCATTACTTGTTAGGTTCACTCCCTCTGGGGCACGTGGCATTGGCCATTGTTGGCAGACAGGATACTGGGTTGGATGGACCTTTGGTCTGACCCAGCATGGCCATTCTTATGTTCTTATGTCAAGGAACAAGAGAACAACTCTGACTCTAATGAAAGGCTGATACTGAGACGATCAGAGCGGGAGACTAAACGTCCTGAAAGACTCATAGAAACTTGCTAACCTGCCTGGAGAAGGGGTATTTAAGGAAAGTGAGTGGTAAAGACTCACTTGAGAGTGATGTGCTGGTAATCTCTTCTCTCTAGGTAGTTGACACATTAGGTTTATGGAAATGTACTACATGGATACTAAAGAATTTAATGCATGTGTTATTAGATTGTTGTTAGCTGATTTTATATATATAAAACAAAGTAATTTGTTTTTATTTAAGAGAGAAGATGTAGAGATATGTTTGTAGATGATTATAATTTAGAGATGTTCCCTCACAAGAGATAGTATTATGAACATAGGAATTGGAGATGTGTCCTGGAGGCGATGGTGTGCAGCAGTTCACCAGAGAGGTTCTCCAGTTGGTTTTATTAAAGTTTTATTCCTTTCTCATTCACTGGTTCATTATTTAATGAACATCAAGATCATTACAGGGGTGAAACTGAAGATGCCAAGCTTGTACTTCATACAGAGTAATTGTCTTGTATTCCCCAGCCCTCCTCCCACAAGCCTCACCATTTATTAAATTTTAGAGACACCCACCTCTGTATCTAACTCAGTCTCCAGACAAGCCAGCCTACTGGGTAAGGGGCTTGTGTCCCACCAATCAGCTCAGAGTCCCCCCATCTCTCCTCCTCCAATCTATAAAGAGGTGAATGGCAGGTGTACTCCTTAAAAGTGGCTAAGGGTTTTCTTTCCCCTGCTGGCCCAGGCAAAGTCTCTCCACCCACCTCCCAGGCTATGTTGTGGGCGGTTAATTTTAAAGTTTGGTACTAAAAGGTTTAGCATTTTATTTTTAATTAAAGTTGAACTTTAAAAGAACACAGAGCAGATTGTACCTCTAACTGCTTTCTCATCATTTTTAAAAAGTCTCTTATATTTTTTTAACATTTTAAATATTGGAAATATCTGGCGCTCACTTCCCTTTTTTTGTTGTTGGCAAAATCTTTGGAGGATCTGCACAGTGATGTCATATTAGTATTTTGTGACACAATATTTTGTCACTCTCACTTGTTCTGTCAGGAAGGAATCTAGATATTTTAAAAATAGATGTAGATAGAATATAATGCTTTTATTTGTTGGACAAACAGGAATGTTTTAAAATGTTCTGAAGTTCTTTTCACCTGTTTCTCTCCTTTTACCTTTTTTTCTTCACTAAAAAGCTCACCCACCTACTTCTTGAGACAATCATGACCATTTTTTCTCCAGATATAGCTCTTTTTTTTTTTGATGGTTAGGTAGAGAAGAAATTACATGTGAATTAAATGACTAATCACAGAGGCAATAAATTCTTCAATACATTCTTGCTATGATCAGTTTTTGAGTAATCCATAGGCTGAAATATATCACTAAAATATCTTTGGACAATCTCAAAACATATACACATTTATGATCTCTTTGTGAACAATTCATGAAAACTCATGGAAACAGGAGAGATTCCAGAGGACTGGAAATGGACAAGATAGTGCCAATCTATAAAAAGAAATAAGGACAACCTGGGAAACTACAGACCAGTCAGCTTAACTTCTGTATCTGGAAAGATAACAAAGCAAATAATTAAGCAAACAATTTGCAAACACGTAGAAGACAATAAGATGATAAGTAACAGTCAACATGGATTTGTCAAGAACAAGTTGTATCAAATACATCTAAAAGCCTTGTGGATGGGGGGAAGTGGTACATGTGGCATATCTTGACTTTAGTAAGGTTTTTGTTACTGTCCTGCATGACCTTCTCATAAACAAATTAGGGAAACACAACCTAGATGGAGATACTATAAGGTGGATGCAGAACTGGTTGGAAAACCATTCCCAGAGAGTAGTTATCAGTATATCACAATCAAGCTGGAAGGGCATATCGAGTGGTGTCCCACAGGGATCAGTTTTGGGTCCAGTTCTGTTCAAGATCTTCATCAATGATTTAGATAATGGCATACAGAGTAGACTTATAACGTTTGTGGATGACACCAAGCTTTGGAGGATAGGATTAAAATTGAAAATGATCTGGACAAACTGGAGAAATGGGGTGAGTAAATAGGATGAAATTCAATAAGGACAAATGCAAAGTACTCCACTTAGGAAGGAACAATCAGTTGCACACATACAAAATGGGAAATGACTGCCTAGGAAGGAGTACTGCAGAAAGGGATCTGGGGTAATAGTGAATCAGAAGCTAAATATGAGTCAACAGAATAACACTGTTGCAAAAAAAGCAAACATCATTGTGGGATGTATTAGCAGGAGTGTTGTAAGCAAAACATGAGAAGTAATTCTTCTGCTCTACTCCACGCTGATTAGGCCTCAACTGGAATATTTTGTCCAGTTCTGGGTGCCACATTTCAGGAAAGATGTGGACAAGTTGGAGAAAGTCCAGAGAAGAGAAACAAAAATGATTAAAGCTGCAGAAAATATGACCTATGAGGGAAGATTGGGGAAAAAATGGGTTTGTTTAGTTTGGAGAAGAGAAGACTGAGAGGGGACATGATAACAGTCTTCAAGTACATGAAAGGTTGTTACAAGGAGGAGAGAGAAAAATTGTTCTCTTTAACCTGTGAGGATTGGACAAGAAGCAATGGGCTTAAATTGCAACAATGGCAGTTTATATTGGACATTAGGAAAACTTCCTAACTGTCATGGCGGTTAAGTACTGGAATAAATTGCGTAGGGAGGTTGTGGAATCTCCATCATTGGAAATTTTTAAGAGCAGGCTAGACAGACTCTTTCCAGGGATGGTCTAGATAATACTTAGTCCTGCTCTAAGTGCAGGGGACTGAACTAGATGACATCACAAGGTCCCTTCCAGTCCAACAATTATATGAATCTATGAACAAAAAGAAGGGCTTTATTTGCTGAATAAATGGTGCACAGTGAGTAATCTAGATCTAAATAAGATAAACCAATAAAAGGCAGTAAAGGTGGGCCAGATGGCCTTTTCTTGGTCCAAAAGTTTTGTACATTCTTATTTGCATTCTCGAGAAATAGCCATCCATTGAGTCTAATTTCTCTGGGAAATAGCACATGGTGTATGACACATCTTCTCAGTGGTCAGTACTGTGTTTTTGCTGCTTACTAATATTTTTCTCTTATATAATACTGTATGCAATGGATTCCCAGGACAAGTGTTTCTTATATAACTCATATGATCCTCCCTAGATTATAAATAGCACTGTTAGGATACAGTTGTCTGCAAAAGAGTGGTTTGCATAATTCATTCCCATAGAAAATGTAATTAAAATATGCAATAGAATAGAATTTCTGTGCATGTGTCCTATTGACTATAATGGCAATTTAAGGCATCTTTTTATTTATTAGAGAAATATGCTGAACTATGATCTTTGTAATAATGTACATGGGAATAATGGATATTTTGCTACCTATGTCATCTGCTGTTTAGAAAGTAAAATAACTTCTTTCAGTTTTACTGGAATGTAATGCAGAGCCAGAGTACTTTCATTTGTGTTGATTCATTGCAGACAGCATACTGTATGATGGGAAGTGTTAAATTATCCAACATAATGTACACATACTTTAGAAGCATAAGAAAATTCAAGACAATCACTTCATTTTTTTATGAAAAGTAATAAAATATTTTATTTACTATTTGATTGCAGGACCTAACATTTTTTAAGTATTTTTTTTACATAATTGTCTTGAAAATCAAAGTTAATACTTTATATACAATATACATTATTGTGGGTGATGAAACTCATTTTTGCACTTTGATTACACTGCTGAGAAAAGGCCAGGGTTTTGAACTTATATGGAACTCTGGGGGAAAAAAACTGTGTTTGCACCTGTATGATATGGGGAGGAAGGGCGGGGGGGATGCAGTGATTGCTAGGCATGACATTACAGGCATTAAGCCATTAGGTGACAGGCATTAAGATTACAATCTGATTTTATACATTATTATAGATTTAAAGTTTATAGAGATAAAGTATGGGAGGGAAATTTTATTCTCCATATACCATACTGTATGTCATTTTTATGGGAAAAAATTCTAATACCTCTGATTTCAGCATTGTAGCTAAATAAAATCTGTTGGCGTCTCCTGAACTGCACTGTTACCTGTAATCAGGCCCTATTCGTCTATTTCTGCTGGGTATCAGGGAGGCCACTGGTTTGTTATCCTCTTCCAGTGTCGGTCTTTCCCTCTGCCTTCCAACATAGGCTTGAGTCTTAGTCATCTTGAGAGGTAAGACAAGTAACTGGCTCCTCTGTTTTGTTGCAGCAGGACTGAGTAACTCCTCCACTAGTTCTCCTTAGCTTAAAATCCTCACTTCCATGAGTAGACCATCTGAGGTGATTTGTTGAAGGGGGACAAGGCATGAGCTGGAAAGAATGTGTTGCCCAGCCACCTCCTGAAAACTAACACTGGAAGGGTAGCAGAGTGCCACTGTTTGTTTGTGTTTGTGTGTGTGTGTGTGTGTGTGTGTGTAAAGATTCATTGCCTCTCTCCATCATCATGTAACCCTAAGGCACTGCACTGGAATACCTGACCATCTTTACTTCTCATCTCTTGGATTTTAATTTTGACAGTTAAATTTATGCTGTGACTGAAGTCCAGCTTCTCCTTTGTGACACTTAGTAAAATCATCCAATGTACAGTGATGCACAAATCAGATTAAAGATCAAAATAGCATCATTTGTATAATTTTGTACTGTTGGGTCCACTAAGCACTCATATTAGGCCATGTTCATTCTGGGCTTTTGCTAAGGAAATTGCAATGTTTTGGGCAAAAGAGAAAACAGATGGTCCCAGCAAAACTATAATTTTTAAGCACTGAATAGATTGAGAGAATGAAATTCCCACCTGTGTGTAGAGAAGATCCAAATGATTGCAGGGTCAGTGCCTCACATACCATAACAGTGAGGAATGTGTTTTAAAGCAGGCACAAGCATGGATTGGCCACTTGAGCTGTGCTAGTGAAATCATGTGATTAGGGTGGGTTCTCTCACTTTGGCTGTGTGTGTACAACAACAACAAAGAAGTTTTATTTCAGAGGACTAATGAGTCAATTAAAAGAACACCTGGTCATTTGGATGGCATATTAATGCAATTTAAATAGATGTGCTCCATAACAGCTCCAGTGAGTGTCAAATATGGAATTAAAATTATTCACAGATAATAGGGAAAACTTCAGAGCAGGTATGCCATATCTGTAGAGTGCAGAAGTTTGGCTAGAACTATCAGTGAAAGGGAGGTTTTAAAAATATTGCTATACTTAGCTGGACTTGATTAAATGTGATATACTTGAAAAACACACACAAATTAAGATTCTGGGTTGGATCAGATCTTCATTATCATGATTTTGGTCTCATCCAGCATCCAGACCATTATTTGTTTTGGAGGATCCAGCTCCAATTACTGGTGCATGTTCTTGTAACTTATCTTGTGATTTCAGCATAGTATTTGTTGTTTGGGGGAAGTTGGAGAGAAAAATCAGTATAAGTTCTTTCAAGGTCAGAAATTGGATGATAGTATAAATAATTTGTGGAGACTCATTCTCGGTGGAGAATTCTCAACAGAGGAGCTCCACTTGTAAAACTCACTCTTTGCCCCTCCATCAGGTTGTTAGCTCTCAGAGTGCAGTGCAGGTCCCAAACAAAGCTATTGTGCTTCTTCTCAGACTTTTCTCTATCTGTCTTTCTCCTCTGAGTTGTATATGGAAATGAGGCTTTGCAGTTATGCACCCAAATATCACAGTGGGGGAGGGGGAAGAGGGGAACTCTCTGACTGCTGATATTCTCCAGAAACAACCAAACCTGCCATGGCAGCTTTATATTCACACTGGACGAGGGGGCGGGGGTAATTGAAGAGAATCCTGTGGCACCTTGCATGGGAAAAATCTTGTGGAAGATGAGCCTTCACCCAAGACTACAACCTGCATCTTCTCAGGGAGGAGAGAATAGAAGAGAATTCAGAGTTGAGACACTGATTTTCAGTGTCCCCCCTTTGGTGTCTGTGTGGCAGAGGTGCCACTTTTCTATTAGTAATTGAACTAAGATCACCCTCTTATTCCACCACCAAGAGAAGCTGTTAGATGGTAACTGTTCCCTGATAATAAGGACAAGATGCAGAAACTAGAATGTAGAAACACTACAGGGTGATGGTGAAATCTTAAAATCCCCTTCTCCTATTGCATCCTTCCCATCCAGTTCTGGCCCATTGGAGACTACAGAGAGAATAGTATTTGTGTCTTTGGAAGCTTGTATACTGTATTCTAGTTTTCTGCACAAGACTTCAACATAATTAGGCATAATGGGATGAAAGTAAGGAAAGAAAATGTAGACTCTATCAGAAAGCTACATCCCTATGATGATTCTATTAGAATATGGAAAAATGTTCAGAGGGAAGTCATAGAACCGAGACATTAAGTTACTTAGAATAAAACTGTTCAAAACACTAGAAAATATGATGTCAGGAACAATCCTTCCTTAGCAAGGGATGTATGAGATGACCCTGTCTTCAGCTGTAATAGCTATACATTTCCAGTTGTCATTTTGTGTGTGTCTACCTATCTTTCTTGATACATAACTGTCACTGCCAACATTTCCTCTGCTTAATGCGCACAGCCATGAAAATGTCAGGTTAATTTGTGATGAAGAAATCTATTTAAACAATTTTTAGTGTTCTGTAATATATAATAGATGTCCAAGTGCATCATGAAATACATAATTTAGTCGTTCCCATTTTCTTCTACCCCCCAATTAGATTTTAATTTCTTACCTGCTTGCATATCCTTTAGGCATGCTCACAAAAACATTTATTTGTTATGCAGCAGATGTCCAAATTCAGATAGCCTTTTATTTTTGCTTGATCAAGAGCTTTGTTCTGTATTTGTACTACCATCTTCAAAGCATATGAAAAAAATTGGTGATGATATAAATGGTGGTGTAAATGGTTTGGAAAATAAGTGTAAGTAACCGTAAATGGTAAGACAGTGTAAATTACACCAGTAAGTTATGCTATTCAATAGACACGCAACACAGGAATCTAACTATGCCTGCCTCAAAAGGGAGATAAATAACTACAGACCTCTATGAATTGCTTAAAATAGTTTTCTATACATGATTTTTAGCTATGATATTTTACAGCATCCAGTGCCAGAAATAAGTCATGTGTCACATTAGACGACTGTAGGAACTCCCCTTTCCAGCAGTATAAAGTTCCCTAAATCTTAAATCTGTCACTGGTTTGAGACTGCATATTATCCATCTTGGGCTTCTGGCCAGTGGAAGAGGTAACATTTTCATGCATGTCAAGTATCAGAGGGGTAGCCGTGTTAGTCTGGATCTGTAAAAAGCCACAGAGAGTCCTGTAAAAAGAACAGGACTGTCAAAAGTGAATGCCCACTTCGTCAGATGCACTCACCCACGAAAGCTTATGCTCCAATACATCGGTTAGTCTTATAGGTGCCACAGGACTCTCTGTTGCATTTTCATGCATGTAGACTTTTAAAAAATTAATCAATAGAAAAGATTTATGATGGTAGCCAACAATTACAGAGCATGTTACACAAAAGAGAGTAGAAGCTTTGGCCATAATATTGAGGCAAACACATTCTTTTAGCAAAAGTGATATAAAATCTTTAATGTCCATGTAGAGGTGACAAGAACTTGATGTTTAATGGGTAATCTGAAAGACACTGACCAATAAAATGCAAAATAATCAATTTGCCAATTTCAAAAGGATAAAGAGTTTAGTTAAACTTGCATTTCTATTAAAAATACTTTTCAGTGGATACAACAAGGAGTCCTTGTGGCACTTTAGAGACTAACAAATTTATTTGGGCATAAGCTTTCCTGGGCTAAAACCTTACAAGTGCGGGGTCAGTGCTAAAGAGCCAATTCAAAAGGAGTGGAAATCACTTTTGTGGTGTTAATGAGGCAATGTAAACAAGGTGAACCTTGTTTACATTGCCTCATTAACACCATAAAAGTGATTAAACAAGGTTCACCTTGTGATTAAACAAGGTTCACCTTGTTTACATTGCCTCATTACCACCACAAAAGTGATTACCACTCCTTCTTGTCAAATGTTGAGAATTGCCTACTTCCAACTTAAATGGAATTGGCTCATTAGCACTGACCCCCCACTTGGTAAGGCAACTCCCATGTTTTCATATGCTGTATATTTATACCTCCCTACTGTATGTTCCACTGCATGCATCTGATGAAGTGGGTTTTAATCTATGAAAGCTTATGCCCAAATAAATTTGTTAGTCTCTAAAGTGCCAAAAAGACACCTCGGTTTTTTTGCTGATACACACTAACACAACTACCACTGAAACTTTTCAGTGGATGTTTTTATTCCTTTGTAATTATTTTGTTTCCCTTTGATGTCTTTTACCTTGGTAGTCAACAAATTATCTAGTGTGTGACAGACTAAGACAACTGTTACCTGTTTTTTTTCTGTCTCCAGTTCTTGTTTCCATATCATGGATACACATTTTTGCTATCCTGTTAATATTGATGCCATTTTTAAATTCTTCTGCATCGACTTACATTGATCTGTGACTTTCTTTCATCTAGGTACATAGTAAAACTCCCCTTAAATCTATTGCTACATTTTGTACAGGATAGGCCCAATCCTGCAGCCCTTACTCAAGTAAGTAGCCCTCATGAATTTAAGATAATTAGGTGTAATGAGAAGAAAGTCTCCACTGACTACTTGAGTGAGGGCTGCAGCTTGTTCTATATGTTCTACACTGTGCTATTAAGAGTTATGCTCAGCAAGAACCTTTACATTGCCACAGGTCTTTTAGAACAATGGGCTTTCCTACACTTCCTGTTGACTCATTCAGATGCTCTCTGTCTTTCACACACATTCATTCATGAATTAGAAGAAAGGCCTTGGTGCTGTTATGGCAAAGTTCAAGTTATTTGTAGGGAGAGCTTTTAAATCAAAGTTTCTGAGAAGATCATCATCTGAGATAACTATGTCCACTGGTTTAAAGATCAGGTTAGAAAACAAATTGCCTATACCTACCTATAAGCTTCTAAACAATTGCAGGTCTAAAGGTCTATCTGAAGTTCAATAAACCAATTCAAACTCATAATACAGAGGGGTAGTACCTTAGTCAATGATAAAACTGCCATAATCTGCAATGGCAACAGGATTTAGCCTTTAGGATTTTCTCCTGTGACTGGATGGTCCTACACCAGTTCAGTCAATAGTAGTTTTGTCATTAATTGCAATGGGATAAGGATTGGGCCCCTGATCTCCAGTTTGCAGCAATCTTTAGAATTCTACTTGTTGCCAAGTCCTATCATGAATAGACTAGCTGATGTTTTTCCATCTCAAAGCAATTGTATTCTACACAATGCTTAGTTACAGAATGCTAGTTAGTATTTTTTGATAATTTCAGTTATACCTCAGGCAGTGAATTGTTAGTTCAAAGCATAATAACTTGTTAGCATTGTCTATTTCCAATAGGTTAATGATGGTATTCATTGGATGTAAAGCTGAAAATGCATTATGCATGTTGTTCTGCCAACTGGGGAACATAGAATTTGCATATGTATATTTCTTTGTAATAACTAGAAAATGTGTAAAAGTGCAAAATAAGATTGACAGCATCTCCTCTTTAAAATTAAACATATAAGCCAACCACACATTTATTTTATGGCTATCATACTGAACATAAGAACATAAGAACTGTCATACTGGGTCAGACCAAAAGTCTATCAAGCACAGTATCCTGTCCTCTGACAGTGGCCAATGGTAGGTGCCCCAAAGGAAATGAACAGACAGGTTATCATCAAGTGATCCATGCCCTTTCACCCAATCCCAGCTTCTGGCAAACAGAGGCTAGGGACACCATCCCTGCCCATCCTGGCTAATAGCCATTGATGGACCTATCTTCCATGAATCTATCTAGCTCCCTTTTGACCCTATTATAGTATTGGCCTTCACAACACCCTCTGTCAAGGAGTTCCAGAGGTTGACAGTGCATTGAGTGAAAAAATACTTTCTTATATTTGTTTTAAACCTGCTACCTATTAATTTTATTTGATGGCTCCTTGTTCTTGTATTATGAGAAGGAGTAAATAACACTTTCTTATTTACTTTCTCTATACCACTCATGATTTTATAGATCTCTATCATATCCCCCCTTAGTCACCTCTTTTCCAAGCTGAAAAGTCCCAGTCTTATTAATCTCTCCTCATACGGAAGCCGTTCTATACCCCTAATCATTTTTGTTACCCTTTTCTGAAACTTTTCCAATTCCAATGTCTCTTTTTTGAGATGGGATGACGACATCTGCATGCAGTAATCAAGATGTGAGTGTACCATGTATTTATATATAGGCAATATGATATTTTCTGTCTTATTATCTATCCCTTTCTTGATGATTGCCAACATTCTATTCGTTTTTTTGTCTGCTGCTGCACATTGAGTGGATGATTTCAGAGAACTATCCACAATGACTCCAAGATCTCTTTCTTGAGTGGTAACAGCTAATTTAGACCCCATCATTGTATATGTATAGTTAGGATTGTGTTTTCCAATGTGCATTACTTTGCATTTATCAACATTAAATTTCATCTGCCATTTTGTTGCCCAGTCACCCAGTTTTGTGAGATCCTTTTGTAGCTCTTCACAGTCTGCCTGGGATTTAACTATCTTGAGTAGTTTTATATCATCTGCAAATTTTGCCACCTCACTGTTTACCCCTTTTTCCAGATAGTTTATGAATATGTTAAATAGGACTGGACCCAGTACAGATCCCTGGGGGACACCACTATTTACCTCTTTCCATTCTGAAAACTGACCATTTATTCCTACCCTTTGTTTCCTATCTTTTAATTTAACCAGTTACCAATCCATGAGAGAACCTTACCACTTATCCCATGACTGCTTATTTTGCTTAAGAGCCTTTGGTGATGGACCTTATCAAAGGCTTTCTGAAAATCTAAATACACTATATCCACTGGATCTCCTTTTTCCGCATGCTTGTTGACCCCCCTCAAAGAATTCTAGTAGATTGGTGAGGCATGATTTCCCTTTACAAAAAACATGTTGACTATTTCCCAACAAATTATGTTCATCTATGTGTCTGACACTTTAGTTCTTTATGATAGTTTCAACCAATTTGCCCAGTACTGAAGTGAGGTTGACTGGCCTGTAGTTGCCAGGGTCACCTCTGGAGACCTTTTTAAAAATTGGTGTCACATTAGCTGTCCTCCAGTCATTTGGTACAGAAGTTGATTTACATGATGACAGTTAGTAGTCCTGCAATTTCACATTTGAGTTCCTTCAGAACTCTTGGGTGAATACCATCAGGTCCTGGAGAATTGTTACTGTTTAGTTTATCAATTTGTTCCAAAACATCCTCTAATGACACCTCAATTAGGGACAGTTCCTCAGATCTGTCATCCAAAAAGAATGGCTCAGGTTTGGGAATCTCCCTCACATCCTCAACAGTGAAGAATTCATTTAGTTTCTCCGCAATGGCCTTATCGTCTTTGAGTGCTCCTTTAGCATCTCGATCAGTGGATGATCCACTGGATGACCTTTACTTTTCAGCACTGGATTATATGTGAAATATTTTTATCTGGTGGTTGTTTTTAGTAGTTTGTCTTTTTAGAATTTTATTGCAGCTTTTCTGTGAAGACGCAAGTAGCCCAACTGTAGATTGTACATATTTCAGCATTGTGGATTAAGAATCACCATCTAGTACAGCTTGTGCTGAAGGCATCAGCGTAGTGATAAACCTGTAATATATTATTTTCTCTGTCACAAGTTGTGCATGAGTGTGTACACAACAGTGTTAGAGCATCAAAGTGTTGGAAAATAACTAAAAGGAAGGGGAACAAGTAGGCTTGCTACAATGAGAAAAAAACCCAGGACTTTTACACAACACCAAAACTGGTGACAATAAGGACACGGCTACAAGAATAGATAAATATAACAAAAACAGGACCATGGCTAGGATGATAACAATATGAGTGGAAGAATGTGTGACCAAGTGTGCTAAGAAAATGTAATCCAATCAGGAAAAGTGTTTTGTGTGATTATGAAAATGCAGCAGGTATATAGCATGAAATTTACCAAATATAGGTCAAGGTATAAAAAGAGTGCTAATTACTGACCATAAGTGGAGCAAAATGGGATCTACTCAGCTGCACCAGTGTGGACCTGATATGACAAAACCAGTCTATCTGTGCCCCAGGACTGGGTAACTGATTGCTATCCTATCCTGCTCTACCTGTTTTACTTATGCTTTATGCTTGATTAAGGTGATGAAATATTGTCTTGAAAATGATCAATAAAGCTTTAAAATTCATTAAGCTCAATAATGGGGTGTGGACTATGCACTTTGCCTAATAGCAGGGAGGAGAATTTGAAAGTGGCCAAGTAACACTGGTGTTCAATTATATTCACCTCATCAGTAATTAAGGGGCAACAGATTATTCTTTAAGTGTAGAGTACACTATAACTTATTTATACATGATATAGATTTATTATAACAAATTAAAACAAGACTATGTACAGAGTTTATATTAATTAGCATGTCAACACTAAACTGTAAGTTGTAAATCTAAAATATATCTAAGTGCTATATGTTAGGGCTCTAATGCAGCATTGTATAATATATGTACATTTCTGTTTTGCATGGATTTTCTTCACAGCAGACTGGCTTTGCTTGTTGCCCGCCATTCAACTCTTAGCTTTTAAAGTTTTTGACTGGATATGGTCAAAAGTGGAAGAATCACTCCATATTTTTAAGTGGAGTCATTCAATATCAAATCAACTGTCTCTCCAACTGACAGGGCCAACAACATAGGCACAGTTCCTGTAAGGATCCTGGTTACTCCTTCATGGGGTATAAGGTGAATTAAAATGCCTGCTAGTTTTCCTGTTCTCCTACCCTAAATATGATTTATGTGCGGACACCCTGAATCAGGTGTGCGTGATTCAAATGGAAAGAGGTAGACGCATCTTGAAAGTATTAGATCTGGAAGACAATATTTCCCGGAATAATGTCGTAAGGACTAATTCTGTACCCATTGAAATTAAAATAACAAAGCTTCCAATTACTTCAATAGTGCAGGATCAAGTCCATTGTATCTAGGATAGTAGACACTATGGGGATTAGCAATTTATAAATGAGGTTACGAGCTGTAAACCAGAAGCTTCCTACCCTGCTCATTCTCTCCAGAGGAATCATTTTTGTAATGGAATGCTAAACTGTATTATACTGTTCTGCCAGTAGGTGGCGATGTGCCTGTAAAATGCCCTATTTAAAGTTAACCTCAGCCATACCTGGCAGAGCATTAAAGGATCTCATGATGAACACATCTGTTGTGTATAAGCAAGCTCTGTGACCAGTACATATAATTTTCAGCGATTCAGAGATAGGGAAGATACAAAAATATGCAGCTCACCCTTTCAGTGCTTTGGTCACACCTGTATTCTAAGGTACCCTATATGGATGAACTATTTGAACATTTATCCGTAAGTAATGTTTATCTTAAACAACTGTAATACTGTAAAAATGTATAGGTATGGAGGCATTTGCATTTCCAGAGGTGCCAACTTTCCCAGTTCCTGGGGGATACTCGACCCCTGCTGCGCCCCAGGCCCCGCCCCCACTCCACCCCTTCCCCCAAGCTCTCGCCCCACCCCTGCCTCTTCCCGCCCCTGCCTCACCCCTGCCTCTTCTTACCCCCGCCCCAACTGTTCCCACCTCCACTCTGCCCCCTCACACTGCCTCTTCCTGTCCCTGCTCCTCCCTCTCCTCCCCCAGCACTTCCTGCATGCCACTGAACAGCTGATCGTGGTGGGCAGAAGGCACTGGGAGGAAAGGGGAGGAGCTGATGTGTGGGGCTCACCGGCGGGTGGGAGAGGCTGATCCAAGTGGCTGCCAGTGGGTGTTGAGCACCCACTATTTTCTTTTTTCCAGCCCCAGAGCACCCATGGAGTCGGGGCCTATGTTCATTTCCTAGAGATGATTGGAAGATTTTTACATTATACACTTGATTGTTGAGAGTCATTTTGTCAGACAAACAACCACCATAAATACCAAATATTAAACTGAAGGGAAGAAAGATAGTCAAGTACAAAGAGAGAGTTTGCTGTAGAAATGATGAGGTGTATTAGCATAAGTCTGTGACTTATGTAATCTGCCCTTGTCAAAGGGGTTGCATAGGCATACTCAAGGCAAATTTTAGCCATTATGAAGTTAACAGTGCAGTTGCATCAGTGATGAATTTGTCCGTCGACTTTGTGTCTAAGCAGAAACATAGTTAGTAGATTGGAAGGAAAATTTTAATTAAATCTTTTTTCAAAACTGCAAATTTGTTGAAACAAAAAACATTTTTCAGGAACATATCAGTTTGATAAAACTTTTGTTGAGATGGTTACTCAGGCCCAGGATGGAATTTCTGGTTAAAACCTGAAAGAGAGAATGAGAAAAAGACTCATGACAGGAGAGCTGATGAGGAAGAAAAAAATTCTGAAACCTCAAAATTTTTCGTGAAACAATACTTTTGTTTTCCAGCCAACCCTACCCTAAGTTGTATGATGTAATTTCCTTAGCATTTAAAGAAACATTGCATAAATTATAAATTGTAAAAATTGCATAAATTACACCATAAATCCTAGCCTTTTCTTCCATGATGCTGAAAATAACTCAGTCTGTACATCTACTCGAAATTGTCAGGTTTGTTTAATCTATTCTACCACTGTTCGCACAGAGACATTTTTCTTGTACGGTTTGTCTCATGAACATGATGCCTCTTATATAAATACAGTACCAGGTTTAAAAAGTTTGACTTTTCTTCTATAAACTTTAGGCCCTGTTACAGTCAAGGTTTCTTTCTCCTTTGAGAAATCATGTATGTCTTAAAATCAATACCAAATAGGAATTCACTTAAGTATACTGTTGAGAATCATCACAGATGAATTAAAGATTATCTGCTTTTACACTCTGCCTGCACACCTAAATTTTCACCCAAGTTTCTGTTGCCCTTTCTTGTTTCCAATATGTCCCTGTCAAATAAAAGGTAATTGAAGTGCTTTTTGCAGGAAAGCTGCTTCATTTATTAAGGTGTTTAGCAGCTCTGATTATGCCTTTTCATTTGCTAAAGGAAAGCTTAGACTTCTAAGAGATGATTTGCTTGTTTACAAAGCAAACTTCAAGCTGTGCTGGTTGCTCATTGTCTCATAATGAACAGTATTTTCATTACTGAAGTCTAAATATTGAATCACACATTAACAATTATATGAAATAAAAGTGTTATATGATGCTGCGATGATGATAAATATTTTGCTGTCAAGTGCAAACAAAAATCTGAGTGAGCTTAGTTTACAGTATGCTTGTAAAGGACCAGAGCATAGGCAGTCTGGCCTAGCAGTCACAACTGGACTGGGGTCTGCACATCAGAGAAGGTAGTTGCTGAGCAGGAGTCAGAGGAATCCCAAGACCAGGTTTAGTAAGCAAGTGACAGGGTCAGAGTCAAAAAGGGTTGCCAACTGTCTAATCGCAAAAATCCAAACACTCTTGCCCCGCACCCTGCCCCATCCCTTCTCCAAGGCCCCCCCCTCCGCTCACTCCATCCCCCCTCTCTCTGTCACTCGCTGTCCCCCACCCTCACTCACTTTCACTGGGCTGGGGCACGGGGAAAGAGGGCAGGCTCTGGGTTGGGAGGTGTGGCTGAGGGGTTTGGAGTGTAGGAGATGGCTCTGGGTGAGCCTGGGGTAGGGGGTTGGGGTGAGGGAGGGCATGCAGGCTCTGGGAGGGAGTTTGAGTGTGGGATGGGGCTAAGGGCTGGGGCAGGAGATGGGGCTGAGGGGTGCAAGCTCCTGGTGGTGCTAACCTCGAGCGGTTCCCAGAAGCAACTGGCATGTCTGTCTCCTAGGTTGAAGGGTGGCCAGGTGGCTCTGCGCGCTGCCCCTGCCTGCAGACACTGCCCCCAAGCACTGCCCCCACAGCTTTCATTGGCCGCAGTGCCCGGAGTTGGCGCTTGGGGCAGAATGCGGGGGAGCTCATAGAGACCCCCTATTTACCCCTGTGCCTAGGAGCTGGATGTGCCGGCAGCTTCCAGAGGCCACGTGGAGCCAGGGTAGGCAGGGAGCCTGCCTTAACCCCGCTGTACCGCCGACTGGACTTTTGGCCTATTAAAATCTCCTGGATTGCTTTTAATAGTCACTAGGAGACTGAGGCTGATTCTGGTAGACTCCTGGCCAATATGGGAGGGTTGGCAACCCTAGAGTCAAACAGGGGTGAGAGACCAGATGTAGTACTTGGCTGGAATCAGGAGGCAGAAATCACAGTCAGAATGCAGCTAGAGTCAGAGGCCAGAGACTACAGGTAGTACCAGGCTGGAATCAGAGTCTGATTCAGGCGGGAGTTGAAGACCAGAAATAATACCAAACTAGAGAAAGAACGCAAGAATCTAGGTCAAAGTCAAGCTGGGATCAGAGACTGGAAATCAGGATACAAGACAAAGTCTGGTGTCACAGCAGACCAAAGTTTGTGTAGTTGTCCATACACCTTCCTGGGTTAAATAGGGTGCTTAGCCAATCAGAAAACCACAGAGTACTGTCACCGTGGCTTCCTTGGATGATACTTCCTGCAGCACCTACATGGTCCCTGGAAGTAGCTCAGCATGGCATTGGAAAACATCAGGTGTCCCAGGCTCTGCAGGTCCAAACTCTAGTCCATGGGCTTTTAAAAAGCCATATTATCTCTTCCTTTCTTTCCTTGCCTATTTCCAGTCCATGTCCTCCTCTTTTATGTAGTTTAACCAACCTACATATACTCATCCATATGCTATTCTTTGCTACTCATTCATTTTTCCATACTGGCATACTAACACTTTTGAACAGAGTTAAATATTATTGTGATTGACTTTAGGCCAAATTTTGCTCTTAGTTAGAATGACATCAATGGCATTGCCTGGGTATAAGTGAGAAAAGAAATTGTCCCTACATGTCTGAGGTATTAATAAAACTTGATGAGTCTCAAATTGTATCTGTTCTGTTTGTGTATACACTACATGGAGAGGACAATGTGTTTCTTGTATTCTTTTTTCTCTATTCATAACTGTAGGTCAACATTGTGTAAAAAAAAAAAGTCAGTGTATAAACTTGTAAATAAAGTTATACTTCCCTGAGATTGTATTCTCTAGTGTGCAGAGCATAGATCAAGGAAAATAAGTGCTAGGAGTTTTTTGTGTATGTTTGTTTTTGTGGCAGGACCATCAGGTGGATGGAAAAAACAGCTGGTGAGTTATTGTTCTCTGCTTTACTGCCTGCCAATATACTGCAAACAGATTATAATGTACTGCGCCAAATTAGTAAGGATGTTAGAAATGAGTTTCTGGGGAATTACACAAACCCACATGTGCATTGAACTGTCTTTAATCTGTGTGTACATTTAATGCTAAAGGAAGGAAGAGGCTTTTTTCCTACCTCCAACATTTTAAGGATATCCATGTAATTGATATGAAGAAATGTTGAGTGTGAAAAGGACTGGGAGTTGTTGTAAGCTATAGTGGCATCAGAACATGAAACGTTCTTAGAACAACCATAGTTCTGACAGCAGCATAAGTAACATAGCCTGATGTTGAAATCATTAATACAGAGGGTCCTAAAGGAGAAAACTGGGCCTGAAGGATGGGAAAGGGCCTATTGCCTGGGTCTTGATGTGAAAAAGGATAAAAACAACTTCGCAAGAGATGGCAAACAGATGAAAACCTTGAGTGGACATAGACGAGGCAATTGAATTCATCAGACTATGGACATAATGCAGCAGTGCTTCTTCAGATAAAGCTTTAACTGATATGACTGGGAGGTTGCTTTTTAAACAGGCAAGGTCTTCAGGAGTAGGCACAAAGAGCAATGGTTGAAAGGAGTAAAAGAGTCTTTAAAAGATAAAAGTAAAGAACAAGGATAATGTATGCAACTCTGAGAGGTCCAGAAAGAGCTGCTGAAATTAGAAAACGTTATGGCTAGGGTCCCAGTTCAGAGAAGTACTTATTCATGTGCCCAAGTTTGATAATGTGGGTAATCCCATCTCTATTCAGCAAAATATTTAAGTATCTGCTTAACTTTTTATCAATGGAATTTAAACATGTGCTTTGAATATGGATAGGGTTGTTTGTGCACTTCAATTTAGGGATGTGCTAATAACTGCCTTATTCCCTGGTTAAAAGACAGGGAACAAAGGGTAGGAATAAATGGTAAATTCTCAGAATAGAGAGGGGGGTAACTAGAGGTGTTCCCCAAGGGTCAGTCCTAGGACCAATCCTATTCAACTTATTCATAAATGATCTTGAGAAAGGGGTAAAACGTGATGTGGCAAAGTTTGCAGATGATACTAAACTGCTCAAGATAGTTAAGACCAAAGCAGACTGTGAAGAACTTCAAAAAGATCTCACAAAACTAAGTGATTGGGCAACAAAATGGCAAATTAAATTTAGGCCTTGGCTACACTCGTGGATTCACAGCGCTGCCGAGGCAGCACTGTGAAGCGCGAGTGTAGTCGTGCCGCCAGCGCTGCGAGAGCTCTCTCGCAGCGCTGCAAGTACTCAACCTCTCCGAGGGGAATAGCTTGCAGCGCTGCGAGTGAGCGTGCAGTGCTGCAGGCGCTGATTACACTGGCGCTTTACAGCGCTGCACTCGCTGCGCTCGGGGGGGGGGGGGGGGGGTTCACACCCCTGAGTGCAGCAAGTGCAGTGCTGTGAATTGCCAGTGTAGCCAAGGCCTTAATGTGGATAAATGTAAAGTAATGCACACTGGAAAAAATAACCCCAACTATACATACAATATGATGGGGAACTAATTTAGCTACAACGAATCAGGAAAAAGATCTTGGAGTCATTGTGGAAAGTTCTCTGAAGACATCCACGCAGTGTGCAGAGGCAGTCAAAAAAGCAAACAGGATGTTAGGAATCTTTAAAAAGGGGATAGAGAATAAGATGGAGAATATCTTATTGCCCTTATATAAATCTATGGTACGCCCACACCTTGAATACTGTGTACAAATGTGGTCTCCTCATCTCAAAAAAGATATACTGGCACTAGAAAAGGTTCAGAGAAGGGCAACTAAAATGATTAGGGGTTTGGAACGGGTCCCATATGAGGAGAGATTAAAGAGACTAGGACTTTTCAGCTTGGAAAAGAGGAGACTAACGGGGGATATGATAGAGGTATATAAAATCATGAGTGATGTGGAGAAAGTAGATAAGGAAAAGTTATTTACTTATTCCCATAATACAAGAATTAGGGGCCACCAAATGAAACAAATGGGCAGCAGGTTTAAAACAAATAAAAGGAAATTCTTCTTCACGCAGCGCACAGTCAACTTTTGGAACTCCTTACCTGAGAAGGTTGTGAAGGCTAGGACTATAATAGCGTTTAAAAGAGAACTGGATAAATTCATGGAGGTTAAGTCCATTAATGTCTATTAGCCAGGATGGGTAAGGAATGGTGTCCCTAGCCTCTGTTTGTCAGAGGGTGGAGATGGATGGCAGGAGCGAGATCACTTGATTAGGTTCACTCCCTCTAGGGCACGTGGCATTGGCCACTGTCGGTAGACAGGATACTGGGCTAATTGGACCTTTGGTCTGACCCAGTATGTCCGTTCTTATGTTCTTATGTACTTTACTGAATCAGAGCCTAGATCCTCAGAACAATTCCAACAGTTTCAAATCTAAAATATTGAGAATATGAAAACTATTAAAATTATTACAATATTTTGTAAGTATTAGAAACATTTTATTAAACAACTCTGGGTTCTCAGTTCTGAAAAGACAACTAATTTGTTAAAGTGCAATTTAAGGAAATTGTCACACAGAGAAAAATAATATTTACTGGGTAAGAGGGAGGGGCTGGGAAGATACCTTTATCTTCTAGAGCAATTTTATTTATTTTACCAGCAAAAAAACCCTACTTTTCAATTTTAGAAACCAAAAACTGTTGTGGAAAAATTGGGAGAGCACCTTGATCAAGCTGAGATTGCTCTGTCAGTTGATCTCTCTCTCTTTTTCCTATATGGGTAAGAACACATTTGAAAGGAAAGGCAGAAGTAAGAAACAAAATAAGATCTAAACGGTTAATGCTTAATAGGCTAATTTACCTTTAAATTATTCAAAGTTCAGGGAATAGAGAAGGAAGGAGTTCAGTTAGTCTAACCAGAATTTTTCTTTCTTCGTTTTCTTTAAAATTAAAGACTAGGAAGGTGAACATTGTGAGGAGGAAAATGCAGGCTTTAGAAATCATGGGGAGAAGAAAAAGTCTTACAAAATAAAAGCTGTATGCAAAGAAAGACAAACAAGTTAAAGGTGTCAAGGAAAAACCAAAGAGCCCAAATCTACAACTGATGAATCTGATGATGTTGCTGGCAGGCTGCAGTGGAGAACTGAGCCCAGTTTGCCAGTACATTCCCAAAGTGTCTCTGCAAGGGGAAAAGAGTACTAATGGGAGGAGGTAATGGCAGCAACTGTATCACATTAAGAGGAAAAAGGCATTAAGTATGATGATTCTTAAAGAATAAAACCCTCCTGGATTTACTGGAACCCACCAATATTTCATTGCATTTGCCCTAGCAATAGAGGGGTATAGGCCAAGTTAGAAGCCAAAACAACAGACCCCTCATGTGAAGTTGGGAAAAATAAATACTTCATTTTAGCTGGCAGAAAAATCAGACAGCAGCAGTCAGTCCTACAAAACACCCAAGTCCATAGTTCTTTCCCCCGGAGAACCATAATCAGCCTCATCCTATCACCCAGTGGTCAGTCTATAGAAGTGAAAACCCGGAAAGAGTTTGTCCTCAGGTTTTCTCTCACCTCTGGGGCACCTGGACAGTCTTTCCCATTCCTTATGTAGTTAAAGATGCTGTAGAATGAGTCTTCCCTTCACCAGGAAAGAGCCCCGCCTTGCCCACTGGCGGAAATATCCAGAAAGACTTAGCAGGGCAGTAGACCTAGTGGCTTTATCTCCTGTTCCTGTCCCAACTATTCTTTCTTAATCATGAGTCCTATCTGTAGTATGGACATTTCTGGTAGGTTCTGGAGGACACAGCTGTCTACAGCCCCTGTCTGCAAGACAGACCCATTCCATCCCTTGTATTATGTATGTAACTCACTGTTCAGTGTGTGCAACACATTTCTCTCTGCACGTGATCCACACAGGATATGAATCTGTTACATCTCCCAGCAACAGCATCTAGTCATTCAGTAACTTAGTCATCAGAGTTGGGGTTGATGCCTCTTCACAGTTTAATAATTTCCCCAAATAAATATATTGTTGAAGTGGGTATAACAATGCAGTTAGCCAAACTGCTGTTAGAATTAATACAACACAAGTGTATCTTACCTTTTAGAGAGGAAGAATAGTCTTATAGTGTTGCCAACCTGAGACGCTCTAGGTTCAGTTCCTAATTCTGCCAGAGGCTTCCTGAGTGACTTTGGACAAGTTGCTTGATTTTCTGTGCTTTAGTTCCCCCTCTGTTAGATGTGGATAATAATCCTTCCTTTGACTTTTTTATCTGATTTATTTAGGTCTTTGGGGCAAGAACTGTATCTATATATCAAGTGAACTGGGACCCAAATCTCTAGGCTCTACTATAATACAAATAATTAATAATAGCAGTTTACCTCTAGCTGTGGTGTCTCATGCTTTTAACTCTGGAGGTCCCCAGTCACAGCCACAATAACAGTTGTCACATGCACATTCCATCATACTTTAATGTGAAAGTTAACTATGCTATACATCAACACTGGCAAAGGAAACCATAAAAATATTTATATCAACTGGTGTGCTGAGCACACCTTGTAAGGTTCTGATTGCTTTTATCTTAGCTCCCATTCACTTCAACAGAAATTCAGGGCATTTTGCACTTTGAAAGATTGGGCCTTTAAATTACTCAATTATAAATTCTTGAATCAAAATGAATACATAAATAAGAAACAGAACAAATGTGGTCATATTTTGGCTGCATATTTCTCCATCTGTAAAATATTCATTAAAATTAGTTTTAGTATGTGATTAGAGTACAAAAACAACAACTAAGAATAAAGTTCAACTTTATATCATTGTCATTGAGTTACTTTGGAATTTTCATTCTGTATGCAGTGATCTTTTATTAATTTCTACCTTGACCCTGAAAAGATTCACTCATCTGCTTAACATTACTAATGCATACTGTCCCAGTCTGAAGTCAACCTAAGGACATGCATATATCTTTACAATTTTGGTGCCTTGGCTACAAATTTGATTTTCATATAGAATTGCTACCAACATTCTTGGTGAAAACCGAAACAAAGAAGTCATTAAGCACCTCTCCATATCAAGTGGAGTCCCACAGGGATCAGTTCAGGGTCCGGTTCTGTTCAGTATCTTCATCAATGATTTAGATATTGGTGTAGAGAGTACATTTATAAAGTTTGCGGATGATACCAAGCTGGCAGGGGTTGCAAGTGTTTTGGAGGATAGGATTAAAATTCAAAATGATCTGGATAAATGGTCTGAAGTAAATGGATGAAATTCAATAAGGACAAATGCAAAGTACTCTGTTTAGGAAGGAACAATCAATTGCACAAATACAAAATGGGAAATGCCTGCCTAGGAAGGAGCACTGAGGAAAGGGATCTGGAGGTCATAGTGGACTACAAGCTAAATATGAATCAACAGTGTAACACTGTTGCAAAAAAAATGAACATCATTCTGGAATGTATTAGCAGGATTGTTGTAAGCAAGATACGAGAAGTAATTCTTCTGCTCTACTCTGCACTAATTAGGCCTCAACTGGAATACTGTGTCCAGTTCTGGGTGCCGCATTTCAGGAAAGATGTGGACAAACTGGAGAAAGTCCAGAGAAGTGCAACAAAAATGACTAAAGCTCTAGAAAACATGACCTATGAGGGAAGATTGAAAAAAATGGATTTCTTTAGTCTGGAAAAGAGAAGACTGGGAGGGCACATGATAACAGTTTTCAAGTACATAAAAGGTTGCTACAAGGAGGAGGAAGAAAAATTGTTCTCCTTAACCTCTGAGGCTAGGACAAGAAGCAATGGGCTTAAATTGCAGCAAACAAGGTTTAGGTTGGACATTAGGAAAAAATTCCTAACTGTCAGGGTGGTTAAGTACTGGAATAAATTGCCTAGGGAGGTTGTGGAATCTCCATCTTTGGAGATTTTAAAGAGCAGCTTAGACTAATACCTGTCAGGAATGGTTTAGATAATACTTAGTCCTGCCATGAGTGCAGGGGACTGGACTAGATGACCTCTCGAGGTCCTTTCCAGTCTTATGATTCTATGATTCTATAATTCTGTGCCCTTCCAGCTTGATTGTGTACCACTGATACCTACTCTCTGGGAACCAGTTATGCACCCACCTTTTAGTAGCCCTACCTGGGCTGTATTTCCCTAGTTTATCAGAAGCTTATACAAGACAGTATCAAAAGCCTTACTTTTATATACCACATCTACCACTTCTCTCCTATCACAGACAGGAAATGTGGAATGTGTTATTATGAAAAACTGATTTTTACAGTGCCAATAAACAGTCATTAAGCCTATATGTTTGTGTAATTCTGGCATGTTAGTAAAACTGATTATGTTTAATGGGCCTTAAACTCACCTTTGAAGCTTTCTGGTGCTGCTGGGTTGTAACTTGCAATGTGAGTGACCTTAGGCTGCCTAAAGACTTGCTAACAATTATTTAGACTATGGGTGTGATTTTTAGTTACGTTACCTATAATTCATACAAATTTTTTGTCCCTTCATGTCTATTGAAATTAAGGTTGTAAAGTGATTTCCATTTAAGAAAAAAGTCCCCTAGTATAAATCACCTGCCTACATTAATAATGTATTTTTGATCCTTGTTTTGGATCTTTGTCACATATTCTGTGCCATATTTGGACCTTGGCAATTTGAGAGATCTATCTATATGATTTCTTCCCACCTGCTGCAGCTTCAATAAAAAAGTATGGACAAATACCGGTAATTACATAGGTCTTTATTTTTCAACCTGAGCAGCATTTGTTGTATAATCTAATTCAGTGCTTCTCAAAGTCGGGCCGCCGCTTGTTCAGGGAAAGCCCCGGCAGTCCAGGCCGGTTTGTTTACTTGCTGCGTCCACAGATTCGGCAGATCGCAGCTCCCACTGGCCGCGGTTCACCATCCCAGGCCAATGGGGGCTGCGGGAAGGGTGGCCAGTACATCCCTCGGCTCGCGCCGCTTCCCACAGCCCCCATTGTCCTGGGACGGCGAACCGCGGCCAGTGGGAGACGTGATCGGCTGAACCTGCGGACCCGGCAGGTAAACAAACTGGCCCTGACCGCCAGGGGCTTTCCCTGCACAAGCGGCAGACCGGCTTTGAGAAGCACTGGTCTAATTCACTTTTGCTTGCAGGTCAGCTAATGAAATTGTCTATCCCTACATATATCCTTTAATTGGTTGTCAGCTTGGCCATTAGCTTTCTTCTACTTGTAGTCAAATACCTGCTAGACAGCTGTATGTAACTGATAGATATTTTCAGGCTGAGAGTAAGATGGCAACAAAGAGCAGTCCAAACACCTATTGTCTAGAGATTAAGACTAGAACATTTTCAATCAAATGAAATTTCATCAATGCCTAAATGCTTCACAGAGATCTGTCAGTTTCTACACATTTTCATCGAGAGTTTGAGGGAGGCTCTTTTGCACTCTTTGGCCCAGTGATGTGCAATGCAGATTCAAGTCTGTGTTCTATATGATTCAGAGTCACCTGCGATGAAAAGCCCTAGTCTGATTCTAGCACAGCAGGAACTTGAAACCAGGTTTCCCACCTTGTAAATTAGCACCCTCACCATTGAGCTAGAGAGTGACACACAGACACATATATGCATGTTTTGGCTTTGTTCCTGTGTGTAATTTAACCAAATTTGAAAACTTCAAAATTGCTTCAAAACAGAATCATTGTCCTCCAGTCAACCCCACTGAAATCAGTGGCAAAACTCTTATTTACATCAGTGGAGCCAGGATTCTACTCAGTAAATTTTACATTCAAAATCCAACATTTTTTTTAATTAGGGAAATGTTAGGTCAAACAACCAAAAACAAAAACAGGCAAGCAAACAGTTTGTTTATTAATGATTTTCAATATTAAGAAAATAAGAACATGTTGAAGTTGGTAAAAACGCATACAGTAAATATCTCTTAACAAGAGGTCAGTGCATGTAAAAATATATATGAGATTATATAACTGAAACTATGACCCTTACAAAAACAGAAATAATTAATAACACACATTTGTTACGTAAAAAATTGAACAAATGGTTACGATATAATATATATGTAATTTAGAAATTGCTTTCTTCCAAAAACTTGTCTATATTTTATGTATATTAGATTCTAGGGACCATCAATGAACTATATGTATTGTAGAAACATATTTTCTAATTCATCAAAATGACCTCCAGTTGACCTCATTTAATTTTCTGTTTTCATCAAGAGGAGATGGGAGACGACATTATGTTTTAAAATTCAATGGAAATGGAGATACAGATAGATTAGTGATATTATTGACATTTCAACTCTTCCATCAAAAAAGTCAGATATAAAATAGGGCTGTCGATCAATCGCAGTTAACTCATGCAATTAACTCCAAAAAAAATCACGATTTAAAAAATTAATTGTGATTAATCACAGTTTTAATTGCACTGTTAAACAATGGAATACCAATTGAAATTTATTAAATATGTAGGATGTTTTTCGACATTTTCATATATATTGTATTCTGTGTTGTAACTGAAATCAAAGTGTATATTATTTTTAATACAAATATTTGCACTGTAAAATGATAAACAAAAGAAATAGTATTTTTCAATTCATCTCATACAAGTACTGTAGTGCAATCTCTTTGTTGCAAAAGTGCAACTTTCAAATCTAGATTTGTTTTGGTTAAATAACTACACTCAAAAACAAAACAATGTAATTCTTCAGAGCCTACAAGTCTATTCAGTCCTACTTCTTGTTCAACCAATCACTTAGACAAACAAGTTTGTTTATAAATACAGGAGATAATGCTGCCTTCTTCTTATTTACAATGTCACCAGGAAGTGAGAACAGACATTTGCATGGCACTTTGGTAGCTGGCATTGCAAGTGCCAGATATGCTAAACATTTGTATGCCCTTTCATGCTTTGGCCACCGTTCCAGAGGACATCCTGATGACGCTCATTAAAAATGTGACTGAACTCCTTTGGAGAGAATGGTATGTCCCCTGCTCTGTTTTAGCCGCATTCTGCCATATATTTCATGTTATAGCAGTCTCGGATGAGGACCTAGCACATGTTCATTTTAAGAACACTTTCACTCAGATTCCACAAAATGCAAGGAAGGTACCAATGTGAGATTTCTAAAGACAGCTACAGCACTCAACCCAAGATTTAAGAATCTGAAGTGCCATCCAAAATCTGAGAGGGATGAGGTGTGGAGCATGCTTTCAGAAGTCTGAAAAGAGCAACACTCCAATGTGGAAACTACAGAACCTGAGACACCAAAAAAGAAAATCAACCTTCTGCTGGTGGCATCTGACTCAGATAATCAAAAAGGAACATGTGTCGGTTCACAGTGCTTTCGATTGTTATCGAGCAGAACCCATCATCAGTATGGACGCATGTCCCCTGGAATGGTGGTTGAAGCATGAAGGGGCATATGAATGTTTAGTGCATCTGGCACATAAATATCTTGGGATGCCAGCTACAAGAGTGCCATGCAAACACCTGTTCTCACTTTTGGGTGGCATTGTAAACAAGAAGCAGGCAACATTATCTCCTGCAAATGTAAACAAACTTGTTTGTCTGAACGATTGGCTGAACAAGAAGTAGGACTGAGTGAACTGATAGGCTCTAAAATTTTACATTGTTTTATTTTTAATGCATTTTTTTACATAATTCTACATTTGTAAGTTCAACTTTCATGATAAAGAGATTGCACTACAGTACTTGTATTAGGTGAACTGAAAAATACTATTTATTTTGCTTTTTTTACAGTGCAAATACTTATAATCAAAAATAAATATAACATGAGCATTATACATTTTGTATTCTGTGTTGTAATGGAAATCAATATATTTTAAAATGTAGAAAACATCCAAAAATATTTAAATAAATGGTATTCTATTATTAACAGTGAGATTAATCGCGATTAATTTTTTTAATCAAGCAATTACTTGTGATTAATTTTTTAATCACTTGACAGCCGTAATATAAAATAAAACTAATGTGAAAGAAGATTAGTGGAAACATTCACCTGCATCTTGTTGAACAATCTTTTCCATGTTTAAACTCTAGGGGCCCAATCCCAAGGTCTCTTATTCAATTTTTACCCAAGCAAACTCCAGTGCAAGTTACGACTCAAGCACACCATGTATACTGTATGCAGTAGTACAAAGTGCTATATGATACATATAAGGATATGAGAAAAATTGCAGGTTGTACATAAATCACAACAATAAACACATTATTTATATAGCCCTCTTGGAGAATTATACAGCTTTAGGCACATACGATCTGGGGTGACCACGTCAGCACCTTAACAACAAGACAATTGTTCCTGCTTTCACCAGGTTCCTTCTCCACCAAATTAAGTTCCAGCTTCTCACCTTTGAGTCTGAGTCTCCATATTTACCCAACCTTCATTCTTGTCATTACATGGTCGTTTCCTCCAATCAATCAATGATGAAAATCTTGACTTGCAGTTTTCCACTTCTCACACAACCAATGCTTTTCTTTTCTTCCACACTGCTCCTTATGCAAAGTTTCCCTCTTGAGCGGGTCCCAAAGGCCATCAACCTCTTCACAGCCAAGACCCTCTTGAAAACCCAGTTCTATCATGATATCTACAATAAATTCGCTGACTAACTAATGGTGCAAGGCTGAGGACCATTGTTAAAAATCATCATGAAGACATGGCTATTCACCACCTTGACAACTTTACTTCCTGCAGCACATGGATGTTCCTTGGGTCATCAAAAGCATGATGAGGCAAACACACACTTCAGTGGGTCTAGTCACATGCCTAAAGTTAAGTGTATCAGAGAGACAAGGTGGGTGAGGTAATATCTTTGATTGGGCCAACTTTTGTTGGTGAAAGAGAAAAGTTAAGTATGTGCATTAGTGTTTGCAAGATCAGACTTGCCAAATCCTCCTTTTCTTACTCATATGAGTAGCCTCACTGCATTCAAGGACCTGAGCAGTCTATCTGAATTTTTAAAAGGTTTGATCTTGTTCAGAAAGCTATAGGTGGACTATTATGTACCAGACAATTTGTCTGACTACTTGCTACTCTTACTAAAATAAATAGTTATACATACTTGCTCTCCAAATTTACAATACATTAGCATATGAATATTCATATGCATTGACAAACAAAACAAAAAGATGCCATATACATCATGTTAGGGCCATTTTGTTTTTAAGTAAATATAATCTATTGGTAGATTGCTAGTTAAATTTTAACAGTAATTACTCTGGTGAATAAAATATGCAATAATTACATGTTGATATAAATTACTTGGTAATTATACTTAAAGCTACCAAGTAATTTAAAAATTAATTATTAAGTTACTTTTAGTAAGATCTGATAACCATGCTGCCTAAAAGACTGTAAATTGTCATTTCCAAGACTGTTCTTTTGAAATTTGAAAATTTGAAGTAGATTTGCATCTGTGAACACCCAGTTGTCATTAGCTGACCCTCTTTTGGATGGGAAAATGTTTTCTGGCAGCAAAATATCTCTATCACTGCATTTTTGTTCTAGACATTCTTTGTAAAACTCATTACTGTGCAAATGATATCCCAATTATTAGTTTGAATTATCAAAGTTCTGTAATAACCTGAGATTGAATTGGATTTATATGGTCCTAAACCAAGTGTTGAGGTCTTCCTGGAATATATACACATGCATCTTTGCACATTCATTTATGCCTGCAGGGTATCAAGTCTGCAAATATATTGGATGTCTGCATATGAAATAACTCCTAATAACAATCACCAAAACTCATGAGCTCCCTGCCCTGCTTAATCCAGCTTTTAAATCCTATTTTAAGGCATTTATTAAGAGAATTAATCTGTGTTTACTGTGCTATATTATACAATTAGCAGTTCTCTATCCCAGCTATGCACTCAATGCTGAACATCTTTTTAAAAAATCCCTACTTTTCAGTACGTTTTTGCAATATGAACAGCAGATTTTTCCTCAAGGACATTCAGTATTTACCAAATAACTGGAAGAAAAGAAAATATGCTTGAAAATACATAGTATATTAAGCCCTGTCACCTATTCTCCAAAAGGCTGAGTTTAATTACAATTTTGCTTTCCATTCCCAGCTCTGTGCGAGATTAATAGAGATGAGGAGGAGAAATTATGGGGAAGCATTGATCTCCCAGGCCAGGGCAAGTAGAGGGAGCCTGTCCTCTGCTTTTGGAAGAGGAGGGACCATGTCAACAGGTGAGGGAATATCCACATGGGTACTGGCATACCAATTTTATCACTTTTCAGCTCTATACACTGTGTATGAGGTGAGTAACTATTATCTCACAATTTTTTAGATTATTTTCCTTTGGCTATACAGTGCAACATGTTCTTTGGCATCTTTACATGGCCTCTAGTATGATCTTATAATCAGAAATGAATCTTGTATTTTGTAAGGTATTCTCATGTAGCTAAAGGCATTTTTTGCTAAATAGTAAGACTGTACTAAATCAAGTTCCACCATATCATAAAGAGTAAGAAAGAAAGAGTAAGGAGGCAGTATTATATATAACATTTTTGTATCTTTTAAGAGTGTTTAACTCGCGGTCATTTTCACTTTCTACAGTCTTCACTTTTTTTGGAAACACAATAAAATATTCATCAAATCATTTGTGCAATTATACCATAGAATTAATTGATATGCATTAAGTGTGTGGTCTAGCAAAAAATATATCCATACAGATTCAGGCATTTTCTCTGATCACTCTTTCAGTTTCTATTGGGATTTTACTTACAATGTCAAAAACTACCAAACCCAGAGTGCAGGATAAGAACCTGTCTTTTAACATTTTCTCTAAGATTAAACTCTCATTGACTTCAATGGAGTTTGAATCAGGCACATGTGCCAAGGCTTTCATGAAAGGACAATATAAATTGTAATAGTTAGGCACAACACAGTATAGAATTTTATTTTGCATTTCTCTGGGGTTTGTTATTTCGAGCCACAACCATATGCCTATATTTGTAGTTATGTGTGGAGTTTTAATGGCTTAATGTTCATTAAAGTCAATGGGAATCATGCATCTTACTTACCCTGTGAAAATCATTTAAAAAACAAGGGATATTGTCCAGCTATATCGAAAGAAGGACAAGAGAGACCTGATTTGGATTTAATCAGGCTGCAACTTTATTATTAGATGTCTGGCATTACCCAGCAGATAAAAGTGTACAGTGCAGGTAACCCCCTGTTTATTCCATAATTACTCAGGGAGCTTCCCCCAGCGCCCCCTCTTTTTCCATCCAGGTCCCTCCAGCAAATCCATTGCCGGGACCTTACCATCCATGCCCCCCTCAGAGGAGGGGTAAGGTGGGCTATAAGAAAGGGTGTTGGCTCCCTGCCGTTCCAAACATAGGAGCCCCAAGCCCCACATCATTTTTCCTTTAACCAGCACCTCCTTTTTAAGTCCTTTACCAGGCTATTTATCTGGTCACTGGATACCTTCCCTATGGAGTACCTGCACTGGACATCTGCCTCACATTTACAAAATAAGTTGAGACATATAGCCGACCACCTTTTGTGCTCATCATAATAGATTTTCCCTGACACCCGCTGTGGGAAAGGTGAAAAAAAACCACTCCACCAAAGCCAATATGATGGTGAGGGAAAAATTCCTTCCCAGCCCCCCTAAAAAGGAGCGACTAGCACAATGCCCACAGCAGGTTCAAACCCTACCTGATAACCACACCTCAATGAGAGGGAGGGTGGATGCTGCCTTGCCTGCTGTGTGGAGAAAGGGGTTTCCAATGTCAGGGCTTGCACCGTTATAGCTTTCCATCCTTACATTCCCAGGGGGTGAGTCAGCGCTGCAAAGCTGACCACCGCCCACCTTTTGCAGCAGTTTCTGACCTTGTTCCCTCACAAACACACACACAACCCCCACTTTAGTTGAAGTGTGGTTAATGTTGTTATAATTTCTTTTTGTTGTATGAACTTACCTAGTTTTTAGTGTTTAAGAAATCTATAACTTGAGGAACATATCAAGCTGACAATGTCAGAAATTGAGGTTCTCTTTATCCATAGACTCGATATAGCAAAGAAAAGCATAAGATAAATATTCTTGCACTGCTCTATCAACATCCTTCAGTCCTCTGTTAGAAAGACCACAATTTATGAGGCTAGTTCAGTCTTCAACTCCAAACGAATTTAGTCACTGGGCTCTATTGACACTAGCCGTAAGGATTAGTGCCAAAGATGAGGCTGGGTTTTGTCATGTGACCTGTCCAACAGGGAACTGGACTGAGACCACCAACTTGTTTCACATAAACCACTGAATAGGCATTAGATGTAGTTTAGAACATTGTCACTACTGCCCGGTTCTGAAAATGAATTTATTTTATTATTTTCTAAATTTGTCATTGGTAAGCATCTGTGACACTGTACAATATTAGAAGAGTAATTAAAATAACACTGCCAGTGCAAATTGCAGAGAGTTGGCTCTGTACAAAGAAGCAAGCAGACAGCTGCATTTTATGGCAAATTCTGCATCAGTTTCTGGAAACATTATGTAGGAGCAAACACAAATAATATAAAGATAATGACAGTATGGATTACTAAAATATGGTCACATGAAAAAAAAATGTTTTTTCATGGACTTCCTGGCTAAAATAGTAACTCAGAGTACCTCCAAGTTCTAGACTTGTGTCACAAGTGACAGCCTGAAAGGTAGGGATGCATATGTGCCTTGGAAGTGCTCTGAAGAACTGTCCCCAAGCTATGGTCATTACCTATGCCAGGCTAAACTAAAGTCAGCTGTCTCTTATCCAAACAAAAATACACCTCTACCCCGATATAACGCTGTCCTTGGGAGCCAAAAAATCTTACTGCGTTATAGGTGAAACTGCGTTATATCGAACTTGCTTTGATCCGCCGGAGTGCGCAGCCCCGCCACCCCGGAGCACTGCTTTACCGCATTATATCTGAATTTGTGTTACATTGGGTTGCGTTATATTGGGGTAGAGGTGTATTGTCTGACTCTCAGACAGCCAGGATACAATGCACAACAGGTTAACAGTACAAGCTGTGTTGCTCCCCAGGCTCCCATGAAGGCTGCCACATAGCCAATGAGTCCCAGAAGCTCAGACCATTACATTTTTGAAACATTTCATTTTGGTTCTTTCAAAAATGAATTTTTTGAGAATGCCAGTCTGCATTTTTGCATATTTGACATTTCATACTGACACTGATTTTTTTTTTTAACATGCAAAATGTTTCACGGGATGTAGATTCCCATTTCTGCACATCTCTGGGATTCATGATCCTTGATAGACCAGTGAAAAGAAGCTTGACCTAATGCCCTTTTGTGGATAAAGAGGACATCTATTTCCATCCTGGCAATCCTGGAGCTATGACCTCACTGGCCAACAAATACACTGTCTGTCTTGCACATTAGGAATGTGCTGAAGTCTTCCATTTGGCAACATTACCACTGAATGAGACAACAGTTCTCACTTTTTCATGAAGAAGTTTGTAAAGTACTCAAATTACCTGTAAGCTAACCGAATTCTGATACAAATTATTATAAGTAAGGTAGCAAAAAGGAGTAGCATCCTCAAAATAACTATTCTTAGGTCTTATATAGCAGTTTTCATCCCCAGAATTTAAAGCACTTTCCAAAGAAAGGTAAACATCATTATGCTCATTTTACAGAAGAGGGAAATGAATCAAAGACAGGATAAGTGACTTGTTAATGTTCACTATTAAACCCAAGAATGGAGTCCTCATCTCCTGACTCCATGGTGAGTGCTCTAGCCACTGGAACACACTATCATTTTTGAGGGAAAACGTCTCGTTAGATAAAACACTACGATCATCCCACTTCTCTGAGGCAGACTCTCTATGATGTTCTGCAGTAGCAAAAATGCAAGTGAGATGAACTGAGCCTTCATATCAGTCAGTCCAATACCAATTATAAATGCAAACAAGATCAGAAGGCATTAGGATTGGTGACCAAAAGGTAAAATACCTGTTGTTGTGTGAGGACATAAGCACAAAAGAGTCATGTCTTAAACAGTAACTAGAGAGCTCCCTGACTGGGAAGTCCCTCTTTTTATTAAGCTCTCCCTGCAACACTTCCTGATTTCTCCACAAGGCAGTTCAGCTCTACACCAGCCCTTGCTCAGTCCAGAGGCAAAATGCCACAGCTTGGCCCTAAGATAGGAGCTAGTGAGGAACAGTCAAACCTAGAAGAGTCCTATCTAAAGATAACACATGAAGGCAAGCAACTGAATATTGGGAAAAGGTACAACTACTCATATACAAATGCTAAAAGTCTAAATACTAAGATAGGTGAACTAGATTGCCTGACATTAAATGAGGATATTGTTATAATAGGCATCATGGAAATGCAGTGAAACGAGGGAAAACAATGGTAATACAGTAATACCAGCATACAAAATATATAGCAATGACAGAATAGATTGCACTTGTGGAAGAGAGGCACTATATGTGAAAGAAAGTCAAAGGAAGTAAAAAATATTAAATGAATCCAACTGTACCGTAGAATTTCTGTAGATAGAAATCTCTCTATGCATTATTACACTCAGTGATTTCATCCTGGTCAGATGGTTGGTAGTATATTCCTTCTGCTATTCTCTTATTCTCAAACATAGAATTTTCTGAATAAGAGAATAGCATAAGGAATATACTACCAACCACCTGACCAGGATGGAAACACTGAGTGTAAAAATGCATAGAGAGATTAGAGTGGTTATAAAAGCAGAAAACACAGTCAAAATGTGGAATTTCAACTATCCTCATTTTGACTGGGTATATTTCACCTCAGGGTGGGATGCAGAGATAAAATTTCTAGACACCATAAATGATTGCTTCTTGGTGCAGCTAGTCCTGGAACCCACCAGGGGAGAGGCAATTCTTGATTTAGTCCTAGAGCGGAGCACAGGATCCAGTCCAAGAGGTGAATATGGCTGAACTGCTCAATAACAGCGACCATACTGTAATTAAATTTAACATCCATGTAGGGAGGAAAATGCCAAAGAAACCACCACAGTAACATTTAACTTAAAAAAGGGAATGACACAACAATGAAGGAGCTAGTTATATGGTAATTAAAAGGGACAGATACAAATAGCCTGCAAATTCATGAAGACTGTTTAAAAAAACATAGAGGCTCAAACTAAATGTATACATCCAAATAAAGATAATAATTAAAAAAGAGTAAGAAGACCAAAAAATGCCACTGCGGCTAGACAATGGAGTAAAAGAGGCAGTTAAAAATTGGAAGTCAAATCCTACTGAGGAAAATAGAAAGAAGCAAAAACTGTGGCAAGACAAGGCCAAAGCAGAATTTGAAGAGCAACTAGCTAAAGACATGGAAACCAAACAACAATTTGTTTTCAATCATCAGAAGCAGAAACATTGCCAAACAGTCAGTGGGGTCACTGGAACATCAAGGTGCTAAAGCAGCGCTCCAGGAAGACAGGACCATTATGGAGAAGCTAAATTAATTATTTTCATCGGCCTTCACATGTGGGGGAGATCCCCACACCTCAGCCTCTCTTTTTAGGTGACAAATCTGAGGAACTGTCCCAGACTTATTAGTCAGTGGAGGAGATTGATAAATTAAATTGATAAATTAAATAATAATAAGTCATCAGGGTCAGATTGTATTCACCCAAGTACTCTGAAGGAACTCAAATATGACTTTGTAGAACTATTAACAGTGGTATGCAACCTATTGCTTAAATCAGCCTCTGAACCAGACAACTGGAGGTAGCTAATGCAATGCCGATTTTTAAAAAAGGCTCCAGAAGTAATCCTGGCACTTACCAGCCACTAAGGTTAACTTCAGTACCAGTAAAATAATTCAAACTATAGTAAAGATGACAATTATCAGGCATTTAGATAAACATGATATGTTCGACTAAATTCAACACAGCTTTTGTAAAGAGAAATCATGCATCACTAATCTATTCAAACTCTTTGAGAGTATCAACAAGTGTGTGCACAAGGGTGATCAAGTGCATATATACTTGGGCTTTCAGAAAGCCTTTGACAAGGTCCTTAGCCAAAGGCTCTTAAACAAAGTAAGCAGTCATGCTTTAAGAGGGAACGTCCTTTCATGGATCAACAATTGGTTAAAATATAGGAAACATAGGGTAGGAATAAATTGTCAGTTTTATAACTCACTCAGAGAGATCAATAGTGGGGTCCCCCCAAAATCTGTACTGGGACCGATATTGGTCAATCTATTCATAAATTATCTGAAAAAGTCAGTAAACAGTGTTCTGGCAAAATTGCAAATGGTACAAAATTACTCAAGACATTTAAGTCCAAAACTGACTGAGAAGAGTTACAAAGAGATCTCACTAAACTCAGTGAATGGGCAACAAAATGGCAGATGAAATTCAATGTTCATGAATTCAAAGTAATGCACACTGGAAAACATAATCCCAATTATACATAAAAAGATGGAGTCTAAATTAACTGATTCCACTCAAGAAAGAGATCTTGTAGTCATCGTGGATAGTTCTCTGAAAACATCGCTTAATGTGTAGTGGCAGTCAGAAAAGCTACCAGTATGTTAGGGACCATTAGGAAAAAGATAGATAATAAAATGGAAAATATCATAATGCCTCTATATAAATCCATGGCGCGTCCACACCTTGACTACTACATCCAATTGTGATCATCCCATCTCAAAAAGGAAAAGTTCAAAGAAGAGTAACAAAAATGATTAGGGGGATGCAACAGCTTCCATATGAAGAGAAATAAAAAATAATGGGATTGTTCATCTTAGAAGAGAGATGACTAAGTAGAGAATATGATAGAGGTCTACAAAATCATGAATTGTAAGGAGAAAGTGAATAAGGAAGGATTATTTACCTCTTCACATAATATAAGAACTAAGTGTTACTGATTAAATTAATAGGCAGTAGGTTTAAAAGAAACAAAAGAAATTACTTCTTCACACAGCACAGAGTCAATTGGTGGAATTTGTTGCCAAGGGATGTTGTTAAGGCCAAAACTATAATTGGTTTAAAAAAAGAATGAGATATTAGCCAAAATAGTCAGGGACACAACCACATGCTTTAGGTGTCCCTAAATCTCTAATTACCAGAAACTGTGACTGGACGACCAGGGATGGATCATTTGAAAATTGCCCTATTCTGTTCATTCCCCCTGAACATCTACCACTGATCACAGTGGGGAGACAGGGTACTGGGCTAGATGGACTATTGGCTTGACCCAGTATGGGCGTTCTTATGTTCCTGATAATATCAAAGCAGCACACGTTTGCTTGACACTGTACTAACTGAGCTGCACATCTCATTAAAAAAACATCATTGTGGTGCCTGGGAGTGTCCTCTATCATTGCAATTACAGTTAAAGTTTCACCTTTGAGCAATTACTATATATTCTCCATCCCTGGCCTTACCGTGGGCTCAGACAGGAACAGGGGCTACAGCTGGGAAAAAGTGCATCAGAATTTGCAAATGTCTCACTGAAACACAAAACAAAATCTTCAAAAACCAACCTTAACATCAGAAAACTGAAGGGGGTGGAGGGGAGAAGACAAATCCTCTGATGGTGAAATCAGTTTTTTAAAAGCATGTCCTTTTCCCTTGCAAATACAAAGCCATCACAATGTGTACCATTAATGAATGGCCTCCCATCCAAACAGCAGCAGCAAAGGCAGGAATTAAATTCTTCTACGTCCCATTCATCTCACTGAAGTATGAACTTCAAAATTTGATTGGAACCCAAATGCTGGATGAACAACCCACCATGCACAGCAGAATTAACATTTCTATTGCAAATTTTCCATTTCCTGGCTTTTTATCATTTTTACCATGCAGCCTTCTATAATTTACATGGTAACTGAGCACAACCTTATTATTAATTATTTGTATTGAGGAAATACGTAGGAGCTAGAGGCATGGAACAGAACCCCATTGTGCTAGACTCTGTACAAACACAGAATAAAAAAGATGGTCCCTGCCTTGTACAGCTTACAATCTACATAATATTGCATTTTATAGATGGTAGTGGGGTGTTGTATTTATTCTATATTAAGCCTTTTGGGTCAGAAATAGCCAGGAATGAGGTAGATAGGGAAAAGATATTCCTTTAGAAGACAAGTATTCTGGGAAATACTGAACAGTGGGTTAAGGAGTGGAGTTAATGAGGAATAATCAGTGGTATGCTTGCTAACTATTTGTAGGCCTTGACCTTTCCTTTTAAAAGTTCTAATCACTCAGTTGAGAGTATTCTTAAACTGAAATAGTAACCATGAGAGTAAATCTGTTTATGCAAGCATACTTTATCTCTATACAAGAAAAGGACAGTAGAGAATGAAGGGTACATTTTTGAAAGCACATAAGTCACTTAGGAATCATAGAATATCAGGGCTGGAAGGGACTTCACGAGGTCATCCAGTCCAACCCCCTGCTTAAAGCAGGGCCAATCCCCAGGCAGATTTTTGCCCCAGTTCCCTAAATGGCCCCCTCAAGGATTGAGCTCACAACTTTGGGATTAGTAGGCCAATGCTCAAACCACTGAGCTCTCCCTCCCCCTGAGGGCCCTCAGTCTGGTTTGCAAAAGTGACTTAGGTTCAGATTTTCAAAGATATTTAGGCACCTTTAAATTGCCAGTAGGTGCCTAGTTGGATTTTCAAAAGCACTTAAACAGATTGTGAACCTAAATTTAATTGAACTCAATGGGAGTTAGATGCCTAATCTGTTTAGGTGCTTTTGAAAATCCCACAAGGTCTTTAATACATTTAGAAATCTGGCACTAAGACAGTCAACAAAAATGTAACTAACTTGCAAAATCTAACTGATTTAGGAGCCTAACACTAATCCTCAAAACAGAGTTAGGCATTTGAGAACCACAGTCCCATTAACCGTCAGTGAGATTTAGGCTCTTAAGTGCATAAATCACTTCTGAAAATGAGTTTGAGGCTCCTAAAGCAGCTAGGCATGTCAACACTGAGCACAACAATGCCTAAATACTTCTAAAAATCTGGGCCTAAATGCCTAAATCACATTTGAAAATGAGATTTATGATCTTACGTCACTTAGATGTTTTTGAAAAATATTACCCATATAAATCATGTGCAATTTTAACAATACTTATGTTAAGAGCTAGAGGCCTCCTCCGTTCCAAAAAGCTCAGTCAGATCATTTTCCTGTTCTATTTTCCATTTCTGGACCCTGAACTCTCTATGTAGTTCGTAAAAAATACAACTAATATCTGGAGTCACTCATCTATTCTATTGCTTTTTGAACTCTCCTGTAAATTATGCTGTGAAATAGATTTTTTTTTAGTTTTATTAAAAAAGTTTTAAAAGATTTTTTTCCAGGAGGAGACATCTGTGCTAAGCTTCATCCTATAAAGAAGTTTTACAGATAGGTCATACACCACTGGAAATAAGAGCTTTTAACAGAAATGCTGACAGGCCCCAAACTTTTAGAAGCTCTAGTGAGCACCACTCTAATCATGTTCTCCCAGAGGATGGAAAAAAAACTTTCTTCAAAGTAAATTGTAGACTGGAAAATTGTTGTTTTGTCACATGAAGCTCTGGATGTACTGTAAAGAAATGTACAGTAAGGAGGAAATACCCAGTTGCTATAGAAACTAGCATTTTTTAAAAAGGGGATTTGAAAAAGATTATTGCTTTCAATCTATAGCTTTATGCAGCATTTCCTAAACTTCTCTAGTTATGCTGTGTGATATAATTTTTCCACCAAATAGCTGGCATATATCTCCATTGTAGTCAATAGAACTAAGTTGATTTACACCAGACAATGGTTTCCCCCCAAGTTTCCCTTATATTTTTCTGAACATTAAAAATGTTACATAACATTAAGAACAATAAAGCACAGACTTTAAATATGGAAAATTGAATCTCTTTTACAGTCTTTGTTTAAGAAAGAGTCAATTAGTTTTAAAAAACTTTTCAAAAGCTGTCAAGATCATCTTGCCCTTTGTATGAAATGATGTGCATTTGATAGACTAATTTGACAGAAAAGAAAACAGAAGACATTGCATTGTATTTTGTGGAAACTATTTATATATTTATTGAATTTCAGCTGCCATCATTTGTATCTTGTCTAGAGAAAAAATAAGTATAAAACTGATCCTAGACAAATTAATCAATTTTTGTCCATGTCCATCTCAACCTAAAGTTGTCAGAAAACAGAGAACCCAAAATTCCATTTGTATTAGTTTTAAATAAGAAAAAAAAATAGATTAGATAATCATGTTTTGCAGAAGAATGGTAACACGAAGGCAACAAGAAAGACAGACCAGTAAAAGGTCATGGATGGTATTTTTCTATTTCAACCTCTGCAATAGACGTGACAATTTTCCTGTGATCTACTGATTATTGCTACAGTGCAGCTGCAGTACCATAGGGTTGGCAGTTTTGTTTTGTACCTCAGTGAGAAAGCAAGCAACTTTTAAAAAATCCACTTTTTTCACCCAGGTCTTCTCAGAAGCTTTTTAATAAGTAAAAAGCAGATAACCTAGGAGGCTTTTATTGTGTACTCTCTTCTGTTAGGAATATGGGATTTCAAACTTCTTTTGTGTGTGTATTGTTCTATATTCCCTCTAACCTCCCTATTTCCATCCTATCCTTGAAAGACTCCCACTGACTTTAATGGACTTTGGATCAGTCCTTATGTGAGCTTCTGTATTAGTCACCTAATATATTAGTGGGTTTTAAATGCACATATTTAACATTGAAAATGCATATTCACAATCAATTACAGTACATATATTTGACTGAATCATGCCATCTAGTTTCAAAGTTTCACTTGGATTATCAGGTTTGAATACAGTGGAACTGGACTAAACTGGAGTCCTAGTATTTATAATTCCTATTCCCTGCCCACCAATATTTAATCAATCACTAGCAATTAGTTGGGTGACTAGACAAATACCTGCCCTGTAAAGGATCTATAGATACCCTAGCTGCCTGCATACTGTAGCCAAAAACAGCCAAGTTTATATGGTCACAATAACTCTTTTTGTTTTCCCCCTCACAGTGTACAAGATGATAATATACAATGATTGCTTTTAAAAGATTTTCCAGTTGCCTTTCTGTAGGTATTTGGAGCCAAAGCATCCCAGCACTTAGGAGCCATGTTGTCACAAACCCTCTTCCTTGTAGCTATGCATTATATACGCTCTCTGAAGATGGCAGAAGCTATGAATGCTATGAACAATGAGTGGCATTAACTTTCTCACTGATTTCTGCCTCAAGGTTGCTGAGTTGCCAAGGAAACAAGTTTCATAGAATGGCCAGTTATTGGCTGTGCCATTTGTTCCTCTGGCTCATTTCCTATCCCCTAATCCCTAGAACCCCACTCATGTGGAACGTGCAAAGAGGGGCTGGTTCGTTGAAGGGAATAAAGGCTGCAACAGAACCACCACTCTCCTATCCATGTAGCTTGAGTCATTTCCCCCATGACTTTGTTTTTTGTTGCCCCCCCACACACACAAGTGGAGAGGAGCACTTGAGACAGCGAGTTTAAAATTATAATGAATAACCAGCCCGCTGTTGTATTTTTCTTATCTCCAGAAAGAAATGTATTTAATTTTCATGCTAAATATTGAATAAAATTACCCCACATGGCTAAAGTTAAAATAAAAAGCATTTGACTTTTCCCCTAGTAAACGTCAGGAAGTCCCAAGGTCAGACAAAATAGTTAATAGTAATATGTAGCTCTTCTACTGGAGCAATTTAAATGAACTTCAGTGCCAACCTTTTAGCAATCCCTTGTTAATATTAGAGAACAATTTCCATTACTTACAGTCAGTACAGACTCCACATAGTCATTCTGGAACATTCAAGACAGCACACAAGACCAACCATTGAAGAGCACAAGAAGAACGAATTCAATGTGTATTTTGGCCACAGACAATTAAAATTTGTAATTTCTCAGGCTGCCAATCATCTCCTTCAGTCCTGTTTATTCACTGCTTTAAGGTTTTAATTCTGATTGCATACTCTTGTATTCCAATTATCTGTTTTATTTTACTTATTTTTTTCCCTATCCACATTATCACCCCTCACTGGACATAAATATATGATTATTATGCTATTAGAAAAAGGTACATGCACTGCTCATCAAAGAATAATGGGAGATGCATAATAAATGAAACATTTTCTCATTCCTGTTGTGTGGTTTCTAGTATTCAGTATTGTAGATACTTCTGATTATTAGCTGTGTGTTGCAGTTCCTATAGTGAGCTGCGTGCAAAGCTTCTGATAGGGAGAAAAGTGTTTAGGTACTGTAACTATGCAAAAGAGTGAGAAGACACAGCATTGATACAACTAGCAAGTTGCAAATAAAAATAAAAAGCTCTCAAGAAATAAAGGATGTAGTAATTTTAGATATACCAGGAAAAAAACAGCTGTGGGAAGTTAGCACATATATTCATTAAGACAAATGTATTTCTTTACAGTAGCACCTTAAAGGCTATTACATATATCTTCTAGATGGAGTGTCTTATACATAAATTATTTCCATAATACACTAAATAGGATGAATTTAAAGATATCTTAAATTATAATAAGGCATAAAACTGGAAATGCCAACAGGATAAAATGTTCCAAAAGTTAGATGTAGCAAGCTTGCCATCTATTGATCAACACTAGATATCTTTGTCTGCAAGAAGCTTTTGTATATGATAATATTTGGTATGAAATTCCCTTTGTCTGATGAATCAAAATATTATGTATTTACACAGGGCTGTATACAAAGCCCTTTTAACTTAATGGAAAGACTCCCATTGATTTCACTGAGTGGTAGATCCGGCCCAGGAAGAATTTCTGAATTGGGATTTATTGTGTATGAAGGAGAATTTTATTAAGAGGTGCACAATTTTGAAATAGTATTTGGAGAGCCCAAGAGGTTTTTATGCTTGAAAAGGGGTTTTCAGAAGTCAGTGAAGTTCTGATGAAATGAAAAACATTACATTACGAACAGATTGGCCAAAACAATACATACATAAATATAATCCTGCTTTGCCCAGTTCTCTTTCTGTTTCACAAAGAGATCTTCATTTTGTCCCCTACCATCTGCCAGTTTTGCCTGCAGACAAAGCTTGTCAGTGCATAGTGGGCAAGTACAGGAAATCCACATGTCTAATGTATTTGGTGCTGTATACCCTGCTGTTCCACTCAAATACTTTTAGATGTACAAGTTGAAAATTGCTGCTATATCATGTGCACAGCAGAAAAGTGGCTCACTCTACCCCTTTCAGCACTTTCCCTCCTCTCCACAGGAGAGTACCACTTATAATCATTATTATTTATTAATTATTATCATTATTTTATTCTTTATTGCCATTGATTTATTTCCTCCTTTGTAGGCTTACCAAGATAAGGATAACACCACATGCAAGTGGATGAACTGTGACCTTGAGCTACACAGTAATGGATTTAAAAAAAAAAAAAAAACTAGATCTTTACAATGATTCTGACATTGAGATCCTTATAATTTTCTATGCACTAACATGCATACAGTACATCAGAAACATCATACCTTAGCTGTTATGATGAATAGTGGGCACACATACTGTGTCCCTTACAGCACATAACACCAAATTGATTGATTAAAGTAAGATGGGGAGGACACCATGCGCTCTTTTCAAGTGCACAAGAAACCTGGACTACACTTCTCCATCAGTGCACCTCAAGTTTATGAAGGGCAGGTCTCAGCTGCAAGATTTTTAATCCATTACAATATTACACCATTGTCCTATTGTTGGGATGAATGGGTTTTGTTTTATGAAATCTTTCTTTTCCCTTCAATGGGCTTAACTTCCTGTCTCTTCATTTTCTTCCAATTTGATTCTGAGCTCATTTACACCAATGTAAAGCAGGAATAACTTCACAGACTTCACCAGTTTAAAGTCAACTCTATTTACATCAATGGAATGAATGTGTGCTGCTGGAGAACTTCCTTTAAATGAGACAACAAGATTCCCTGGCAATCTTGCTAAGAGGAAGCTGAAGTTGGAGGACAGGAGGTCCCAGAGCCAGTGTGGAGGCATCTGAGAGGAAGGGATTTAGCCACAGAAATTAATGGATATTGTAGGCTGAATCCCCCAGTGGGTGTTTGAAAATCTCACCAAGAGTCTCCACATGGATGGCACTAAGAAATCCGGCAGGTGTGAGATCTGTGCAGTTTTATCTGTTTAGTGATAAAGTAAAATTCAAATAATAATGAGCTGAGGAGAGAGAGAAACTCAGGAGACATATATACATACAATAAGACAAAGAGAGAGAGAGAGTAAGACTGGCTGAAATTTTTATGACAAATAGTAAATTTGCTGAAAAATGCATTTTGGGGGCATCAGAAATATTCTTGAATTTGGGTTGAATTCAGCAAATAGTTTTTACTGAAAGAAACTCCCCGAGAACCATACATTTTGGAAACGTTGAAATTGTTCATTTCCAAAAAATCAAAATAAACCATTTAAATATTTTTGTTTGGAAATGATATTTTCAAATTAGAAGGTCAATTCAAATAGACATTTTCAAAATAAAATGTTGAGTCAAGATGACATTTTTCTAAACAGAAAGTGTCAAATGTCATTTTGAATCAACATTTCATTTCAAAAATGTCTTTTTTGAGCTGACATTTGAAACGTTATTCATTTTGAGAAAAACAATTTTAAAAATCAGTTTTGGTTCAAAACTCACTGATTTTTTTTCAGATTTTTTTGGATTGGCCAACAAACTGAAGACTCAATTATTCCCTTATCTTTCTCTCTTTATGTACAATTGGACATTGCAGAGAAAGTTACTAAAAAGTGCAGCTTTACGATGATAGCAAAACACTGAGAGAGATAGCTAAGCTAGAACACTGAAGACAGAGATGGTATATATCTACAGTGTATAAATATGAGGCTGGGTAAATGTGCTTTCCAGTTCTCTTTAAAATTTTATTAACATTACACTACAGTAAACTTTTAGATTCATATCATTTTAATTTGCCTAATGACTCTAGAGCGTTGCATTCCAAATATACATATTCAAACCTATTCAGTAAAAACGTTTGCGCAGAAGTAGCTTTTTAAGCTTGCCTTAGCCTTATCCCATCTTAAAGTTGTTTCCTTCATGACACTGAGAATATTTTACAAAGGGATTTTCAAAACCTTGGACAATCTATTCCTATCTCTGAAAAAGAAAGAGACAAATTCAGACAGGGTGTAAGTGGGTGCAGCTTTCTTGAAGTATTCTTACGCCATATCTGATTTTGGCCCAGTGTGTCTTGAGTGCTAATACATTAGTCTTCAAATCAAACATGTCAAAGTACTTTGAATTTTTGAATTGATTTTGGGCAATGTGCTGTAAGTCAGGGAAAAGCAGCATTTGTCTGTGCTGGATTTTTTAATGGTACTACACTGTGAACCTTAATGGAATGGCATTAAAACATTAAAATATGTATTAAAATAGACTCCATTATGCTTGATCATAACATTCCACTTTTTATGTCTTCCACTATAAATTTTGTTCCTAAAACTTTCACGACTTATCTATTAAGAACAACTATAGCTCAGCTAGAGCAGGTAGTTTGAAATAAGTCAGTATTTTTACTTTCTTAAACATGATTTTTAAACATCTGCATTTAGCGGCCTTCATGTTTTCATTCAGGGCTGGCGTTAGGGAAAATGGCAACCTGGGTGAACTTGTATTTTGGTGCCCCGGCCCCTGCTGCCTCCCCAGGCTCCCCATCCATCCCACCATCACCTCTGGCCCCTGCTGCCTCCCTGGCCCTTCCCATCCCCTGGTCCCTGCTGCCTCCCCGGGCTCCCCACACATCCTCCTATCACCCCTGGCCCCCAATGCCTCCCGTGGGCACCCCACCCATCCCTCCATTGCCCCTGGGTCCCACTGTCTCCCCCCCATTGCCCTGAACTGCTTTCCACAGCCTCACACCCCAGGCCCGCCCCCCGCTCCTTGCCTCTTGACCATGGTGCTCCCCTGACCATGGCGCTCTGAGCAGTTGGCCACATTGCCTACCCATAAGGCCGGCCCTGTTTTCATTTCTTTCACATATAATTTGAAGGACTCATGGATGCTGCTGATACCTTTGCAATGCTATCCTGTTGTTGAGTGGGGAGGGTTTATACAGGGTCCCTTCCATGCCCCTCCAGCCTTATTCATAATGCGAAGTCCAGAATTTTATGTTAGGCCTGCTATGGTTTTGCAAATGTAGTGAGATCACATTTATTCAATACAGTGGGCCAAATTCACCACTGTGTGTTACACCAGTTTTACATTTCTTTATCTCCACTGATCAGAACAGAATGACAATGATATAAAAATAGAGTAACCGAGTAGTAAATTAGGGCAGTATGTGGGGTCACTGTGACATTACCCAAAGTACAATCTGGACTGTTGAACAGTTGTGTCTCCTCAATTCTCCAACCTGGGGTGCCTTTTACACTGCTTTACTATGAGAGCAACCACTCCTTCTCTGCTCACACACATCCTCCAACATATAAATTACTCCCAGCTATACTGTTTGAATGCTATGGCCAGCCATGCTTGAAATACACTACAGAGCAACAACATCAAATACCCAGTCCAAGATTTTCCCCAGAAATATGTGTCTTGTACTGCCCGGGACTCTCCTGGACAATACAAGCTTACATAAATTCCATCATTTTATAGAGAATGATATACACAAATCCTGTTATCTCAGATGGAGTTTCTCAAACACTTCAATCGAAACACACTGGTTTAGATAAAACTATAAAACAAGTTTATTAACTACAGAAAGATAGATTTTCAATTATTACAAGTAATGAGGCAGAATTGGTTACAATGAAATACTAGGTAAAAAGCAAGTAATACCTAACTTAACAAGTTAAGCGAGTTTAAAGCAAAAGTCTTTCTTACCACATGCCTCAGCAGTCTTCCTGGCTGAATTCCTTTCAGACAGGATCCCTTCCTCAGTCCAAAGCTCTTTTTTTATTCCTCACGTATTGTGGCTGCCATGGGTAGAGAGAAAGGGAGGAACAATTAGGTACAACTGTTCCCCATTCTTGTACCTTTCCTCTTCTTTGAGAGTCATCTCTAGCTGGTGTTCAGGAGACAGAAAGTCTGTGGGAATGGGAACCTCCAGCTGTTTCTTTGCCAAGATGTAAATTTCTCGTTTGCACCCTCTTTCCTGCCAAAGAATGGATGATTAACCAGGTTCAATTGATTTTGTTGACACCTGACAGAGGGGTCAGTTTGCTTTTTGTCTCTGAGGAACTGGTTTGTGGCTGCTTCCCCAGATCTGGCATATGTCTTAGTAACATCATAGAGTTCCTATTGAAAAGCCAGAAGGCAGGCAGGTATGTCAGCAACAAGAAGGTCAGGGAAAATGTGGGCCCCTTACTGAATAGTGGAGGTTGAGTGATAGAGGATGTGGAAAAAGCTAATGTACTCAATGTTTTTTTCGCCTCTGTCTTCACGAACAGGGTCAGCTCCCAGACTACTGCACTGGGCAGCACAGTATGGGGAGAAGGTGACCAGCCCTCTGTGGAGAAAGAAGTGGTTCGGGACTATTTAGAAAAGCTGGACAAGCACAAGTCCATGGGGCCAGATGCTCTGCATCCGAGGGTGCTAAAGGAGTTGGTGGATATGATTGGAGAGCCATTGGTAATTATCTTTGAAAACTCATGGCGATTGTGGGAGGTCCCAGGTGACTGGAAAAAGACTAATGTAGTGTCCATCTTTAAAAAAGGGAAGGAGAAGGATCCAGGAAACTACAGGCCAGTCAGCCTCACCTGTAAAAAATCATGGAGCAGGTCCTCAAGGAATAAATTCTGAAGCACTTAGAGGAGAGGAAAGTGATCAGGAACAGTCAGAATTGATTCACCAAGGGCAAGTCATGCCTGACTAACCTAATTGCCTTCTATGACAAGATAACTGGCTCTGTGGATGAGGGGAAAGCAGTGGATGTGTTATTCCTTGACTTTAGCAAAGCTTTTGATAAGGTCTCCCACAGTATTCTTGCCAGCAAGTTAAAGAAGTATGGGCTGGATGAATGGACTATAAGGTGGATAGAAAGCTGGCTAGATGGTTGGGCTCAATGGGTAGTGATCAATGGCTCCATGTCTAGTTGGCAGCCGGTATCAAGCGGAGTGCCTCAAGGGTCGGTCCTGGGGCCGGTTTTGTTCAATATCTTCATTAATGATCTGGAGGATGGCGTGGACTGCACCTTCAGCAAGTTTGCAGATGACACTAAACTGGGAGGAGTGGTAGATACGCTGGAGGGTAGGCATAGGATAAAGAGGGACCTAGACAAATTAGAGGAATGGGCCAAAAGAAATCTGATGAGGTTCAACAAGGACAACAAGGACAAGTGCAGAGTCCTGCACTTAGGAAGGAAGAATCCCATGCACTGCTACAGATTCGGGACCGAGTGGCTAGGCAGCATTTCTGCAGAAAAGGACCTAGGGGTTACGGTGGACAAGAAGCTGGATATGAGTCAAGCTGGATATGTTGCCAAGAAGGTTAATGGCATTTTGGGCTGTATAAGTAGGGGCATTGCCAGCAGATTGAGGGACTTGATCATTACCCTGTTCTCAGTGGTACCAGATGACAGAACAAGGAGTAATGGTCTAAAGTTCCAGTGGGGGAGGTTTAGGTTGGATATTAGGAAAAATCTTTTCACTAGGAGGGTGGTGAAGCACTGGATTGGGTTACCTAGGAAGGTGGGGGAATCTCCTTCCTTAGAGGTTTTTAAGGTCAGGCTTGACAAAGCCTGGCTGGGATGATTTAGTTGGGGATTAGGTGCTGCTTTGAGCAGGGGTTTGGACTAGATGACCTCCTGAGTCCTTTCCAACCCTGATATTCTATGATTCTAAGCCTGCCTGCATCTGAAAACATCATACAGTAGATTCATATAACTTTACATACAATGTTGACATGCATATTTTACCAGGACAATAATGATCAGTAAACCATGGGTTTTCAGATGATACCTTACAAGGCATAGTTTGTACAAAATTTATCAGAGTCTTGAAACAATTACAACTCTTTCAACTGACATATTTAGGATTTAAAAGTAGCACGTGAAAATCTGTCCTCTGAAGATATCTAGCATGTTTGAGAGTAAGAAACTTTAGATAAATCTGGATAAACTTTAAATAAACATAAATTAGACATTTTTAGCCAAATCTTTTGAGCAGAGGTGGACCTATGCCACAGAGTTTGGATTCAGGTCCCAATCTGAATTATACAAAAATTGTGGGGATTTATATCCAGGGTTTTGATTCAGTCTCTTGTATAGAGAGAGACCATTCCCAAAGTTCACTTCTGATTGTCTTCTAAATTCAGGGCTTGTTCAGCTCTCAAATGTTAATGTTTGTTTAAGCTGCATTGACTATGCCTCACTAGGAGTATAGCAGGTCCACTTGGGCCCCGCAAGGCAAGTGGGCAGGACATAGCTCAATTGTCTCCCACAGTATTGGGATGGCCTTGCCAGGCAATCTGTGGGCCTGGTGGCCAAGTTACAGTCCGCCATCCACCAGTGTTTCCCAGGTTTCCCTGGTCAGTCAGAGGAGGGGAGATAGTAGGTTAACCTGGACCCTCCTTCTCCCAGGAAGGGGTGAGGGGAATCTCAGTTCCCACTAGCTGGTCCAATAGGCTAAGCCAAAATGCTGAATATGAATCCCCTCAATAGACTAACCTTCCCATTCTCTCTTCAGTTTGGGGCATAGTCCCAACACTCAGCTTCTCATACCGTCTTAATAATTCAGACAATCAGTTGGGATTTCCCACCTCATTTTTCAGTCTCCAATTGCTCTCCTTTGTCAGGGAGAAGGCAGGAGGGGAGGGAGAAGAGGGACCCAGGCCATTAGCCTCCCACTCATGTCTTAACCAAAGTCTGAACCCTTCCCCTGTAGATCCCTCTTTCCAGAAGCTACAGTCTGGCTGCCTTCCTGCAAACAGTCTCTCAGTCACTCTCCCCCTGCTTGCTTGTCAAAACCGCCTTTTAAGTAGGCTCTCCATTTGGAACATGCTCTGCAAGAGGGTGAGGGTGAGGGGCAAGACCTTTTTGGCCTAATACTGTTCCGCAACTCCCTTAGCGGTGTGAGGTCTTTAAGCCTCAAGAGAGCAGAATCTTTTGATAAATATGAACAACTTTTACCCATTTTTCAGTGCACTGAGTTCAAACATGATTTTCTTCAAAACCAGGCAAGCATTTCCTCATGTCATCTATGTTCTTGACTCTTACTCCCAGTCTTGTTTACATTTCTTATTCCGAGGTAGTGATGCAGGGAAGGATCAAGCCTGTATGTAACTTTCACAGCCATCCTATAAGATGCCAGTGCCATAGAAGAGAGAGGTATTAGTATCCTATAACATCAGTGCCATCCATTGGGATTTGGAATTGATTTTATAGTTCTTAACTGCAGGTGATTCATTCAGCCTGTGGTCTTTCACACATCACTTAAAAATGTATCCAGTGCCCTACTGTTTAAATGTGAGCAGTGGCAGAAAAACAGGTTAGGCAGCAGCTTTTCAGGCAGCAGTAGCAGACGGTATATTATGACCTATATTATGAAGCTAACCAGCTGTTCTGCACTCATGGAGGGTTCTTTATTATCAGATACCGTGTAAAGTGAACAGTTAGTTTGCTTATAATTTCCAAAAAGAGGCTATGTGTATATGATGGAGAAACTGTATGTTCCTCTGATGGCATGTATCAACCCCACACCAGTCCTGAACACTACACCTGCCATAAAGGTTAAACCCAGAGGGAGACATTAAAAAGGGCTGAACCTGTCTCAGGTAAGGCCTGACCACTAGAGAGCAAATCTCTGGTTCTTACTCAGTGACAGAAGCCTAGCTGGAGTCAGACTGCTGAGCTGGACTGCTGGCAGATACAGCCTCCCAGAAGGATGGTACATCTGCAACAGGGATTCCAATGCAGTTGGGAAGGAAAGCAGAAGGAAGTGAGTCTGCCCAGGATTTCCCATGCTGGTGGAGGGTCCTGCAAGGAGACATTTGCTGGGTCAGGGACTGCACCATGAAGGGAGTGGGGAAAAAATGCTTCAGCAGAACCAGCTGGGTGGCAGAAATTGCTAAGCTCTGCAATGAGCTTGTGGAAGAGGCTTAGAGAAAGCAGAGCCAATATATTGTGAACCTGGGAAGAGGCTGAAGCAAAGGCCCACAACAGAGCAATGTAGCAAATGATTCAGGAAAGCAGAAAGGGGTCTGTGTAGCCAGAATTTGATTGCCTATTAAGGGTCCCTGGATTGGAACTCAGTGGAGAGGAAGAGCATGGGTTCCTCTACTAGTCCACCCAGTGAGTCTAGACTTAGATTGTGGGTCCAACATAAAGTTGAAGGACTATTAGTTATTGGACTACTGGTAGGGTTGCCTCCTTTCTAATTGATGCTAACCAGACACCTGAGGCCCCTCTCCTGCTCCACTTCTTCCCTCAAGGCCCACCCCCATCACTCATTCCTCTCCTCTTGTTACTCTCTTGATTGGCTCAAGGAGCCTGCCTGCGGCTAGAAGGTGGCTCTTGCTGAGCAGGGGTTGGGGCGGGTTAATGACCCAGCACCTCACCATGCCCTGCAGTAACCACACTTCTGGTTCAGATGACATTTAGTGTTGCCAGATCCCCTTTTCAACCAGACTTTCAGGTTGAAAACCGGGCACCTGGCAGCCCTAAATGGCACCCGGACACAGAAGCCAAAAAACAGATTGTCCGGGTAAAACCTGCATGGATGGCAACCCTAACTATTGGTTTATTCCCAAAAGGGTGGGACTCTCTGTGACCTGGCCAGAAGGCCATGTTGCAAGACGAAGCAGAACACCTCAGGGCTGGAATGGCTGTCAGTAGGGGCACTAAACAGAAAGAGCCTGCTATGTCACACCCCAGCCACCAGGTAGCATGCTGGCTAGGTGAGTCACATGCTTACCACTCCCAAATTTACAACAGTGCCAAATCCTTTCCCCCGCACTTAGGAGGTCTCCGGCAGGAGTCAGATGGTTGTGCTGCCTAGGACAGAGTGTGAGTGTGAGAGAGAGAGACTGCCAAGGCCCCATAATATCATACCCCTGCAAACTGTGGAGCTGTATTTGATGGGTATTTCTTGTTCCCAATATACTCCCAAAGTTTGGAAGTGGGAAGGGGCAGGTGAAACCATGCGTATCTGGTACCACTGGCCATTCTCATCCTCCTTCCTCCAGCAGGGGACTGTAACACTTGCAGGGGCTACAGCAATTTGGAGAATTCAAGAAGATTCCTTCCTCCTGTTCTCTTGTGGAGCTCCCCAAACACATTTCAGTTACTTGATCTATGTGCAGGAGTGAACATTTGGCCATAAATACAAACCCCCCAACCTAGTTTCCAGTGCATAATCTTCTATTTTGAATATTTTTTGCATCTAGACCTGCTGCTGGGGAAAGAGCCACAAGATAAAATTAGTTGCACATGCCAGAAAAAAATGAATAGGAATACAATCCAAACAGAGGTGACAGCTGAAAACATGTACAATAGTACCAACTTCTATACAACACTGTGACCAAGTTTCCAGTGTTAAATTCAGTACTAGCTTAGCTGTGGTGCGTTTTTCTTGACAGGGAGGAACATTTACTGGGAAACAAGTTTTCTTAATGCTTCCTATGATATATCTCCCAATTTTATTTAGAAATGCAGAGGAAAGGGAAAAAGAAAAGTAAATCTGACAGTTAAATATAGAAATGATCAGTGTGTTTTGGGTTGATAGAAAGGTCATAGCTGAAGGAAGCAGTACTTCTCAAATACGAAAGAGCCTGCACTGAAACCCAAATTGAATTCCAACCCCAAACAAGAACTGCCTTAATTAATACAGGACTGATCCTCAGCTGATGTAAGTCAATGTAACTCCATTAACTTCGTTGGAGCTACACTGATTTACACAACTAACTACCTGACCCATTGTACTCATCAGACATACACAGATGTTTGTTTTTGTTTTGTAAAACATATTGAGGTGAATACAAAGGATATAGAAAATGCACAAAGGCCAAAAATGTGTTGTGCTGCAGAGAGACTGCACAAGACATTTAATGGGGCTTAAGTGGTGCAAGAATCCTTTTGCTGGACTCTCGGCACTGATGTGAATGTACTCAAGGTTTGCAAGTTCTTTCTCCCAGCACTTCACAAAAAATAAAAACCTTTACCAAACTCTTGTGTAGAATATGTGATATTGCAGTATTTACTTGTGCTGGCTACTGTTGCTAAGGAAATTCTAAGTGCTGTTGGCTCATTTTAAATACTACTACTTTGCATTTTCTATTGTTCCATGGTTTCAAAGTGCTTTACAATTATTAATGAAATTAGCATCATAACATCCTTTTGGGGAAAAGCTTTCTGATTTTTTGTTTGTTTTTGAGAGTGTGGATTGCTTTATTTTACAAACAGGAAAACTAAGAAACAGATATGTCAATTGGTGTGTCTACAATCACATCGCCTCAATCACACAGATCATTCTCCTCTAGAGAACAAAGGAAAAGGTCTTGTTAATAACTACCTTTGTCTTATATGTGTAGTTTTTAAGATACCTCAATGTGGAATCCATTCATCTCAGTAAAAAGCCAGACCTGTTCGGGAAAATCCGGACGTATGGTAACCCTAATTTGAGATGTTCCTTCTGTAGTTTCAGCTTCAAAACTTGTGCTCATTTTCACCTCATGAGGAACAGAATGTTAAGGATGGAGATGTGAGGTGAAATATTAAAGGGTGTTTTTAAGTGAGTGAACTTCCCCGCACCACCTCAATGTAGATATATTTTTTTTACATTAACCCTTTTGCTGCTAGTCCACCATACCAATTCAGCCAGCAATGTTCATTGGAAATCAAAGTAAATTAGGTCATACTTGAGCAGCAGAGAAGGTGGAAATTCCTAAAACATCTGAAAGTACTAAAGGGATTAAAAATATCCCCCTACCTCCACTTAGCTTTGGATATTAAAAGTTTATAAAAGAATAATAGTTTTGGATGTAAAAAGCTTGACCACTGGGTAACTTGAGTTGTTCTCTACTGATGAGAAGATAGTATTGAACTGTACGGTTATAAAAAGACATGATGATATTGCTGTACTTTGCAATACCTTGGGATGCTTTTAACTATTCTCTATTGCCACATGATAAATCAAGAGAACAAGTAAAAAAGTTTTCAAACTACTGCAGCTTGAGGAACTGTGTATTAAGAATGGCCAAATTATCATAAGGGGTAAATCTGAGACTTTGGCACAACCTTCATCTTCCAGTAGTCTAGGAGGACATGGCACTGAATAACATGACCAGAGAAAGCATATGAGCATCTTTTTCTGCTTAAGTACAATTGTTTGATGCTATGATTGCTAGATTGTAGGTTACTATGATTGCTAGAAATGTACTAACTATTGCTCTGGTCACTATAGTCACAGCCAAGCTATATACAAAATCAGTTTATAATCATATGTTTTGAAAACAAGTTTTGTGGTACTGTTATGCCATTTCTACACTGATTTGTGGGGTGGGGAAACATGGATCTGATCCAGCCAACCCTTACTCACTGGAGAAACACTTTCTCAAGATAAGACACGATATGAGGCAAGGGAGAGAGAATTCTTGACTTTACAAGGTATTCACTATATTGCCACCCCCAAGCATTCAAAATCTTGCATCAGGATCCTTAATGCTCATGTATCAGCAAGGAGTTGAGAGAGAACAACAGTGTAATATCTACAAGGCCAATATAAAAAACACTGGACTTATCAAATTATATTTTTATTTCTATAATAACATAGGTGTACAGAGTGTTTTACAGATAAATTAAGGAGGTAGGTCCCTGCCTCAAGGACCTAATAATCTAAGTTAGAATTCTTAGATCTGAAGACCAAAAGGGACCATGAAGTTTAACCTCCTGCATAACAGAAGGCAAAGAACCTAAACTAATATTTAGGATAGGTGGAGCAAATTCAAATGTGTATGAAGAAAGCTGATCACATTTTTTTTTCCTGTGAAAATTTTCAAAGAAAGTGAACAATTTTCATTGTTATAGAAAGTTTTGTTTTGCTTTTTTCACAAAAAGCCTGTTGTGGATTTTTTCTTTTCTTCTCCCACTTTTTTACCTTACCATGGTGGTTAAAAAGTTGCTATAAAACATGGCTTTCAGTTAAAAAATAAATAAATAAATAAATAAAGTAAACTGTTCAATCAGTTTTGATTATCATTGTGATATTTTAAAACAAGAAAATGGATCAGTTTCAAACCCTGAAAACATTTGAAATTTTTACCATGTTTTCCTAATCTTTTTAAAAAAAATTCAACCACCTCCATTTTTAATGTTTAGATTGTATGTGGGCAAAGCATCCTTGATAGTCACTGCTTTTTATAACAAAACACACAGTTTAAACTCTCAGAATTCTTTGTTCACTGCTCAGCTATGGAAGCTGGTAAAGTGTTTATATCCAGCATCCATTGAGTAAGAGCTAGTAAAGACCAAAAAGCATTGCTCCCAAACAAATAACAAGGGCAAAACAATTGAAATCCAATATTGTCATTTTATTTTTCATGGATCAGGAGTAGTTTGGGGCAAATTAAGTTAGGTACACATGGTTGTTAGGCTAATCTCCATGGAGGAGGTGAAATTTCAATTCAGCAGAAAAAAGCATGGACGATGTTCCGTTTAAAGGGCAGTGATTAAGCCTTATTAATAAACTACATTATTTTGTCAGGAGCAGGAACACTAGTTTGATGTTTTCTAAACTGGCCATTTTCATTCTACAAAAAGAATGAAAAGTTGTTACGTTTTCACTCTTGTAGATTTTATTTCTTATGTTTGGTGGCTACAATTTTCTGTTTTCATCACTGTGTATTTGGATTTGTCATGATAGGCACTTCTAAAAACTACTTAAAACCATCTTCATTTTGGAACTTTGGAGAAAATTGTTCCTTGAACGATCCAACTTTCAGCTCTGTGTTTAGATGTTGAGTACATGACACATCTGGGTCACGAGAAGAATGATGACAGCTAAAGACGATGCAGCTCTAATCCTCACATCTTTCATCCACTGAAAAGAATCCTCTTACTTGCTTATTTTTATTCAAATATGTTGGGGGAGGAGTCCCATGTTCCAGAGCATTGTTCTGATGTCTTATGTAATATCAGCATTATAGTCTCATAAGTCAGTATACAGTTTGTTGTTTTGAATTATGATATTTAAGATTTCATATCTAAATAAAAAGTTTATCTTTACTTCAATCCATTTCCCTTTATCAAAAGTATTCAGTAATGTATATAATAGAATGTAATACTTAATTTAAGTAGACACACAACTCGTTGAGCTATATGAATATGTATGCTGGTTAGAAATATTAGGTTTGGGGTTTTTTAAGCAGAATTGTTTTACAGAAGGTGCCATTTTGAATTTTCTTAACTGACATATCAGTGATATTATGTTACTCAAGTAACTGAGTGAAGACTGATATGTCAGCTCAGGAAATTAAAAAAGGTTTCTGAACTTCGTTGAAAAGTCTAGTTTAATCAATAGTTCTTTCAAGCTATTTTGATGGACTGGCTGGCTCAGGGGGATGGGAATTAGGGTATATAGGCAAGGGATCATTTCAGCTCTAGATCACTGGTTTAAATCTGCTGCTAGAAATGTAAAGTTATTACTCTTTTTTTTTTTTTTTTTTTACGATTGCTAGGCAGTGTTAGTAGAAAGGCACAGAATTCAAAAACCCCTACTTACAGCTGGAAATGTCTTTAAAGTCAATGTAAGGGGTATGATAAGTTTTCTGCTAGCACATTGGGAAGTTAATTGGCGCAGTTCTATCCTTAAGGGGGCACATTCAACTTTTGTAATGACTTGCAGGAAACCCCACAGAGAACCCTTGTAAACATCCAGGGTGAAGTCCACCCCTGAGCTGCAGTGTTGGTGAAAGTCCTGTACATCACTTAAGATGCACTTAAGGCTTAATATGGAAGTGAAATTGGATGGAATAGTTGTCTAACAAGCACATAGGTGTCAAGATAGACCCTTTATTATGAAAAGGAAATATGTACAGAAATGAAGTAACATTTCCTACTACTCTGTGTATTTATAGCCTGCAACTGCCTTGTCCTGGGCTTCTTTGTTTCTGCCCCAGCAAGAAATGTATCACAGAAAAGCAAAGACTACATCTTGAGTGTACAGGAAGTGTGGCATATCTACATTTCTTGCAGGACTTACTCAAGTCTATAGCAAATCTTCCCTTTTAAAATTTCTGGCTTAACTAAAACACTATTAAGTTAGACTATCACAAACACAATAACTGACATAACTTCAGGTTGCTTCAACACAACCCTAACTTCTGTAGCAGACTGTTCAGTCTCACAGTCAATAACAGGGGCAGTTGGTGAATTGTTTTCACCTTGTATTTTGTCTGTTTTTATTTCACTTTCTCGGCCAAGTTGTCAGGCATCCTGAGTAGATGCTTATGTTTCCTTCAAAAGATATTTGCCTTCATCTGTGATCACTAATATGAGCAAGGTGACTCCTCTTTGATCACTGTAGCTTTGATTGGCCAATGCCAATCTTGCTAAATTCTAGTCTCTGATTTTTTTAATTGTGGAAGAGGTGTTGCTCCTTTATTGTAATATTTTGTCTGGTTATACTTTCCCAGTCTTTTCCTCACTATCACAGATTTCTTAATCATCCTTTGCTTTTGTCCCATATCTGATAATTGAATATTTATTTCTCTGTTTTACAGGAGTTCAGCTGGTGATTTTCCACATTGCAGGAATGTATCTCCTTAGTTGCATAGTGCTAAATATGGATCTTCTATTCCATCAATTGCTTTTTTGAGCAAGTTCTTCACTATACATAGTCCACATACAGTTAATCCATTAGCTTGAAGATATCTGGGACTTGATGTCTCATGATGAAAGTTGTGTATTTTAACAAAGTCCAGGAATTCCCTATTCTTGAGCTGTGGTCAGTTGCAAGTCATTACTTCTCTTGGAATTACAGACAATGCAAATAGAGATAACTGTTACTGATGTGGTATCTTCAAGTGTGACCACTTCTGGGAAATTGATAAAGTAGTCCATTATAAACAGGTGATCATGTCTTCCCATGTTGAAAATGTCAGTTCCAACTTTGCAAAAGTGAGTTGTATGCAAAGTATCATATGCTTTTATCTGCTGAGACTCTTTCTACTTCTGACATGTTCCATATCTGCTCCTCATTATTTCTTTAATGTCATGATTCATCTGTGGCCAAACAATAACTTTTCTAGCTCTCCTTTTTCATTTGGTCATTCCCAAGTGTCCTTGTATGTTTCTTCCGATATTTTCCTTCTCATCACTGTGGTAACCATGACCTGTGTCCCCTTCAATAGCCCTCCTGTGATCACTGAAAGATTATTTTTATAATGGGAATATCCAGGTGGGAAATGTTGATTTCCCTCCTTTACTTATAATTTGTATCACTGCTTGCAGCATTTCATATTTAGCTGTTTCTGTCTCCAAATAATCCCATATGCCTGGAGATACATCACAGGACATCGGGGTGAATAGTTAGATGGAATACAGTTCTAGAGATTGTGTCTGCCATTACTAAGTGACATCCAAATTGAAATTTGAGGGTAATATCCTACTTCTGTATTTTCAAAAGTTGTCATTTTATCCTTGGTGGTGCTTCTCCAAGCCCCGTATTTGCACTCAGTGGTTTGTGATAAGTTTCTGCTTTGAAGCTATGATCATAGAGAAAGTCATCCATTTTGTATCTCCATGTGCCACAGATAGTGACTCTTTTTTAATTTGTGCATACATTTTCTCTGCAGCTATCGTAGCCCTAGATACATAAGAGACTGGCAACCAATCAGCTCCATGACACTGTAATAGTACTGCTACCACCCTTCCATTCAAGGTATCTTGTGGAAAGTTTGACTTCTTTCAGTGGGTCAAAAAAGTGCCACACTGGAGCTGATGTCAGAATGTGCTTAAAATCATTAAACTCTTTCATGCTCTGGCCTCCATGTCCATTCAGTGACCTTGTAGAGGAGAAGTCTTAGGTGAGTTGTGCAAGCTGTAAAGTTAGGTATGAATTTGCTGACACATTGCTATGTGCCTAGCAGCTTTTGAATTCCTTTTTTATATTCGGGTCTTGTCAAGTTCAGTATTGCTTGAATCTTTGTTTTGTTGGGCAAGATTCCCTTGGAAGTCAGTCTCTTTTCCAAGTATGTTATTTCAGTTGTGTGAAATTGACATTTGGCCTTATTCAGTTTAAGGTTATTAGCACTCATAATTTCCAGCACTCTCCTTAGTCATTCCCAATGTTCAGTGGCAGTGCTGCACCAAATTATTATGTCATTAATGTATGCTTTCATGCCTGCTAGTCCCTCTAGCATCTGGCTCATTGTATAGTGAAATACTTCTGGAGTTGAATATATTCCAAAAGGCAGTCTTAGGAAGCAGCATCTGCCAAATGGTGTTTTGAAAGTGCAGATCCTGGAGCTTTCCATGTCCAAGAGGATCTTGCCAAAATCCAGCTGATGTATCTAATTTACTGAAGAATTTGTCTCCTACCATCTAGGACAAAAGTTCGCTCCTTGTGGGCAAGTGAAAATTTCTCTTTTAATGTTTTTGTTCAACTCCTTAGGATCCATGCCCAGACAAATGTACATGGCTCCTGTTTTTCTGTACAATTACTATGGACAGGGCCAGCTCCAGGCACCAGCAAAACAAGCAAGTGCTTGGGGTGGCACATTTCTAGGGGCGGCATTCTGGCACTGGCCATCATAGGTGCCGACCCCGGGGCATGGAGAAAAAGTGCCCCCACCGCCCCAGCTCACTGTCCCAGCTCGCTTCCGCCTGCTCCCCTGAGCGCGCTGCCGCCGCGCCACTTCTCCCCCCTCCCTCCCAGGCTTGCCACGTGAAACAGCTGTATCGCGCAGCAAGGCTGGGAGGGAGAAGAAGCCGAGCGGCGGGGCACTCGGGGGAGGTGGCAGTGGTGGAGCGGAGGTGAGCTGGAGCGGGGAGTGGTTCCTCTACCCCCCATTACTTCCTACGCCCCCCCCACCCTAGCTCACCTGTGCTCCGCCTGCTCCCCTGAACACGCCGCTGCTCCGCTTCTCCCCCCTCCCTCGCCTGAGAGGGAGGAGGAAGAAGTGGAGCGGCGGCACGCCCGGGGGAGCAGGTGGAGTGGAGGTGAGCTAGGGAGAGAGGTCGTGGAGGGCCTGCAGGAAGCAATGGGCGGGGAACAATGTGGCATGCCCGGGGGAGGAGGCGGGGCTGGGGATTTGGGGAAGGGGATCGGAAGGGGTGGAGTTGGGGCAGGGCTGGGGGCAGGGGGGCAGAAAAAAAAAGGGGGGGCGGCCAAAATTTTTTTGCTTGGGGCAGCAAAAATCCTAGAGCCGGCCCTGACTATGGAGTGAATCCAATCTATCGGTTCTTCTATTCGCTGGATGATACCATTTGCTATAGTTTTTTGCAATGTTCTTCCAACCTCTTTCTTAAGGCTTGAGGAACTGTTTCGTGTAGCATGTATCACAAGTTCTGAATCTTCTCTCAACCATATCTTGTATGTTCTGGGAGGCACCCATTTCCTATCTTTATATAATGCTAAATATACTTCATATCTAATTCTAAGTTGTCTTTATGTCTCTCTGTGGTATTAGGGTTGCCAACTTTCTACTCACACAAAACCAAACACCCTTGCCCTGCCCCCTGCCCCACCCCTCCTCCAAGGACCCATGCCTGTCCTACACCTTCTCCAAGGCCTCGCCCCCACTCATTGCATCACCTCTCTCTCTGTCGCTCGCTCTCCCCACCCTCCCTCACTCACTCACTCATTTTCACAGAGCTGGCTCAGGGAGTTGGGGCGTGGGAGGGGATGAGGGCTCCAGATGGGGCCGCAGGCTCTGGGGTGAGGCCAGGGATGAGCGGTTTGGGGTGCAGGAGGACTGGGAGGGTGGAGTTGTGGAGTTCAAAGTATGGTACGGGGCTCCAGGCTGAGGCAGGGGGTTGGGTGTGGGAGGGGTATGGGCTCTGGGCTGCGGGTATGGGTTCCAGGGTGGGGCCAGAAATAAGGGGTTCAGGGTGTGGGAGGGGACTCTGGGCTGGGGCAGAGGGTTGGAGTGTGGGAGGGGGTCTGGCTTGGGTAGAGGATTGGTATCAAGGGGGTGAGGGCTCTGGCTGGGGGGTGCAGACTCTGGAGTGGGGCTGGGAATGAGGGGTTTGGAGTGCAGGAGGACTGGGGGTGGAGTTGAGGGGTTTGAAGTATGGTAGGGGGCTCCAGGCTGAGGCAGGGGGTTGTGGTGTGGGAGGGGGTACGGTCTCTGAGGTGTGGGTTCCAGGGTGGGGCCTGAACTAAGGGGTTCATGGTGTAGAAGGGGACTCCAGGCTGGGATCAAGGGGTTCAGAGGGCAGGAGGAGGATCAGGGCTGGGGAAGGGGGTTGGGGTGCGGGGGGAGGTGAAGGCTCCGTCTGGGGTTGCAGGCTCTGCTGTACAGCTGGGGATCTGGGGTTTGGGGTGCAGGAGAGTTGTCCAGGCTGGGATAGAGGGGTTCAGAGGGCAGGAGGGGGATCAGGGCTGGGCATTGGGGCACAGGAGGAGGTCACCGGTGCAGGCTCCAGGTGGCGCTTACCTCAAGCAGCTCCCGGAAGTACAAGCATGTCCCTCCTCTGGTTCCTACTTGCAGGCATAGCCAGGTGGCTTTGTGGGCTGCTGCGTCCGCAGGCGCCGCCCCCACAGCTCCCATTGTCTGTGGTTCCTGGCCAATGAGAGCTGCAGAGCCGGTGCTTGGGGTAGGGTCAGCTTGCGGAGCCCCCTGGCTGCCCCTACATGTAAGAGCTGGACGGGGGGACATGCCGCTGCTTCCAAGAGCTGCGCAGAGCCATGGCAGGCAGCCTGCCTTAGCCCCACTGCGCCGCCAACCAGAGTTTTAATGGCCCAGTCAGCGGTGCTGACTGGAGCCACCAGGGTCCCTTTTTTGACCAGGCATTCTGGTTGAAAACCAGACACTAGCAACCATATAGTGGTATACATCGTCTTATCAAGACCAAGCACCTACATGTGTAGGCCCAAGACTGATTGCTTGCCTCTGCATACCACCACAAACTCTTGTTTCATCATTTTCTCTTTGTATTTAAGTGTCAGGGTGTACTCTCCTAACAATGGAATTGTTCCTAAATTATAGCCTTTCACAGGCACTTTTAACTTTTCCGCTTTTATAGGCTCTTTACATCTTTCTATTTCAGTTTTTGTTATTTACATTTACTTGTGCCATAGTGTCTATTTTGTATGTCACATAAGTGCCATTTGTGCACATTTTAATTAGCCAATCTCAAGTTTTCAACCTCCTCCATTGCTGTGCTTAAGAACAAATCTTCCACTTCACTTGAGGAATCCCTTTCTACACTTACTATATGCACTTTCCTGCTTTTATGCACATTGTAGAATATGGTAGTGTTTCTTAGAATTTCTACTTATTTTCTGAATGCTGAGCATTTCTTATACTCGCGTTGGCTGCCACATCACTGGCATTGTTTCCTGCTTTCCATGCTACTGTCCTTGGCCAATTTAATTTCTGTGAACTTTTCCTTTGCTGATTTAGTTACAGTACTCCCAGTCATGTGTCTGTGCCTTTTTCTGGGCATTTAATTTGTGTTTCTGTTTGTTCTTTTGCTTCGCATATGCATATTTACCTCTCTAGTGTCAGATCCATCTCCCTTAGTAATTGTTCATTTAGTTTTGTATTGTTACACCCCAGGACAATCTGGTCTTTATTGAAAGAATTGTTTAACAAGTCATTATCGTAGAACTGACTTTTTAGTTTTAAGTCTCTGACAATGTCCTCTATTGTTTCATCTTCACTCTGTGTTCTCATCCTGAACATCTCTCTCTTGCAAATAACCTTTTTTTTTTTTTAGAGACACAATGGTCCTCAAATATTTTCATTACTTCTGCGAAGTTTTCCTCTTTCTCCCCACTACTATCAGTATGGAATGCACTGCATACATCTACGGCTACTGTTCCTCCTAGTGTTAAGAACAGAGCAATCTTTTGCTCATCTTCCAGTTTATTTGTCCCAATGACTTTCATATACAGCTCAAATTGCTGATGAGCCATTTCCAGGGATCATCAGCATTTCCCCCAATTTTCAGAAGTGGTGGGGAGTTACTTGCTGTTTCAAGGCTCTATAGCAACCAATTCAATGTATCTCTCACTGGGTCTTCCAGCATGCTTTTGCCTCCCCTCTACCCCCCACCCCCCCACTGGTACCATGTAGGATATTAGTGATGAGCAGGGATCCTAGTTTTCTGTGACAATCCTCCCCCGCCAAAAAAAAAAAAAATTCTGATTAAAAAATCATAAACATACACATTTTTCCGTGATTAAAATGAAATGCAGAACTTTAGTTTCGCTAGCCACTATATAGCTATCTAATTATATATATATATATATATATATATATATATATATATATGTTGAACACAATGTTTTACTGATATACAGTAGAACCTCATTTATCTGAGCCTCTATTATCCAGCTCTCCATATTAACCAAACCACCAGTCATCTGTTGCTGACAGTGGATGGAACTTGGGCTGTCAGCCCTGGGAGGCAGGGGCTCAAGCTGTCAGCCCCGGGTGGCTGGGACCAACCAGGGCTGACTGCCCAAGCCACTACCACCTGGGGCTGACCACCTGAGTCCTCTCCCCACCCGAAAATAAGGGCTAGAAAGCTCTTTGCTGGGTTTCCTGATTATCCAAATTTTTGATGAGCCGATGTGGCCCCGGTCTCAATTAGATCGGATGAATGAGGTTCCACTGTAAATTTAAAGTGCATTCAAAAATCAACCACAAGCCGGGGAAGTTGCATGCATTGAATAAGTGACACGGGTACTTTTAGTAAAATTTAGTTAATAGTTAATATAGGTTTTTATTTTTTCACAAAATGTAAAAACGAAAGATTATCTGTAAAAACGCAAATTCTACGTTTTTCTGTGGCAAACAGATTTCTAGGGTCTGCAGAAGAGCAGACCAGTGTCCACAGAACCCGATGTTATCAACAGAACTATGTACAGAAATTATGCAGCAAACTTTCTACTACTCTTTGTAGCTTCAGTCCGTGGGTGCTGGAACTAGGGGTGCTGGAGGTGCGGCAGCACCACCTGGCTTGAAGTGGTTTCCATCATATACAGGGTTTGCAGTTTTGTTCAATGGCTGTCAGCACCTCCACTGTAAAAACTGTTCCAGTGCCACTGCTTCAGTCTGCAGCTGCCCTGCCCTGGGCGTCTTTGTTTCTGCACCACCGAGAAGTTTGTCAATGGGGAAACCAAAGACTGCATCTAGAGTATACAAGAAGCATAGCATCTCTACACTTCCTGGAGGACTTATTCTATAGCACCACAGCTAGGCTGTTGCATTCCCATCCATTAATTAAGAAAAAAATAACTTTTTTGTTCAAAAATATATATTCCTGCCCCAAATCTTGCAATATTATCAACCTTTTTATGCTGGCTTCAAAGTAAGTATGAATGGTTGCAGGGTCAGAATCCATCCAGTGAGTTGAGCATTCCTGTATTTCATTTGAATTATCTAATTTAAACTGATAACTGCAGACAATAACAGAGGGTGTTAAATGCTAGGCATTCCTTCTCCATGGCTACACATTCCCCTTGTACATTTCTCCCTCTTGATGACCAAAACAGCATGCTTTATACCAGGGATCTCAAACTCAAATCACCATGAGGACCACATGAAAACTAGTACATTGGCCCGAGGGCCGCATCACTGAAACCTTTTCATACAACAATACAAAAGTATAGTAAAAAATGAAGAGTAATCTAGTATGCTATTAAAAGTCAATGTATTAACTTTTTTTAAACTAATGCAAAAAGTCAGTGCTAATTTGGACAGTCATTTCATTTATGGCCACTTAGCTGGCAGCGTTTTGCATCAACCAGAGCATCAATATTAGGTTCGATATCCTGAGACGAAACAAATCTCAGTGTTGCTTGCAAATGTTCATCAGTGAGCCTTGACCTTAACACAGATTTGTTAATCTTCATGGAAGAGAAAAACTGTTCATATATATATGTACTTCCAAACATTGCCATTACCCTTGCGGAAGCAGAGGGAGCTCTCATGGGATCTGATGGGGACTGATGGGCTAAGAGCCATTGGCCGTGAGCATGCGCTGAAGCTCACAGAAGGCAGCTGACAGCACCTTTCAGTCTCAGGTCACAGCTCAGAACAGCAAGGGGCTGGGACACAGGCTTTGAATTCCACCCCGTCATCTCTCTGTTAGAACTTCTTTTGTGCAGAGCTGAGGTGCCTTCTCCTCCCACTGAGACCAGTGGGATCTCTGAGTGCTTAGCACCTTTCAGAACTGGCTCTGATAGCACGTGCATTGCAACAAAGCGCTGAAGCCAAGGGGAATGACAGGTATGATTCAAATCACGCCACAGATGCCCAAATAAACAATCCCCTCTCCCAGACAGCTCCAAGTTAATCCCCACCCCTCTGGGTCTTCCTGTGCATCCTGGCTCCTGTGTATCCCTGCTAGACTGTAAGCTGTTTGAGGTCTTACCAAGCAAATTGCTGGCACCTAATGAAAAGAGGGGTGTTACTATAGCCACAAGAGGTATCTAGCTGCACAGGGCTTGTGTAACGAGGGAGCATAAGGAAGCAGAGGGGCAGGGAAGCGCATGACTTGGAAAGCCTCCCCCCCCAGTTTGCAAATCGTGAAGGAGTGAGGAGTTGGAGGCTGGCTGTTTTCAAATGTGAAAACTCGGTGATGCCCTAAGAAACAAGCGAGGGGCTGGTTGAAAAAAAAAACACAACACCCCCGTCCCGTCAGACCAGCGTGGTAATACAGTCTGGGCGGCCCCCGTGGATCCCCTGCCCAGCCTGTTGTTCTCCCTCCCTTCTGCTGCTCACGGCTCTACAGCGCCAGGCTCCGCTTAGCCCCTCTGCAGCCCACAGGCATTTGTGTGTGGCTGGGGGAGGGGGGCAGGCTTGCACTGCCCCACGCTCCCGACGCTCCACTTGCATGGCTTGACATGAGTTGATAGCCTGGCGCTGGGCAGGTGGAGGAGGAAGCCCCCAGGACTGGGTGGGGGAGAGCCTGAGCTTGTCCTGCCCTCCGGTTTCTTCGCCTCTAGCGACACTTCAGTACATGCCCCGCTCTTTCCCTGCCCACAAAGTCCCCGCCCCAGCCCCACCTCTTCCCCTCCTCCTCCCCTGAGCGTGCTGCATCCCTGCTCCTCCCCCCCTCCTGGAAAGTCCTAAGCACCGCCAAACAGCTGTTTGGCAGCGGGAAGTGCTGGGAGGTAGGCGAAGGAGCGGGGATGCAGTGTGCTGGGGGGGGGGAAAGGGCGAGGGGGGAGTCGGTGCCTATGGCGGGCTGCAGGAGATAACTCCACGGGCCACATGCGGCCCACAGACTGCATGTTTGAGACCCCTGCTTTATACCATGTGATAACAGGTTTGTAACTATCTCTACACTTGCTGGAGGACTTTCTCTATAGCACACCCCACACAGGGGTGAATTTCACTGCCACACAGAATGTAGTTGTCCCTTGCTTAGTTAATATTGGAGCTTAAACAACATGTAAGGGAGAAAAAGGCAAACCACAAATAGCCACACACCACTGCAATTAAAGCTTTAAAAAAGATATATTCAGTAAGGATAGAACAAGAAGCAGAAGAAGAAAGATAGATGAACAAAGAGACAAAAGGTCCTAGTACTGCAAAGCACTTAGAACCCAAACACTTGAATTTGCTTCTGGAATCTGGTAACCTGATAAGAAAGACTCTTCAATTAAGCAAAGTCACCTTAAGCAGTGAACATTCTGACTGGGTGAGTTGGTATTTTTGGTGATCCTCCAAACAGCCCTTAAAGGGGGTGGCTCCTCCCAGTAGTGGGAGGGACCTTTGTCTCAGGCAATGACCCTCTGATGATGTTCAGGAGTGGATGTATGCTTCCTACATGGGGATAGGGGGAGAAAGCAAAACTGTCTGGTAACAGCAATCCCAGCAGGAGGAGGGCAACTGCTTCTGTACCTGCTTTCCATAATGAATAAATGAGTCAGTTGTATACTGAGTTCTTGCCTATGTCACTATTTCAAGGACTTGATGTGGATCTGCTAATGCACAGAAAATAGACTGCAAGGTCATGTAATGGTTTTGAGGGGGAAAACCTGAGATATTGATAATATCAAACTGTTTTAGTGAAGCAATTCTTTGAGGAGTGCAAAATATTGTGTTTTTTTCAATGATGAAAATGATCCTATAGCATTTACTGGGAATCCTGAATTCAAACACTCAAGAAAGTATCTAAAGGAAAAGTGTGTCATCCAGTACCAAGAGTGAAAACCAAACAACATAGGGAGAGAAACTGATATGGGATAAGTCATGTGAATCTATTAGTATTGTACTGAGAGGTCCAGAACCACACATTATAAACAGAGACTGTCCTGCCGAATAAGAAACATACTCAAATTTCATCTCACATTGGATATCAACAACCACATTGCAAGTAGGGAGAAAAAGCCTGCAAAGGACCCCAAAAGTATTTGCTGACTTTAAACTTTGAGTTTTAACTCATCCTTAGAGAATTTGTGATGGGGGATCCTGTCCTAGATTAGGTGGCGTAGTTCTGACACAGGGGTGAAATTAAGATACTTTTGGGGACATTAATTTTATTGCAAACATGTAAATGCTTCGGTCTGAGTGAAGCTGAATGTGTGGTCTAAAGGAAATGTTTTTACAAATTTGTCCGGGGAAAAATTCTCCATTTTGATTGAACTGTGAACACTCATTAACTTTGTAACATAAAGAGTGAGTTGGGAAATGTTACCACTAGATGTGGTTGAAATGTTTCGGATGGAACACTTTTCCATCGGAGAATGTTGAAGCTACAGAATTAAAACTTTCTGCAGCAATGTGTTGATTCTGCCAACTTTCAACGGAAACTGGGCTAACTAGCTGGGGTGCCTGTCTACCTCATTTCCTGACAGCCTGGGCTTCCTGAACTCCCCAGATAGCTGCCTGCTGCGGCTGCCCAACAATCCAGGTGGAGAATCAGGCAGCCCTAAGAGACAGCTGTCTGGGCAGCTGGGAGCAGGCTGAAAATTTTGATTTCAGTTCTCCCAAAATGGAATTCTTCAGAATTATTTCCCCACCCCCTTGAAATGTCTGATTTTATTTTTTTACTATCTATCTTGATTCCAGGCATTTTTTCCCCTTAAAAATTGAAATTTTTCACAGGAGAAAAAATTGTTTGCTGGCCGGCTCTAGTTAACACCTGCCTTCATGTGCATATTTGTACTTTCAGTTTTATAAAGACTTCTGTCAGAGGATCTCAACCTGCTTTACAAACATTAGCTTTCTCTCATAACATCTCTAGGAGGTAGATATTTTCCTATTTTTCTGTGAGACACAGGAAATAATGTCTATATTTTTTTAAATATCCTTCACTTTTGAGTGACTTAATTTTGGGCTCCTCAACTAGACCTGACTTTTAGAGGCTCAGAGAACCAAAAGAACTTATTGACTCCAACTAGAGTTGTTTTGCACCTCTGAAAGTTAAGCCATTGCTGACCAACTAAAAATATAGGCACAGGAACATAGGAATTGCGATAATGAATCAATCCAGGGGTCCATCTAGTCTAGAAACCTGTCTCTGACAAAGACCAGTACTAGCTGTTTCAGAGAATGCTGTAAGAATCCTGCAGTAGACAGCTGGGGGATAATTGCCCCCCTCACTAGGTCTTATTCTGATCTCTAATAGTTAGAAATTGTCTTAGCTCCCAAAGCATAAGGTTTAATATCCCTTCCAAAAATGTATCAGGGATTATGATAAATCTGGATATTTTTGCTATGCTTATAAATCCCACTATGCTTTCTGAATCCCACTTAAGTCTTAACTTCTACAACTGTGATACTGAGTTCCAAAATTTAATTATTTGCTGTGTGGAAAAAAAGGATTTCCTTTTATCGGTTTTAAATTTGCCATCTTCCAGTTTCAATGAATGTTACAAAGAATGTTTGCATAATAGCCAGAAAGAGAACAAAGGTCTTCTGATGGCCAGTCCTGTGCTTTAACTACAAAACCACCTATTCACCATGCTAATGCTCCATTTTTCTTTGTGAACATCTGCTTCTTGTAATTATTTTCTCAAGTTGTCTGAGTCAAAAATCTGAATCTTTATAGTTTATTAATTCTCAACAATAGTGTGCTTATATTTCAACGCTACATTCTCTGCTTTTCCTTAATTATTATTATTATTTCTTTCATCTTTCATCTTAACAAGGATTTATTTTGTAATCCAGAAGTGTAGGAGTAGTGAGTTAAATGCAAATTAGAATAGTATTTATGATAGCATCAGGGCATGTGGTTGTGTGATCTTTCTTGTTTTAACAAAAGGAACAGTCTGATAAAAGATGCATGATAAAACGTAACACCTTGAATTATTTTTGTACATGTTAGTGGAAGCAATTGGGATTTAAACATGTTGTGAAATTTACACATGAAACAGTTTGTCAGTGACATTCAATCTTAACTGAAAATAAAGATAATTCTGAAGATAAGCCCTAAATCACAATATGTCCAACATTTGATAAATTTCCAATGTTAAATGGTACAACTTGGGCCCATCTCTAAATGGAACCCACATTTAATTTTAAAAACTGAGAAACATCACACTCTTAATGAAATCCAGTAAACTTCATAAGTGAACCCCAGAAGGAGCCAGGGGAAAGCTAAACTGAGGGACTGGGAGCTGATAGCAGGGGCTGAATTAAGGTGTGTTGGGGCTGGATGAGGAAAAAAACTAGTGGGAGGGCTGAGAGATATGATTAATTGCTAGCCAGGGAACAGGCAGATGTGGGGACGAGAGCTTCTGCAACAGGCACTAAAATCATCTAACCCAATAAAACTGGCAGAGTGAGCAAACACTAATTGTCATGCAAACAATGGGAATGGACAAGGAGAGTTGAAAAATAAAAAGACAGACCAAAAAAACCGCATGATATATTTTATTTTTTTTAAATCTCATTATTTTTGATCTCATGAGATTGGCAATACTACTTATAGCTAAATAATTAATTACAAGCTTAATTCACAAGTGTATAGTAAATACTTTGATAAATTAAATGTAGCCCCAAATCATTTTGTGCTGATATCTTGAGTAAGAAGTAATTTTAAAAAGTGAGAATTGTGAATAAACTTCAGCGTGTCTTAGAAGTCTTACTGTGAAGACATTCTTGTTAGCTGGCTAATGTAAAACTGTTATCTGGAGTGAAATAAGTGATTGGCAGTGATTTAAAACTATGTGATGTTGGAAGTAAAAGTAAATGTAAACAACATATTTAGATAGCCACTTAAGGCATTTCAGAGGAACCTGCATGGACTTTCCTATGGTGAACTCTCCTTTCCCATCAGCAATAATGGCTGGTAATGAAGGGCTAAAGGTGCTAGACCCCACCAGTTAAATTCTTTCTCCTTTATTTCTTTAAGCAGACAAACCATGCCTTTCTCTTCCTCTTCCCAGATGCAAAATGGAGAGAACAACAACTCCATGTGGGTAAATGAGAGGACTGGCCATGGCTAGCCCTTTCAGTGCATAGCACCATTGAGTGCAGCTAGGGGAAGGAGAGGCAGGTGGCACTGCCAACTTCTAGCCATTGCTTCTCTCGCCATTGAAAGCACAGAGTGAGGCTGAAATGAGGACATTCTCTCAGATTGCTTTTTCAGTACTTTTTGAGGCAGCAGCTCCAGAATTTCAGCAGCCACAGTCTTGATGCAGAGCTCCACTCGCACCTCAGGAGCTGCAGCAGGGGCTCCAGTGGGGGAAAAATGAGAAAGAGGAAGAGACGATCTGGCCAGCCTGTGATTTGAAGGAGGCAACAGGTAGGGGCTCTGTGACTGGGGAGCACCCATAGAGAGGGATAAGAGGGTCAAAGAACCTTGGAACCTGGCAGGAGAGTGGGTAGTGGCCTGGTGAGGGAGAGGTTAAAGGGGGAGCACAGAGGGGCCGCCTATTAATTTTTGGAAGGAGTAGGGGAACAATGGTGGGTTTAGTAGTAGAGGATCTATTGGGGAGAAAGGGGCAAAAGTGTTGGGAGAGTGAATCCCAGTTTAGTTAGTTGGCTGATTATACTTGGAAGATTAGAAATGATTGAGTGTGTGTATTAAATTGGTCAAATTAAAGTTGAGGAGTGAGGGTCTAGGCTTTAACCTGACCATTTTACCATGTGGCAGTGGGTGAAATCCTGCCCCCTAATAAAGATAAATGGGAGTTTTGCCACTAACTTGAGGGGGGGGCAGGGAGGAGGATTTCAACCAGTGTGGCTGTAGGGACGCATAGCTCCCGAATCGCTAGCCCACAGGCGCGGCAAACTGCTCCCATGGCTACGAGGCAGGAGTGACCTTCAATCCAGCGTTTGTGTTTGGGAAACTTATTTGGCTGATTTGATTGTACCCTCGCAGCTAGTGTTCACGCGCTCAAGAGATGGGTTCGTTATCTTATGTGCATGTATACTGCCTGGCTTTTCTATGCGCAAGAATGTAACCACTAAAAAGTGTTGTAAACAAAGCAAGGAGAGAAATAAAAACCCCAGGAAAGTTTTCCTGGGAGGCTTTTTGCAAGAGGCTTTTAAAGCTCTCTAGCTACCACAAACCTGGCGTTCTGTTTCCTTTCCTGCGTCGTCGCCACATGTGGCTTGTCTACATTAGACCTTTAGGATATGTTAGTTAACATACCTTAACTAACATCACATCTTATATCTTAGTCTAAACAACACGAGTGTAATCGGCCTATCTTTTTAATGGGAGGAGGAAGAGTAAGAGGAACTTTGTGCCTTCTTCACTTCTTCTGTGCCCATGTACAACACAGGGTAAGATTTCAATCTGTATGTTTTTTACTATATTGTATACAGTCAGTATTAGAATATTTACATTTGGAACAAAACAGTGCTACTATCTATGAGGTGTGATTATCCATTAAGTGATGTCATTAGTTTATTATTCACAGTGTGATAATCAGAGACTAATCATACTGGAATTATGAACTCTAATTGCAATTAAGGGGATGTAAATAAAGTATGGTATAATGTGGTACATTTCTAAAGATGGAAATTAACATTGTACACATTATATATGTTTTGCTGACATTCAGATATCAAAGACGCAGTCAGTTTCATATTGACCTTTCATATTATACCAAAATGTAAGTCATTATAAAAATCAGGCTTTATTATGTTTAAAAGTAAGGCTTTTTTATTATTATTAAATTAATGGAGATATCCTATCTCCTAGAACTGGAAGGAACCTTGAAAGGTCATTGAGTTTGGCCCCCTGTCTTCACTAGCAGGACCAAGTACTGATTTTGCCCAAGATGGTCCCCTCAAGGATTGAGCTCACAACCCTGGGTTTAGCAGTCCAATGCTTAAACCACTGAGCTATCCATAACCCCCTTTGATTACACAAATGTTTATGCACATAGCATCTGCACATGTGAGTAGTTCCACTGACTTACTTGCAAGCCACTTTTCCAGAGTTGGAGACCTATTTTCCATCTACAGTAAGAAATCTAAAAATAACTGACAAAAATATGCAATCCTTTATCTGATGTGAGCAGACAATGTCATCAGCTATGTTTCCAAACAGCAGTACATGTTAATTAAATTTGATTACTGTAGTAGATAAACCTTTAAAGACACATCTTAGGTCTGCCCAGTTTCCTATGTTTCATTAGTACAGTTAAGGCCCTGGTCATACAGATACACACATGTTTAACTTTATACATGTAAGTAGTCCCATTGACTTGAATGGGACTATGCACCTCCTAAAAGTTAAGCAAGTGTGTAAGTGTATGCAGGATCTAGGACTTAGAATGTTGTTACTGGAGCTGCTGATCATCTTCTCATAATCTTAACAGAGGAAGCAGTGCTTTTACCATTGATGGCCCATGGATCTGAAAATGTCCTTTCTCTTTTTGTGTGCTGGAGTACCTCAGGGTATTCATCTGGCTGAGATTCAAGACCTAATTTCAGATAGATTGTGGGAGGTTTTATCGTTTGTTAGCTATACTATATGGATTTTGTAATTATGTAGCTCTTGTTTGTTTAGTTTAGAGTCTTCTGTTTAGTCATCCAGAAGTATATACATTACATTGATTTTCTATTATTACAACAATCAGTAGTAGTACTAATGGAGTTGGAGCATTTATTAGATCTAATAGAAGTATTATAGTTTAAATATCAAGATAAAGATAGGTGTATGTGTGTGTGTATATATATATATAAAAATAAATTATTGTAACCTAGTATATGGGGTCCGATCTGGCAAAAACATACCTCCACAAGAAATCTCATTATGTACAATGCTATTCCTCACACGTGTAAAACTAATCCAGAGAGTAATGCTTTCTGTGACTGAGTCCTGTGTTTATATAAATTAAGAAATATACAAAATGCTTGTCTGATAAACAATTTCTGGTGAGGCCATTCTAAGATGAGTCCTCTTATGAGTAATTAAAAGAGCAGGAGCAAAATACATGCAGTGCTTTCAGGTGAGTATTCCCAGGTTCACTCAACGAGTATCTGGGGTGTTGCTTCATCTTTTGCACAATTTCTTTTCCTTAATTACTTCTGACAGGCCCCAAAACAGGTAGCAACTCTGAGGAGGATCTATTTATCATGCAGAATAATTATTGCTTTCACTTCTAACAATGTCTTGATATTTAAATTAAATCTTTTCCAATACCAGTGTATGATAACACATTCAAATTATAAGTGAAAAAAATCTTAATGCTCTGATTTGCTAAAATTCTATTAAACTATGATTAGCGTGATAGGGTCTGATACATGTGGCATTCTACTTTAGGTGTCTGATTATTCTATACGCAATTGAAGATTTTTCTTTTCCATAGCTGTGTGTTTGGAGTGCCACAACTTGGTATACTAAAAAGATGACCTGAAAGGAGGAGCAGCTTATGCCATTGTTTGGTTCTTTTTGCTATAGTAAGTCAGTCTGATAAGCTTTTTTACTGTGGGGTCAGATGGGGGCAAAATGGCATGGGTTTTCCCCCTTTTTTTTCCCTCCAGTATATCAGGAATTTCAGATCTTATCTTCATGATCTTGGGGTTCATTGGGGGGAAAGGGATATAATTTACTATTAAATTCCATAAGATGGTTCAAAAAAAAATCTGTAGAAAGCTTGACATTTTCTTTTAAATTCTAGAGGACTCTAGCACAAGGGACCTCACTTCTGACTAAACTAAATGCTTTTCCGTTCGCCAACCAGTGCTCCAGCTGTGACTCGTCTCCAGCCTAACCCTAGGAATCATTGATTGAGGATCAGCAGCTTGACCTGAAGAGATGGAGGGGCTCTCTTTAACAAAAAGAGCTTTTCTCCCATGTGTGAGAATTAAATTGGTGTTAAATTAAAAACAATCAAAAACACCAAAAAACCAAAACTGAACAAAAAACCCATTTTAATCGGCCAGGTTTTACTATAATTCTGTCATAAACATACCTGGTTTTCTAGTTGTCCACAAAGTCTTCTAATAAGCTGGGTAGACATGGCCTGAATATCTTTAATAATAAAAAAAAAGACTTCATGCTGTGATTGGGCAGGCAATCGCAGTAAGGGTAGTGAGGGCTAGAGTGCTGCCCACCCTCATTTTGTCATATAGCCCGTTAAGCTTTTAGGAGGTCTGATAGATATTATCAGTGGTGACAGATGACAGAACAAGGAGCAATGGTCTGAAGTTGCAGTGCGGGAGGTCTAGGTTGGGCTATTAGGAAACACTATTTCACTAGGAGGGTGGTGAAGCACTGGTATGAGTTACCTAGGGAGGTGGTGGAATCTCCCTCCTTAGAGGTTTTTAAGGCCTGGCTTGACAAAGCCCTGGTTGGGATGATTTAGATGGTGTTGGCCCTGATTTGAGCAGGGGGTTGGACTAGATGACCTCCTGAAGTCTCTTCCAAACCTAAACTTCTATGATTCTATGATATATAAGGATTTCAGAGATATTGGGAATTAAGAAAAAGTACTGTGAAGAAGTCATGTTCTGAACATGGGCGGCAGGTATCATAAGCCGGAGGAGGCTGAGCCTCCCCAAACAGACAGGCATGGCCCCACCCCACCCCTGCTACACTCCCAGGCCTTCTCCTGCTTCCTGCTCTGTGGCTCTTCCCTTGTGCCATGACTTGGGCTGGGACTGGGGCTGGGGCTGCACCACCTGCCAGGCTGTCTGGGGCTGGAGGTCAGTGGTTGCAGTGGGGGGACTTCTGGGCTCTGGCAGGGGGGCCCAAAAGGGCGGGGCTATGGACTAGTCTCCCCAAACGGATTCACGCACTGCCCATGGTTCTGAAGGAAATCCTATTACTGTTTCTTTAAAGCCCAGGAGCCTTGTAGAGTACGTGGGGCAAGTCTACCCTCTCTCCCAGCCAATTGGAATGAGTTGTAGGTAGGGGAACAACATATATATTGCCTCCTCTCTCATAGGAATGAGACACTATCTGCAGAAGGCTGCCTGCTGAAACCTCTGAGGACTAAGGGGGGAGGGGAGACAAGGAAAGGCCCAGCTGAAGTAGAAGCTTACTAAGGCCTGACAACTGGTCTAAGTTACAATCCAGGTTTGAGAGGTGAGAGACAGAGGGACTGTCTGAAATATAATCCATTCTCCAGAAGAAAGATGGGGGAGTCTCCTGCTTGAAGGAGGGAGTTATTGACTACCTGAATCACAACTCAGGCTCGAGGAAGAGTTTTGGGGAGTGTGTGAGCAGAACTCCTGTCTTAAGGAGGGAAACCAGAAGGACTGTTTGAAATACAGCTCAACTACTGTCAGAGAAGCTGGGAGGAAACTGAGCAATGACATGCCACAAATGCATAGTGAGAATAGTGGCATTCACAGACCTGTGGAAGATTCCGTCAAGCAGGGCAAGGGTAGGAACAACCCAGGGAAGTCGTGAGGTATTGAATGAAGAATATTTAGTTGCCTGAAACAGGGTCCTTGGGCTGCAACCCAGAGGAGAAGATGGACCTGAGTTTCCCAGCTCTCCCCCAGATCAAGAGGGGGACGTATAGGTTTTAAAACTGAAAGAGGCCAAAAACAACGAGTGTCAGATGAGGGCGAAGGGCTTGGCTGAGAGACCACTAGACTTTGGATTGTCCTGTTTTTGGACTTTTCTGTTAACACCAGAAGGGAACTGGAGTGAGCGATGACCTGGAGAGAGACGGGAGCAGGACAGACAGGGGAGCGCTAGAGAGGAAGAACCTCAGCAATGCCATATCTGGACACAAAGGGGTGCTCTGATTGTGCATGCACACAATAACACACTCTTCTATGTACAGAATAAAGAAGCAAAAGGAGTTTCGACCCCTTTTGCAGGTCCTTTGCAAAGAACCTTTAAACTATTAGTAGAAAATAGTTATAATGTCATTATTTTTAACTAAAAATCAATGCATATGTGCCAAGGACATGTCTGCTGTCTGCGGACTATCAGTGGCAATTTGCTTTAAAAATGTTTCTTTTAATGATTTGAGCACAAACAAAACAACATTTTAAAGAAAGAAAATTGATTTGTGCAAAATAATTTAATATTTAATATTTTCAAAAATGGTACATATCTAAATGTAATTTTACCACTTTCTACAGAATCTTATCCATCTGTGGGCTTTATATTGCCATCCATCATGGTAGTGTTTTCTATGTAAAATGGCTAGCAGTAGCTACATCCCTTGTAGACTTGTGGATTCTAAGGCCTGGTCTACACTAGGCGTTTATGTCGAAGTTAGCGCCGTTACATCGAATTAACCCTGCACCCGTCCACACTGCGATGCTATTTAGTTCGACATAGAGGTCTCTTTAATTCGACTTCTGTACTCCTCCCCGACGAGGGGAGTAGCGCCAAATTCGACATGGCCATGTCGAATTAGGCTAGGTGTGGATGGAAATCGACGCTAATAGCTCCGGGAGCTATCCCACAGTGCACCACTCTGTTGACGCTCTGGACAGCAGTGTGAGCTCGGATGCTCTGACCAGCCACACAGGAAAAGCCCCGGGAAAATTTGAATTGGAATTCCTTTTCCTGTCTGGCCAGTTTGAATCTCATTTCCTGTCTGGACATCGTGGCGAGCACAGCAGCACTGGCAACGATGCAGAGCTCTCCAGCAGTGATGGCCGTGCAGTCTGTGAATAGAAAGAGGGCCCCAGCATGGACTGATCGGGAAGTCTTGGATCTCATCGCTGTGTGGGGCGATGAGTCCGTGCTTTCCGAGCTGCGATCCAAAAGACGGAATGCAAAGATCTACGAGAAGATCTCTAAAGACATGGCAGAGAGAGGATACAGCTGGGATGCAACGCAGTGCCGCGTGAAAATCAAGGAGCTGAGACAAGGCTACCAGAAGACCAAAGAGGCAAACGGACGCTCCGGATCCCATCCCCAGACATCCCGTTTCTACGAGGCACTGCATTCCATCCTCGGTGCGGCCGCCACCACTACCCCACCAGTGACCGTGGACTCTGAGGATGGGATAGTGTCCACGGCCGGTTCCTCCGACATGTTAGGGGACGGGGAAGATGAGGAAGGAGATGAGGAGGGCGAGGCAGTCGGCAGCGCTCCCAACGCTGATTTCCCCGACAGCCAGGATCTCTTCATCACCCTTACAGAGATCCCCTACGAAGCGTCCCCAGCCGTTACCCCGGACACAGAATCTGGTGAAGGATCAGCCAGTAAGTGTTGTCAACATCTAAACATTTATTTTTAACAAAACAGGAATATTAACAATTAAAGAATGGGTTGTTCATGATTAGTGTGCCCTATGCGCTTAACGGTTTAGTCATGGGCAGTGCAAGTTTTGAAAAAAAATCTAGCAATGTCCGGTTTTCAGTGATTGTCCTGCACAAGCCGCTCTACTGTTTATTCCCTGCTACTGCAGCTACAGTAAAATGCGGTCTATATGTCCGGGGATAGAGCAGTAATCCTCCTGGGATATCTCGATGAAGCTCTCCTGGAGGTAATTTGAAAGCCGTTGCAGGAGGTTCCTGGGGAGAGCGGCCTTATTGGGTCCTCCGAAGTACGACACGTTGCCGCGCCACGAGACTATCACGTACTCGGGAATCATTGCTCTGCACAGCAGGGCGGCATACGGCCCTGGTCTTTGGAGGCTTTCCCGGAGCATTCTCTGTCTGTCGCTCTCAGAGATCCTCATCAGGGTGATGTCGCCCATGGTGACCTGCTTTTAATTAGGTAGGGGAATGTTAGTGTTGGGACTGCTTTCCCGTTCCTTGACAGAACTGTAACCGCTGGTTTGTAGCCACGCGGTGGAGGTGGGAGAGGGGCAGCCGAAAGGGATCGTTCCCGGGGACAGCCGCGAGGGGGTGGGACAGGGGCAGAGTTCCCGCTTGCCGGATTGCTGGCTGCAGGAACTGACATAGCTTTAAATGTGAAATGAGGCCAGTGGTAATATAAAAGTTTTAAACTGCCACAAGTGTACGGCTTACCATGTCTGCCTGCAACATAAATTCCGTTGTGCTGCCCCGCTTCTCAAATGTGCTGTGCAAGACCCCAGGCACTGAATGCGAAGGCCGAAAATTCGACCTTGTGCTGAGTGTGCATGTGATAGGTGCTGTGCATGGTCTTGTTCACAGAGAAAGACTATGTTCTTTGTTCACAACTACATTTTTCTTTCTGAGGAATTCACTACCTTTTTCCCATTTCCACAGCCCCATCTGCAACTGTCTCACAACCTAGCCTGGCATCACACTCCCAGAGGCTAGCGCGGATTAGGCGTAGGAAGAAGAGGACACGGGAGGACATGTTCTCTGAGCTTATGGCCTGTTCCCAAGCCCAGGCAGCACAGCAGACCCAGTGGCGGGAGAACTTGACCTGAATGCACCAAGCCAACATGGATCGGGAGGAGAGGTGGCGGCAGGAAGACCAGCAGGCGACTCAAACGCTGCTTGGACTACTGAGGGAGCAAACGGACACGCTCCGGCGCCTTGTGGATGTTCTGCAGGAACGGAGGCAGGAGGACAGAGCCCCGCTGCAGTCCATCTCTAACCGCCCTCCCCTGCCACCAAGTCCCATACCCACCTCACCCAAAGTGCAAAGAAGGAGAGGCGGCAGAGTCCCTGCTAAGTCTCACTCCACCCCTGCAGAGAGCTCTAGTAGCAGAAGGCTCTCATTTCCCAAAATTTGAAAAGTTCATTCCTTCCCGCCTGACACAAGCCCCCGTCCAAGTTTCACCTCCCAATGCCATGTGTAGTTGATAATAAAAAATACGTTTCTGTAAACTACTGTTTCAATCATGTTCTTTTGGAGGAGGATGGGAAAGGGGGTTGGTAATCAGACAGGACAGTCACCTTTGGCAGGGTACATAGTCGGGGGCAGGCACAGCAGCAGGGCACATACACAGTGCAGTGATGCAGTGACTAGTTACCCTGGTTAGTCTGGGAGGTTGTTTTCATGTTATGTGGTGGGGGGTGGGTTGCTCTGTGACTTTGTGGCAGGGGAGGGCAGTTACAGATCTTCAGCGGCGGTCCTTAGGCAGGATCACAGAGCCACACAGCAGGGGATCTGTAACCGTCCTCCCCCTGCCACAAAGTCACATAGACCCCCCCATACACACAGTCCCGATCAGGAGGGGTGACAGGCTCCGTTGAAACAACCATCCCACCGCAGCGGAGCCTGTCAATCCTTGAGTTTAGAAGCTGCATTCGCGTCACTACACTACACCCGCTCCGCACCACAGTCTGCGTCCCAGTTTTAAAAAACTCCCGCGAAAACAGTATTAAAGAAAACGGTGTGTTTTAACAAAGTTGAACTATTTTTATTTCGAAACGTGTGTTGGAAGGGGGATGAAGGGGGTATGTAACTGGATAGGATAGTCAACATTAACTGGGTAAAGAAACGGGGGCAGGTTTAGCTTCTCAGTACACAAACTTTAAAGTCACAGGTTACCCTGCTCACTCAGGAACTTTGCTTTCAAAGCCTCCTGGATGCACAGCGCTTCCCGCTGGTCTCTTCTAATCGCCCGGCTGTCTGGCTGTGAGTAATCAGCAGCCAGGCTATTTTCCTCAACCTCCCACCCCTCCATAAAGGTCTCCCCCTTGCTCTCACAGAGATTGTGGAGCACACAGCAAGCTGCTATAACAATGGGGATATTGGTTTCGCTGAGATCACAGCGAGTCAGTAAGCTTCTCCATCTCCCCTTGAGACGGCCAAAAGCACACTCCACCACCATTCTGCACTTGCTCAGCCGGTAGTTGAAGAGTTCTTTTTCAGTGTCCAGGGCGCCAGTATAGGGCTTCATGAGCCAGGGCATTAGCGGGTAGGCTGGGTCCCCGAGGATGACTATAGGCATCTCCACATCCCCAACAGTTATTTTGTGGTCTGGGAAGTAAATACCTTGTTGCAGCCGTCTAAACAGACCAGAGTTCCTGAAAACACGAGCGTCATGAACCTTGCCCGGCCATCCCACGTAGATGTTGGTAAAACGTCCCCTGTGGACCACCAGTGCTTGCAGCACCATGGAAAAGTAGCCCTTTCGGTTAATGTACTGGGTGGCCTGGTGGTCCGGTGCCAGGATAGGGATGTGAGTTCCATCTATGGCCCCACCGCAGTTTGGGAATCCCATCGCTGCGAAGCCATCTATGATCGCCTCCACGTTTCCCAGGGTCACTACCTTTGGCAGCAGTACATCAACGATTGCCTTGGCTACTTGTATCACAGCAACCCCCACGGTAGATTTGCCCACCCCAAACTGGTTCGCGACTGACCGGTAGCTGTCTGGCGTTGCAAGCTTCCAGAGGGCTATGGCCACTCGCTTCTGTACACTCAGTGCAGCTCGCAAGCGGGTGTCACTGCGCTTCAGGGCAGGGGACAGCAACTCACAAAGTTCAAGGAAAGTTCCCTTCCGCATGCGAAAGTTTCGCAGCCACTGGGATTCATCCCAGACCTGCAGCACTATGCGGTCCCACCACTCAGTGCTTGTTTCCCGTGCCCAGAATCGCCGTTCCACGGCATCAACATGACCCATTGCCACCGCGATGTCCTCGGCGCTGGGTCCCCTGCTTTCTGACAGGTCTGTGCTACTCTCAGACTTCAGGACATCACCGCGGTGCCGTAGCCTCCTCGCCTGACTTTTCTGCATCTGCCTCAGGGAAACCTGTTGATAAGCTGCGAGGCGTTGAGAGCGGCCACAACTGCAGCGATGGTCGCAGCGTGCTCCATGCTCGCAGTGCTGTGGCGTCTGCGCTGTCAATGACTGGAAAAGTGCGCGAAATGATTTCCCGCCGGCGCTTTCAGGGAGGGAGGGCGGGAGTGATGGACGGATGACGACAGTTACCCAAAAGCACCCTCGTCACATTTTGTTACCCAGAAGGCATTGCCGGCTACACCCAGAATTCCAATGGGCAGAGGGGACTGCGGGAACTGTGGGATAGCTGACCACAGTGCACCGCTTCGAATGTCGACGCTTTCACCGTTAGTGTGGACGCACAAAGTCGAATTACTGTCCTTAGTGTGGACACACACGTTCAACTTTGCAATATCGATTACAAAAATTCGATGCAAGTAAAATCGAACTACTCTCGTAGTGTAGACAAGGCCTAAGGCACTTTTCTTTTTAAGCTAAAAACCTCAGCATAGGGTAGGGATTTTTTTTTCCATTTTATTCACTATTTTAGTTTTGTTTCAAGGGTTTGTTTTGCTTGTTTGCTTTTTGATGGGTGGGGACTGAGAACAAGCATGAGAAATTTAACACAAAAGGGCTTCAGAGACAATAAATTCATAAATGCTTTGAAAAAAGAGAGGAATATAAACATGTTGCCTCAACCCTGGAGCCAGTGAGTTGCTGTAAACTCCCTTCATATGACAAGAACAATTCACTTCTAGATTCAACTATTTCTATTTTAAATTTAAAATTGATGGAAAGATATACAAATATACTGAATTAAGGTATTTAAAAAAATAGCCAGATGGTGCAACCACAAGGAAAATCTTAAGTTCACTGCACCATCTGGCCAAATAATTCTTCTATTTAATTTACTTTTAAAAGTACTATCTGACACCCCAACAAGTGATTCTCTATAAATACTATTAAATCATATTTGGTTTTAGTTTCTTTTTGACAAAAGGGATGGCATAGAGGCCATCACACAGTGTGCATGTAGAAAGCTTGAGGGAAGTGAGGTCGTGTAATGAAACCATGAGCATAGAATGCTGAAGATCTGAGTTCAGTTATTTGGCTTTATCAGAGACTGCCTGTGCGTTCTTGGTCAAATTACTTGATCTCTATGTAGCTCAGTGCCCCATCTGTAAAATACGGAAGAACAATCCTTATTTTGTCTGTCTTGTCTGTTTAGATTATAAACTCTTCAAAGGGGGGACACTCTTACCATATTGTTTGTACAGTGTCTGTCACAATGAGGCAGTGATCTCATTGGGGTCTCTATAATTAATTTCTGGTGGGTCTTCACTGTAGAACATATTAACTGTTAAAACGTCTCCTATGTTCTGATCTGAAGATTTGTTCTCAGCTTCTTTTTTACTCACAGCAATGCCACCTCTCCAATGAGATTTATTTCCAATCCCATCTGCCTCCCTGATTCTACTGTTTCTATGCTAGTTCCTTACCAAACCACCAGCCTGTGGTACTGCTATAAGCTGCTTCCCTTGCAGAAGCCTAATGAGAGGGTTAGGTAAGAAACTCTAAGTATCTGGAGTACAAACTGTAGAATAAAAAAGGACCGTGGGAAATGAGGTATGAGGAAGTCATATAGATTAATAGTTTTCTATGAGTTTTTTAAACATTTTGTATTAGTAAGTTATATTTCCTGCCACAATTCTATATTATCTCTATTAAATGCCATGGATTTTTTCCATAAGGGGTGGTTTTGAACTTGTTCCACTCAAGTTTTGAAAATACACTTTTAGCTAGAGAGCTATCCATAGCTCACACCTCCCTACCCCACTATGCCTTTAAAAATTACCACTGTCTGTTTACACTCTGACATGTTCAATTCAAACATTTATTCTCCAACAACACAATGTTCCAGTAAAAAACATAGATTGGGCCAACATATTTTGTTCAGGTATATGGTTATTAAAAAACCTTTTTTTTACTTATATGGCTCTTATAACTGTAGTGTTTGAAGTCAATATTTTCAGAAGTCCTGGATCTACACATGGACTTGAGTATTGCACTGCTCTGGATTGCAACACCTAACTTCTAGCAGCTGGAAAATCACTAGAATAACAATGGGATCTACAAAGCCTGAGCTAGGTTCCTAAACTCCCTATACAATGGGTGGGAATAGGAGCCTAAGAGTGGGATCCACAAAAGCCAGCATACTAGGTGAGGTGCCACCTAAACTAATCACTGGTTAATGGAGTGTAACCTAAGTCTTTCCCTATCACAGAGATTTCAATAGGGGTGTTCCACCTCTCAGGGGAGTTTCCTAACCACTGAACTATGGGGACATTATGATATGAGTCTCTCAGTCTCTCTTATTGAAGCTGTTCCAATGTAATTAAATAATATTTGGGCCCGAGAGAGTGAGAATCACTCTATAGCCCAGTGGCTAGGGCACTCTCCTAAGAAGTGGGTGTGACAATCAAGTTCCAAACACACGAAGGGGCAAATAGGCGGGCTGAACCCCAAAGAAGAAGCAGTTGAATCAACTGGGTGTTGTGATGGAATGCACCCATTCCACACCCTACACACTATTGTAATAACCTTTGTACAAAGTATGCCTTGTGAGGTATCATTTGAAAACTCAATTTGCTGGTCATTGTCCTGATAAAATGTATGTGGCAACATGGTATGTGAAGTTGTAAGATTCCACTTATGGTGTTGTTAACACATGTTCCAAACTAAGGTTGGCAAACAGGTCTGTGTCAAGGGAACGTGTGCTCTGCTTAATTTGCATTTAAGTAGTAAACTGTCATCAAGCAGAAAAGGGAGACAAAGGAAGCTCAAAACAGGTGGGAACATCTTTCCATGTAGACTTTTTGTCTCCTGGTACCCAGGTGGAAATATTTTTCAAAATAAGGACAAACTATAAAAAGAGGGCCAAATACCTCAAGACGCCCACTCTTTCTGCCCAGCACATTCACAGCACCTGAAGAACAAGAAGATAGTGTTTGACTGGGGAAGGGATCCTGACCTAAGAAGTTTGGTCAGTAAGACTGTTGAGAGCATATGGTGAGAAAACTTTGATTTGAATTTAATAGCTTAATTTAGGCACCAGTTGTATTTTATTTTTATTTTTCTTGCAACCATTTCTGACTCTTATGCCACCTTACTTGTACTAATTTAAATTCTCTCTCTCTCTTTGTAATTAAACTTGTTTTATTTAATCCAGTGTGTTTATATTGAAGTATCTTGGAAAATCCATTTGGGTGGCAAGTTAAGAAATAAGATATTGTATTGTCCAGGAGAGATCTGGGCAGATCAGGACATACATTTCTGGGGGAGATCTAAGACTGGGAGTGTGTTGGAATCATCCTGCAGTATAACAGAGGCAAGTAAGAGCCAAAGTGTGGCTGGTTGTAGGCACACACACACACACACCTGGGAGTGACTTGCATACTCCAGGCTACAGCAGCAAAACATTGTAAAGGAGCACCCATGTCAAGGGGTCAAGGGCAGGGGTGACACACCCACTAATTAGTATGGATTGTACCCTGGTATGTTACATTTGTATACAAGATTGTTGTGTATAAAAATGTCAACTAAGTCTTATAAAATAATGTAGTGTTCTGAACTTGACATTTATTATGAAATGAACATAGACTGGTTATGAATTTACATATATAGAGAATTGGGTTAATAAATCTTTACCTCCACTTTACAGCAGGACAGTAGTCAGCCAGACAGGGAGGGCCTGTCTCCTCAACCAGATGAGGCTTTGTCTTATATAGGTGCCTATTACCCCCAACCCCTGTCCCGATTTTTCAGCCTTGCTATCTTGTCACCCTAAAGCACCTCTAGTTACAAGGCAGGCAGTGACAGGACTCTTTTCTGGTATAGGTGATCCCCAAAATGTCACAATGGGTAACCCCTATTCAAATCCCTTCTCAGCAAGCAGAGAGGGGACTTGATCCAAGGTTTTCCCCCATCCCTGATGAGAATCCTAGCTGCTGGGCTAAAAGTTATAAGGAGTTCTTCCTCAGAGCATGACTGGTGGATTAGGCCCTGTAGGAAAGAAAGGCAGAGGAACACCCATGTTCTCCTTGTTTATGGAGTGTGGTGGAGCATAGGTCTGAAAGTGTCTGGGCACCTGGCTGAAGATCAGTGCACATGCCCAGAAACAGGAACTTAAGTGCTTAGGGAACTTTTTTCAGCAAAAGTGTAGGTGCTGAGTGAGTTTAGGCACCTAGACTGTTAGGTGGCAACTGAAAGCTGGGTTTTGTGGATTACAGTGGCACCTAAACCTGGGGGTTTGGTATCTAAATCCCTTTGTGGATCTGACCCTTAGTGACTTAGTCACATTTTCAAAAGTGATATAGGCACTTAGCAGCGTAAGTCTCATTGATAGTCGCTTTGAAAAGAGGGCTGGAGGCGGTTAAGCCAGTTAGGTGCTTTTGAAACTTTTACCTTGCATGCCACAGAACCTTTAATGGATTTTATCCTCACAATGCCCAATAAGGTAAGGACATAATATTCCAATCATACAGATGTGGCATAGCAGCACAGGATAGATAAGAGACTTTTCCAAAGTCACACAGAAGGTCTGTGGCTGAGACAGGAAGGGAACCCAAAGCTCTTGAGTCCCAGCCCAATGCCTTGTCCACTAGACCACATCTCATACTTTCATCAGCATCCTTTGCCCTCGTTGTCACTTTGTAAATGTCAGCAAATATACTTAGAACTACAGGACTATGATATTGTGTATAAAGCCCATATCAGGGTTAACGAACTTCTCTGGGCTTGAACAACTCCACTCCATTGCACTACAAAACATGTCAGGCCTGAAGGGAAGAAGTAAAAGGGAGATGTCCACGCCAGCTGGTGGCAGACCTGAGAGGAGAACAGATCTTCAATCCTCAACCCCTGAAGTGGAGCTTATCTGACTTCAGGGACTGCTTGCATGGCCACCACTTGTCAGATCAGGCCTACTTTCCCCTCAGAGAAGGTGAGCCTGATACTGGATGATTACTTTGGAATTGTTACCAGGACTCACCTGTATATTCTAAACAGGACTATGGCCTACTGAAGGCTCCTTGAAAAAAGGGAGGCCTGCTGCAGGCATCTGGTGTTTTCTTTCCTTTTGGATCTTTGATAGCTGGGGGCTGAGTCCTCCACAATCAGACCTATGATGTCAATTGGCTGGAGACTGAAGACCAAAAGGTAGTGAGTGCAGAGCCCTAGGGGTTGCCCTCACTACCGGTCCTGTAACAATAAAATATACAAAAATAATTGTCATTAATCTAGGTGAACCATACATTTATAAAACTCAAGAGACAGGCAAACATCAGTAAAATTTGATGGTTATGAAAAGAGATCCAGGGTTCTTTTTTTTTTTTTTGTCTTCTTGTGGAGTGTGCCCAGTTAAATCTCAGGTGGCATCCATAATATTTAATACAACAAATAGCTTTTTCAAAACAATTAAAAAAAACCTCACTCCTCCATTAACAGTTAGAGAAGTGTATTGCATTTTAGTGCCAATGGCCCTCTGCTGAGAACAAGCAACATCTTAATCTCCCAATGTTTAAATATGAAAACACTTAGTAATAGTAATACATTATTTTATGGCAGCAAACAAAAGCCTAAGCTCAGGCATAAATATTCACCCATCTGTGCCTGGGGAAGATCCTGAACATTTCCTAAGAAATGAATTATTAACCTAGCAAATGATAATTGCAAAGGGATAAATTCTGATATTACCTGCATTAACAATAGTCCCACTGAAGTAAATGGGATCACTTCTACAATGAGACTCTTAGACCAGGTTCACACTAAGAAATTAGGTTGGTATAACTACATCACTCAGGGGTGTGAAAAATCCATACCCCTGAGTGAGATAGCACTAAGTCAACAGGAAAATTCTCCTGTCAACATAACTAGTGCCTCTCAGGGAGGAGGAGTACGTAAGCCAATGGGAGAAGCCTCCCACTGGCATAGGTAGCATCTTCACTGAAGTGCTACAGCGGTGCTACTGCAGTATTTTAAGTGTAGACCTACCCTTTCTCATGCTGACTAGCACAGCAGACAAAATCTAGGCCTAATACTTTATGGTGCTTCCATTCAAAGGTCTCAAAATGCTTCACAAATGTTAATTAAGCCTTATAACACCCCCTTATACTTAAACAACCCTGTGAAGTCAAGGGAAATAGGTAAATAAAACAAAGAGGAGTAATCTTATTTCAGGGAATGCTGGAAATTACCATTGGTGTGCTGTGGCATGTGGGCTGGTGGGCCTTGATCAAGTATCTTCCAATATTAGGTGGGCATATTCTTCAAAATTAGGTGCATGGTCCTATCTTTCATCTACATCCATATTTCTGTGCTACTTCTAGCAGTTGGCAAGATAGTCACTGCCAATTTGCAAAAAAAATATATCAACACAAAGAATCCCATTGTGTTCCAGGTCTTACTTCATGCTATGTTGTCCTGTATGTCATCATAAGCAGCTGTCACATAAATGCAGTATAGCTCAACGATAAACTCAAAATTGAATCAATTAGAAAAAAAATGAATGAGATTAAAATGAATCTTCACTTTTCCTGAATAATAAGTGTATGGAACGTAGTCCCAGCTTTTCCCCAAAGGGACGGAGAATACAACTGTAAAAGAGGAAGCTACTATGTAAGAAATGTGTCTATAACTTGCTGGGAGGACTCAAGATGTGGGATGCATTATATTTGGTTGCAGTAGATATGTTATACCCCATTATATATAATATAAGCGATAACCTGTGTTACCATAAGTACTGTATTATTGCAAGTGTGTTTTTTGACAGACAGTTTGGTCTATTAGATTTTCCCTGTGGCTAGGAAGTATGAACATCTGAACCCTGCTTTTGTGTAAAATCCTTAATGTCACGCCACTGAGGTAAACAGAATTTGGACTACTGTTTGCTTTCCCATCTGCAAAAGTGAATAATAAATCCACATCACAGGTATGAAAGGAGGATTAATTATTTATTTGTATGGAACTCTTACTTATTACTGTTGTGTTTTCATGTAGTAATGAAGTGTGACATTTCCAGTTTCCCCATTGCATCTAGCTGCAGGTGGGGGAGGGAAGGCATCTAGCTAAGTGCCAGCATAACAAACTTGCTGTACATCATGCTTGCTGTGGAAATAATGGGTCATCACAGCAGTAACTAAGCAACTTAAAATGAAGTCTTTGGCCTAGTCTACACTTAAAGTTAAGTTGACATAGTACATCAGTGAGGGGAGTGAAAAAAAAACATTATAGCTATGCCATCCTAACCTCCAGTGTGGATGTAATTATGTCAACAGAAGAATGCTTCTTTCAACATAGCCACTGCTCAGGAGGGGGTGTCCCTACACTAACAGGAAAAGCCCTTTCATTGATTTAGGCTGTGTCTATGCTATGGGGTTATGCTGGCATAGCTACAGCAACACAGTTAAGCCAATATAGTCTCCGCACAGTCTACATACAGTAAGACTTTCTGCACAGATCAGTTAAGCTAGCTGTGTGAAGGAAGCTCAGTAAAGGTGAGAGGAGCGGTTAAGGTCACACACTGTGGAATAGCGACAGAGCTGCTTTACAGCTGCTGTTCCAATAGACACCACACCTGCTGCATCCCCTTTTGGGGAGTGTTTGCAAGGGAGGCAGAAAGCAGAGGATTTGTTGGTAGGTCATGTCATCTGACTTTTCTTCATGGGATCTCTAAGGATTGGATATCAGATTGCCATAAGGTAGGAAAAAAACAGAAACTACCCCTCTGATACTTGAAAAAAAAAAACCCCAGGGTTTAAAATGTACCTTTTCCATCATTGACTTCTATAGTACAAATCCTAGATTAGTGCTAGATAGACATTACCCTGGAGCGTATGTACATACTTCAGTGTACTATATTCCTCCACTGATGCATGAGGTATTTATATAATATCCATGATTAGAAAAGTTAGATGCCTGCAAGTCACCAGGGCCTGATGAAATGCATCCTAGAATACTCAAGGAGCTAATAGAGGAGGTATCTGAGCCTCTAGCTATTATCTTTGGAAAATCATGGGAGACAGGAGAGATTCCAGAAGTCTGGAAAAGGGCAAATATAGTGCCCATCTATAAAAAGGGAAATAAAAACAACCCAGGAAACTACAGACCAGTTAGTTTAACTTCTGTGCCAGGGAAGATAATGGAGCAAGTTATTAAGGAAATCATCTGCAAACACTTGGAAGGTGGTAAGGTGATAGGGAACAGCCAGCATGGATTTGTAAAGAACAAATCACGTCAAACCAATCTGATAGCTTTCTTCTATAGGATAACGAGTCTTGTGGATAAGGGAGAAGCTGTGAATGTGGTATACCTCGACTTTAGTAAGGCATTTGATATGGTCTTGCATGATATTCCTATCAATAAACTAGGCAAATACAATTTAGATGGGGCTACTATAAGGTGGGTGCATAACTGGCTGGAGTTGTTATTAATGGTTCCCAATCCTGCTGGAAAGGCATAACGAGTGGGGTTCCGCAGGGGTCTGTTTTGGGACCGGCTCTGTTCAATGTCTTCATTAACGACTTAGATATTGGCATAGAAAGTACTCTTATGAAGTTTGTGGATGATACCAAACTGGGAGGGATTGCAACTGCTTTGGAGAACAGGGTCATAATTCAAAATGATCTGGACAAATTGGAGAAATGGTCTGAGTTAAACAGGATGAAGTTTAACAAAGACAAATGCAAAGTGCTCCACTTAGGAAGAAAAAATCAGTTTCACACATACAGAATGGGAAGAGACTGTCTAGGAAGGAGTACGGCAGAAAGGGATCTAGGGGTTATAGTGGACCACAAGCTAAATATGAGTCAACAGTGTGATGCTGTTGCAAAAAAAGCAAACATGATTCTGGGATGTATTAATAGGTGTGTTGTGAGCAAGACACGAGAAGTCATTCTTCTGCTCTACTCTGCTCTGGTTAGGCCTCAGCTGGAGTATTGTGTCTAGTTCTGGGCACCGCATTTCAAGAAAGATGTGAAGAAACTGGAAAGGGTCCAGAGAAGAGCAACAAGAATGATTAAAGGTCTTGAGAAGATGACCTATGAAGGAAGGCCGAAGGAATTGGGTTTGTTTAGTTTGGAAAAGAGAAGACTGAGAGGGGACATGATAGCAGTTTTCAGGTATCTAAAAGGGTGTCATAAGGAGGAGGGAGAAAACTTGTTCACCTTAGCCTCTAAGGATAGAGCAAGAAGCAATGGGCTTAAACTGCAGCAAGGGAGGTCTAGGTTGGACATTAGGAAAAAGTTCCTAACTGTCAGGGTGGTTAAACACTGGAATAAATTGCTTAGGGAGGTTGTGGAATCTCCATCTCTGGAGATATTTAAGAATAGGTTAGATAAATGTCTATCAGGGATGGTCTAGACAGTATTTGGTCCTGCCATGCGGGCAGGGGGACTGGACTCGATGACCTCTCGAGGTCCCTTCCAGTTCTAGAATCTATGAATCTATTAATCTATTATGTTAATAGAATTCCACAGAAATCATAGGCCATAGTCCAGTGAGAGACTCAAGTCCCCTGAATCTAAATCACTTATATGAAAGATATCAGAACGTAACATTTTTTAAACAGATAAAATAAAATTATGAGTAACTTTTTACTTAGTCTTTTGCTAAAGGCCTAATACCTTATCTGAAATGTTATTCCATTTCACTCATAGTGTGTTAGTACAGGATTCTTCTCAGCACTGGAGGATTTTCTTTTGTCTTTCATAGAGTTAATCTCTTGGTTACTGTCAACAACATTTTGTGGCTTGTTGCTGTTTGTTCAGGAAGGCTGCTTCAAGAATACTTTTTGAAAATCAGACTCTTATGCTTTCATGATGAATGTGGCCAAGAAAATCCTTTGGTATGATTTAATTAAGGTATATTAAATTTCTTTGGTTCATCTATGTGTCAGATGAAATTTAAGAGTGAAGAGGTTCAATTATTTCCTCTTGTCCTACTAATCCTCTCCCCCACAAATTGTCATGATATGAAAGCTTTAACACAATTGGAAATTTAAGTCTGTTTAATCCTGGATACTAAAAGTTTCAAACCCTTTTCTGTCTGATGCTGGAGGAGAAAACTCGGACAGTTGAAAATGAATCTTCTGTTCCAGAAATCCTTCTGGATAGGAAAGGAATCCACTAGTAAGGGAAGCCTGAAGAATGACCAGTGTAGGTCACAGATGATACTGCTTTGAAAACAAGCAGTGTGTGCTGCTAACGCAGTTGGCTAGATAGCTGGGACTGTATACTCTTTGTTCATAAGAAAATGGTGCATAGGACCAAGTTGCATGAACCAGCATATTAGCCATGTTTCCATTTCACTTCTTTTGAATGCTAGGGAGAGATCCTGTTCTGCTGCTTGTGTGGTGGTAAAAAGGCTCACTCTATTCTCATTCTTTTGTGTTCCTGTGCCGCAGAAAGTAGCATTTAGCTCTTGCAATCCTGTATTAGGTTGTTATCTGATACTAGACTTTCTTTAGTGGATCTGGACTGTGGGACTCAAATTTTCATTAGACACCCCTGTAGACAAGGTTGCAGGATTTATCCCCCACATGATCCTTCCTGATAAGTCAGAATGCTCCCTAGGAATTTGATTATTCCTTGCAGACCAGCCTGTTCTATGAATAAATCAGACTACTCTGATAGAGATCAACCTTACCCACACCCCTAGATGTATAACTAAACAGGCACACTCATGTAGCACAACAGTAACACAGCTCAATGAATTAGATGTTGAGTAAGTGTTATAGCCACTATCAAACATATCCATCCACCATCAAGATGATAAACAGAGCGCTCCCCTCTGCTATGCTGTTTGTCTTGAGCTCCATAGGAGTAGGAGCGGGAGCTCAAGAAGCCCCAGTGGTAAAGATATAGATTAAACTGCCTATGACTACAACATAACTTGTTGTAACAGTCAGATATTTTTTGGTTCATATGGCTGTTCTGAGTGGCACTTGAGAACTGATCAGGAGGGACTAGGGGATGCATATGTGAGTTGTCTATTGCCAAAAAAAAAAAAAGTTGCTTGGTACAAAATGAATACCCACATTAGCATGACTTACAATTAAAATAGATGTTACCTTTAAGTAATAAATCTTAATGCAGCTGATGTAAGAGTTCAGGCTTTGTATCTGAGTGAGAAAGTGAAGATCTATAAGTGAGTATTGTGGTTACCTATATACTGAAAAGGGGAAGGAGATTGTTGTGGAATGATGGAACTGGGCATCTAACACCACATACCCCCCAGGCAGCTTTGAAAATCTCAGGCAAAGGACCAGCCTCTGGATCAAGTGTGTCTTCGATTGTTGGGAGCCTAACAAAATAAAAATTTACACTCATAAAAACTTTATAAATCAATCATCCTTATCAGCATTTTCCCCAAAGTCCCCTAGCTGTCCATTCTTGGAAGTTCATACTTGTTTGCAAATCTATTTCCTAAGGGATATAATTCACCTTCCTACAACAGACAAAACAAATAAAAGGATCTTTCTTTGAAACCTGTGGTGTTTTGAATTTATCCTAGAATTTTTACACTCTTAGATATTTTAAACTCTCTGTCATCTCACTGACCTCTTGATCCCAAAGAGAAGAGATCAGAAAAACACAGAGCCTCTAGAGTTTTCCTTATGCAAATGTATAGGACTTTCAGTTCGCTGGCACATCTTATTTAAATCAATTTTATCCCTAGGTGAATCGTTAGTTTTAGAAGATGAATATAGTACTGATTCATAGATATTCCACACATCAGAGGATAGTCCTCATTGTAACATAACTTGTGCATGTCCACATTCAACTCAGTCTTGTGGCAGCTGAGCAAAGGCATCAATACTGATATAGAAATTTTCCAAAGGAGAAAAATCTCAACACAGCTGTAACTTTCCCTAAATAATGTCAGCCAAACATGCTTTTAGGCACACCATTGATTCAGAATAATTACCTTATCACTATCTTCAGTTTTAGTTTGTGGGATTGTTATATTTTCACATGTTGGGAGAAAGAGATACTCATCTTCACCTGGAATTGCTTGCATTTGTTTTTTGATAAGTTATTTCTCTCAGTCTAAAAGGAATTTTTTTTTTAAGTTTTAATAGTGTGAATTGATGTTCTTGTACAGATTCAGATCTTTAATGTCAGGAGGTATCTCATTTACCACCATCCTATTAAAGACATGTCAACAGAGCAATTTTTTAGGTTCTAATTTGTTAAGGCAAACATATAGCTGAAATTTTGCTTTTACACCATATTCACGCTGAATTACCCAATATGCAATGAGCTGTTTCCAAGTCACGTAACTCTTTGTCACATGTACTATTAATGATTTAATCTCACTTTTTTGGTCATATGGCTTCTGACGGGACAAACAATGAATTAGATGTTGCGTAAATGATATAGCCGCTATCAAACACATCCATCCACCATCAAGATGATAAAGAGAGTACTCCCATCTGGTATGCTGTTTGTCTTGATCTCCATAGGAGTAGGAGGGGGAGCTCAAAAAGCCCCAGTGGAAAGATGTAAATTAAACTGCCTGTGACTACAACATACCTTGTTGTAACAGCCAGTGATGTTTTGGTTCATATGGCTGTTCTGAGGGGCATGCAAGAACTGATCAGGAGGGACTAGGGGATGCAGATGTGAGTTGTCTTTTGCCAAAAACAAAACAAAAACAAAATAAGCACCATCAATCCAAAATATAGTCTCCTTTTGACTGAATCATCAAACACATGACAACATTTTTCATACTTTAACATCAAAATTTCTGGCTGTATCTTTCAATATCAGCAAATTATGTATGAGAACCAGCATTATAACTTTGGTCTCTATCTGCAGGAGCTACCAGGTCATCCAGACAAAGCAAATATTTTATTATCTGACCCAGGAAATGGGATGAGGCCTTATTTAGATGTCAAATCAGTTTTTTGTTGGTGTTATTTCATTAACTTCTCTGAAATTATTGCTGATTTACACTGGAGTAAATTAGACCCGAATCAGGCCCAGAAATGACTAATGCTTCAAAATCCATACTATCTAATATCATGAAACACATATACAACAATAGGAGTACTTGTCAGTGGTGTCTCAAAGACTTCATAACAACTCTGACTTCATAAATCCCGACCAGACAATCCTGATGTTAGGGTGCCAATGCCTGAGATGATGGGGTGTCCAGGATTTCCAGGTTTATGGATCTTGGGTAGCAAATAGAATACCCCTGGTCAGGGTTCTAGGCATGTGTCTGTACAGATTTCTTCCTGTGCTTTGTCAGGGAGTATTTTTAGCAGATGGTGTCGTTTCTTTAGGTAATCCTCAGGGGGATCAGAGGATAATGGCCTGTAGAATTTGGTGTTAGAGAGCTGTCTAGCAGGCTCTTGGTCATATTCCAATTTATTCATGATGACGATAGCACCTCCTTTGTCAGCCTTTTTGATTATGAAGTCAGAGTTGTTCCTGAGGCTCTATATGGCGTTGTGTTCAGCATGGCTGAGGTTATGGGGCAAGTGATGTTGCTTTTCCAGTCATCTCAGGCATTGGCACCCTAACATCAGGATTGTCTGGCTATGTGGACTCTCTCCTCAGGCCCTACGCTACCAGCACTCCCAGCTATGTTCGAGACGCCACTGACTTCCTGAGGAAACTACAATCCATCAGTGATCTTCCAGAAAACACCATCCCGGTCACTATGGATGTAGAAGCCTTCTACACCAATATTCCACACAAAGATGGACTACAAGCTATCAGGAACAGGATCCCTGATAATGTCACAGCTAACCTGGTGGCTGAACTTTGTGACTTTGTCCTCACCCACAACTATTTCACATTTGGGGACAATATATACCTTTAAGTCAGCGGCACTGCTATGGGTACCCGCATGGCCCCACAGTATGCCAACATTTTTATGGCTGACTTAGAACAACGCTTCCTTAGCTCTCGTCCCCTAACGCCCCTACTTTACTTGCACTAATGGATGACATCTTCATTATCTGGACCCATGGAAAAGAAGCCCTGGAGGAATTCCACCATGATTTCAATAATTTCCATCCCACCATCCACCTCAGCCTAGATCAATCCACACAAGCGGTCCAATTCCTGGACACTACTGTGCTAATAAGTGATGGTCATATAAATACCACCCTATACCAGAAACCTACTGACCGCTATACTTACCTATAACTTGCCTCCAGCTTCCATCCAGGACACACCACATGATCCATTGTCTATGGCCAAGCTCGAAGATACAACCGCATTTGCTCCAATCCCTCAGACAGAGACAAGCACCTACAAGTTCTCTATCAAGCATTCTTAAAACTACAATACCCAACAATACCCACCTGCTGAAATGAAAAAACAGATTGATAGAGCCAGACGAGTATCCAGAAGTTACCTCTTAAAAGACAGGCCCAACAAAGAAAATAACAGAACACCACTAGCTGTCACCTTCAGCCCCCAACTAAAACCTCTCCAGTGCATCATCAAAGATCTACAAGCTATCCTGAAAGATGATCCCTCACTTTCACAGATCTTGGGAGACAGACCTGTCCTCACTTACAGACAGCCCCCCAACCTGAAGCAAATACTCACCAGCAACCACACACCACTGAAGAAAAACACTGACCCAGGAACCTGTCCTTGCAACAAAGCTTGATGCCAACTCTGTCCACATATCTATTCAAGTGACATCATCATAGGACCTAATCACATCAGCCATGCCATCAGGGGCTCGTTCACCTGCACGTGTACCAATGTGATATATGCCGTCATGTGCCAGCAATGCCCCTCTGTCATGTACATTGGCCAAACCGGACAGTCTCTACACAAAAGAATATATGGACAGAAATCTGACATCAGGAATCATAACATTCAAAAACCAATAGGAGAACACTTTAACCTGGCTGGTCACTCAGTAACAGACCTGAGGGTGGCAATTTTGCAACAGAAAAGCTTCAAAAACAGACTCCAACGAGAAACTGCTGAACTTGAATTGATATGCAAACTAGATACAATCAACTTAGGCTTGAATAGAGACTGGGAATGGCTGAGCCATTACAAACATTGAATCTATCTCCCCATGTAAGTATTCTCATACTTCTTATCAAACTGTCTGTACTGGGCTATCTTTATTATCACTTCAAAAGTTTTTTCTCTTACTTAATTGGCCTCTCAGAGTTGGTAAGACAACTCCCACCTTTCCATGGTCTCTGTATGTGTATATATATCTCCTCAATATATGTTCCATTCTATGCATCCGAAGAAGTGGGCTGTAGCCTACGAAAGCTTATGCTCAAATAAATGTGTTAGTCTCTAAGGTGCCCCAAGTACTCCTGTTCTTTTTGCAGATACAGACTAACACGGCTGCTACTCTGAAATTTATCAATATACAACAATGTTTGTATATTGGGCTATATAAGTAGCATGATAGTGATAGAAAGTCACAAAGCACCGTTAAGAACTCAGTGCTCTAAAAAGTGTCCAAATACCATGCTGTGTTTCTGTTTGGCCAGTGATCAAACAGTTGTTCCCCAGCATGAAATAATGCTTCCAGGAGAGTTCACAACAGGTTACATAGCCTCTTTCTACAAGCTAATGTAGTTTCTGAATTCTGTCTCTGAGCTTCACACATTTCATGTTCTTGTGAAGTGGCATGAGGTTGTTTGTCACCCTGAGAACTGTGCACCTTAATGTCATTTTCACACTCATTAAAGTTATGATGTGAAATCTCATAGCTCAACACAAAAACATTACATGACACTAGCACCAGCAAGTCTCTTCCAAAACAAATCTTTACTTATTGTAGTATGTGCCCATTGCCCACAGAAAATTCTCTAGAATCAGTGAGTCATTATGACATAACTGCTTAAAAAGAGGAGAGAGATATTTTGTACATTTTAATGTATAGTTCTTAAGCAACTGATATAATTTCTGTTTCATGCTTTCTGCACAAATTTCCTATCATTAAATCCTGTGGGTTTTTTTTTTTTTTAAATACTTGCTTGAAAGTGGAACTGACAGCCCTTTATATATGCACACACTTCCCCCCACCACACACACACACACACACACAACTGCTTTCTTCAACACTCACAGTAACTTGAGAAGTAGAAGATGATCATGTCATCATTTTTTTACATTTACTTCTTGATATGGAATAACAGCTGTACAATCTGTGCTACTATTTTGCACTGCCTGCCTATATTTACTTTTTTTCCTGTTCTATTGTTTCAACCGATTTCTGAATCAATTTCGGGGTGACACTATGTTTTGAACAATGATATCCACTAACTTTATTTCAAACTCATTTGTTACTGACTATTTTCCTTTGATGTCTTGTAATTTTTTTTCCTCTGAAATTTTCTTTCATGCGGCACTCAGCATGGTACCAAGTGAATGTTGATGTCCTCCAAAGAAGCTACGTTAGAAGGAGAAAAAAAATCTGCATTAGTGATGCACTGCAATATACAAAATCAAATATTCAGCTCCACTAACCACAACATTTACATTTATCATAACATCCAAAAGCAAGAAGAATTTCTAAACTCCCTTAAAGAACATAAACTGACAAGAACCTCTAAACACACAGATACAACATGAAGACAGAAAAATTCTTCACTAATAAATCTAAGACATCACTGTATACCTTTCAAAACATGTCAAACTCATCATTTATCTATAATTCATTTCTTAGCTGAAGTGATCAGTCCACAGCCATAATACATCAAGGGTACATGTAAGTTCAAGACACAGTACATCAGATGATAGGTTATATTGCAGATACTGTCTTGGTTAACGTCAACTGATTAAATGCAATATCAAAGTATAAGTGCAGTCTTAAAATCAGCACACTATATCAAATGGTATACTTATAAATCATTCTGAGCCTCAGTCAAAAGTATTAACTCTTTCCTTGAGGCGGGTCTCACTCTGAGTCCTACTGCTTCCATTTTCCTCTATTAGTTTGCATGTTTATTATGGTAGTGCCGAAAGGCCAGATGAGAAGAGGCCCTTATTGTGCTAAGCACCTTATAAACAGAGCAAGTGACCCTGCCTCCAAGAGCTTGCAATCTAAACAGTCAAAGGTTAAGGAAAAGAGGTATAGCCTACAAGAAGAGAGATCAGTGTGATGGCTGCAGAGATCACAGTCCATGATTTTTTTTTCTTTTGTTTTGTCATTTTAAATTCTCTCAGTGGGATTATATTAGATGGAAAGAAAAAGGAAGGGAGGAGAGGGAGGGAGCAAAACAGCTAAACAGCACAGAGGAGGGAATGTTCACAGTGAAAATTTGCAGAAGACAATCTGATGGCATCATCAACATGCATCAGTCCCTGCTTGGACTGCTTTTTGCAGCTGCTGTGCCAGCTTCAGTCTCTGGCTGGCTCCTCCTTGCAGTTTCTTTCCCCAAGGCCAAATTTCTGAGGGGAGGGAGATGTCTCATGGGTCATAAGCAACAGAGGGTCCTGTACATAAGAACATAAGAACGGCCGTACCAGGTCAGACCAAAGGTCCATCTAGCCCAGTATCCTGTCTACCGACAGTGACCAATGCCAGGTGCCCCAGAGGGAGTGGACCAACAGGCAATGATCAAGTGATCTCTCTCCTGCCATCCATCTCCATCCTCTGACAAACAGAGGCTAGGGACACCATTCCTTACCCATCCTGGCTAATAGCCATTAATGGACTTAACCACCATGAATTTATCCAGTTCTCTTTTAAATGCTGTTATAGTCCTAGCCTTCACAACCTCCTAAGGTAAGGAGTTCCACAAGTTGACTGTGCGCTGCGTGAAGAAGAACTTCCTTGTATTTATTTTAAACCTGCTGCCTATTAATTTCATTTGGTGACCCCTAGTTCTTGTATTATGGGAATAAGTAAATAACTTTTCCTTATCCACTTTCTCCACATCACTCATGAATGTATATACCTCTGTGACACCTTTAAGACTAACAGAAGTATTGGAGCATAAGCTTTCGTGGGTGAATGCCCACTTCATCAGACGCAACTCCCGATACAGAGGAGTCTTCCTTGCAGAATTCATAGTTCTGGGTCCAGGCAGTGCTGTGGGGGATGGATAGTCTTGCCTGGGCCCGATTTTGCTCACCTTCCCAACTCCAATGCAGCAGTACCTGCCTGAAATTATTCTGCATCTATTCTGCCTAGAAGCTGGGGCTAATTGGACTACCTACCTGTGCTACTACAATCCTGCAGAGCCACCAGGGTAACGATGAGTTTAGCAAGGCTTGTCCTGTTGCATCTAAAATCAACCTACCTGAAGTTTGACAATATAATAAAAGTATTTTTGTAAATATACAATACAATATACAAATATACAATTGGTGCTTAAAATAGTTCTTGCAGCATCTAAAAGTCAGTTAGAGAATAAATATCCCCCCATAGATTGCAAACAGTAGTTGAGCTTCAAAATTCCAATTTTTATATAGTATACATATCTCTAGATAGGGAATACAGCATATACTGAGATCACATTACTGAGGCTGACTGCAGTGAGATTCTGCATGCACACAAGGGTTTGCCCATGTGGAACAAGTTGTAGCATTGGGGACCATAGATGCACGAGCCAATAGATAAGCTTTTAAATATGACCACTGCTTATATTTGCAATTTGAGACAGACATGTTGATCCCTATCACATGATGAAATCCAGGTAACCAAGATATAGATTAGATAAGTAAATATAATTGTTACATTTAAAAACAGTTTCTATTTTAGGTCCTCTATGCCCTCCAGATAGCTGCCTGCTCAAGACTTAGCCTGGAAAATCATTTATATCCTTTATTATAATTAATTGTTTTATGTTACAGTGCTGACAGGGTCATAGCCAGAAACCAACTAAGAAAGCTAAAATGAACTATGTGATGACTGTATATTTTAGATGAAGTGAGTTATGATGAAAAACAATCCTTTATGTTGAAGTGACCCTTTATCCTTGTGTATATTTCTAGTTTGGTTAAGTAGTTCCAGAGGACCTAAACACCAAACAGACTGAATACCACCCTCTGTGCAGAATCTCCTGAATCTTGCCAGAGGTATACAGAGAAATCAGACATAGCAGCTTCTTTCAGGTGACAGTAGTGGCAAACAGCCTTAGACTCTTGTTATTAAAGAGCCAAACACTGCTTACAAAGTCGCAAATTATTAATTTGCATTCTCTCAAAATATCTGATATCCCCTGCAACTCCCTTGTCACCTGAGCTTTCACAGCAAATTTTCTATGTTCTACTGGTATGAATCCCAGAACTCAGAATATTCTGTCTCTTTTCCCTAAGCTGTCAGCCAATATCATCTACAGAAAAGCAGCAAGAGGCTATACCCTAGAGATTTTAATTCAGATGAACAAATCTCTGTAGACTCACTTGGAAAATCTCATATACTCAATGACATTTGCTTAGTAGACTTGGGATAAAAAGCAAGCCTGAAAACTGCCAATATTTATGAAATTATATTTGATGGTTTGGTTCTTTTAACCAGACAATGGAACTACTCAAGGAGAAAGAGTGTGAGCTAAAAACAGCAAAATATAGCATCTATGTGCTATTGTTGCAGTACTGTATATTGCTTTGCCTTGCAGGGGAATCTGTTTTATTCTATTCAGGTTCGCATACTGTGTCCATCACCATGGTATTTGAGTATCTTCCAGAAGAACATTAAGCTATATGACTAGGAACTGCTACATGCAGTTCTCCCATCCTTTATTTCTGTGCCCCAGAGGAAAATCATGTGAGGATTTTTTTTTAAAAATCTACTGTTTTTATTACTGAAGGCAAGGTCAAAGACCTGAGGTGGCTTTTTAAAACGTAATCTAGGTCTTTTACTTCCAAGGCTGGCTGGAGGAAGGAACATAGGAGTATAGATTATTAATAGAAGTTTTAGAGTGGGGGGCAGGAGGCGGAAACAGTTTTGCTACCATGCTAACCAATCATGCCAACAAGCCTGTCTCACCAAGATTTATCATCACTCCAGGTCATATACAAGCCCACACTGGATAAAAAAGATCTTTGAAAGCAAACTTGTTCCTGTACTCAGCTGAAAATTGAAGGGTCTGAAGAGTGATGGATGAGTGCTCTGGTGGTATACCTTGTCAGGCACAATCAGTCTTTGTTGCAAGGAGTCAGAAAAATGCTATGAGATCAAAGTGCTGAAAACTTCTTTTCATGAAAAGAAAAAAAAATCTATCTCCACTGGCTGGATCATAGATATGAATATTATTCTTATTAATCTAGCTTTATAAATCAACATTACAATTTACAAAACAAATAAGGCAGATTCCCTGTCTTGAAGATCTTCCAGTCTAAAACAGACCAGGGATAAAATTTTCCAAAAAGTGCTTAAATGTCTTAGAAGCCTAAGTCGCATTTTCAAAATGACACAAGTCCTTAGACTCCTAAAATCCTGTCTACACAATACATTAGCCTGCACCAGAGGGATGCAACATGGATCTCAAGTACCCACGGATTAGTGTCACCTTATTACTCCCTGCCTGTGGTAACTAGGTGTTAACTCCCTGACACTACCAGACTTTCAGCTACTCAAGCACTTTCCTCTGGGCTATGCCAGCCCTTTCTTTGCCTTGCAGGTTAACAATAGGTGCACCCCATTCCTTGAGTCCCTTTGCATTGTTCCTCTATGATACCTAGCTTCTGACACTTACTCACAAAAATTTCTAGATCCTCTACCCCAAGGGAGAGGCATTCTCCAGTTCCCTGGTTTTACTTAAAAGCACTGCTTAAAAAAACACAGACAGCACTTGTGAGGACCTATAATAAAACAAAACTAGATTTATTTAAGAAAGAGTGGTGGGGAAAATGGTTATAAAAAATCATAAGATGCAAAGCTGAGTCTACACTTAATAGTTAGCTTTCCTATCTAATAAAGTACTTTTTTCCACCAAAAGTTCAGTCTCTTGCAGAGCTAGTTGACTACAGGGGAACCAGGAACAAATGTTTCATGAGAACATCCCCTAAGATGTCTCCTCGGTGAAAGGATACAAAGTGCATCTCCCCACTGTGTTATACCAAAACAGTCTTTTGTTCCAATTCACAGGCCAGATGAACCCCTGTCTTCTTGTAATGTTCCTTTTTTTACCCCCAAGTGCTTTTGATTATTTGAAGTTGTCTCAGATGGTTTTCCATTAAGAGTCTTGGGATGGATCAGCTAGGTCAATAAGACTTGCATTACATCACTGACTAACCAGGGAGGAGTGACAACTCCCTTCTGCTTGAATGGGGTACCACAGAGACATCATATCTCCGATGACTAACTATTACTCCAAGTCCATAAAGCACGCTTTCAAGATAAATACATTATTCCATAAATATTACCCATACATACCATGATTATAAATCCTGACAAGTTACGAGCTTTCTGTAGATACAAGTTACTCTGTGTGAATAAGTATCATGAAAGGCATGTGTTTCTTGTAGTGTGTTTGTCAGGTCTGAAGTGAGAGTTGTTTGCAAAGAACAGGGGATCCTTTGCAAATTCCTTTATACATCATATAAATTCTAGGGCACGCTAGCGTGTCAGACACCAGCTCACCCATATGGACCCTACTGGCATGCACTAAAAGTTTCCTCGTGTGCATTAATGTAGTGTTATTTCAAGAAGTACTAAACAAGGTTTAGGCCATTCCTTTACGTTCTTTTTCCCTTTATTTTCCCAAGGATAGGTCCTTTCACGAACTCATCTTATAAATAGGACTTTTTCTGTCACACTATGATGTCTGGAAGGATCTGCCCCTTCATCCTTTAATTTCCTCTGTAACAATTTTGAACAATGCATGTCACCAGACAAGGGTAGGGCTATCAATGGAATAAAATAAAATCCTGCAACCAAATAGCCTAGCTCACAAAGCAGAAACCTGAAGATGCCCCAGTTCATCTTTTTGCTACAACCTCTTTATATTGGTATATTAAGCTACAGCAGATCTGGCCACTAGTGAAGTCACCCAGTGTGGAGTCTCCATGTAGCACTGAGCTGAAGCAAGAGCTCTAGACCAGTCCTTGCAGCCCCAGATTAGGGGACAAAGCAGGGAAAAGGGCATTATTCCCACTGCTGTTGATGGCATATTGGAGGTAAAGACAGCCAGGGGGAAGGTATGGTAGCCCTAAGGTTGCTTTTACATGCACTGCAACTGAAGTGGTCTCCAACTTGCCCTGAAATAAGCGAGACACACAGGTGACATAAAGTCACCTTTCCCCAGATTTCAGGTCCACATGAAAATTGGGCCTTGAGTATCTAATCACGTATGGACTGGAAGAGTGGATGTGAGACTCCTGTTTTTCAGATTGGAAAAGCAGCAGCTCTGTGTAGTTAAATCAAGCTTATTTTTTCCTGAAAGTATCCACTTTTGCTATTTAAAAAGGAACATTAATGCTTAATTCAAATAACTGTGATCCAAGCACTATTTGGGAAGGATGATTAAACTTTGTTTTCTTTCAGTAAATCTCAACAACAAATAAACCCATTTAAAAAAATCAAGAAAATCTTCAATTTTTTGCAACTGGGCCACAGGACCTGCTATATCAGAATAGACCATATTGTACAATATCCTGCCTTCAACAATTGCTTAAATTAGATACTTTAGTGGAGGACATACTGGATTTGGACAGTTGTGCAATATGATACCATGGGAGGCGATCTGAAATGACTTAGATTAATGTTCTTACTGATGGTCCTTGTAATTTTTATCGAAGCTTGTGTAAACACAGATACTATTCTTAAAAATGTGTCTGCTAATCCTTTAAAAATTTGCTAAGCTATAACATTTGCATCAATCCTTTTCCCTCCACCCTCTACCCCCAATCTCTGGTTATTAGTATTTTTCTACTTCTTGTAATATTTGAATTCCTTTTCTTCCCTGTTTTTGTTTTAGCTGTACATGATCTTCATTACTTTCATTTCATTTTTATAAGAACACTTCTTCCCATTAACATTTTACTGCCCATGTTTGGTAACTACTGTTGAGCTTTTCCCAACTTAATATGTTCCATCACCAAGGCAAAAAGGGAAATAGGAATTAATTCCTATTTCTTTAAAAGGCTCACTTTACTGTAAAACATGCAGGCTCCCTTACTAGAATGTTTATATCTGCTGATCTGATCTAAGGCCCTCATTGTTAATGCCATATTCTCTGAGGATTATGTTTTTTTCATAGTGAATATATAGCCATTATTGTACTTTTATAAAAGAGTCTATAGTCAGTATTATTCTTGATGTGTACTCTCCCTCTGAAGCATCTTGCACTGGCCACTATTGGAAAATAGGATACTGAGCTAGATAAACCATTGGTCTAACCCAGTATGGACATTTTACATTCTTATTATATTATATGTTGTTGTTCACTGTCACATTATATTTCTCTTACTAGACGGTTTTCAGGTGAGGTGACTCAACAAACACCATGTTATATATCACATACATCTCCACAGCCACTTACTGTCATTCCCACCTTCCCTACAGCATCATCTTCATTCTCTCTCTTGAGATTCTTGTCTCCAGGGCAGCTGAAGATCTCCTCTCCCTTTCCCCTCATGCGATGAGGGGGGGGAATGCATCCAGGAGCCATTCCTCCACAGCTTCTCTTCCTCCTTACAGGCCAAGCTACCTCTCTTGCTGGGGAGCACAAAAGTTCAGTCTGGTGGCTCAATATAGAAATATATGGTAGAAATATAAAAATCAGCAGCACTTCCTTCCCAGGTCTGCTAGCTGTCCTTCTGCTTATGGAATGCATGTGAAGGGTAGGGCCCAAGGAAAAGACACATGGAGGGGCAAGTGCCAAAGATGGCTTTGGACTCAAATGAGCAGTATACAAACTCAAAAACATTCATAGCACATTCTGGCCCTGAACTAAATCTAGGTCACTGTTTCCATCTATTTCCACACTGCCAATGGCTCTGGAAACACTATGTAGGAAATGGAATGCTAAGAGGAGAAAAAAAAAGTTAAATTTAATACAGATAGAATAATCTGAAAAAAATAAAATGTTAACAATTCAGCATAACCCTCCATACAGATTTATGACCTGGTAACAAAAATCAATGTCAAATGACACCCAAAGTAAGAGAAAATCCATGCAAGTTTATCTCAGAAAATTGCAATAGATGGAAAAACTGATGAGATGACATTTAGACATAGGTTAAAAACAAGTTGCCCAGATCAGAAAATGTCCATTATCCCTTATGGATTACGTACACAATATTTGATCTACTTAGCATTCATGTTATTGATGTCCCATTTTTTATTTAGCTTTTTTGAGGGGCGGGGGAAATAGTGGTTACTGTCTAGCTACTGTCAACACATAACATTATTTAGATTCTTTGTACCAGTTTTATCTCATTTAGTCAAGGACAACAAATGTAAAACTTGACCATGCCTAAAACAAAGCTCTACAAGCTTTGTAGATTAAAAAACTGTCATTACTACTAGGCAACCCAAAAGGGAAATAAAATGACCCTGAAGATTAAAGAAAAATAGATATACCTCTGGGTCCTGCTTAGTCTTTGCCACAGTATCTATTGCCATTCTGAATATACCTACTGTCATTGCTGAAATACTGAGTTAGACATCTGCTAAACAGCATTACTGAATCTCACATCAGCTTTGTCAACAATGAATAATCTTTTGGAGGCAACAGGAGACTAACGTGAATCTAGATGATATAACAAGCACAATGTAAAGATTACTATGGATGACATTACATATTACCATATATAAACCATACTGCAACATATTTGAATGGGATTGGTTCCAAATGAATGTATTTTTGCACTTACTGGGTCACACAATGGTTCAACAGCTCCTTACCTTTCCTGACCTGTGCTACTTTATTAGGCTCTACTACTGATATCTTGTCTGCTCCTGCAGTTTAATATATAAACAGTAAAACAATGCTGTTATCCAAAGAAACAAGACAAAAATGAAAATTATGAAATCATTTCTCTCTTCTCTTTCTGTGATGGGGAGCAAGTGAGGCATAAATATTTCAGGGTGTTATGGGTCTGACCAAGAGATTACTGACCATAGGTGAGTTTGAATAATGAGATCAAGTCTGCCAATGTCCCTGGAAAGGCTGCCCCTTCTAAGACCTTTTTACAGTATGCTGAATGCACCCCTTCCAAGCAGAGATGAACCATGCCTGCAGATGAGGAGGGGGGGGCACAAGTAAGGGCAGTGGCTTCAGCAGATGTTACTGAGCATGCTCAATCCATGTATGCTTGCTCACTAAAAGCCAAGCAGTTAAATATGGGGCGCAGGTGACCACATGTCCCTCCCCCTCCAAATCCCCCCCAGCATCACCTCTGCTTTCAAGTGACAGGCTTGTGCAGCCACTTCCATTTGGGGTGGGATCACAGAATCCAACCATTTTCCAATTGGGTGTCTAGGTTACACCTCCCTAATTGCCAGCTGTGGGCCTGCTAGATAACAATGGACTTGTCACCTCACCTGTGAGAATTTCCCTCCAGCAGCCTGTAGACAGTAACAGTACACAGTGACACACAAGTAGCTTCTCCAAAATACAGTATGATTTATTTTACCTAAAGTGCTCAAAATTCAGAGAAATGGGTTTAAAAACTGAGATCTATGCTTGGCATTATCCTCCAGCTCCTGGGTTTAGCTTTGGTGTCCACATTTCTCTTAGGGACCAAGTTACTTCTTGCCTGCTACAGACCCTGACTCTCAGGCAGTGTCTTTGTCAGCCTGCAGCCACTGATAGCCACTCTCTTTCTATAGGGGAGATTTTAGCCTTGGCAAACAACCCTGTCACTTCTTGTGGTTATAAACCTGGCTATCGTCTTTGTGGGGATGCTGCTTTCCTAGGCTGTTTTCCCTTTCCTACCTAGTTTCTTTAATGATCCCTAGGACTGGGGTCTGAACCCCAAGAAATAAGCAATTGGACCAACTAGTTGTATACAATATTATTGTGTATAAAATATGCTAAGTAAGGCTTTTTTATGAAAGCTTGTAATATTCTGAACTTGGTCACTGAGATATGTATACAGACTGATTATTAATCTGTGTATTTGTGTATTTAGAATATTATGCTTATGACCTGTACTACAATTTTAAGTACACTTCAAAGCAGGGAGGGGCTGCACCAGTTTTTGTGTTAAAATCCCACCAAATCAACCAATCACCAACCTCTTCAAGTACCCATCCATCGTCCATCAAGGAAGAGGCAAGGGTGGATCATTCAAGTTAATGCAAAGACATTGAAAGTGAAAAGAAAGCCTTAGTTTTCCAAGGATGGGGTTATGTCTACATTATGGACCTTACAGAGGCACAGCTGTACCACTGCAGTTGTGCCGCTATAAGGTCTCTTGTGTAGTTGTTCTATGCTTGCAGGAGAGAGCTTTCCTGCTGGCATAATTAAACCACTCCCAACGAGCGACGGTAGCTGACATAGCACTGTCCACACTGGCGCTTTTGTCAGTGAAACTTATTTCACTCGGGGGGTGTTTTTTCACACCCCAATCAACAAAAGTTTGGCTGACAAAAGTGCTAGTGTCAACAAAGCCTAAAACAGGAGGGAGTTCCCCCCTTCTGAGTCATAATCCCAGCAGAAATTTTAAAGAGAGATAGAGAGGGAGAGAGAATCTTTTATAAACAGGCTTTGTTCTTTAAAAAAAAAAAATCCAGAAACTGAGGACTGTGTGATGCAGTCTGTTAAACACTGGATCTCCTTTAGGACAGAAGGCACACTGTGAAACTATTCAGAGGCAATAGCTAATTTGTATGAGAAAAGGGAATTTAGATAATATAGAAATGTAAAGCCTGAGGTTGTGTCTTTTATGTCTATTTTCTGTGTAACTTTTATGTGTTTGCTTTTCCTTACCACTTCATCTTTCAATCTGTGATTTTTTTTTTATTAAAACACACTGTTTATTTTTACACTAAGCAGGTCTCTATTTTGGAACCTGTTTGGTGCGTGTATCCCACCATGAAGTGATAATGGGTGAGGGGGCAGTTTTCATTTCTTGAGGGATGATGAAAAGTCTGAGTTAAGAACTCAGGGTAGCAGATTTGTGAAGACTTGGAAGTGGAAGGATTGTTGGTGTCACTCTGCCAAGAGTAACTAGGAAGCCAGCATCAGACATTTATGTTTTTAGGCTGGCTACTGGTATCAGAGCTCTGAGCCATAGGACCATTAAGCTATCCGCAGGCAGTCAGAAAACTTCTCATTGGTCTGCGTGATCCCCAAAATGTCACACCATCTCTTTGCATGCTTTTGACACAGAGCTAAGGGCCTTATTTGAATCCCACTGAAGTCAACAGAAAGGCTGCTCATGATTTCAGTGGTCTTTGGATCACGCCCTAGACTGGTAAAATGCAGAGGTGAAAGCACACTGGTTTTAGTTGACATTGTTTTTTAAAAAGTTCTGTGTAATGCTACATTTTATATGTGCACACATTCTTTGCTAGTGGGCTCATTTTAAAAAGTAGTAAAAAAAAATGTTAGTGATTGGCTAAAAAAAAAAAATCATTATTGCCCAGGTACACATAAGAAGGGGAAGTGTAGTGAGTTTGCAAGGAGTTCCTGGTCATGTAAAAGTTGCAAGTCCCTTTGGGAATTTCAATAGGTGCTAGTGCAATATCTGGAGAAATTATTTGTTGTGAATTGCATGGGCATGTGGGCGGGGGGAATACTTAGTGAATTTTGAGATTCCGCAGAATAGGGACAACAGTATGGTGGCACAATTCATGAAAAATATCAAACCACAAGAATAAAAATGGAAGAAATTCAAATGTATGGAATTCCACCATAAGATCAGTACACATAGTATGTAAACAGGATGAAATTCAGTAAGGACAAATGCAAAGTACTACACTTAAGAAGGAATAATCAGATGCACAAATACAAAATGGGAAATGACTGCCTAGGAAGGAGTACTGCAGAAAAGGACCTGGGGATTATGGTGAATCAGAAACCAAATGAGTCAACAACATAACACTGTTGCAAAACAAGCAAACACCATTTTGGGCTGTCTTAGTAAGAGTGTTGTAGTAATACAAGAAATATTTTTCACTCCAATCAGCACTGAAAAGACCTCATCAGGATTATTGTGTCCAGTTTGGGGAACCACACTTCAGGAAAGATGTGGCCAAGCAGGGCCGGCTCTGGCTTTTTTGCCGCCCCAGGCAAAAAAGCCGCCGGCCGCCCCCCTCCAGGTGCCGCCCCAACCACAAGCTTGGTGGGCTGGTGCCTGGAGCCGGCCCTGGGCCAAGTTGGCAAAAGTCCAGAGGAGAGTGTCACAGGGTGCTTTGTTCACCACTGGGGTGCCTCCTACTGGGAGCAGCTGGGAAGCGCTCTTCCCAGTTCAGCATCCTCTTTCTTCTTTTTCTCTATTGCAGCTCTCTTCCCACTCAGATTTGCAGTACAGCTGCTTTGTGACACCACATTCCAGACTGGTCATATTAAAAGACTCCCACAGAAGGGGGGGAAAAATCACAAAAGCAGTCAAGGCCTGCCTACACAGACCCCTTGCTGTATCCCTGGAATACTTCCTACCATGCCCTGTCTTAGGTTTTTCTAGTCCCACAGCCTCTTCATAAGCTCCCAGTGGATCAGCTCCTTTCTCCAAGCCTCCTCCCCAAGCTCACTACAGAGCTTGTTGGCACTTTCTACCTCCCACACAGTTCTGCTGCAGGAAAGTTTTCTCTTTTCCCCTAGCAGGACAGTGCCTGACTCAGCAGGAGTCATCCTGTTCCCTCACAAGAGTCCTGGGCAGATTTCCTCCATATCTGCTTTAGGCTCCCTGTTGTAGGCTTGCCTGCCTTCTTTCAGGGAGGCTCTGTCTACCAACAGACCACCTCAACACCCTGTCTGTAGCCAGGCTTCTCTCACTGAGTGACAGCCAGCAATCAGTTGTCCTTCCCAGTCAGCCCTTCTAATGCCTCTCTCCAGGCTTGATGTCTACTGAAAGTGCTGCATGTCAAGGCTGTGTGAGCTCCCATGTTCTTATTTACCCCTTCCCTCTTAGGCCTGCAAGGTAAACCCCTCCTCGGTGGGTTCCTATTCCCACCATCCCTTTCCTCAGGGGAAGAGAGTACATGCTCATTCCCTGCCACTTCCCACACTGTTGTCACCTCCTGGCTTTATAGAAGCCCTACCAGTTCCCTCACAGATGAGTTTCCTTTTAATTAGCACCCTCCACTCAGATTACTTCTCCTCTATTTGATTTTAATTGACTGATTGGATCTCCTGGGCCTAATTCACATCTTTCAGGGCCAGTGTGGGGAGTGGATCCCATCACAGAGAGCAACACAAATGATTACAGTTCCAGAAAATATGACCTGAAAGATGGAAATTGGGCTTGTTTAGTCTGGAGATGAGAAAGACTGAAGGGAGACATGATAACTATTTTCAAATACTTAAAGATTGTTATAAAGAGGAGTTGTTATAAATTGTTCTCTTTAACCACTAAGGACAGGGCAAGAAGTAATGGGCTTAAATTGCAGCATGGGACATTTAGGATAGAGAATAGGAAAAACTTGCTAACTGTAGGGGTAGTTAGCACTGGAAGAAATTACCTGTCAAGATTGGGGAATTTCTGTCACTGAAAGTTTTTTAAGAACAGGTTAGACAAACACCTGTCAGTGATGGTCTAGATAGTACTTAGTCCTGCCTCAGCACAGGGGCTAGATTAAATGACCCATGGAGGTCCTTTCCAGACCTACATTTATGTGATTCTATGATATATAAACAGGTGAATAGATATTGGGAGCGCATTTCATTTTTTTGTTATCGCTTAGTATTGTGTATATGGGGTCCTACTATGGCCCTTATTCATGGTGTAAATGGTTGAGGTTTTCAATTCTACCCTTGTTTACATTGGAATGTAGTCATGTCATCTCTTATTTTAAACTTTTGTCCTTAAATAATTTAGCTGGAAATGCATTATTATTTATGTATGATAATGTACTCAGTGCTGGATAAGCACATATCAAGCCAGTCCCCATCCTGGAGGATTTACAGAGTATAAAACAGGCATGGGAGAAAAAAATAAAATAACAAGATGTGCTGAAATATCCAGAGGAAGGATTTACCTTACTTTTTTCCCCCTTCCCTTCTTTTAAACTGATTTTTCCCCAATAAAGAACTAATGAGAAAGAAACAAATTATATATAACACACCATCCAATATGAAGTCCTCATTAAGGAGTTTAATTCTTCTCAGGTGTACCTTCATTGACTGTATTGGATTTACACTAGAGATGAATCTGGTCCACTGAGAATAATTAATGAAGAGATAATTGAGCTGGGTATATGAAAAACAAAATCAGTAGTTCAAATGAAACCGAGCAAGAGAATAAACTGTTGGATGATTATGGTACCTGCTAGTATATAACAATCCTAACTCCAAAAATCCTCCAAGGATTAGCCTAAAAATAAACACACCATAGGCACTAGTTGTAATCAGAAACATTAGAGCTCTATAACGTATCGTCATTGGAGTCAAACAAGTTCCCCTTTTCCTAATCTTTGCCTACTTTTAATGAACCAAGCCTGATATAATCAGTAATAGGAACTATTTTCTTCCCAAATTATCAGAAATTTAGTAGGGAACAAAATGTAGTATCAAATCCCTTAAAAAACAAAACAAAACAAAACAAAAACTGTTCTCCAGTACAATGGTTTTATTCTCCATAAGCTTGTGTCGTTCAAGTCATGTCTAGAGAAACATTATTTAACATTTATATTGTACTAGCATTTTAGGCTGCCATTTTTGGCAGAGTGAAGGTGGTAGTGAATAGTCCGATAAGCTAGTAGATCTCTATAGGTAGCATGGGAATAACTGAAGAAGTCTTAAAAACAACAAACTTGTATGTGATGTGGGGATAGTAGGGAACAACTGAGGGATGCAAAGAGGTAGATGATGTAGTCAGAGTGATGAACCAGGAAAGTCATAAGTATGGACCTAAGTAGGACTTTAAGGTCAGAGAGAAAGATATGATATGGTAGCAGGCAGAAGATGAGAAAGCTCCAAACAAGAGACTTAGCAATTTGTATGGAAGGAGATGGGTCTTTAGTGGAGAAGTAGATTTGTAAATTGTCACACACACACACACATGACTGCTGTGTTGGGTCCCACCATGCTGGATCCATGTCTGTGCTTTAAGCTTCTCTTGGTCTAAATTGGGTTCAGCACTGTCTTTTTTCTTTAGCCTCACTGGCACATTTCCTGGGCACAGGTGCTCTGCTTGTTACCATTTTGCGGACATGGAACCATGCCGCCCAGCTGCCCTAGGCCATCTGGGCCCAGTAACTTAAGCATACCATCTCCCAGAGCTTCCAACCTTGTGGGCACTCAAAGTTAAAGTTCACTCTTCAGGGTGCTGTGATAATGAAATGTGAACAGAAACACAGGCTTTGTAAAGGCTTCTAAATCCAGTTACTCTTTGCTGAGATAGCACAGAAGATCTACAGTTCCAGAAAAAAATAATAAACACTCCTGTACACATTTCCCTGCCTCTTTTCCTTTACACTCTGGACAGTCCTTTGGGCTTAGGGCAGAGTCCTCTGCAGAGTTCAGGATATACTTCTCCAGCACATGGCATCTGCTCTGAACGATAGAGTCTGAGTCTCTCTCTCTCTCTTCTCCAGATCAGTTTCTTTGACCTTGGCTGGTCAGGCACCTACACATGACCACCCTGCAAGTTAAGCATGCCCCTCTGATCCTCCCAAAGCTTCCTCTTCCCTGCTCTGTGAGTCTCTCAAGTTTATAAGTCCCACCACCACCACCTGGATCGTTTGTTCTTCTACTGGGGATTTTCTATGCTCCAAACTCCAACCCCTTACAAAGAAGTTGGAGTAAACTGGCTTCTCCCCACCTTCAGCTATCCTATCCTATTGTTCTGTCTGACCCAGGTCTATTCACTAGTTAATAGCCATTAACCACTGCTTATTCCAAAGAGACTTGTAGGCCCTATTCCCCTCTGTCCCCATAGAATGTACATCACTTATCTAAGGGTCACAGATCTATAAGATTTCAAGTCCTGTGTCAAACTATGGAGGCGCTACAGTTTCTCAACTAAACAATTTTAATAATTTGACATAGAGAAAACAACTGATTTTTCTCTAACCCCATTTTCAGAGATGGCTGTACTTTTCAAAAAAATCAGCGAGAGGCAGAAACTCAGCATGAAACATTTCAGCTCAAACAGTTAACATTTGGTAAAGTTATAAGCAACTATGAATGGGGTCTTATAATGGAAAGTTTTAGGCTACCTTGACCACAGGTATTGCTGACATATCTACTAAGGCTGTCGATTAATCGCAGTTAACCCACGCGATTAACTCAAAAAAATTAATCACTATTTTAATTGCACTGTTAAACAATAGAATACCAATTGAAATTCATATAGTATTCTGTGTTGTAATTGAAATCAAAGTGTATATTTATTACAAATATTTGCACTGTAAAAAGATAAACAAAAGAAATAGTATTTTTCAATTCACTTCATACAAGTACTGGAGTGCAATCTCTTCATCGTGAAAGTGCAATTTACAAATGTAGATTTTTTTTTTGTTACATAACTGCACTCAAAAACAAAACAATGTAAAACTTCAGAGCCTACAAGTCCACTCAGTCCTACTTCTTGTTCAGCCAATCACTCAGACAAACAAGTTTGTTTACATTTACGGGAGATAATGCTGCCCACTTCTTATTTACGTCACCAGAAAGTGAGTAGCCAGCATTGCAAGGTATTTATGTGCTAGATATGCTAAACATTCGTAGGCCCCTTCATGCTTCGGCCACCATTCCAGAGGACATGCTTTCATGCTGATGACGCTCGTTAAAAAAATAATACATTAATTAAATTTGTGACTGAACTCCTTGGGGGAGAATTGTATGTCCCTTGTTCTAATTTACCTGCATTTTGCCACATATTTCATGTTATAGCAGTCTCGAATGATGACCCAGCACATGTTCATTTTAAGAACACTTTCACTGCAGATTTGACAAAACGCAAAGAAGGTATATGAGATTTCTAAAGATAGCTTCAGCCCTTGACCCAAGGTTTAAGAATCTGAAGTGTCTTCCAAAATCTGATAGGGACAAGTTGTAGAGCATGTTTTCAGAAATCTTAAAAGAGCAGAAAGAACAGGAGTACTCGTGGCACCTTAGAGACTAACATATTTATTTGAGCATAAGCTTTCGTGGGCTACAGCCCACTTCATCGGACCTATGTAGTGCAAAATATAGTAGGAAGATATATATATACACAGAGAACATGAAACAATGGGTGTTACCATACACACTATAAGGAGAGTGATCAGTTAAGGTGAGCTTTTCCTTATACTGTGTATGGTAACACCCATTGTTTCATGTTTTCTGTGTATATATATATCTTCCTACTGTATTTTCCACTACATGCATTCGATGAAGTGGGCTGTAGCCCACAAAAGCTTATGCTCAAATAAATATGTTAGTCTCTAAGGTGCCATAAGTACTCCTGTTCTTTTTGCGGATACAGACTAACACGGCTGCTACTTAAAAGAGCAACATTCTGATGGAGAAAATACAGAACCCAAACGACCAAAAAAGAAAATCAACTTTCTGCTGGTGGCATCTGACTCAGATAATGAAAATGAACATGTGTCGGTCCACATTGCTTTGGATTGTTATTGAGCAGAATCTGTCATCAGCATTGATGCATATCCCCTGGAATGGAGGTTGACCCATGAAGGGACATATGAATGCTTACCGCATCTGGCACATAAATATCTTGCGATGCCGGCTACAACAGTGCCATGAAAACCCTTATTCTTACTTTCAGGTGACATTGTAAACAAGAAGCAGGCAGCATTATCTTCTGCAAATGTAAACAAACTTGTCTCTCTGAGTGATTGGCTGAATAAGAAGCAGGACTGAGTAGACTTGCAGGCTCTAAAATTTTACATTGTTTTATTTTTTAATGCAGTTTTTTTTTTACATAATTCTACATTTGTAAGTTCAACTTTCATGATAAAGAGATTGCACTACAATACTTGTATTAGGTGAACTAAAATATACTATTTCTTTTGTTTTTATGCGGTGCAAATACTTGTAATAAAAAATAAATATAAAGTGAGCACTGTACACTTCGTTTTCTGTGTTGTAATTGAAATCCATATATTTGAAAAATGTAGAAAATATCCACAAAATTTAAATAAATAGTATTCTATTATTGTTTAAAAGTGCGATTAATTGCGCAAGTAATCATGATTAATTTTTTAATCTCTTGACAGCCCTAATATCTACCTATAATTAGAAGTAGAGCTGATCAGAAAATGGAACTTCAGTTCTGCAGGAAATTCAGACATTTTGAAATGTAATTTCATTCCTAATTGGAAGAAAAAGCTGAAATTTCAAAGTCTCTCACAGAACAGAAATTAAAAAAAAAAAAAAAAAAAAGATTGAGGAATACTGAACCATTTTGTTTCAATAATGTCAAAACATTTGTTTCAAGAAGAAAAAAATATTGTTTTACTACTATTGAAACAGTCTAAAATATATACAAATGAAATATTTTAATTATCAAAGTCAAACTAAAATTAAAATGAGTAAGTCTAATTGTAATGTTTTTACCTTACTGAAACAAAATGGAAAGTCAAAATGATTTGTTTAAACTTTTTCCTATTGAAAATGGTCAAAATCATGTTCCTATGAAACATTTAGATTTTGACAAAACTACATTTTCTGACAGAAAATTTCCCATATCCATTTTTCCCCAGACAGCTCTAATCACAAATATAATCACAAAATATATTTTCAAACAGCTACAAATGTATCCCAGAGTGACTTTCTATCACAGGTCTGAGCAAAAATTCCTCCTTAATATCTATTATATTTTTTCTTGCTCAGTTTTTGCCTTTTGATTGCTGACTATTTTCTCCCAATATTAATGATTTAGGGTGAATTTTATCTAAGGATTAATTATTTTAGATTAAGGCGGGGGAGGGCTAAAATTGTTGATGTACTCAAATTTTCCAATAAAATGATGTAGCTCATTTCCCTTTGATTGACAAAAGTGCCAAAATGAAGAGTCTCCTATTTTTCATACTGCCTGTGGGTTGCCCTTATAGCCAGGGAAGTGCGTGTGTGTATATATATATATATACTCTCCATTCTATGTCACTCAGCCCATCACCTATTGAGTGAGTAGTAAAGAGTCTGCTATAAGAAGAATCTATAAATATGATAGTCATGATGTGAAATTACTAAAAAAAAAGTGAATTATCATTTAGCATTTCTCCCAAAGGATCCTGCTGTTCTAGAAACACTCTCTTAAAATTATTGAAGCATTTCTGACCTGGATTTCTAAGAAATCTAATTATGGTTATGACTGACATTTATTTAACCTTTTAGCCAAATGTCCCGAAGTGCTCAGCAGTCTTTACAAACTGACTTAACAATTATTAGGGAATTATTGGAGTTCTACTCTGAAAAACTGCATCATGGGATATCGCATGTATTACATCTCAGTAACTCCCATATCAAATGTGATTGGTCTACAAGTAAAAAGATTGGGTTTTTTGTAATCAACAGCTCTGTATATTCATCTAGGGGCCTGAAAGTTAAGCTTTTTTTCTGTCTGCATTATCCATCAGTGTTGTAATATATAAATACATATTATTTGCATCGCAGTAACATTCAAAGATTCCATTCAGGATGGGGGGGGGGAAGGATATATACTTTGCTATACGCTGTTCAAATAAGATTCTCAGTCAAATCTGTCTCCTCGGACTATGGCATTAGTTTACTCAGGGGGGTTATACTAGAGTAACTTAAGATGGTAGATTTTATAAATGACTCTGCAAGAGGAATTTAATTAATAATTCTACTGATGATGTCCAAGACAGATGAAAATGCAGTTCACTCATCTCACAGAAGTGTTGGGTCTGTGGGAAGAAAAACATAAGTTTTATTTTTGATTTTTTTACTAAAGAAAGCACATATAACTGAATAAATATAGTGTGTGAAATTCACCCCTCTGTAGAGGCCAGAGCAAACACTAGGCATCTCTTCAGTGCAGCTCAGACTCTTATCTACCCTATGAGCATAATTGTGCCCATAAGCCTTGTGCTTGAAGCCTTTGCTCAGGAGCAAATTTCACCCAAGAAACAGATCTTAATCGGAATATCATTTTACATAGTCCTTTTTTAGAGTAGAAAAAACAATTTAAGGTTGTTGATGAATTCCATTCTAAATCGTATATTTGGAACCATTCTGACTTTCTCAAAAACTTACTCCTTTGGAACTGATCTTTGTAATAGTTTCAGCTCAGTGATGAAATGTATTATTGTGGAGACAAGGTGGGTGAGGTAATATCTTTTACTGGACCAACTTCTGTTGGTGAGAGAGACAAGCTTTAGAGCTTACACAGAGCTCACCTGAAGAAGAGGGGACAAGGGACAACACTCAGATATCCACGCCAAACACATTGCCAAACTCATACGTTTCATCCTCACCCATAACAATTTTATATTCAACAACGAACACTTGGGAACAGTCCAAACCATGGGAACAGACATGGGCACTAAGATGGCTCCCCAACATACCAACCTTTTCATGGGCTGCCTAGAAGAAAAATTTCTGGACAAATGCCCTATGAATCCAATGATATATCTGAGAGTCATTGATGATATTTTCATCCTCTGGAATGCTGGACAGATATCCTAAACTCCCTCACAGATTTCCACCACAACTTCAGCAACCACCACCCATCCATCAAACTCTCTACAAAACTCTCACAAGAGCATCAACTTCCTGAACACCATCAGCTTCAACAATGGAACCTTACAGACAACTATTTACAAGAAACACAAGGTTCACCACACTTACATTCACAGATGCCGTAACCACCCCAAACACACCAAGAAATCTGTTATCTACAGCCAGGCACTCAGATAACACAGAATATGCTCAAAGGAGAAAGTCCAGGATACATGCCTTAACACACTTAAAACTGCCTTCACCAAACAAGAATACTTCACCAGAGGAGGGCCACCCAAATACACTGGCAGAACCTGCTTCAGTACTGAACAAAACCCCAGCCCTCTGACCGCACACACCTAATTGTCACCTAACATCCCAAACTAGAACCCATATGAGGTATCATTAAACAATTGCACCCATACTCCATGGGGATCACACCCTGAAAGAAATCTTTCCTGAACCCTCTCTTCCAGCCTTCGAACAACCCCCCCAAACTCTCCAAGCTCATCATCAGAAGCAAGCTCCCCATAGACCTGGACACATCAACTCAAAGCAGCACCATATCCTGCCATAACAGATGCAAAACCTGAGATATATGTCCACTGCTATGATAATCAATACCTTCCACAACACATATTTCAAGATCCATGGGTCCTATACATGCCTATTACAATGTGTGATATACCTCATCCGGTGCACTAAATGCCCCAATAATAACTGTGTGTGTGAAACAAGACAATCACTACTGTCTCGAATGAACTCACAGAGGCAAATGATGAAAGACAAAAACACCATATCACCAATGGGCGAACACTTTTCACAAAATGATTACTCCATATTTGATCTCAGTCCTCCTCCTCCATGGAAACCTGCATATCACCTTCAAAAGAGGAAACTGGGAGCTTAAATTCATAACTCTGCTAGACCAAAAATTATGGACTTAATAGAGACACTGGATTTATAGCTCATTACAACAATCTGTAACCCACTAATCCTCCTTTGTCCTACGACTGTAGAGATGTTATCTGTCCAATTCACCTTGAATTGTTGCTTGCAACATGTATCTGTTCCACCTTGTATTTAGCTGTGACACTGTAAGTACATTTCCCAGACCTGAAGAAGAGCTGTGTGTAAGCTCAAAAGCTTGTCTCTTTCACCAACAGAAGATGGTCCAATAGAAGATACTACCTCTCTCTAAAATCCTAGGACCAATGTGACTACAACAACACTGCAAACAATAAAAAAGTGGATGTAATTTGATTAGATTCTGAGTAGGTACCTACAGGTGTAAAGGTCTACAGAAGGTGCAGGACAATGGATATCAAGACCATCATCTTTATGAGAAGGACAGGAAGGGTGAACTAGCTTGTAATAGGATTTTCACCATGTCTTATAATTTAAACATTTTCTCTAATAGTTGCAATTTCAAATGGTTTCAGGCATCTGACTGTCATTAAAGTCAATAGGAATCAAGTAGTTTAAATACCACACAACACTTTGTAAATGTAGGGGTAATAATTACAGACAGTGTAATTATACAAGAAGAGACTCAAATTGCCTCTGTTAGATATCCCAATTGTTTTACTTATGTATGCAACCATGTATTTAAAATTTGGTTGGTATCAAATTTCATTAGTATCAAATAAAAGAAAGTGCAAGTTTTATACACCCTGAACAAGTACAGATGCAATTTTTGATGCTGCAAGAGTAGTGGCTACAGGAGTAGTCTAATAAAACGGCAATAAAAAGAAGCAGTAAAATGTCCTGTTTTCTAATTAAGTGATAATCATACTATTGCACTATTTTATGAGACAATAATGCAGTTCCCAAGTGAATAAACTATGAGGCTGAAGGACGTGTACTTTAGCCCAAGAATGGAACTAGATTATTGCCTTATAAAACAGTGCACAGTCCCATTATGGCTATTATGTGGATAGAATTAGTGTTGCTGGATCTTTTTGTACTTTTAAAAATGTTTACATAGTCCAGTGAAAATATGATTAGAATTATTTGTCCCTGATTACGTATATAGAGTGAGAAAATGGTAGGGACGGGGATGGTGTAGGAGAAAAAAACCCAGAAAAATAGGCACTAGTTGAAGCTGCTATTTCAGATAGTGACCACTTCCCAAATATATTCACTTTGCTTTTAAATTAATGGGTAAAACCATGGGAATAATTAAACTAGTTTTAGTCTGTAAAATCTTAGGGAACTGCTGACTCAAGTTGAGCAATTAGTTTTTCAAAGAGAAACAAAAAAGCCAAGAATGCAAACTTAGGGCTCTGCAAACACTCACACACTTGCTCAGTAGTCCTACTGAAATCAATTGGGCTACATATATCTGTAAAGTTACTCATGTGCATTAATGTTTTCAGGATTAGGAGCTCTTGATGCCTCTCTTCTGGGAGTCCAGCTGGAGTCATCTGAGTACTGTAAACAAGAACAGGTTAAATTATCTGAGGACTTTTTCCACTGATTCATGTGCCAGCACATGTATGAGAAGTATTGCAAAACTTAATACATTTAACCAATTTTATTTACTCTTTTAGGTATTATGAACACTAATGGTAATTAGGACTGGTCATGAAAAGTTTTGAAGTTCTTGAAACATCTCATTTTGACACTTTCTAAATGAAATGTTTTCATTATTGAATCTTGTGGATAGAGCACCAGACTGGGACTCAAGAAATCCAGGTTCTATACCGGGCTTGGCCACTCACCTGCTGAGAGAAAAATACTTCCCCTTGATATGCCTCAGTTTCCCCATCTAGGGATAATGATAATGACCTCCTTTGTAAAGTGATTAGTGTTCTACTAATACAAAGGGCTATGTAAAAGCTGGGGGGGAGGGGGGGTTGTTTCAAAATGTTAGTTAGCTTATATTAAAAAAGTTTTAAAAAATTGAAATTGAGATGAAACATTTTGATTAACTAGATTTACAAGAAAAGATAAGAAAAGATTATGAGTTTGTGAAAAAATTCAAGATTTCAATTATTTTCCTGATTTGGGGCAAGAAAAAAATCTTCATATCTCAAAAATTTTCATGAGAGATAAGAAAACCATTTCCCGCCTAGGCCTAGTAATAATCCCCAAAAGGTTTAGCACAGGGCCCCATTAGCTTTTTATAGGAATGTAAGGTTATTTTTGTTCAGTGACTATTTACTTTCCAACAAAAAGATTAGAACAAGAGAATTTAATTTTCTACTTTTATTTACGGCTGAACAGAAAAATCTAAGTAAAAATACTTCAAATATTCAAAGAAGAAGGGAAAAGAGTGATAGAAAAAATATGTTAAAAATAACAAATAATAGTTATGCTCATTATTATTATCTCTATTTTTAATTTATCGGGATTCTTTTACACAAGCTCTTCTAATCTTTTAACAGAAGAAACTTTTAAGACAAAAGTACTTCTGTGGCAAATCTACAACAGTAGCCTTCAGACAGCAGAACAACTATAGGAAGTGATTCTGAATATACTAGATCAGCATATAAGTAGAGTAATTAGCTTAAAATAAAATGTGGAAAGATCTCATTTACTGATCAACTCAGTTGAGTTATTTCCATTAAGAACACATCCCTTGTCTGGAAAAAAGATTCTGTCAGATCAAACAGAATGGTCTGAGGTGATTATTAGGCCTGCTCATTAAGACAAGTATTTATCTGGTCCTGTAATAGTGAAAGGCTAACCCTGAATAAAGAAGTTACATTTGTGAAATAGTTATGAAACTATCTATTAGTGACTAATAACTTGACCTAAGTGAAATGGCTCACAACCATGTATGTATAGTTGGGAGGGAATTAGGTAGCTACTTAAAAAAATCAATCAATTTTTAAATCAGGTTACACTAGTATTTTCTTTAGGTCATAATTCCAGGTTCAGAATATACCATCTAATCCTTGATACAATGGGATAAAACAGCACTAGGTAGCTTACATAGTTTTTAGCTGAGGTCACAAATTAAGGGTCCCGCAACTTCTGAACTGGACTCACTACTCAGTGATACGTGCAGCTTCTTAACCATGCTTCTGCCTTTAAGGCCTTGTCTAGACTATGCAAAAATGCTGCTCAGTAAGGGATAACACTGATCAACTAACCTGAGTTTAAAGATGAATCTATATGAGGTCCAAAGTCATATTTCAAATTGGCTTAGCTAACAAGATATCTCGGTCCTAAAATAAGCTGTACCTTTCACCGCTCATTCAATCTTTCTGGGGGCACACTTCCATTTGACAGACTCATTGCCTACAATTCTCTCAGGCTCTATCTACACTGGCAACTGAACAACAAAACTTTTGTCTTTCAGAGGTGTTAAAAAAAACACACACACACACCGGAAAGATAAAAGTTTTGCCGACGACAAGTGCCGGTGTGAACAGCGCTTTGTTGGCAGGAGAGTGCTCCACTAACAAACAGCAGCTACACTGCATGCCTTTTAGCTGAATGGTGTAGCAACACAGCTGTGTCACTAAAAGCGTGGTGTAAACATTGCCTCAATGTGAAATCCCACCATTCAATCCACTTTTACTTTGGGGTTCCAGGCTTCCTGTTTACCACCTATGTTTCTTCAGCAAGTCCAACTTATTCTGGCCTTCTATAGAATTCCCTCCAGGAGCCGTAAGCAGTATGAACACAGTGATAGCTTCTTCAGAAAGAAGGTACTATTCATTTATCCATAGAAACATAAACAGAAAAGGGTTAAAACAACAAAAAGGTTGTCTTATCTGAAGCTTAGAATTTGCCTTGAGGCTTTACTTAATCCTATCATTTATAAGTACCAGGTTACTATCTGCAGACCCTTCCTCTCCATCACCTATAGGGTTGCGGCTTTTTTCTGATTTGGTCTTCTCCTTGTAGAGGGCACATCTCCATTTCAAAGCTGTTCTTAACACCTTGTCTCTTCTTGTATTTCCCCAGGAAAGAAGTTGGTAAGTTGGGGGGGGGGGGGGAGTCCATTCTCCAACCCTCTGAGGGATATCCTTTTAACTCTCTGTGTGCTGAGCATACAGCATCACTAACTGTTAATGTCTCCACCAGCAGTCTCCATTGTCCTCCCAAGTCAAGGGTTATTCCATTGTTGTTGGCCCTCCCATTCAGTGCCAGACACCTTGGTACCAAAGCCCCTCCCCCTAACACAGGAGGGATAATAGGATCTAACATGACAGCATACATTGAAGGACATCATTAAGGAGATAATCATATAGAGAGATCATAAAATCAAACTGGAAGTTAACATAGAAAAATTCCAAAAATGGTCACATTAGGTTTTTTTTCCCCTTAACCCCCCCCCCCCTCCACTTGGTCCACACAATGCCTGTGTAGGCTCACCACTTTGTTCTTCAGGTTCAGATTCAGAATGTGTTGATGACTCCCATACTAGAGGAGAGGCAAAAGAAACTACTCTGGTTAATTCACAGTTCTACTTACCCTCACTCATACTGCAGCTGGGCTCAGCCAAGGGCATCTTTTATAGAGGTTTCTTCATTTTCTAAAATTCCTTAGTGTAGGTCTTAGTCACAGGCCTTTATCTGTGCGAAGTGTTGAGGATAAACCTCACTTTTGTATTCTTATTTTTTTTTTGTCTGTTAAGTCATTGTATTGAAAAGCAAATATAAATTCAATTACTCCTAACTATTTTTTCTGACATTTTGGTTCCTGGGATCGCTTAATCTGGTTTCATTTGAAAACTAAAAGGTTATCTTTGCAGCAAAGTGAAGGAATCACCACAAGATAAATCTTTACCCATGATTCAATTAGCTAATCAGCACATTGTTTTTAGATAAGAAACAAATCAGTTAATCAACCCAAGACATAATTCTGGAGCATGGGAGGGTCAAAAGGGAACAAAAATCTTTATCCTTCAGAAATGAAGAATGGATTATTTCTTTTAAATTATACTGTTAATGGCATGTTTCACTTTAAGGATAAAGAATGTGCTCTGCAGGAGATATGAAATATTTGTCCACACAAAGTCTAGATTCTAGGCTTTGGAAGGCTGGAATAAGATTCCATCACAGAGTGTGACAGCAGTTGTTTGGCTTTCAAGAACAAATGTATAAGGGAAATCTGCTGCTGGTAAGTATATTTTTATGTAAATAGATTTAAGTTATTTGAATCATACAAGGCATTGTGGAGGAGAAACCCAGACAATGCACTTCTTACATCCCAGTCAGATACATACTATCCAAACAGATCAGATTATTTAGGTAACATCTGCATGTATGAAATTGTTACAATGGTACAATTACAAGGCTGACAAAAAATATTTTAACATTTAAATACTGATGGATATCTCCTTAAAAATAGTAAATATATTTATGAATCATCTGAAATCACAGACCTAATCTGCAGAAAAAATAAAGTTGCACTTTTTCTCCACACTTCTCAATTTTTTGTCGGAGGTGAGGATTCATTGCTGGGGAAGGAGGGGGGTAGGATTATCCAGACTTTGAAGTCAACTTTAATAAGTGTGGTCACGCAATGGTTTATTTCAACTTATAAATTGCATTGAAAATCTGCATAAGTAGGAAGTGAAAAAAACAGAAACAAGCCCTTATATTTGGAAAATTTAAAAGGTCTTTAAAAAAGTGTGTGGGCGAGTGATTTTGACCTCAAACTAATTTTAAAATTGGTGTTACTGGATTTGCTGGAGTTGTACCAGTGCAAATAAGTATCAGAGGGGTAGCCGTGTTAGTCTCCCTCTGTAAAAACAACAGAGGGTCCTGTGGCACCTTTAAGACTAACAGAAGTATTGGAGCATAAGCTTTCGTGGGTGAATGCCCACTTCATCAGACGCAACTCCCGATCCAGAGGAGTCAGACGCAAGTGTATATTGTAAGATATAATGGATACAGAATCCGTTGTTATCACCTATCTGTGAGTCTGAAACAATAAGATACATTCCATCCACTGGCATAACTAAATAGAGATAATAGTGTGGTACAGAATGATAAGGTCTTCTGAAAATTATTTAAATGTCTTAGAGAAATCATCAAGCTGCTTTGTCACAATGCCAAAGTTCTAATTACCTACTTGTTTTGTTTAATTCACTTCTCTTTAGCATTGCATGAAAGAAAACACTTTGAAACCTTTCAGTACTTATTTAACTTTATTGGTAAGTGTACTGAGGAGAATGTATGCAAGACAATTTTACAAATTCATACCAAGGATCTCGGCATGGTAAAGACTTAACTATTTATGGGAAATTCAGAACAGCAGAAAAACAGGGAAATGGCTTGTGAACACCAGCAATGAGATCATACATATTATAGCCCTAAGGGGAGTGTGTTTTTCCCCTCTTTGTGGTCACACTGCAGTAGAAGAGCTACAATGTATCATAAATGTACATAAATATTTGAATTTTTAGAAGATCTGAAATAAACCAATCCACCCAAAGCTTCTCTAAGGATCACTTGAACCTTCTACATAGCTGAGCTCTCGTTATAAACTTCACCCTTGGATCTCATTTTCACTTCCATTTGCCTCTTCTCCCCTCCTGTGTGCTTTCTTATTCCTTTCTCTTCTCGGAGCTCTTTCCCTTCTCTCATTTTCTTCTTTCCCCATTGCTCCTGGTCTCCCTTCTCATCATCCCTCTTCTTTTTCTTTTTAACTATGTTCTTGTTTCCTGCAACTGGTAGTGGCATCACATTTTTAAATGTGCTGGGCAATGTACAAACACAACAAAAAAGCCAGTCCTTGCCCTAAAATGTGGTGTTCATTTTCACTTCCCTATGGGATAGCTCTGTAACAAGAGCAATGTTCATCCGAATATGTAGTTATAGTCAGTACCTCTAGTCTTGATAGAGTACAATCTTATTTTAAGACTTACTTTTTTGTAATCTTAAGAAGTCTCAATCAAGTTAGGGATTCATTTTGCTAAATAGTGTAAAGTAAACACCCCAAAGATCTTACAGTGCCTGGAGTGTCTTTCCTCCAGCAAAGTTTTCATCATGAAAATATTTTTCTTTAGTGTAGTGGCAGATGTATTTGATCTAATCGCTTATTCATCCTTGAGTGTTGATGAGAAAAAGATTGTGGTGTATGCTTAGTTGCACCCAGGAATGGTATGGCTGAATTAAAGCTACCGTTGTTGCCCTCGTATTGGAATCCACTGTCCTAACAATGAAGCTTTTGGGAACTGGAGATGCAGGCCTGCTACCAAACAGCATGTCTCAGTGGGTAAATGATTATGTGCAAACATAGTTATTGTCAGAAAGAGTTGCAAAACTCATTCCCCAGGCTTTCACCAGACTGAAATTATGATGAATGTTACTTTTTCTGTAATCTTGTTTGGCACTCCTTTGATAATCTGAATACACATTTAGTTTCATGATATATTTTTTGTTTTAAATTTTGAAAACAATAAGTTAGGAGACAACTTGCCGTTGACATCTTGAGCTGATCCTTCTTCCACTGAGGTGTGGAAGCAGAGAAAGAACTGACAGGAAGGGGATGCAATGCATGACAGTTCTTTCTCTGCTTCCACAGAGGTAAGGGGGAAATTTGTCACTGAACCTTCCTGCATATGAAATCATTTCCCTGTTGATAAAATGTGGAGTATAGTATATTTAATCTGAGATTTAGGTCATCAAATGTGCCCAATATGTATTCCTTCCCTTTGGCACATGCAGTTTTGGAACAGCCTAAGCTTACAGGGAGTTATTTACTCTATTTGAAGCCTTTTCATTAACAATGTAATCACTATTGCAATGCCAAAAGCTGTATATTGGGATGTCTGAAAAAAATTTACAATATGTGTGCAGGGTTATCTGTACCACTACTTACAAAGGAGTCAGAGAAAGGGAGAGGGTGGATACCTGGGAATGCCACAGGGTTGCTGTCCCCTTTAAGGGGAGTCCAGGCCCAGGCTTCCCACAAGACACTGTTTTAAAGAAATGAGCCCATCTAGACAGTTATTTGAACAACAAAGGCCTTGATTAAAGGCCATCAGAGTTCAGTTGCAGAGAGGTGTTCACAGAGACAGAAGCTCTCATAAGGGAGAGGAGCTCCCAGAGACCACAAGCCCCAAAGAGAAATATTGTGCAATCCCCTAAGCTCAAAGGGGGAGACTTTCTTTCAAGTTTATTGCTATTTATTAAAGTAGAATCTATCAGGGGAATTTTGTCCTACATCCATTTGGACTTAGTGGAGTTCTCAAGTAGCCCTGAGAGAAGGGAAACTGAGGTAGGGAGTGCATGCAGGAGCACACAAGGTATCCAGGGGTGCTACAGGGCAGGCCCATCCTGTTGACACTGAGTTAAAATGGCAGTTAAGGGAGAGACTTCCTTAAGGAAGTGCCATGACTGGGTGAGATCACAACAGAAAAAACAGAATAGAAAAAGAGACCATGAAATATATTATCTGCTCAAAATGTTGTTTGGAGTAAGAGCTGTGAAACTTGTTATGAAATGGAGCCATCTGCAATATGCATTTCTTCATACATGTACTTAATATATTCAGTTTTTAAAAATCATTCTGATATTTCAATAAAATATACTTTCATATGTCAAACTGTGAAGAGGAAAATACTGGAATTGAAAATGCATGGGTAAGCAGAAGCAGATGGGGAGTTTTGAAGAACAGTTTACAGCTATGAGAATAAATATAATCAAAGTATATGGATTTAGGTCCTGATACTGCAGGTTGATCTGCCAGGGGTAAGCCCTTGCACGAATGTGAAGCCCGTTGACTTCAAATAGGCCCCAATCCTGCAAGGTGCTCAGCATCCTCCCAAAGGTTCTGAGAACTGTCAACTTCCATTAATGCCAGCTGGACTTGAGGTAGCTCACCACCTTGCAGAAGAATCTAGCCCACAGATCACAAAATTCATAAGAGTCTAAGTCCATCCCTAATTAATAACAATTGTGCTGTTAGGTGAAAGTTGATGCCATATTCACCTCTGGAGCAATGGCATTGGCCACAATGGGATTTAGTCCAGGGATTAATTTGGCCCTCATTTTATTTGTGATGCTTTCTGGAATTTGCAATTATTTTTGGGACTAGTGATGTTCATTCTAGCTTGATCAAAATGTTAGCACTGCCTGATGAACGGTGATATTTTACTTGATATTGGAAGTCATTAATCTGGATTCTGGTTTGTGAAGTCTGTTTGGAGCTTGTTTGGTTGATGACTGATTTTATTAATAAAAATAAATATGGAGCATTCTGGAAATGTTGAAGTACAGTTTATATGTAAAATTTCAGCTTGCCTCTTAATTTAAATGTTACATTAAAATCAAAGACCAGACTCTCAATTTATGAAAATCATCTTAGCTCCGTTGACGTCACTGGAACGAAATCAATTTACATTATCTGAAGATCTTGCCCTAAATGTTTAATATACAGTGTATTCTTTCACCATTCTATTCCATTCTTCTCCCACAGTAAAGAGAACTTTTAAAAGGCTGCATAAATGTTTATTCTCTCCCACATTCCTAAATGCACGGCTGTAGTTTCTGTCTCCCCTCCCCCTCTCCACCCCAGATTGCACAAGCTTTATGAATAATTTATTCTTCACTTATCTTAAAGAGAGTTCCTTCCTTTTAAAATGAATAATCCCAAAATAGTATTCTATTTTCCTTTTATTTTCTATCAATTATGGATTAACAGAATTTACAAAACAACAGAATTCACATCTTTAGATTACATTAAAATACTTTTTTCCAATATGAATCATGAACAGAACTGCAGTTACAAGTCACCCTTGTAAGTTGAGTTTCTTTTGCTTTTGTCTAAAGTACCTGTGGATTGAATCTGAATCCTGGATTATGAGGAACTGCATGCAATATAATTGTGTTAATAGTCTGTTCCTGTTGTAGAAATTACTGGTAGGTTCTTGTAAGCTTCCAAGATCCCTACTACATTTCTGGCTTCCCTTAAAGCTTCCAATTACTATACTGTTGCTTGGCAAATCCTTGGGTGAGCTTCAGTTACATTGAAGGCCTCAATTTAGTTATAAATGGACATCTCTCAATTGCTGATGGAACAGTGTTTATGAGTTGCACAAAGCTTTTAACTCAGAAAGATTCTTTCTTTCTTTCAGAAATAAAAACAACCCAAGCTAAGCTCTTTGCCAAATTGATTTTAGGAGAATTTAACTTCCTAGTTCACTAGGTTTTAATCAGAAAAATTAAAAGGATGTTCTCAGTTACAGCTGACTTGATATAAAGTAAATTCCTAGGCCCAAACTTTTGACAGGGAAAATCACTTTTAGTTTCGATACTTGCCCTTTGGAGGAAGACCAGTTGAAAAAAAATTTCCAGGCAATCTTTAAAACTAGATTTGTGCCCTCTCTTACAGGGCAGGCTATTGGGCTGGATGTATTATTAGTCTGACCCAGTGTGGCCATTCTTATGTTAAATCTCCATATAGACAAAGCTCTAAGTGCCATTTTCAAAAATGACTTAGGTACTGATGAGATGTAGGGTATGTCTACACTTAAACACTACCGTGGCATAACTGCAGCTGCACTGCTGTAGTGCTTCAGAGTAGACACTACCTATGTCAACTGGAGGGGTTCTCCCATCTGCACAGGCAATCCACCTTCCTGAGATGCTCTGTATACACCAGGGGTTAAGTCAGTATAGGTACGTCTCTTAGGGCAGTGAAAAATCCACACACCTGGGAGAGGTAGCTATACCAATGTAAGTCCCTAGAGTAGACTAGGGCTTAGGCGTCTAAGAGCTACAGTCACAAAAAAGATGTTGCATTGATGAGTCTATCTTTTAGGTGTTATGCTGCTCATAGAATCCACAGCCCTTGACTTAGGCATACAGGCTCCCTATAGAATGTGTGAGGGAGAGTTGGTGTCCGAGAATGGAATTCACAAAACCCAGCATGCTGCTCAGGGAGCCACATAAACTAGCCAGAATTAAATGCTGAAGACAGTCTTATGCCTTCGCCTCAAAGGGAGTTAGGTGCCTAATGGGATCTACCTACCTCTGCTTGGGATTCATAGCTGTGACCCTGTCCTGGAATTAGGTGCCTAAGCAAGGCCAGAACTTGCTGTAAAATAAAAAATGAGGAGGAAGATGTGCTGCCACTTTTTACCCAATAAGCCATTGGTTAGAACACTCACCTAGGATTTGGGAGACCTGGGTTCAAATCCTCATGCTGCCTAATGTGGAGCAGGGACTTGAAGCCAGGCCTCCCCTCTTCCAGGTGAGTGTCCCAACTACCAGGTGCCTCTAGCTCTCTCCCTCTGAATATTAAGTATTTTATACAAAGTGGAAGAAACTGAGCTCTCAGCATGCATACCAGACCAGGCCCCACATGTGAAATAGGCAGGGGACACCTAATTTGAGGATCCTACTAGGGCTTAAGTGTGAGTTAGACACTAAGCATCAGGACTGAGACTGCTGTGCACATGCCCATCAGCAGAAATTTTGGGGACTCTTTTGGTAGAAACTCAGCTGCCTATGGACTTTAGGCATCTACAGCCTTAGGAGGCAGCTCAACAGGAGTTTTGAGAATTAATGTTTTAGATTTAGCCCTAAGGGCTTAAGTCACTTCTGAAAATGCAACCTAGGCACTTTTGAATTTCTAATGCAAACAAAAAAAATGACAAAAACACAAGCCATCCACTTGCATGTGATACAAATAATTAAACATAATAGTTTTCTATTTCAGACTTTTATGACGACATTGTATCAAACTCCAAAAAAGGGGATTTATTTCCAGACTTCTGTTGTGGCCACAATCCTTTAGTCTCTGTGATTCATTTTAATCTTTCTTAGTTACAGCAGTGTAAATCTAAATGGAGTTATATTTGATTTATATTAGTGTAAGCAAAGTCAGGGCTCACTGATTCTGACTCTGCACAGAGAAAGCATTCCCATCCCCCGGTGATAGGAATACAGCATCTCTTGCAAGAATGGAAGGTACAGATTGCACTGGGAGAAAAGATAGCATGCTATGTGGGCCAGGTGGGTACGTTTTGAGGAGACCATACACAATTTTATGCACCAAAGAGGTTCCATGGGGTTTCCCTATGCCCATGTTGGACGACTAGAGGGATAGGGCAGTACCAGTGAATTCTTCACTGGTGACTATATGATGGTTGCCGTAAAAATGCTTATATAAGATAATAGGGAGATAGGCAAATAGGAGACATATTGTTGCAGATTCTATTTTATATGTCTTATAAGGTATCTATCTTACTTTCAAATGATTTATTTCTGCAGTCAAATCTACCAGAATATTCTGTATAGCTAGTAAATCAAGCAAGAAGAAACTGCCAGAATAGCATACGAGCTCCAGTTGATACCTTTTCCTGTGGTGGATACAGGTATCTGAATGGAAGTCAGTATTCTGCTGCTGACCTTACTGACTTAGGTTCTTCATAAAATTAGTTACTGAGTTGAACTTGGTAAATAGTGAAATAGTTTTCTAAGTGCATCTATCAAAGTTTGGATCATTAACTGAATTAATATACCCTTTGACAATTAATGGATAACGCTCTTATCTCATTAAAACAGAAGTTTGATGCACACATGTCAACAAATCATAGTATATCTGTTCCAATTCAGAGCTTAATTATGAGTTTGAGTACAATGGAGTTTCATATGTTTGTACTGTATCTGAATTAGACCCAGAATTGAAAATAAATCAAACTGTTATTAACCTCTGTTATGAATACATGTTGGATTATTAGTTCAAAGATTTTAAACTAATTACTTTTCCCCTATATATTTTAATTGCTACACATTTATATAGTTTTCCAATTGCTCATATTATAGTAGTAAATCTTGGTAAAATTCAATTTAATGTTGATTCATAGTCCATTTCCACTTAATTTCATTTTCAGGTTCAACATAACAATCTTTAAAAAAAAAAACATTTCTAATGAAATTTTTCAAAGGGAAATTTTGGAAACATTTGTATTAGTTGTACCAGTAAATTGGTAAGTTTTGTAAAAGCTTTTCTTTTACAAAATCTATATTGTGGACCAAATCTGAACAGACTTCTTTAAAGTTACAAGTTGTCCTAATTTGAAATCTTTTAATCTTACTTAAAATTCTTCCCATCTGTTTTCGTAATGAATAACTCTGAATGAATATATATAATGGACTGGATGTAAAGAATACCCAGTAAATCTGTCATTATTATCTACTGTCTAAACCAGGGGTGGCCAAAATGGCTGTGGGGCCACATGTGGCTTTTCAGAAGTTTATATGCAGCTCCTTGTATAGGCACCGACTCTGGAGATGGAGCTACAGGCACCAACTTTCCAATGTGCTAGGGGGTGCTCACTGCTCAACCCCTGACTCTGCCACAGGTTCTGCCTCCACTCCACTCCTTCCTGCCCCCTCCCATGAGCCAGGGCCGCCCAGAGGATTCAGGGGGCCTGGGGCAAAGCGGGGGAGATTGTACTCACCGGGCGGCACTCTGAGTCTGCGGCGGCGGCATATCGGCGGCGGGGATCCCTTCAGTCACTCTGTGTCTTTGGCAGCACTGAAGGGCCCCCCACCGCCGAAATGCCACCGAAGACCCGGACTGCCGCCGGGTGAGAAAAGGGATTCTCGACCAGGGCTCGTGGGGGCTCCTGTGTGCCCCGGGGCCTGAGGCAAATTGCCCCACTTGCCCCCCCTCTGGGCGGCCCTGCCCTGAGCCTGCCATGCCCTTGCTCTGCCCCCTCCACCCCCAGAGCTTCCTGCATGCCACGAAACAGCTGATCTGGAGGTGCAGGGAGGGATGGGGAGGTGCTGATCGGTGGGGCTGCTGGTGTGTGGGAGGCGCTGGGTCCGGGGGGGATGAGCCATTGGGGAGCTGCTGACATAATATTGTGGCTCTTTGGCAATGTACATTGGTAAATTCTGGTTCCTTGTCAGGCTCAGGTTGGCCACTCCTGGTCTAAACCATGTTGCCTTTCAAGTCATCTTTATAGCCAGAGGGACCTGATGCTCCTTTCAAAAGAGATAGGTAGAAATGGAGTGCTCAGAGTCCAGTTACAGGTGAGGGTGCAGTAAAATATGACTTCAAAATGGTAGAAAAAGCTTACTTTGCCTACTTAAGGGGCTTCAGTTCACTTGCTCCTGAGAGGATGTTCAGCAGCACTTTGGAAGATGTTCTTAATTTATTCAGTTTTGGGCTTTGGGCAAGGTTGACATGTGTTCTTATGTTTGTAGGTTTTTTGTGAACAAGTGTTGTTATCTTTTGGGTGCTTTGTTTGTGCTTTACATTTCCTTTTGAATATATATATATATATATAAATATAAAATAAAGAACAGGGCTGCCCAGTTCCTGTTCACTTTAATTCATGGGGTAGCTATCTATGTCATTTTTTCTGGTGCCTGAGAAAAGACATATAACCAGGGTTAGGTTGAACTTGTTCAAATCAGGGCTTTGGATATGCAGTTTACAAATTACTCACAAATATTTTACATAAAATAAATGCTATAAAAGTGTCGTGTGATGCAACAAAATTGGAGTGTCCAAATGAACAGTGGCTATTTTAGCTGATGGATTTTTATAACATTAGGTTCTATCACATTACATTGGATTACTTTGTAAGCTATGACAAGTAAATTCATGTTTTACAATATGATGTGACATAATGTTATTTGATCAGATTTCACAATGCTTAAAATAACACTTGTTTAGATTCATAACTTTCTCTCAAGTTCAGTGACACTGATCATTTATGCAGGTAACTTTAGGTATGGAAATACATGTGTATAGAGATGGATTGATAGTGAATTACTTTTATTCACAAGTCAACTGACAGGTAACATTAGCTTTAACTACAGGTACAACAGTTACGTAGTGGTTGATCTTACTGACCCCAATGCTCTGTGTGAACTTGTGTTTTGGAAATTGAGGGAATAATAGAAATTAGAGATGGAAAAGATCTATAAAGCCATCTACTCCATATTTGAACCAGTGCAGGGGCATCCCTATGATATATTGTGTGGGTTTGTTTTTTCTTCTGTATAGGTTTACATATCTCAGATGATGGGCTCACTTTCCTTAAGAGATTTCTCCATCCCTTTCCTTAAGAGACTATTTCACAATCAAATAGGCTATACTATCAAGATTCTCCCCTCTAATATTTAGCGCATCTGTTTCCTTTCCTGATTTCATCCTGTTTCTCTTAGTTTTATCCCCTTGCAGTCTGATACTCATAGTGAGTCTGAAGAGTGGTCAGTTCTATTATATGATTTACCTTTTACCCACAAACTTAGTGGTCCTTGAGATGTATATGTAGTTAGTTCCTAAATCTTCCTTCATAAATCAAAATCCTCTGGCCCCTCCATACTACTTGGGGGGTGCCCTTACCCCAAAATCAATCTGCTAGGACCTTCCTTCCCCCTCCCTCCCCATATGACATCTAAGGGGGAAGCAGGATGGGGTATTTGTCTTCTACTTGGCCCGTACCAAGTTGTGACAACAGAAATAATAAAACCTAATGTATGTATTGGATCTCTGGGCTCCTGTGAGAAAGGTCAGAGAACTGCACACAGTCCAATCCAATCTGGCAGTGAGAGGAAAAATTCCTTTCCAGCCCCAAAAAGACAATAACCTAATGCCCACAACAAAGCCCCCAAACCCAGTTCTGTTCTAATCTCAAGCGAAAGGCAAAGGTAAGCTGTTCCTTGGGGCGCAGAATGGTGCTCCAGGCAGAGGTGAGGGTTTGTAAATAGAGCTGCTTGGAAATTTTCTGATGAACAGTTTCCATCAGAACACGCAGAGTCACTGAAGGTAAAAAGTGAAGTGTTTTGATAAGGCTGAAATGTTCTTTTATGACCTTTCTAGAATAGACTATTTCAAGTTTCTGTTTCAAAACCTCTCTTCCTTTGATTTTAAATTTTGTAATATAAAAAAGTCAATATTGGAACAAAATATTTCAGTCCACCTGCAACTTTCTTTTTCTTTTTCAATTTTGCTCTGCAGACAATTTTATTTTGTTGTTCTTGTTGGATTCAATCCATTTCAGAATGGGGAGGGTGTGGAAATGGGGGAATAATCAAAATTGTGGAACTGAACTAAAAAAAATCTGATATGAACTATGAACTGAAAAATCTGATTTCTGCCAAACTCTACTTGTTAGGGTGTGCAGGAGCCAATAGGCTTTGTTGCACCATTCTGTCCAGCCAATCAGCCAAAGAGCCCCCTTCACAAGCCTATGAGGAGTCTAAGTACCTAAAAGGGAGGGAGAAAAGAGGTGGTGACCCTGTGACACCTCCCCTTCCCCCCAGTACATTTCTCCATAATTCAATAGGGCCATGTATCATTACTGTTTAATGGTCCACCAGCCATTTTTAAGTTCATTCATACATGTTCATATATGAGCAAATTTATATACAATTCAAGCACTCCATCTAGATTAGCTGATTTCCAACAGATGGGTGAACATCAGATATAAGGCTGAGCTTCCTGGTTCTTTCATGCCTTATAGAAGGTCCTTTGAAAGGCAGCACTTTTGAGGAGTGATAACAATACACGACGAAAACCTATGCACACTGAAGTCAATGGCAGAACTTCCATTGAGTTCAATGTGGGAGGCACAGGATTTTACCCATAATGCCTGGATAAATCACTTCCAGGTATAACACATTTCTAACCTGTTGAATGCTACTTCTACTTTCTTCTACCATAGCTCAAGGCCTACTATGCCTAGTGAAAAAAAATTCCAATAAATACATTCCATTATAACTATCTTAAGCTGTGGGAAATGCCCTACTATTTGCATTAAATTAAAATTGAATTATAATCCATTTTAACAAACAGGCAGACTGCTTCTTGGAAGCTTATTGTCAATGTAATTTAACTTGACATAGTTATTAAAATTCAAGTTGATAAATACACTTCTTATTAAAAGCCTAAATAATGTCATTGTCTCTTATGCCTTTCAACAACTCTAAGGCATAATAACTTATATTGTGTGAATAAGATGTGCATAGACAAAGAAATATTAGATACCTGTAGTGAGTTAGGGGAGGGTCCAAGGCCCATTGAAGTCAATCATAGTCTGCGACTTCATTGGCTTTGGATTAGGCCTTTAGACTGTTTATATTTGCTCTTCTTAAGAGGGAGCATTGAACTTAAAAGGCCTTGACTGAAGGACACTAAGTTTAAATAAAGCAATATGACAATTTAATCCATTACATTTTTTAACAATTTGGTAGAATTACATTAACTCATAGAAGAAGTTTAATGTTTTAGATGAAAAAAAAATCAGCATTATGGGTGCTTCTTTATTTGTAAAACAGCTAGATTTAAATATAATTAAAGGCAGTTCAAATATGCACAGTATTAAATAATTGAAACAAGTATGTTATATTAATCCCAAATAGAAAATAAAACTGACATTGTGTAGAAAGCAATAGCAAGTTTTAAAGAAATGTATAAATGCCTAGGATTATATGTTGTTGTTTGCAGTGTTGTAGCCGATATTAGGGAGACAAGGTGTGTGAGGTAATATTTTTTATTGGACCAACTTCTTCAGACCTGAAGAAGAGCTCTCTGTAGCTTGAAAGCTTGTCTCTTTCAACAACAGAAAATATTACCACACCCATTTTGTCTCTCTAGGATTATACAGTTCAAGAGTACTAAAAAAAAATGGGTCCCTATAATTCAGCCAATAAATAAGTTTGGCTTGAGTTACAAGTTGCTTATCACTCACTACCCAATGAGAGCCGATGGTGCTCTGCACTTTCGAATGTCAGGCCAGACCTATTTAGGAGTCATTTAAAAATACAAAAACAAAAAAACCTCAAAAAACTCTGGACATTGTGTTTTAAACCAGCGATCCAAATTCTATTAGTTGCACAGCTGAAATGCCATTTGTTTTAAGACCAGACTTTGAGCCATCTGAAAGAAATCTGAAAGCAACTCAGTAGCAAAGTAAAATAATAGCAAAATAAGATATTCCAAAAGGGACAGTGGGGGAAAATAATCATATTTATATGAAAAATGCTAGAAAAAGAAGGAGAACAGATGTGGATAACTGGTCCATTTAGGAAAAAATGAATAGGAAAAAGGTGGTGAGTGGTTACAAAGTAACAACTGGATTATTGGAAGACCATATGCATTTTATCAAACCATAAAAAAGGTTCATGCTCATCTTGAGTGTAGGGAAAAAAATGGTTAATATATAGTTTTTGAATAGGTTCATCCATCTCATGGTCTCATATTGTACATCCAAACCAAGATTAAACAGCTACAGGAATGGTGTCTACTAAGAAGTTAGTTTTGTCTAGAGGTTTGCACATAATGTTTTCTATGTAAAGGATTAAAGCTTAGTGAATAGTGAGAAACATTTACAGGTATGTATATGAATTCCAATCAGTTTTTGATTTGCCATGCTACATTTCTTCAGTTATTATTTTGGCACATTTGTGTGAGTGAAGCTTAACTTTACTAAGTTTTTGCAAAAACAAGTTTGATCCAGTCAAAATTCATTTTGTGATAAAAAAAACTGATTATGGGTGGAAACAGTTTTTGTTCAGCTGGGAAAGGGTTGTCTATGGCTAAAGCACTGGACTGGACTGGGAATCAAGAAAGTTGGGTTCAATTCTTGATTGGAACACAGTCTTCCTGTGAGACTTTGGGCAACTAATTTAATGTCTGTTTCATATCATCTGTACAATGGGGATAATAGTATTTCCTTTCTCTCGCCTTTTGTCTCATTTATTTAGATTGTTAGCTAAATTGTTAGGACTGTGATATCCATCTTATTTAACATGCCTATCAAAATGGGGCCCTGATCTCAGTTATGGCCTTTATGCATAGTGACCTGAATTAAGGTCAATAAATTAAAACAAAGACCAATGTAAGAAAAGGAGCAGGATGCTCCTTATCACCATATAGCATCACAGTCCTTTAAGTCTCCCAGGAGGATTCATTTGTAGGCTAGGCAAATGAGCTGCCTTTTCCACAGGCAGAGCACAATGGAAAGATACACTAAAGCAGTGGTTCTCAAACTTTTTTTTCCGCAGACCACTTGAAATTTCCTGAGGGTCTTGGCAGACCACTTAATGATCTTTCCAAATGTTGTTTGTTCTGCTAGCTAAATATTGTAAAGCACTTTGGATAAGAGCGCTATATAAAAGAAACTTAATAATTATCTTTTTTTGTTCTACAAATAAAAGCACATGACTCATATTTTAATATCAGTAGTCTTACCTTTCTAATGTGATGGATGTGACCTCTCTCCCCCACTGCGGCAGCCCCCTAGCTGGGGCTGGGAAGGAAGGGGGTCTCTCCCTGAGTGAGAACACATAAGCCAACCCAACTATCGTAAAAAATATGGGAAGGAAAACAAAAAGAAACAGCAGAATGAGCTAAGACACAGAGGAAAGCATCTGTAATAGGAAGATATGTTAATGAATATTTTGTCAATAAGTGAGTGTTTTGTGATAAGTAGTTTGATGTTAGGTTTCAGAGTGGTAGCCGTGTTAGTCTGTATCAGCAAAAAGAATGAGGAGTACTTGTGGCACCTTAGAGACTAACAAATTTATTTGGGCATAAGCTTTCAATGTTTTTTGATGTTGTGAGTGATAATAGACTCAATGAATCCAGGTGGGGAGAATCAAAATCTAAGTAGTACCTAGGAAATGTTAGTCTCTAAAACTGAATAAATATGAACAGTGGAAATAGTGCATCTCTTCCATCAGTTTATCAGTTAAATGAATATAAGTACAGCTTATTTTTTCATATCTATGTAGACATTTTAAAGTATTGTTTAAATTGTGGTATATGTAATGATACAGTTGCTATATCATGCTTTTATTATGTTTGAGGTTTTTAAAGGCAAAACCAATATGAAAAGAATCAGTAATGTAGGCTACTACCCACTCTAACTGCCAAGGTAGAAATCTTATATTGTTTTTAACTTGTGTAGCTCATTGACAATGTGAATAGAAGAAGGGGAAAACTGCACTTTTGTCAGTGTACTCTGACCATCGTCCCACATCTTATTTCCCATCAGGACAGTGGGTCTATTCACTCATATACTCTCAGAAATTACTGGACCCAAATCATTTTCAGAAAAATAGCATCATTCAACCAGTGGTAGTTCATCCTATTGGGTCTTTTGGCCTTCTGGGCATGGTCAAAAGCCCATTTGTTCTCTCAGTGTTTGCCTTCTATGAATTAACTGTGAAGTAAATGGATAACAAGTATACATAAGATCTATTTGCCTGAGTAACAGCTGCAGGATTGAGTTCTACATTTGGAGTCTAGGCAGATTGATACTGCCCCTTTAATAAACATTTACATACCATATCCATAGTATTTCAGCATAGTGCAAACACATTGTCATGTTCCGTACAGATTTGTACTATGAGAGAAAAATCTTAGATGAGTATAAAAGTGTATTACTTGTATCTTTATGCAGGGCCGGCTCTGGCTTTTTGGCCTCCCCAAGCAAAAAAAACAAAAAAAAACAAAAAACGGGGCGGCCAGAACGGCAAAGCAAAAAAATAAAACAAAAAAACCAACCTGCGGCGCGGCCGGAGCGCGGGTGCAGGGGGACCGGCTGGGGGAAGAGGGGGAGGGAGTGGGCGGGAGAGGGAGAGAAGGGCGCTGCCACGCGGCCCCTCCCACTGCGCCGCCTCCTGCCGCCTGCTGCGAGGGCTTGGCTCCAGTCGGCGGGGAGGGAAGGAAGAGGACTGCCCTGCAGGGCACTCTGGTTCTCCGCGCCACCACCCCCTACAGGGCGGCTGGAGCGGAACAAGAACAAAACAAAACAAAAAGCGGCCATGCCGCCCTAGGATTGGGCAGAATGCCGCCTCGAACAGTCTGCCGCCCCAAGCACCAGCTTGCTCAGCTAGTGCCTGGAGCCGGCCCTGTCTTTATGATTCCAGTTAAAAATCTTGCTTAGAATGAAAAATAAAGTATAGAAAAGCTTTTTTAGTGTTACTGAAGGCAGTTGGGGCAGTTGTTAGTGGGTTATAGATTGTTGTAATAAGCCATAAATCCAGTGCCTGTTTTCAGTCCATGATTTTTAGTATCCAGGAAACTTATGAATTTAAGCTCCCGGGCTCGTCTTTTGAAAAAGAGTTGTTCAGGTTTCCTTTAAGGATAAGGACTAATAGGTCAAATATAGAGTGATCATTTTGTGAAAAGTGTTCACCCACAGGTGAGATGGTATTTTTGTCTTTTATCATTCTCCTGTGTGTGAGTTCATTAAAAGCGTAGTGATTGTCTGGTTTCACCCACATAGTTGTTATTGGGGCACTCACTGCACTGGTTGAGGTACACCACATATTATGATAGCTATGTGTCAGCCCCATGGATCTTGAAAGGTGTATTGTGAAGGGTGTTGATCATTGTAGCAGTGGAGACATGTCTGCAGGTTTTGCATCTGTTGTTCTGGCAGGGTCTGGTGCAGCTTTGAGTTGGTGAGTCCTGATCTGTGGGGAACTTGCTTCTGATGATGAACTTGGAGAGGTCGGGGGGGGAAGGGGTGTTTGAAGTCCAGAAATGGGGGTTCAGGAAAGATTTCTTTCAGGATGGGATCCTCATCTAGAATGGGTTGTAGTTGTTTGAGGCCCCATATGGGTTCCACTGTGGGGTGGTAGGTGTCAACTGGGGATGTGTGCTCAGAGGCTGTTTTATTTCTGTACTGAAGCAGGTTCTCTTGGGCTATTTGGGTGGCCTGGTCAATTACGTAAGCTACTTCTCTGTGGAGTGTCCTTCTTTGAAGATGTTTTAAGTGTGTTAAGATGCAAATCTCGGACTGCCTGGCTACAGATAACAGATTTCTTGTTTTTTGAAGTGGTTACTGGATGTATGAAGGTAGATGTGTTAATCCGTGGGTTTCTTGTATAAAGTTGTCTGTAAGGTTCCATTGTTGAAGCTGTTGTGGTGTCCAGGACATTGATGGTGGTGTGGGAGTGTTCCAGAGAGAGTTTAATGTACAGGTGGTGGATGTAGAAGTTGTGGTGGAAATCTATGAGGGTGTTTAAGTAGTCTGTCCAGAGGATGAATGTATCATTGATGAATCTCAGGTATATCATTTGTTTCATGGCACATTTGTCCAGAAATTCTTCTTCAAGGTGGCCCATGAAGAGGTTGGAATATGGGGGAGCCACCCTAGTACCCATGGCAATTCCCATGGTTTGGACAATTTTTTTGTTGTTGAATGTAAAATTGTTATGGGTGAGGATGAAATGGATGGGTTAGGTGATGTGTTTGGGGTGGATATCTGAGGGTTGTCCATTGTCTTGTAAATATTTGAGGCAGACAGCTATGCAGTCATTTTGAGGGATGTTGGTGTACAGGGAAGTGACATCCATGGTGGCAAGGATGGTGTTCTGAGGAAGGTTGCTAATGTTGCAGAGTTTGTGGGGGAAGTCTGTTGTGTCCCGGAGGAAGCTAGTAGAGTGTTTTGAAGATGTTTTCTATGAATCCTGATATTCCTTCAGTCAGAGTGTCATAGCCAGATATGATGTTTGTATATCTTGAGGAAAACATAGAAGGTCTCTGGGGTGGGTTCTTGGGGGATGAGTTTGTAGAGTTTCTTTTGGAGTTGTTTGGGAAAGTGTAGCAGGTGGTCACCTCGCTCCTGCCCTGAAGGGCTTAAAAGAGCCCTAGGAGAGGGCTGTGGCTGGAAAAAGGCTAGGCTGATTGCGGGAAGCAGCCACAGGTGGGGTCATGCCCCAAACAGGCCATAGCTGGACCTATAAAAGAACTGTAAGCCAGGAGCTCAAAAACAGACATTCTCTCTAGCCTTTGGAGAGGGAGGGACCTGGCTGCCTGGGAAGCTGAGGAGGGTACCTAGGGTGGAGCAGTGCTGGGGAAGGGCAGAGGAAGCTGGGGAGCTCCAGCCTAGCAAAGCCCCAGGCTGCAGGCAGAAGTAAGGGCCCACTAGAGGGTACTAGGGCTGCAGAGGCGCAGCCCAGATATAGGCCAGAGGCAGCTGGTCCAAACCCCCCTTGCTGATAATGAGTGACAATTATACTGAAGTTCTCCCCAGTGAGCGGGGCTAGATGGTGACTGGCAGTAGCCAAAGACTGAGGTGAGATGGGGATAGGGGACTGGGGGTTTCCCGGGGAGGGGAGACCCAGAGAGACTGTGGGGTACTGCAGGGGAAGAACCCCTGATGTAAAGGGGCACCGGGGTCTGGGAGGGACATAGGGGCCAGTGGCAGGTGAGACATCGGCCAGCAGAGGGCGCTCCACAGCTGGTGAGCTAATTCCCTGGACGACCAGCAGGAGGCACCGTGCCGGTGAGTCGTCACCCTGCCACAGGAAGGCTTTGATGATATCCTTAAATTACTGGGTAAATTGTGGTACAGGGTCTTTTTTGAGTTCTTTATATCTTTGGCAATTTCAACCGCTCTCACAACCCCATACGTAGTATAGCTTCTCTCTCTCTCTCTCTCTCTCTGCAGCTTCTTCCTCATTGCCACTTACTGGTGCTCTTAAGTGGAACCACCTGATACCAACCAGGGTTAGCTCCTTCATAATCAGAGTTGGCTAGTCCTAGGCTCTCCAGCTCTTAAGGCCAAGCCACCCTGTTACAGAGAGGTGGGTTTGGATATCCACTATTCTCTTTCCAACCTCTCTTCAAAACTCCTCTCTGCCATTATGCCTACAAAACACTAAACAATGGCTAGGCAGTTGATCTAAAATGACTGCTGCTTATTTCATTTATTATAATCATTTCACTGTTGCCTTGGGATCCCCTGTCTGTTTACTGTGTCCACCTGTTATTGTTCACCATGCCTTATATTGTAAGCTCTTGGAGGCCTGAACCCATTTTTTGTTATACTTATGAACAGTAACTATTATAATGGGGCTGTGATCCTGATTTGGTGCTACCATGATATAAATAAAAATATATTTGTCCTTTCCTTTTATCTTTATGTACCCTTCAGTGGTAACCACTGTGAGACCAGGAATATGGATTTAAGTTCCACTCACCAGTATGACAGAAGGAAGAGCTGTCTTCTTTCACTTTTCTGTCAAACTCTGTACAAATTCAAATTTCACAAGATTTCTGTTATATCAATGGAATCCCTATAATAACATTAGTAGACTTCTGAATTTTGTCTTTAAATTCTTATTACTTTGCATTCTAATTAGCATACAAACTACAGCATATTTTAATTCCCTGGGTTTCTGTTTTGCTTATATCAATTTAACATTTTTGCACTGGTTCTGACAAAGGACCTTAGTTTATTCTAATCTTTAAATCAAGTAAAGTTGCCCCAGTATGATAATCACTTTGTATTTAATTCTTTTCCCACACTCACTATATTCAAAAATATATGATTTTTGTCTGCCAACTACATTAAAATCCAATCGAGATTCTGAAAATAAAATGAATATATTTGCATATCTGAATTGGCTTTTTACAAACATTATCACTGAAATATAATATATAGATAGGTTAAAAATGAACAGTCTTAGAATGGTTTTCATCAGACAATGACATCAGTTATTTAAAGTCCATTAGTAATCTATGAACTAAAAAGATCTATATAAACAAGTATTATCGGGCAGTCTTCTCAATGGTATTAGCATTATAGCATTAAGGCCAGTGACATTGCCAGAAGACGCTGTTATAAAAACAAAATTCAGGACAAGCTGAGTGAATATTCCCCAATCATATTGTGTCTTTGTCTGATGCTGAAATATCTTGCAGTTTGTAATAAAGCAAACATTTTACAAAACTAATATCCAGGAGAGACATTCTGTCTCAGGTCCATTTCTGCCCCTTTTCTCTATGCATGTATCACATTCTGGGTGCAATCTGGACCAGTGAGGAGTTGTCACACCTGCCCTGCAACCTTGGGTTCTTCTCAATGTTTTGCTATTGTAGCTCCCAACCTGGGAAGCTCACAAACAGCAAAACAGCATACAGGTCACACCCTGAATGTCTGAGTGTAGCTGCAGTCCTGGTCCAGAAACTCTGACCCCAGCAACCTGTCAGCAACACACCAGCCACACTCTGGCTTTCAGCAGTCCTGGTTACTACTTTTAGGGTGACCCCAACACACTCTCAGTCCTAAATTGTCCCCAAAATGTGAATTCTGCACTGTCCAGCCCTCTCCTGGGTAGCTCAGATATTAGAGATCTATTGCCCTGTAAGGTGTCAATATGCAACAGTTTGCTACTTTATCTGGAGTTGCCCAAACAATTCAGCTGAAACACAACACTGGATTAGTTTTGATAAAAAAAATAAAATGAGTTTATTTAACTACAAAGAGAGAGATTTTAAGTGAGTACAAAGTATAAGGCATTAAAGTAATAAATGATTACAAGAGAAATAAAGATAAAATACTTGCTAATAACTGAAATTTAACAATCTAGACGTATTTCAAGGTGAAATCCTTACCACATGCTCCCATCAACAGGGCTGACCAAATTCTTAGATCAGAACCCCTCCCAAAGGCTGGTTCCTTTGGCTTAGGTGAAAGAGAGATCCCTGGGGGCGGGTGGGGAGAGGAGTCTGCCCCTCACTTTTATAGTCCAGTCACCCTTTGAAATGCATTTTCCTAGATACCTTTCCTTCCAGCTGTGTGGATGAAGATATAGAATCTCATGGTGAAAGAGTTTCCGTGTTGCTGTTTGCTAAGGGTGGGGGGAGGGATAGCTCAGTGGTTTGAGCATTGGCCTGCTAAATCCAGCATTGTGAGTTCAATCCTTGAGGGGATCACTTGGGGATCTGGGGCAAAATCAGTACTTGGTCCTGCTAGTGAAGGCAGGGGGCTGGACTCAATGACCTTTCAAGGTCCCTTCCAGTTCTATGACATGGGATATCTCCATTTTTTATTATTATAAGATGCAGATCTATCTGTTCCTGCCTCCAAAGAATGGCCACTTGATGGGTAATTGCCAATCAGCTTTGATGACAGCTGGCTAGAGGTGTTAGCTTGTCCTTTGTCTTAGAGGAACAGGTTTACCCACCCCCTAGACTAGTCTGGTAAACACATTTCAGTCATACTTTCATTTTGTGTTCATAACTTTACATATAATGTTGCTACTCATATTTTACCATGATATTCTTGTCCAGTGAGCTATTAGTTTTCAAATTACACCTCACAAGGCATATTTTGTACAAAGATTATTATAAGAGTGTTTACGGTGTGAATACATGAGTGGAAGTCCTTGAGTGGAGTTCCTGGGCAGCTACAGGGATGCTCTTAAAGTTAATTTCATCTTGAAAGATTCTAAAGTTTGATGATATTCTCTATACTTAAAATGTGAAAAACTGCTAGAATAAGCAATATCTCTAAGAACAGAATGAACTTTTAACAGGGCCCACTGTACATACAGAAGGGGAGTTATGCAGGAGTGAAGGTAATCTGCCTCTCCAGAATTTAGACTGTTATCCAAGCTTATAGAGGACCATACCAGGCAATATGTTCTTCTGTCTTCACACACGCTTCTCTCAATCAATATACCCTGCACCAAAGAAACTTCACCACTACTCTTACCTACTGTCTTCTTGCCAAGAAAGACTGAGTGAAAAGAGCCTCTTTGGTGGATAAACTATGTCTTCAGGGGTGGCAAAAGCAGGGCCTCCCCAATGTGACAGAATTTCTGCCTTGTCGTAATGAACATGATATTGGTGACCTCACCTAAAGCATTACAGATGCACAAAGGTAAGTGTCAGTAGAAGGATCAAACAACAAGTGCTAGTTGAATGCTAGGGATAGATTTTTTTTCATCTATTTATCTGTGAGCCCCTTTTAAAAAAAATATTCAGTAAAAATGTTTTATTGTGTTTTAAATCAGCAGCTTAATCATATACAGTGCCAGGGACCAAGACCAGTGCTTCAATAAATGTACATGATTTTAGAGAAACTGAAATTGGTTTAGTAAAAATTGTGATTTGGGTAGGATTAGGGAGTTAGCAATAGCAGATGAAGCCTTTAAATTAAAAGAGATATCCTATCTCCTAGAACTGGAAGGGATCCTGAAAGATCATTGAGTCCATCCTGCTGCCTTCACTAACAGGACTGAGTACTGATTTTGCCCCAGATCCTTAAGTGGCCCCTTTAAGGATTGAACTCACAACCCTAAGTTGAGCAGGCCAATAATCAAACCACTGAGCTATGCCTGCCCCCCCAGGTCACTGCTCCAAATATGAGGTAGGTTTACAGTAGCAGAAGTTGTTACTATTAGTCAGTTCTTTGGCCTATATGAAATTAGTCAATGAGCTCAGTGCAATTCTTAAGAAACAAGGGTACTCATTGCAAAAACTTTTCCACCCTAATTGCCATCCCACATAGATATCCATGAACTAAATGAAAGGAAGTGGAGACTGAACTAATCTCTCACTTCTGACATTGAGAACTCTTAGGTGATCAAGCTTGAGGCAGGACTGAACGTATCTGTTCAATGAATAGAATACTGCAGTTTCTTGTACTGCTAATGTGACACCTTTCATAAGGATTAAGTACATTTTTCCTCCCAGCAATATGTCTTAGCCCTGGTCTACGCTACACAGTTAGATCAACATAAGGCAGTTAGAAACGTGAAATTGACAAGAAAGCCCAGCTCCCCAGCTAGGCTGCTGCCGCGTCTCCGCTCCAAACCAGATTGCCACCCAGGTTCCCAGCTTGGGCTGCCCCCTGGGGTCCCCACTCTCCGCTGGGAACCCTGCTGTCCCCCGGCAGAGAGCCTGGCTGCAGTGAGGCTCCCAGCTCAGAGCCTGGGTGCCCATCAAGCTCTCGGTTCCCCGCCAGGAGCACGGTAGCCAATTGGACTCCAGGTGCAGATCACCTCATCAGAGGTGAGAAGCCCCGGGCATCTCCCCCCCCCCCGCTCTGGTGGGGAGGGTAGTTAGACTTTTAGTGGGGAGCTGCACGGAGCTGAGAGCCCTGGCTCTTAGCACCCTACACTGCCCCTTTTCAGTTAGTGGAAGAGCTCCTGGTAAGGATGCACACCACCGACAGAAGGACGGTAGTGTGGACATCAGTCACTGAAGAAATTACTGCAGTGGCTGTAAGTCAGTGATTCTTAATCTTTATACCATGATGGGCCGCATATGCAGCTCCCAATGTGTTATGTGGGTCACATCCAATACTACCTGTATGGCCCTGAAGATGTCATATGGGCTGCAGCTCTGTGCTGATTGGGCCACAAGCGGACCGCGGGCCACAAGTTGGGAACCACTGCTGTAAGTTGAGCTTCAATACTGCGTGCAGATGTGGTTGTCCCATCTCAAAAAAGATATATTAGAATTGGAAAAGTTTCAGAAAAGGGCAACAAAAATGATTAGGGGTATAGGACAGATTCTATATGTCGTGGAAAAAGTCGCCCATGCATTGATTTTAGTTCAGAGACTCAAGCCTGAGGCCTGTTTATTGAATACACACCAACACGTTGGGGGTAGCAGCCATTAGGAACTGCTCCCCTGATACAAAGCATGCAGAGCCTTTTAAAGCTTAAAACCGCAAACAAATTGCACACCGTTAAGTAATAATAAAAAAATAAGGAATTAATATTACACATACTTGAGTAATAGTGACCTTATTAGGAATAAGAGAGTTAGGGTCTTTTGGTACTTTCCAGCATCTTTTTGCAACCTTGCCCAGGGTGGGTGCAATTTGAGTTATGGTATTTTTGGTACTTTTTAATGTGGTTACAACCTTGCCTTATATGGGGTGCTTATTACACAATTGCCCTTTACAGGGTACAGTTACGCAATGGGGGTAGTCATACAAGTGGGGTAGGGGGAGGCATGGTTACTCATTTTAGATGATTGCTTCACACTTATTGCTTTATACAAGTGGTTATTATATTTTAAAAGCAGTAGGCACATATTGCAAATTATTCTTGTTGCTGGGGCTTTTCACCCTCCTTTATTTTAGCCCACCTCCCCCCCCTGTGTCCCAACCTCTGACCTCTGACTGCCGCTGTCAGGGAGCACAACACTTAGCTTGGTTCAGGCTTGGGCCTGTTAGCCGCTGGGCAGGCCCAGGCCAAGCAGAAAAGCCTAGACCATTAGGGCTAGCTTAAAAAGACCTAACACATTTCGTTAGTGCCTGACTAATGTGTAATTTATTAAATGACTGTCCATCTGAGCTAGGGCCAGCAGGGCACTACTGGTAGTCGCATTGGGTGCCCTGGTAGAAATTTTATGAGGGCTGAGTCTGGTCTTTTGATTGGGAGTGGCCTTCAAAGGGCATTTTGCCATATTGATGAAGCTGCACATAACTTTTTTATAATCTGTCCAGGTGTGCCAAATTGTGATACAAAATTCCTAAACCAAGCTCCACAACAGCTCCGGCAAACCGAGAAACACTTTTGCCTAAACTGCTGTAGCACCCTGTCCAAGAACCTTCACCATTTTTTCAGGCCTTGTCTGCCCTGCTGCAGCCACAACTTTGGTCTTTATTTAAAACAATTTAAATTTTGTAAAGCATTAAGTTACTTTAAGGATTAAATGCTAAATACCAAAATTAAACAACACTAGTTTATTTTGTTTGGCAAAAGTATTTCTTGGTTTTACAACCCCAAAACAACACCAATTTATTTTAACTTATAAAAATAAGATTGTACACACCAGGAGTGTTCTTTAGCAAATTTGACTAACTTGTTTATAGTCAAATGATTTTACTTAAATAACCTTTTGCCTGGATTATTTACAGACATTTTTAAAGGGATGGCTGCAAAGAAACCAAGAATTTTACTTTTAAAACACCTTTTTTTAACATTTGTACATAGTTTAACTGCTTAATTTTTTTCAGTAACTAAGAGTTAGCTTCTTATTTTCTTTTTTTTTAACTTCCTCAAACTGTGGTTATGTACTCCTTCTCATAACACAAGAACTAAGGGTCATCAAATGAAATTAATAGGCAGCAGATTTAAAACAAAGAAAAGGAAGTATTTCTTCACACAACGCACAGTCAACCTGTGGAACCCTTTGCCAGAGGATGTTGTGAAGGCCCAGACAATAACAGGATTCAAAAAAGAACTAGATAAATTCATGGAGGATAGGTCCATCAAAGGCTTTTGGCCAGGATAGGCAGGGATGGTGTTTCTAGCCTCTTTTCCCCAGGAGCTGGGAATGGGTGACAGGGGATGGATCACTTGATGATTACCTGTTTTGTTCATTCCCTCTGGGGCACTTGGCACTGGCCACTGTGGGAAGACCGGATACTGGGCTAGATGGACATTTAGTCTGACCCAGTATGGCTGTTCTTATGTTCTTACATTAAAAAACAAGTGTACTAATCAAATTAAATGTGAAAGCATTCATTTTCTCTAATGGGAACTCTAATTTACTTCTAAAACTGAGATTGTCAGAATTCTATCATTCTTGATAAACTGTAGGTTTCAAATTCCCTTCACAAATTGTTTCCTGTAATCTCATAGGAGTGTTTTGAAGTTTAATTAATACTTTGCTGATCAAATGTGCTATTAAAAGGTGAGATCAGACCTGCTTCTACATGGGTGTGTCAGGAACTTGAGGAAAGATGGATTCTCACCTTTGTGCCCCTGATAGAGCGGCACAGGTGCAGTCCTGCTGCTCCTCTGGAATTGCTTTCTCATGTGCCCCCATCTATGGCTCTGATCTCTGATGAACCTACCAACAGTGCTGGTTGGGCACTTACGGTAGGGACTATGCCCGTTCCTACCCCAAGGCTTAGTAGTGGGCATGTTTCCTCTGCATGCTGGAGAGCTCGGGGAGGAATTCTGTTTTCCTAAGACACTATCTATATTGGAATTTCCTCAGTAGTTATGTGGTACTGCAGCCACTTCAATTCAGGGCTGTGCCTTAGAGGAACAATTGAATCCTAAGTGCTGCAATCTTGCTAAACATACCATGCAGAGCCCCCACTGAAACCAATGGAGCACTCAGTGGAGCTCTGTAGAGGTGGTTGTGACAATGGAAACTGCCAACAAACTCTGTTCTTAGGGAGAGAAAAGACTGCAGTGCCTGGTTGGTGAATTTTGCTGGATTGGGGCCTGAGATAGCACCATCACTTCTCCATTTGAATCCCTATGCCATTTTGGTCTCATTTCTCTTGTTATCCAGTAATATTTTGCTGTCATTTTTTTTTTATTTATTGGTCTTTCAAGTGCTGTTTTGTCTTTTTATACAATACTGTATACTGCCTAGTGCTGGTGACTAAGTATCCTAAAATGTACTTCAAAGTACTACCTCTGGAAGGTACTGTTTCTTCAGTAAATGATATAAAGAATAAAAAGTGTCCATCAAAATACCTTGCCCTTTTGTCAATAAGTAGTCAATGTTTGTACAGTACATTGAAGACTGAAGTACCATGTAGTTCACCTTGATCACCTTGATCGATTGGTCCTTCAGCCCTTGTGTAGATTGCACCAATCATAACACGTCTTTCATTCTTCTCATATCCTGTCCTTCCTTCTCCATGTGTAGCCATGTCTTTTCACGATAAAATATTCCCATCTCTTTGGAGGTTGACCGAGTGGTTGTTTCAGTTCCCATGGCTACCACTCGGCGACAGCTGCAGGCCATCGATTGAAAGTGAGCCTTGCTATATGCCTGGCCCATTGCATTTTACTATGCCTGCTCTCAACAACAATGTCCTGCAGTCCACGCTGTGATCTGATCACTTCATTGGGGTCTTGGTCATGGATTGAAATTCCCAGAATTCTTTCCATTGCCCTCTCCATGACAGACAGATGTTGCTCCTCTGTCTTCGTCAGCACCCGTGTTTCGCTGCTGTACAACATTGCTGGCAATACTGTTGAGTTGAAGAGGCTGGCGCATGTTGCCTTGTTGATTTTTCCTTGGAGGATCCTTGATAGAATTGAATGCGCACCAACCTACTTGCTTTCTTCACGAGAGTTCACCTTCCTGATCATGTCGCATGTTAATTTCTTGGCCCAAATAGACATATTGTTCAACTTCTTCTATTTTTTTTTCTCCCTTGATTGTTATTGGGCTTTTGGCAAGATATCAGACCGCATACATTTTGTTTTGGAGCAGTTAATTTCAGTTACCAAGTGATAACTTTATAATCCATAGTCTTCAAACTCTTCAGAACTAGTTTGATATGAGAATGTGTACTTTTTCTCATTTCTGAAGAAATGATAAGTGCTCACAGGGGAAAACATAATAGAATTTTCTAGCTGGAAGAGAGAGCAAGCTACAACTAATTATAAAATGGTCACTCTAGCGATACAGCTGTTTCTCACTCTCAGAAAATAAAGAGCCTGGGGCCTGGAGAAAGGCATTTGGGAAAAATGTCCTGTAAGAGGGCAACCCAAACAAAAGAGACACAAAAGGATTCAGGCAGTCACCAAGAAAGATCCAACCAAGGAAAGGACTCTTTCTCTGTCACATCTGACTCTTAGATTGCAGGTGTTGTTTCATAAGAGCTACTGGTTTGTATAGTGCCCAGAGGTCTCAATTGAGATTGGTGCTCCATCACACTAAGTCCCTAAAAAATATGCACAAAGACACAGTCCTATCCTAAGGCCTATAACAAATTCACATTGTTGGGCTCAACACAGGGGTAACTGGGTAATATTTAATAGACTGTTATATGCAGGATGTCAGACTAGCTAATCTAATGGTCCCTTTTGGCCTTAAACTCTCTGAATCTATGCAGTTAGATGTGAAAGGGTTTAGTGGGAGGGATAAAATCATGCATATCACACACTCCTGTCTTTAATATTTTGGATATATACTTAAAACAAGTCACTAGCTGAATGCAACCATCATTAGTAACGGTCTGACTGCTTATAAGCTTCTTCTAGTAGTGGTGGCAATAACTCTTCTGTTTCTTATTATTTGTCTTTAAAGAATCAGATTTGTATTAGCATACTAATCTGCCAATTGACCTGCTCAAGCACTCAACTAGAAACAGAGTCAGGGAAATGAAGAAGGAATATATAAAATGCATTTTCACTACTTCGTTGCATGTTTGTCATATAGACCTAAAGTCTTTGTAAAGAACAAAAAGCAACTCACTATCCTAGATTGGAGAAGGTCATAAATATTCCAGATGCTAAAAGAGAAAACTGGGGCACAGCCCAAATACTGTAACTGTCTAAAGAAGCAAGCTGGTGCCTTCATTTAGTCACAGATGCCCTTTCCTTTGCCATATGACTCTGCTCTGCCTCTGACATGCCCTCTATATAGGTGCATATAGGGTCACACCCCACGCTCTACCTTCTCATGGCATTCAGGGGGATACCAATTTCCTGCCTGGGCTCTCTAAATCCTTCCCCACTAAAGTGTGTTCATATCCATTGGCCACCAATGTTTTTGCAAGTTTCAGCATTGGTCTTAGGCTAGTCCTTGTTCAGAAAAATGACTATGATGTAGTTTGGCACTGCTGCCAGACTCTAATCCAGCCCTGGGACTATTCTGAGCCCAGACGTGGTATTAGAATAGCAGGGCTGGGATTGACTTACATGGCAGCGCTGCGTGTGGAGCTATGCTGTACAAAGCTTTAACTAAGCCTAGCCTGCTTAGTGCTATTATTTCTTTACTCACAAGCTCCAAATACAAACCTGTAAAAATGTGGCAGCTTCTCAGGAATGAGAGAAGTCAGGGTAAAAACAATAGGCACTAAAATGCTAGCTGGAAGGAAGAGAGGTTCTGTATGATCTGCAGCTGTCTACTATAAAATGCCCACTTTAGGGGTGCTGACTGTTTGTCTCCTAGATTTAAAGGGCCAGCTACTAGGAAACACCATACACCATGTTTGGAAGAGTGGTTTAAAAATTGGGTGAATCCAAAGAAGAGAAAAGACTGAGTCCATTCTTTGTGTACTGGATTCAACTGACAATTTGGGTTGGGGGTAGCCACAATGGCAATGTCTTGAGCCTTTTCAGTATAAAGTTGCACCATGAGGTTATTTATATACACATCTAGAAGATTTCTAAAATAACTTTAATTAAAATTAAATTTCTTGGGACAAATTCATCTTTGGTGTAATCCTTCTGGTCTCACTGTAAGCCAGCAGCAAATTCATCCCATGGTTTTGTAAATACAAAAATATAGTCCAAAAGCACATATGGAGATGCAATGTGGAAGAACAAATTGGCATTCATCACACAAACTAGATATTTTAAAGCATTAGTGATATCTGCATCTAGATACTTGTTTCAGAGAACTTTTTTGTTCCAGTTATAGTACATAGCATTATCACACTTTCACTGTGTGATTTTCATCTGTATATTTTCCTCTTTAGACATCACTGTCTTCATCTACAAAGTCAAACATGCATGTACTGTAGGAAGGTGAGGGAAATTGATCTCTCCCCTCCCCACCTGGCAGGGCCATCACCCAGCTGACAATGATCTGAGGGTGTTTTTCTTTAAGAGTCCAAGAAACTGTCCATTTAGTTCCTTTCAGGGTAGGGGAAGGTGGCAAAAGGGGTCCCAACACAAACTTTTAAAAAGGAATTTCCTTAAGCACTAAATCCAAAATAATATGTCTCCAGGGTATGGCTGTTACCTCAGAGCCTGGATCATGGAAAAAGTTTCTTTTACAGGAGTCTCTTTATCAGTTTGCAGCTACCGTACCCCAAGCTAAGTCCCTTGCAACTTCCCAGTCAATGCACTTCCCAGCCCACTTCCCCAGCTGCTTCAGATCTCTTATAAGGAATCATCTGCTTAAGGTTCCTTCCCTGTGCCAGGTGTGTCTGGCTGGCTCATTTAGCAAGTCTACTCCAAGCTTCCATTCTGCAGGGCAGCTCCCTCCCCCTCCTCTGCTTGTGAGCAACTATAAATCTATAATCTTTTATGTGAATCACTTTATCCTAAGGCAAAATAATCCTTAACCACTGAATACAATGAATGTTCTACAAGAATGCAACTTCTTTGTTGATCACTGTTTATATAGAAAATCTTAACAACTAGGTTTTACTTAAAATGCACTATTGGCCTGATGCGGAGAACCTTTTCATCAGTGGAGTTTGGGTTGGCCCTAGTTATCCAAACTGCAAATTTACTCTGTCATGTACATCCCTCAACAAAGACTGTTTCCCATTAGCTCTTCTATTAATTATAATAAAATGTTTCAGAGTTAATAATTACTGCAGCAAATATAGCAAAACTTGCCTAAGATCTAAGAAATGTGGTGGTGATCTTTTTGATATGCTTCTTGTAGTAATTCACTATACCTATTCCAACCACTTATATGCACCTAATTATCAGGGTGAAGGCTAGGGAGTAGAATATAGGCTTTTAAAAAGTCTATTTGTAGCTAGTGAGGAGAACTGTAATTTCTAAGGAACACAATAGGTCTTTTCATGGCTACTGGATCATTACTGAGATTGCTAATTTTGGGGTAAAAGATGCTGAAGAAACAAATGTATATATGAGCATCAAAAAGCCGCCAAGCCACTCTTTTAGCCACAATTTATCACATACCTCTTTAAAAATTACATATTACAACAAGAAGTGTTACATAAATAGATATTCATTTCTAGTCTTTTTTCATATAAGGCTAATGTGAAATGCTATATAATTTACTATTTGTGTAACCCTTCTGCCAGGTGGAGCCAGCAGCAACAAAAGCCAGGTTCAGTGTCTAGGGGTTCCTTTTTAACAATACAACACAAAACTGGCTCGAGCTCCCACCCAGTGACCTGGGACCAGAGCCGGCTCCAGGCACCAGGCAACCAAGCACATGCTTGGGGCGGCCAACCTTAGGGTGGCGGGGGGCAGCGCGACGCGGTGTGGCATTCCGCGGGGGAGGGGGTGCTCCGGCGGCACGGTGCACGGCGCTCGGTGGGGGGGGCGGCGCGGGGCGCGGCGCTCGGGGGGGGGTTCCGGCGGCGCGGTGCTCGGCGGGTGGGGCTCAGCGGGGCGGCGCTTTATTTGCTGCTTGGGGCAGCAAAAAAGTTAGAGCCGGCCCTGCCTGGGACAATTACACACCACCCCCTGGGTACCCCTAAGAGGCAATACTTCCCCTCTCAGAAGCACAGAGTCTGAGTGTAGCAAAAACTTTAATAAAAGGAGGGAATTAACTCAGCGTTAATTTGGGAAAACACCGCAACTAGGGTTCAAAAGACCCACCCCCAAGTAAGCTGGGCAGTGTCCTTTTCCCCTCAGGGTCCTAAGTCCAGCAACCCAAAAGTCCATTTAATGTGCCCGTTCCTTCTCTGTTCCCCACTCACAGCTGCTGTCCCTGGCAAGTGCCGCCCCAGAGTCCAGAGGTCCATCCACAGAATTCACCCCCCACACTGTGTGGAAGGCAGGGCAGGTAAGGAGGCACCTTACATGCTACACTGCTCGGACCCTTGCTCATCGCCCCAATGGCCGATTGTCATTCCTGTGCGGGCTCTGCTCTGGCCCTCTCCACCAGCTTCTCTGCTGGCCGCTTGCTACCCCTCTCCACCAGGGTCCCTGCTGGCCGCATCTCTCTGCCAATCACCCTGCTGGCTGCTTGCCATGCCTCTCCACCAACCACCCTGCTGGCCGCTTGCCACACCTCTCCACCAGCCACCCTGCTGGCCACTCACCAAGATACCTTCAGGGCCCCCCCACACTTAACATAGCTCTCAGTGATTTCAGCTGTTAGTGGGGGAGTCTCACTGCTGGTGAACACTGGATAGTCTCTTGCAATAGGGACACTGTCCCAAAGTAGGTCTAATACTTAGACCTAGGTAGCAGTGATGTCAGATCTGCAGCATGTAACAAGACTCTCAATTGAGTCTAAATTAGCTCTTTTATTATACCATGCAGAGAAGAAGGGTCAAATGGTGTCTAGAACTCTTAAACAGAGCACACCCACCCACCAGGTACAAATACCTGTCCCCACCCTCTCTCAACTCATTGGGCTTTGGAACCCATGTCTCCTGCCTAGCAAGTGTCGTCAGTTGAGGGTGAGTCCCTCCATTGGAGTATGCTAGGTACAGTGCTGCTGCCCTCAGTTCACACAACAAGGATAACAACCTTTATTACTCCTGCCCCAATAACAAGGATACTGGGGATCCAGCATCAGCCACAAGTGATCATTTGGGCAAGCAATTCCACCACGCTGAGAACCTAGGCAGAGTCCATGCAAACAAGATCAACTTATGAAGTCTTTTTCCACAGCTCACCACTAGATGTCAGTGGAGAGCTCATCCAGACTCTGCTTATATCTGCCTGCCTTTATTACTGAAAATATGTCAGCTGTTCAATGTTTCATATATCATAACTAGGAATTCCTGGACATCAGGGCAGTTCTAGCATCTCTAGTGCACCTTTGAACACTTATCAATAGACTTAAAATAAATAGTAAATTAATCCTTCTTGCCTCGCTCATGTAAGTAGTCCCATTTGAGACTAGTCAAGTGAGTAAAGTGAGAGGGATTTAGTAACTGGTAAATATCTTGCTCATCTTTTAGATTCTGTGGTCATACATTGTATAAGCACATCTTAAAGAGTGCAGATATGAGCTAATAAGTTACAGGAACCAAAATGGCTGGTTTCAGAGACTATAACTACTAGATAGAACCCCTTGCCTAACCTCAGCACCTCCTGCATGCTGCTGAACTGCTGATTGTGGTGGGAAAGAGGCACTGAGAAAGGAGGAGGACCTGATTGGTGGAGCCACTGGTGGGTGTGAGGCACTTGGCGGGAGGAGGAGGAGCAGCAGCTAGTTAGTGCTGAGCACCCACTGCCTTTTTCCTGTGAGTGCTCCAGCCCCGGAGCACCCGCAGAGTCAGCACCTATGCAACTACATGTAAACATATGCATGTAGGAACAAAGAATGTAGACTACTTACAGTATGGGAGATTCTATCCTGAGAAGCAGTGGCTTTGAAAGATTTTTGGGCCGTGGTGGATAATCAGCTGAACATGAGTTCTAAGCAGGGCCGGATTAAGACCTTTAGAGGCCCTAAGCACTGAAAAGATTATGGTGCCCCCTACCATATGTAATTCAAAATAAAAACAATACTATACCGTAAAATAAAATTTTATTTTTCTAAATGACACAAAACTTACATGTATTCTGAAATTAAAATAGCTTCTTTCTAGATTTTCTGATTGCAAAATTCTGGATAAGTTCATCGATGCTGACTCGACGAAGTACGTCCACTTCCATACATAATAGGGAAAGTGAATCAAGTCTGTCCTGACACATTATTGTTTTCTGAGGATTTTTTATTCTTTTCAGTTGAGAAAAAGAGTATTCTGCGGATCAGTTAGTAATCATCAATGTTAGAAAAATATGTAGTGCAATCTCTACATTTGGAAATACACATTGTATTCCGTCTTTAAATATTGTGTCATGAAGATCAATGTGCCTGAATTTCATTTTTCCTGTTTCATTAAACTTTGCATGCATATAACAGTGGAACTGACGTATTTCTCCACAGAGATTCATGTTCAAGTCAACAGGGTATGAGTCAACTAGATTTTGGGAACCTTGTGAATATTGTTCGTCAGATAAGTTAGGGTTACCATACGTCCGGATTTCCCCGGACATGTCCGGCTTTTTGGTCCCCAAATCCCCGTCCGGGGGGAATTGCCAAAAAGCCGAACATGTCCGGGGAAATAGGGAGGCTAGGATCTCCGAATCTGTGTGTGTGGGTCGCCCGCTGTGACATCATCTCGGTGTGACACTCAGCTCCTGCCCAGGGCATGCTGGGGGCTGTAGTCCGGCTGGGCCTCACGCTCCAGGGAGAGCCGGGAGAGGGGAGCGGCCGAGAACTACAACTCCCAACGGCCCCTGCGACGCGACCAACCTGCCCCTGTGAGGCAGTAAGCCGTCGGGGGAGGGGGGGCGTGGGCCCCTGTCCTTTGGGTGGGGGGTGTCTCTGGGCACCGCTCGGCAGCCATTGCAGGGCTGGGGGATGCCCCCGGGGGGGTTGTGGACGCCAGCGCGTTGCGGGGAGCCGGCACTGTCCGGATTTGCGTCCCCCTGGGGCTGGAGCTGCGCCCCCGGCCCCGGGCACCAGTCACGGGGCAAGCTGGAGAGTCCGGGGCGGCTGGAGAGCCTGGGGCATGAGAGGAGCCGCTAGACGGGTTGAGCTGTCTGGAGGATGTTGTTGGGGTGTGTCTGCGAGGCAGGATTCCGCCCTTCCTCCCCTCCCTGTTTCTACGTTTACTTTCCTGAATGGAACTGGTGAAAATCAATCGGGCTGCTGCATGCCCTGTTAGCCCTGTCCGTAAACCGTGACCCAGGAGAAACGTTACCCAGGTCTTGCACCTTCATATCTTGTGAGGTGAGGCAAAGGTCAGGCTCCTAGCCACGCACCCCACTCGTGATACACAGCCATAAGAATACTTTATGCTTGTAGAGCTGTAGTGTGAGCATCACAAAGCGGTAGGGTGACCAGATGTCCTGATTTTAAAGGGATAGTCCCGATTTTTGGGTCTTTTTCTTATATAGGCTCCTATTACCACCCACACCCTGTCCCGATTTTTCACACTTGCTGTCTGGTCACCCTACAAAGCGGCAAGTGGAAAATCGTAAATAGGTGGAAACAGATCGAGTGTAAGGCCTTAGTGGCACAGGATAATTCTCTCATTTTAACAGTACCAGTATAATGAAAGTGGGACAACTTCCTGGCATGGACTTGGTATCAAAGTGCTTGTACCAGTATAGAATTACTTCCACACTTGGGGTTGTACTGGGATAACTAAATTGGTTTAAAAAAAACTATATCCCTAACCAAAATAGTTGCCCTGGCACAAAATCTGTGTGTAGAGCAGGCCTTAGTGACTTGCCCAGGGTCACCGAATGAGGCAGTGGTATAGTCAGAAATGCAGTGCCAGAAGTCCTGTACACTAACAGCTGTCCTTAATTTTTAGCAAAATAGCTACTATTTTTTCCATTCTGTCCATCCAAAAATCTGCAATTCAGTGTATTTCAACTATATTAAGGCTCTCTGAATTTGTGGGGGGGGGTCGCCCGCTGTGACATCATCTCGGTGCAAGTTGTTAGTTTTGCTGCAGCCACTCGCACTCGGGGTCCCCCGAGCGTCTTTTGGCGGAGCGCTACCGGCTTCAGAGTTTGCAAGTTACTGTACCAAATAACTAAACCAGAGAACTGTATTTAAGCGGTGAATGTGCTTTGACACAAATACTAAATAGAATCATGGTTACTACCTGGTCCTAGCAGAATCCCTTCTCCTTGACCATCATGATGCTATTCCTACCTCACCATTATTCCTAATAATCAATATTAATTTTCACTGCATTCTCCATGGTTTAGATTTATTTTCTTGTTTAGAATAAGGTCCCAATCTTAACTGCTTATTTGTAGCATTACCACCATCATCATCATTACTATTTGTATTACCATGGATTCTTAAATAAAAACATCTCATGTAGATAACCATGTCTCCCTCACTAGCAGCGTGTTTTGCTCACAGACTTTTCTCTGTTTCACCCTCACTTTGTAGGTTTTACAAACGTTTTACAGTTTATGAAGCATTTAGCAACCCCCAACCAAGAACAGAGCGGGAGGGAGAAGGGGGAATGCGGGGTGCTCAGAGGAGGGGTCAGAGTTGGGGTGGGGACTTTGGGGAAGGGGTTGGAATGGGGGTGGGGAGGGGGCGGAGGCAGGGATGGGGAAGAGGCGGAGTTGGGGCGGGGCCAGAGCCCCCGTGGAGTGTCCTCTTTTTTCAGTGTTGAAATATGGTAACCCTAGATAAGTCCATAACATTTAGAAAAGAAAATCTACTTGATACTTCTTTGTACACTTCACCTCTCCTCTTCATATGAGCTTCAAGTGTATCAATTATAGCATAGTAAGTAGATACGCAAAATTTGTCTCTAGGATTTAATGCTGTTTCTGTTGCACTGATATCATTTGCTTGTTTTATGCTGATTCGCTTGCGGGACTGGGCTTCTTTGTAGTTAGTATCAGGCAAGATATCTTTTGATATGTCTTCAAATCTTTCGAAATCATTCCTCAAAGTGTGTAAGTGATCTGCTAATGATTGACAGAGGTTTGCACATGTTTTCAAATCCAATTCTTTTTCTTGGAGAGTTTGACTTGAGGGGTAAAAGTGTTGTAAAATTTCATTCCACATTGTCAACATGAATACAAGCTCTAGTTCTTGCATCTTGTTTGCAATGTTTTCTGCCTCTCGTATAGTTTCTCCCTTTTGTGATTGGTCTTCAGCTATACTTTCTAATGCATCCACAATATTTGAGTAGGACTCCAGAATTGCACTTGTTGCCACTGCATGTGCCTCCCAGCGAGTATTAGAAAGAGATTTCAACACACGATCATTGCCCAAATATATTTTAAGAACTGCCCATCGGTGTGTTGAGGCAGAGAAAAATATATAAAATAACTGGACTGTTGAGAAAAACCTTACTGCCACCTGACAACAATCAACAGCACTTCAGCCAACAAGACTGAGAGAGTGTGCAGCACATGGTATGAATATGGCATATTTTTTTCAGTTCTAAAAGCTTCTTCTGCATTCCTTGATAATGTCCTGACATGTTGGAAGCATTGTCATAAGATTGACCTCTGCACTTTGAGAGATCTATTTTGAAAACTTGGCACAGATAATGCAGTACAGTACTTGATTTGCCATTTCTTCACTAGTGTGGCTTTTCAAATTGAGGAATGTTATAAATCATTCAACTGGTTTTCCATCTGTGAGAGACGCATATCTTAGTACAATACTCAATTGATCAATATGTGAAAGATCAGGTGTAGAGTTGACAGATAAACTGAAGTACCCAGCAGTACTTATTTCATCCACAATAGCTGAACGAACTTTGTCACTCATTAGACCAATGAGTTCATCACATATTGTCTTGGATAAGTATGATGGGTTACCTTTGCCAGCATTCCCATATTTTGAGATATGGCCTGCTAAAAATGGGTCAAACTGAGACACAAGCTCCAACAATCCCAAGAAATTTCCATTCTGCAATGATCCAAAAGTGTCATTTGATCACCGGAAAGGCAGACCACGTTCAGCTAATGTTTGAATAACAGCTATAACACGCTGCAAGACATGTTGCCCTTTAATTTGTTCTTCCAATTTTTGTGTCAGTCCAAAGCCCTGTCTTCGATTTAAATATGTCAACACTGAATCTCTGTGAGTAGTGCTATTTTCATGTTGTTCAATTAAAACAGTATTCTTTCAGTCACTAAATCCATCTGCAGCAAACCGGGATGTTGAAGGTTTATATGCAAAAAATTTGCAAACAAAAACAGTACACAGACCCTGTTGATGGTGAATACAGTAACCATTCTCAAGTGTATTTCTCACCATTCGCTTCCATGCCAAAAAATATTTTTTGTGGACAATATCTTGTTTGTTTGCCATTGGTAAAAGTCCAACATGATTTCTCAAATGGCCCAGTGTGGTGTTGACAGTCATTTGGTCCACAATCTATCCAATAAGCTCATCGGTACTGAAATCAACCCAAATACCAGGATCTTTTCTCCTATTATTTACAGCATGAGCAGGTTCAGTCTCTGACACATCCACACCTTCTAGAACAATGTCTGTTTTACCACCAGGAGTAGGATGATCAGTTACAGTCTCTGATTTCCTTGCATTATTTCGCTCTACGTTAGTAGGACGCCCCCCTTGTTTAGGTGGGGATAAGTAATAAAAAGAGAACAGAAAAATGGGGGAAGAGTGTGTAGTGGAGTGTAAGGAAGTCTAACAAAGTTCTGATTTTTCCCATGATGACTACTTTGATGCTTTTTTTGAAATATCAAATATCAAATTTTTTTTAAATCTCATTTTTTTGGTGCCCCCTGCTTTGCTGTGCCCTAAGCACGTGCTTAGTCTGCCTATTGGGTAATCCAGCCCTGGTTCCAAGTGTCATGCTATGGACAAAAGTGCTAATGTGAATCTAGAATGCAAAAACGGGAATCTTGAGTAGGAGTAGAGAGGTTATTTTACTTCTATATTTGGTACAACTGCTGCTGGAATACTATGTCCAGTTCTGGTATCCATAATTCAGGAAGGATGTTGATAAATTGGAGAAAGTTCAGAGAAGAGTACTGAGAATGATAAAAGGGTTAGAAAGTATGCCTATAGTGATAGATTGAACTCTGAGTCTATTTAACTTAACAAAGAAAAGGTTAAAAGGTGACTTGATTAGTCTATAACTACCTACATGAAGAATAAATATTTTAATAGTGGGTTCTTCTGTCTAGCAGAGAAAGATATAACTTCCAATGGCTGGAAGTTGAAGCTGGACAATTTCAGGCTGGAAATAAGGTGTAAATCTTTAATGGTGAGAGCAATTAACCTTTGCAACAATTTATCAAGGGTCATGGTGGATACTATCACTGGTGATTTTTAAATCCAGATTGAACGTTTTTCTAAAAGATATGCTCTAGGGATTATGGGGAAAGTTCTATGGTCTGTGTTATACAGGAAGCCAGACTAAATGATCCCAGTGGTCCCTTCTGGCTTTGAAAATTATGAATCTGAGGTAAGAATTTCTCAGTAATGGCCCACCTATGGTTTTCTTACTCCTTTGAAGTTGTTTACCCTTATCTATGGCCTTTGTTTTGTTTCCTTCTGGCTCTTCCTAATGGTCCCTTTTGATTTAACTCCATGTAGTTGGACAGAATAATAGAAAGCAGACAAAATAAGATAATAATAATAATAATAATAATAATAATAATAATAATAATACAGATATCTCATTTGTTCTCTGTAACAGGCTTTTGGAGAGGGGAAGAGAGTTTGGATTTGTACATTGAGGATGGGGATTCATCTCTGAAATGCCTACTTCCACCTCCCTTTTATTATTTTCAGTGTTTTCTGTGAGGCAACTGTGTTCAGTTTTGTTGTACTGTACACTACCATTGATCCAAATGGCATGAGGAACAGGTGTTCAGATAAACAGAAATATCTAAAAAAATCTAGGGTCTAGATTTGGGCTGGGAGGCAGTAAAGGTCTGCGTACAGCCTGGAGTGGCAGAATGAAGTCACTCAGGAGCATTGCTTTACCTGATTGGCTGCTGTTGTTGCCGTTCTGGGCCAAGAACCAATGAATGACTCTGTGTGTCAGCTGCTCCTCTGGACATACCACCCACCCTGTGGATATCCTGGTGCCCAGGTTGCCTGCCCCAGGCTGTGGCTTGACATGGCTGGTGTCAGTGAGATCCTGCCCTGCTGGTCGCTGGGAGGGGCTGGGTGGCCTTGTGATGGGAGAAGAGTGGTGACTACAGATGCCTGTGTGGATAAAACTAATTATATGGGTTTCACTTAAAACTGGTTGCAAAGTTGCAGCCATGGAACCACATTGTGAGTGGATCTATTATTGCACTGGTGTAGCATAAATTACACATTTTGCTCTGAGCTACTTCCTCCAGCTCTACATTTCCCTGGCGGGTGGATGCTTTGAACAGAGGGGATTTTTAGGGCTACATAGGTTCAGATAACTGGGTTCAGATAACTAGGATTTTTAGACAAAGGGAATTCAGACAGATGGAATTGTGTGTGTTTTATAATATATCGTAAAGGCACTTAAACCTTAGATAAATGCTTATCGTATTTATGTATTAAAATTGTAGATACAAAAGACAAATTTCTAACTGTAACATTCCATTTTTACTCTGAAATAACTCAGGTGTTGACTCTAATAGCCCACTAATGGAGCCCAATATGTTAGCAAACAGTTTAAGCCAAAAATGAACCATGCTGAACACGATAGGCACTTCTTACATGTTTGTGGGTGAAATTTCTTTGCCATCAGACTTTAGAAACAGTTGGAAGGTAGCCAGTGCACTGTCTCTACTAATATGTCTATGAAGGGAAGAGCCAAATCTTGGATTCTCCTCCCAACTCTGCAGTTGATTTAGGGCATGGCTTTAAAAAAAATCCTTCAATTTTTATGAACAAGTTTTTGCACCCCTAATTATTCTTCTATCATTTGTATATGATTTTGTTCCTCTCTGATTTTCAGTCACAGTCAGGTAATAAGGTGGCTAAATTGTATCAATTGCAAGTACAATTAATTGTGGTAGCAAAAATGTGGGTGCAATTAACTATGGGCACAAAAAGGGCCTTCCGGATTACAGATAGGTTTGAGGAATATTTAAAATCTTAACCTTTCTAAGGACCCAATCCTGCTAACATTTATACCAGAGTTACACACCTAACTCATTTCTCCCCCACCCCCAGTTTTTGCTATAAGGATAATAATCCTTAACCACCCTGGCAAAATGTCCTGAGCTCTTTGGATGAAAAGAGCTAAATGAGCAATATCCTGAAAGGTTCTGAGTGCCTTTGTCTGCCACTGAGGTCAATGTAACTGAGGGTGCTCAGAATACTGCAGGATAAGGCCCTGGAAATGCAAAGTATTATAGCTTTATTATAAACAATCCAGAGATATTACAAAAAGAGGTAATTCAGTTTGTTACATTTACTGAAAGAAATCCATGTACTCTGTAAAATCACATATATATTGTGAGAAATGTATGGATTTTTTACTTATAGTGGCACATCTTAACATTTCAGGGAACCTCAGTGGTGTTACCAAGTTAATATTTTCTTCGCATGAGAAAATTTCTTCCAGGCATATACCATATTTTAAATAGAAAATGTCACTGAGAATGAATATAAATATTTTTTTAAAGGAGTAATTCCTTAAGGCAGCGATATACTATGCATGAAGAACAATATGCATGTGGTATGTCAGGGTCACATCTCCATTGACTTCTGTAAGCCTCCAGAGCACTCTTCATCTCAAGCCAGTGTATGAGTCAATAACCTGTTACTGGATTGTACAGTGTTACTGAAATCAGTTATAACTCATATCTTACAGCATTTTCTTGACAGCCTAAGGCTGCCCTCTTGACATTGTCACAGTAATTATAGCTTTATTAAAAATTTTCACCAAATGCCGTTTTAAAAAATTGGCATCCTGTAACGCTTATACCATTTTATTAAGACAGAAAATTGACTATTTCAGTAACACTTGTGAAATGAATGATTTAGAGAAATAATCAAATAGGTTTACAAATATCAAAAATAATGCAGAAATTGGCAGCACAGAAAGTGTGTGTTTGATCTTAGAAATAATCAAAAGCTTTGGATTTGTGGTGTAATACACAATGCATTTTTCATATATCCTTTGTGTAGTCCACTATAACATGAGGCAAGAGGCTTATTATGGCTGAAATCTAATGAAATTATATGGTCTCAGCCAATAGACTTTTCTTACTTTCAGTAATAAGAAAATGAAACTGTACAAGGACACAATTTATTTTTCAAACCTTAAATTTCGTAACCAAAAGGAACAACCTGACCTACTATGTAGGCCTACTAAACCTAAGTATAGTTTGAATTAAAAAAAATATTTTGCTTATGATAAGACAATTCTGATGTTCAAATGTTAGATTTCATTATCGGCAGAGCTGACAGTTGCCTTAGAATCTCTTTTACAAGACACTATGTTCAATTGCTTATTACTTTGCCAATTTTTTTTAAAAAACAGGATGAAATTTTCAATAGCAGGTGTTTGCCTTTAATTTAAGCAAAAGCTCAGCCATTTCCAAGAACAAGATTAAAGAAAATATGTTGCTTGGCCAATGTTTAAAAAAAAATGTTACAAAAGTTTTGCTGAGGAGCTATGTCCCTTGTGCTTTGGAGCAGGGACTTAAAATTTGCCGGGGGGGGGGGGGGGGTTGCGCTGCTGTCAGAGAAGTGCCATTTGCTGCTACCATGAAACTCCACCGAAATTTGGCTGGGTAAGGCTGGGTCTACACTACCCGCCTGAATCAGCGGGTAGAAATCGACCTCCCGGGGATCGATTTATCGTGTCCCGTTGGGACGCGACAATCGATCCCCGAATCGACGCTCTTACTCCACCAGCGGAGGTGGGAGTAAGTGCCGTCGACGGGAAGCCGCAGAGGTCGATTTTGCCACCGTCCTCACAGCGGGGTAAGTCGGCTGCGATACGTCGAATTCAGCTACGCTATTCACGTAGCTGAATTTGCGTATCTTAAATCGACTCCCCCCCTGTAGTGTAGATGTAGCCTTATAAACTTGTTGTATGGCAAATAAGGCATAGGGCCTTCGTGATGTGATGATGATGCAAAAAATAAACATTTGAATAGTTACCTATTCAGGGATCATTTTTCATCCTGCTTACTGAATGAGGCAGAGGTCCTGTGGAAAAAAATAGTATGATTCTAGTATTTCCTAACTTTTGAGCGCTCGACTTTGCAATCTTAATGTTCTTTTAATACAGTTTTTTCTTTAATAGAATGAGAATGATAGTTTTGGTATTTGGTTTTTTAACAATGCTATAGCATTTTGTAGAAGGGTTTCTGAGGTGCAGGATGCTGTACTGGGGATTTTAATCATTCAGATATCTCATGGATAATAAAATGTATTCTCACAAGCTTCAATACAGAGAGTTCCAAATTGCACAGAAGATAAATTTATAATCCAAAAACTAGAGGCTCCAAAAGCGTTCCTTGGTCTGATTCTTGCTGATAGGGTAAAACTGTTTTTAAATGTCAGATTCATAGGAAAACATGAAAATGATTACAAGTTTCTTGAATTGCACATAATGAGCAATAGGTTTACAGAGAGCAGTAGTACAAGGGTATTAGATCTCAATTCAGTAAAATGGTGAGTTATTGAGAATTCAAAGGTGACGATACTGCCTCATATTAGAGGACGGTGCATAAGTGCAAGTCTTGGGGAACAGTGCCTGACACAGCACAATGACTCACAGAGCTCTGGGGAGCACAATTGCTGCTGCATATTTTGAAAGGGTGCAACATTTTACCTCTCCCTCTTGCAGACCACCTCTGCTTACTGATGCAAGAATTTCTGGGGGATGGTCCATGCACCTCATTATCATTCCATCCTCACGCCTTCTGGAACAGTTACTGTAGGCACTTATCTTGTGTAGTCCTTGTGCTCCCTCTGTACACTGATTATTGGTGCCAGGCCCCTTTGTAGGGATGCAAATTGGGAGAGTCTCTTTGCACCTTTACCAGGTGGGGCACAATCTTGACCCTAGTGTATAAGGTGAAATGAGAACCAATATTTTATTATTTACTATTTTTATTACAATATCACATTCAAACATAGAATACAGAATTTACCTGCCCAAGAGAACTTACAATTCAAGCAGACAAGGCATTAAAGAGCGGCAGAAAAGGATACAACATACTGCATGAACACAATAAAATTAAAATCTGCTACTACGGAGGGGAGTTGACAGACCTAAGACACTGCCATTAACATGAAAGAGATGAGAATTCCTTGGGGGGAAAAAATTAAAATGAGAAATGACCAATGTGGCTTCATGGGAGATTGTTCAATGACCTCATCTTAAAAACAAGAAGCAAATGGGTACCAGAAATAGAAAATAAAGGAGGGGCAATCGATTTAGTAAATACAATCCATAACTGTTGCTGAAAGAACAGGAGTACTTGTGGCACCTTAGAGACTAACAAATTTATTAGAGCATAAGCTTTCATGGACTATAGCCCACTTCTTCAGATGCATATAGAATGGAACATATATTGAGGAGATATATATACACACATACGAGAGCATGAACAGGTGGGAGTTGTCTTACCAACTCTGAGTGGCCAATTAAGTAAGAGAAAAAAACTTTTGAAGTGATAATCAAGATAGCCCAGTACAGACAGTTTGATAAAAAGTGTGAGAATACTTACAAGGGGAGATAGATTCAATGTTTGTAATGGCTCAGCCATTCCCAGTCCTTGTTCAATCCTGAGTTGATTGTATCTAGTTTGCATATCAATTCCAGCTCAGCAGTCTCTCGTTGGAGTCTGTTTTTGAAGTTTTTCTGTTGTAAGATAGCCACCCGCAGGTCTGTCATTGAATGGCCAAACAGGTTAAAGTGTTCTCCCACTGGTTTTTGAGTATTATGATTCCTGATGTCAGATTTGTGTCCATTAATTCTTTTGCGTAGAGACTGTCCGGTTTGGCCAATGTGCATAGCAGTGGGGCATTGCTGGCACATGATGGCATATATTGCATTGGTAGATGTGCAGGTGAACGAGCCCCTGATGGTATGGCTGATGTGATTAGGTCCTATGATGATGTCACTTGAATAGATATGTGGACAGAGTTGGCATCGGGCTTTGTTACAAGGATAGGTTCCTGGGTCAGTGTTTTTGTTCAGTGATGTGTGGTTGCTGGTGCATATTTGCTTTAGGTTGGGGGATTGTCTGTAAGCGTGGACAGGTCGGTCTCCCAAGATCTGTGAGAGTAAAGGATCATCTTTCAGGATAGGTTGTAGATCTCTGATGATGCGCTGGAGAGGTTTTAGTTTAGTGCTGAGCCATTATATATCATTATATATAACACTGTCTCTAAGGTGCCACAAGTACACCTGTTCTTTTTGCGGATACAGACTGACACGGCTGCTACTCTGAAAACTGTTGCTGAGTAACCAGAAAACCTTACTGATAGTATGCTGGTATCCCTCATGCATCCTCTCATTAAAAGCTTGTTTTTTCTATGTCTAATTTAGTTCATAAGCTCCTCATTGTAGGTATAATATCTATCTTCTGTTTTGGGAGGGATCTAGCATACTTTTTGGATGTCTACAGAATACTTAGTAGTAATTGGGCTAAGAGAAAATTCTGCATAGGTCCAGGCATGCCTCACCCATCACATGGGTAGAGCTTCCTTTGAGTACAGTAGATTACATGGTGTCTGAACCCCATAGTGTGAGGCCAGTGGAGTTTCAGCAGGGTGACGAGAACTGCACACAGTATTCAAGATGTGGCTGTACCATGGATTTATATAGTGCCACTATGATATTTTCTGTCTTACTATCTAACCCTTTCTGATTTCTTTTGGTGCCTCTCTTACATTATGTACCTCTGTTGCTAAGCCAGCCTTGACCACTATTTATGTGCAGTGCCTTGCAGTGGTGTAAACATTCCAGCCAGGCATGAAGTATGCTTGCAGGCAGAACTTAGTTCCGTAATGTGCTGTCTGTGTCCAATGATGTAGTATGCCATCCTGCTGTGAATAACCAATGAGGCTTCTTGCAGTCTCGATGCCCCTAGTTAATTGTTTGTGCAAGTGCCAAAAAACAGAGCTGACACCTGTAAAAACTTGGCTTGGGTTTCTTTGTCAACACAAATGCACCATCCATAATGCCTTGTGGATGCTTAATGGAAGAATTGCATGTATGCTAACACTGTCATATCTACTATAAACTTGCCTATTATGTCCTTTAAAATAGAAATTGTAGCATGTACATGCCTTCTGAAGTCTAGTACATCCATTTTATGTTGCAGGAGAATAAAACTGGATATCTGTAACTGACTAGAGTGTTATTTCAGCTGCTTCAAACTTAAACCAAATAGCTCAAGCAAAAGAAAAAAAAGAGAGAGAGAGAGAGAGAGAGAGAGAGAGAGAGAGAGAATTACCTGCCTGATCTGGACCAAAAAAATATCTTCCATGATTTTGGCTTCTCAACTCATTGTAATAGATTAATAAACTTCTTTTCCTTGTAACTTTTCATTATTTACCTTATTTACTCTGTTAGGTATTGACTGAATTGCTTTCTTTTCCAGGAAGCTATAGACTAATGTTCATGGCTGTTTAGGAATAAATAAAAAACCTAGTACATTTATTAGGCACTGGGTAAAATAGGCTGAAAACTTGAAATCTTTATTTCACAAAATTTCAGGACAAGAAACATTTTTTTTCCTCACAGTGGGACAAGTGTGAGCTTCAAAACTCTCATGTATAAATTTTCTATTAAGATAAATAATATGAACATGTGAGTAGTATTCCTTAGGGAATAAGGAGAAGGAAAAGACCTCTACAGGGCCAAGACAAGAATTCCTTAGTGTTCTGCTTCTGCCACTGACTGGACTTAATAATGCTTTGCATTTTAAATATATTACACTTTATAAATACACTTTATTGGGTATGAGTTCTTCTGACTTGTCTACCTGGAGCAATGAAATAGTTCAAAGTGCCAGCAACTCCTCCCGGATGGCCTGGTGGAGTCAACCCACATATAGATGGAGCCAGCTTCAGAGAGGATGGGGCCAAGCTAGAGAAAAGGTCACATGAGTCAGTGCCTCTTCCAAGCAGACGCCTCCAACAAGGAGAAAAAAAATTTAAATTTGCCCTCCCTTGGCAGTAGGATTGTGGTGACACTACTGCATTCCTTCTAAGTGACTTCCTTCAGCTGCCAATTTGGGCACAGAAGGGCACAGGGATGCATATTGTATGACATTTGCCTGAGTGTGAGATTCAGTCTGGCCTATTTAGTCATCATGAAGCAGTCAGCTGTGATTTACTTCATTTTGCAGATGGTGAAACTGAGGCTCTGGGAAGTTAGATAACTAACTGAAGGTTACAATGAATGAGCATCCCTCAGGAACAGAACTGAAGACTCCTGATTTCTAGGCTAATTTCTAATTCAGTAGGTAACAGTGCTTTGCAGGCAGGACACTTACACTTCTGATCTCAGTTTCTTCAGCCTTGGGCCTTAAAAAGAGATGGGATTTTCAAAAGCTCCCAGCTTTGGCCTAGCTCTGTTTTCACTGAAGTCAATTGGATATTTACCATTGATTTTTATTTAAAAAAAGAAAAAAAGAAAAAAGAGTTGGACTGAAACTGACCTTTCTTGAAAATTCCCCTATGTGTCCATTTAGGAGTTCTTAACCTGTGGCTCATTGGCATGTTGCTTTTCTCCCTTTCTTACCTTTCCATTTTAAGTCCTGTTTCTACCTTTTATGGTTGCAGGTGTGACACTGTCAGACCAGCCAACCTGTATATGAGCCAGAACAACTTAACAAGAGGCATTACAATTGTATCAGGACAACTCACTTGTATGTGAATTTCAAAGAGATGTAAGAGACCAGCAATCATTAACCCATTCATTTGTAGTAATAGAAACAAGGGTAGATGCTAAATATATTTGTCTGTGTACCTGTATCCTGTTAGAAGTTTACTAATGTAACCAATTTAGCTGTCAGATGCTAAATCCTTTTCATGTCTTAAGTGCCTTATATTATGTATGTGACTGTGTTCAGTTAACCTTAAGATCAAAGATGTGAAATACTGCAGGAAACTAATAATATTATCTACAGTGTCTTCAGCTTATCTATATCTGTTATAATGAGGGATGGGCTAATTGCCTTATGCAAATGAGTGTAACCAAATTACCTGTGTATGCATAGGAAATTGAATGTTAATTCAAAGTGCTGGATCTGTGTGTGCTCAACAAAGGAGAATCCTCAGGCATATGCTGTGCTCAAACACTTGACAGCCTGCTTCAGCTATAAAAGTGAAACCTCGGGCCTGATCCTGCATCACTAGTCTGCTGAACTTTAAACAGGGAAAGTTTAACCCATGGGACTGAGATCTTCCAAGTAGTTATTTGGAATACCCTGGAAAATACATGTGAAGATTCTAAGTCACTTTACATCTAAGCTGCATTTGGATTCTGACCTTTTGGGATGATTCCAGAGAGACTTTGCATGTCAGCAGACTCATCAGTCACTACTACAAATCTGATATAAGGCTCTTTCAAGCATTTGTAATGTATATAATCTTTTAACATTCAATAACTCTTATTTTCTTTTATTAACTAATCTATAGTGAGTTAACTACAGAGTGGCTGACAGCATGATATTTGGGTAAGATCTGAGACACATATTGGCTTTTGGGATCAGTAGAACCTCACATATAGTGAACGGGGTTTTCAATATATTAGAGCTGTTTGCCTAGATAGGAGCCAAGGTCTGGAATGCTTAAAGGAAACTCGGTAACCAGTGCAGTACTACAGAAGTTATTTTGATACTGGTTTGGTGACTCTAATTATAGAATAAATCATCATTTTGGGGGGATTGCCTGCCCTGTTTCTTGCAGTCTGTCCTGAGTGTGGTATTCTCCATGTGGTTCATCCAGGCATCCAGTCACAGAAGGCATAACTTTGAAAATGGAGACCAAACATAAACTGATGCAGTGATGCCTGCTTCAAACAGCACGAAGCCTGAAACTAAACTCTAAGAGGTGTTAACCACTCATTCATCTCAGTCAAGGCCCAGTGGACTCTGCTATTCTTTAGCTATGGAATCTGGCATTTTTCCATGGTGCCAGATAATGAAACATTTCTGCCATGTAATTCCCAACTTTTCTGCAGTCTAGCACCCCAAATTAATTAGATTACAGTGCATGTTCCTGGCTCTGTTCCACATTGAGATCCTGACCACAATTCCTTTCTTTCCTCTTCTGTGGATCAGCTGCAAGCGGCCTAACTTTTCTGCCAGCCGTCACTTTTTGGTGTCACTGCAACTGTCAAAAGCTGCTGAAGTTCACTCTAAAGGTAATATTGTTTGTGCCCTGTGTCATAGTTACAGTTATAGTTACATAGTTACCTTTGACCCCCTCCGGTCTCTTTGAGTGCACTCCCTCAGATGTCAGCTTCATGCCCTTACCTCTCTCCTGGTTGAATCCCGCATTTCTCCTACTAGGTCTCAGGCTACAGCACCCTGTGTACTAACTATGCTTACAAAGCAGGTGTGACTGGATTTGGCCTCTGCAAGTGTTCCCTTTAGGAGCTATGATCAGTGGTATAGACAGTGATCAGACAGGTTTCTCAAAACAAAGTATTTAATCTTTTCAGCAGGAGCAGCAAATCATAGGAGAAAAAGTTTTTAACTTCACAAACAGTCTATACATGTCTATTTAACCAACTCCTGGAAGCCTAGGAAAGGTCTAACTTCTTCATACTCCTAAGAGGGTGCCAGTCTGCTCCTTGTGAGTAGCTCCCTGACAACTCCCTCCCCACCTCTGGTGAGTTTTTGACTATTTAGTCTTTTTGATCTGGTCATTCCCAGCTATAGTAGAGAGAGAGCCTGGAGCATGTGGCCTGGTGTGAGGTGTGAACCAAAGTCAGCAAAAGTCATGCTCTGTACAAAGTCAGGCCCTGATGAGTTCAGCACATGGCTGCAGATGTTTGGGAACACTTGTTTAGTAAAGGTTAGGAGAGCCAATACTGCTCAATACAACTGGATGAAACCCAGAGGAATCTACTTCTGCCCAAATAACCTGAAGAAGAGCTCTCTGTAAGCATGAGAGCTTGTCTCTCACCAATAGAAGCTGGTCCAATAAAAGGTACTACCTCACCCACCTTGTGTCTGAAATGTTAATATGTCCAATATGAGTGAAAGGGATCAATACATGAGGGTTACCCTGTTTCACTGTCCAGGGACAAGATGGCTAAATGGACAGGGAGAAGATGTGGAATTTTTTAACCTTTCCTGCAATCATTTCTTAGTCAGGTTGGGTGTGCATTGCTATATTTTTCTTTATACTTATGGTGATTTGAGCTATGAAAGGGAAACACAGCAGCCTTTTGATTCAAATCCAGTTTATTGCATCCCAAGCCATTGGACATGTTGTTTAATTCACTGGGAAGTTTGAGCAGCAAAGGGGATGCCAGTGGAATTGAAATGAGGTACTTAATGAGGCTGTAAAAGTTACAAACTTCATTATAGGTAAGTCTTCTGCAACTCTTTGTTAGTTTATGTAAAGAAATGGGCACTCAACTCTGGAACTCTTCTTCCATTGAACCAAATTCCATTGACAAAGCTTTAAATCATATGTTTGAGCTCAGAGACTGAGACAAGGATTTTCCTTGCTGAATGTAATTTTGTTCTTGTAGAATACAACACTGTCCAGCATTGGCTTGCTCAATATGTTTCTCTCCAGGGGCAGAATATGACATGGGTTCTCAAACTGAGGGTTTCAAATAGGTGTCAGGGGGTTATAACTCCCAATCTCATCCTCTGTTGCTAAATGGGAGACAAGTATTGCAGGCAAAAAGGTCATACTGGAGCTATTCCATTATGGCAAAAAGGGTCCTGCTGTGGGAAAGGTTGAAAATCACAGTGGTAACCAAATTCCTTCTTTGAGTGTTACTGTAGGGCTGGATGGTTCTATATAACTCCTCCAGTCTTATTGATGGAGGAACAGATGCAAGTGGAGTGTTCTTAACTAAATGCAGACTGAAAAAAGCAGGATATTGCTTAAGTGGCTGCTGACAAGGGAAAGCACTGCTGTATCTGATAATCCCTATGGAATATATGACGTGGCCAGGTGCCAAAGAAGTGCAATAGAAATAGGCTGACAAAAAGAGAGAGGAGATAGTGTGGAGCATTAATGTGAATCAGAATGTACTTGAAATTTGAATGGTGCAATAATTTGGCAAATCAAACATTAAACCCTGCAGTTTTTGCAGTCTGACACATAATTGTGAAGTATGGCTGACAGTTACATGGCAGCCTAATTTTACCTCACCGTGAAAAGGTTTCTTCATGCATTATATAGAACTACATTTAACTTATTATGGATCCTTTATTTTTCTGCCCAGTAGCTTCCAGTGATTTCTAGTTGGCTGTTATTCTGTCTAATGGATATGTCAAGTTAGTACTGTACTAGAGTGACAAATGCAGTAGACACTGATAGCATACATGAAACTATCAGAAGTTGGAGTAGCAGAAACAAAGTCTAAGCCATAGTATAGCATTGCAATGCTACTACTGTCTGCAGGTTTTAATTTTCACCTTTTGATTTCAGTGGCCAATGTATTTTTAAATAGGTACAGTAGATTATTTTAGGTTCCATTAAAATTTGCAAACACGGATGGAGGACACTCATTTCACGTACTAATGTTAAACACTATGTTAGTACTAAAAGCTCTGAAGAAAACTCTGTAGTGCAAGATACATGATATTTTAGATATTATCCTTTACAATCACTCCTAGCAATATGTTGAATATGGCAGAGTTGATTCCTGATGATGTGATTTATAATTTTCCGTTGTCTTATGGATTCCTCTCTCTCTCTCTTTCTCTTACTGTTTCAGCTCTATCTACCCATTCAACTTTGCTTTCTCCATACAATCTGATCAGTCTTGGTTTGACAGCCTTCTCCTTAGATTGTAGTAGATTCTCCAGCCACGTAGTGCAGCCTATCTCTCTCTCTCTCTCTCTCTCTCTCTCTCTCGCTCTCTCTCTCTGAATTTTCACCTTAATTCAAATCTTCAATTTTTCCCTTCATCTACATAGTCCCTCTTGTATCTTGGTAATTTCTTTTAACTTTAAATTTAAACTTTTTACAGGATTTGGAGATGCAGCACCAGATCCTCAGCTGATTATAAATGGATGGACTTAAATGAAATTACATTGATTTACAGATAATCCCCGATTTATGCAAGCATTCTGTTCCGAAATGCCTTGCGTAAGTCGGGAACGTATACCCAACAATTACGCAAAACAAAAAAAGCGTACGGATCGTACGGAACTTTTTCCGTAAGTGCGGATTTGCGTAAGTCGGGTTTGCTTAACCCGGGGAGCATCTGTAGACCAGGGAACTGATGGGCGGGATCCCCTGGGAGAATAACATGAGGGGGAAAGAAGTCCAGGAGAGCTGGCTGTATTTTAAAGAATCCTTATTGAGGTTGCAGGAATAAAGCATCCCAATGTGTAGAAAGAATAGTAAATATGGCAGGCGACCAGCTTGGCTTAACAGTGAAATCCTTGCTGATCTTAAACACAAAGAAGAAGCTTACAACTTCTTAAACACAAAGAAGTGGAAGATTGGACAAATGAGCAGGGAGGAGTATACAAATATTGCTCAGGCATGCAGGAGTAAAATCAGGAAGGCCAAATCACACTTGGAGTTGCAGCTAGCAAGAGATGTTAAGAGTAACAAGAAAGGTTTTTTCAGGTATGTTAGCAACAAGAAGAAGGTCAAGGAAAGTGTGGCCCCTTGTTGAATGAGGGAGGCAACCTAGTGACAGAGGATGTGGAAAAAGCTAATGTACTCAATGCTTTTTTTTTTGCCTCTGTCTTCACGAACAAGGTCAGCTCCCAGACTACTGCACTGGGAAGCACAGTATGGGGAGGAGGTGACCAGCCCTCTGTGGAGAAAGAAGTGGTTCAGGACTATTTCGAAAAGCTAGATGACCACATCCATGGGGCCAGATGCGCTGCATCCGAGGGTGCTAAAGGAGTTGGCAGATATGATTGCAGAGCCATTGGCCATTATCTTTGAAAACTCATGGCGATTGGGGGAGGTCTTGGATGACTGGAAAAAGGCTAATGTAGTGCCCATCTTTAAAAAAGGGAAGAAGGAGGATCTGGGGAACTACAGGCCAGTCAGCCTCACCTCAGTCCCTGGAAAAATCATGGAGCAGGTCCTCAAGGAATCAATTCTGAAGCACTTAGAGGAGAGGAAAGTGGTCAGGAATAGTCAGCATGGATTCACCAAGGGCAAGTCATGCCTGACTAACCTAATTGCCTTCTATGACGAGATAACTGGCTCTGTGGATGAGGGTAAAGCAGTGGACATGTTATTCCTTGACTTTAGCAAAGCTTTTGATATGGTCTCCCACAGTATTTTTGCCAGCAAGTTAAAGTATGGGCTGGATGAATAGACTATAAGGTGGATAGAAAGCTGGCTAGATCATCAGGCTCAATGAGTAGTGATCAGTGGCTCCATGTCTAGTTGGTAGCCGGTTTCAAGTGGAGTGCCCCAGGGGTCGGTCCTGGGGCCAGTTTTGTTTAATGTCTTTATTAATGATCTGGAGGATGGCGTAGACTGCACCCTCAGCAAGTTTGCAGATGACACTAAACTGGGAGGAGTGGTAGATATGCTGGAGGGTAGGCATAGGATACAGAGGGACCTAGACAAATTAGAGGATTGGGCCAAAAGAAACCTGATGAGGTTCAACAAGGACAAGTGCAGAGTCCTGCACTTAGGACGCAAGAACTCCATGCACTGCTACAGACCAGGGACCGAATGGCTAGGCAGCAGCTCTGAAGAAAAGGAGCTAGGGGTTACAGTGGATGAGAAGTTGGATATGAGTCAACAATGTGCTCTTGTTGCCAAGAAGGTTAACGGCATTTTGGGCTGTATAAGTAGGGGCATTGCCAGCAGCCTGAGGGACGTGATCATTCCCCTCTATTCGACGTTGGTGAGGCCTCATCTGGAGTACTGTGTCCAGTTTTGGGCTCCACACTACAAGAAGGATGTGGAAAAATTGGAAAGAGTCCAGCGGAGGGCAACAAATATGATTAGGGGGCTGGAGCACGTGACTTATGAGGAGAGGCTGAGGGAACTGGGATTGTTTAGTCTGCAGAAGAGAAGAATGAGGGGGGAATTTGATAGCTGCTTTCAACTACCTGAAAGGGGTTCCAAAGAGGATGGATCTAGACTGTTCTCAGTGGTACCAGATGACAGAACAAGGAGTAATGGTCTCAATTTACAGTGGCGGAGGTTTAGGTTGGATATTAGGAAAAAACTTTTTCACTAGGAGGATGATGAAGCACTGGAATAGGTTACCTAGGGAGGTAGTGGAATCTCCTTCCTCAGTGGTTTTTAAGGTCAGGCTTGACGAAGCACTGGGTGGGATGATTTAGTTGGGGATTGGTCCTGCTTTGAACAGGGGGTTGGGCTAGATGGCCTCCTGAGGTCCCTTCTAACCCTGAGATTCTATGATTCAGTCAAGATCCCAATCCACATTTTGTCTGAAATATGCTGAATTCAATAAAATATATATTGTATTATCTGACTCAGGATAATCATCAGGCTGTTAGTCATCAGCCTAATGCTTTTAGGCCTTGGTACTCACCATCTACCTCTGTACATTATGCTAGTTTTCTGAAACTTACTTTAGCACTCTGAATTGTAAAGTAAGACTCCTTAATGAATTGTGCAGTCACCCATTCATTGAAATGAACTGGTTTATTTTCATGACAGAAATTCCAAAACATATAATGAAAATGTTTCATTTTTGACCAGCTGTAATAGCTACAGTGTAGCTATCAGGATCTTGGGCGAAGATAGGCATGACTAGTGGCAGTGACTTGGGATCCCAGAACTGAAGCCAAGGGTCAGAGCTAGTATCAGGGTCAAGTGTCAAGCTGGAGTCAGAGTCAGGAGCTAAGCCGAAGGTCAGAACTGGAATCCGAGTCAGGAATCAGTTTGAGAGTCTATATCCGATATCGGGGTCTGTGTCAGGTTTCCCAGTGCCAATCAGAAGTCAGATTGTAAGTCAGAACCAAGGACAGTACTGGGAGTTCAGAGAGAGAAGCAGGACAGTCATAACAGCTAACTAGGGATCCGCATGATGCCTGGAAACCTCCTGGTACACCTCATGGGCTTATATCGGGTCAAGGATCCAATCAGAGAATCACTTAGACCACTCTCAGATCACTCGAGGTAAAACTTCCCATGGAGTTCTGTGTATTGTGGGTCACAGGGTGTAGTGGGGTTATAGCTGCCACCGGGTGGCAGTGTGAGCATTTTAGTTATCTTATAGACCTGGGATTAAGTCCTAGTGATCCTCATAATAGTAGAATGAAGCTTTGGACAAGTGCCCAAAATATTACATAATGCAAATTCAGGCTTTGGGAACCAGTGTAGGCAGTCTGAGGTGGGTTTTTTTTCTCTTTAGAGGAGTTTAATGTCTGTGTGTGCCTTTGTTTTGCAGTTTGGGGGAGCAGCAGTTAGGACTTCAGAGGACAGATAGCTCAAATTAATTCTTCTCTGGTGACAGCTGGGGGAGGAAGTATAGTCCAAAAGCTATAGTACTCACCTAGGACTATATTCAATACCCTATTCCACCTCGGCTGTCCTGTGTGACCTTGGGCAACTCATTTACTCTGTGCCTCAGTTCCTCATCTGTAAAATGGGGATAATACTTCCCTACTTTAGAGGGGTGTTGTGAGAATAAATAAATTTAAGACTGAGGTGCTCAGATTCTATAGCGATGGGAGTCACATATAAGTACCTAACATAGATAATTGTATTATGCTAATTAACATCAGCTGAGACTGTGGCCCATTTATTTTACATTCCAAAGGTTTTGATAAAAGGATAGGCCACTCATTTAACCTATTCTGCACCCACTTTATTTGGTGGATTCACTTGTTGGACAGTAGACCATATGATGAAAGTATCAGAGGATGACAGAGGAAAACACTCTGGTGAAAAAGGGGACAGATAGCAGAGAGAAAAGTGAATATCAAAAGCCTTTGGAAAAAGGAGCAGAGAAGGGAAGGAAGAAAAACTTCTAATGAAAAAGCAGTACTGTATCCATTTAGCAGATAGCCCATCAACATGTGTCAACCTTTTCCTAGTTCTTAAACCAGGCTTATCCGGGATTCATTTTTAAAAGTGGGATAACTCTTGAACAAACATGGTTTTAGATTACAAGAGAAAAGCTTTATTAACTCAGACAAATCTACCACAATTATCTGAAGTGCACAAAACATTCTTGTAAATGTTCTGCAAGAATGTTCTGAGGTCTTAAAGTCTCTTTCCAATGCCAAACAATCTCTGATTCTTTTCCCAAGCAAAAAAAGCCCAAACCTCTGTTTTTAAGTGGAGTTAAGTTTGAAAGTGTGTGTTAAAAACCTGAGTGTTAAAATTCTTAAAAGAATGTTATGCATAACAATAAATTAAAAATAAAAGCACAAAAAATAAATTTTGAGATAAGGTTAAACTAAGAAACCCAAGTATTTGAAAATATGGAAATGTACAGTTTGGTTATTCAAACAACCAGATCTTTTCCCCCATAGTGATCCTGCAGCAGTGTTGATTTAGTGGGTCTGGTGAAGACAAGCTGCATTGATGGCAGAGCGCTCTACCACTGACGTCTGTACTCCACCTCCCTGAGAAGCGGAAGGAGAGCATCTCCCATCAACATAGCATGGTGTAGGCACTGCTGTAAGTCGACCTACGTTACATCGACCTCACTTACGTAACTTTCGTAACTGAAGTAGCATAACTTAAGGTCAACTTACAGCTTCAGTGTAGACCAGCCCTAAGTGGGAGTGTATTGTTGAGCAACTATAACTTTTGTAGTGCCAAAGAGATCCTGACATTTAGGAGTCCATTCATCCCAAAAGTGCAGAGACAGCTCAGGCCCCTAGATATTAGGAAATGACTCCAGCTTCAAACATTAATACATCCTCCTTTGTCCAGTATCTCCGGTCAGCCTCAGCTGTCCTGAATGCCCCGGTCAGAAAATTAATTTCAGCTTCCTCTCCACAGAGGGATAGAGACCCCAGATACAATCACTAGCTCTGCCTGGGCACATCTAGTCTTGCAGTGGCTCCTGAAACTGTAAGCTGCCCAAAGCATATTGAGGCACTCGGGTACTTCTGCAATTAAAAACCCACAGCTGGCCCATGCCAGCTCAGCTGACTCAGGCTCTGGCTAAGGAGATGTTTAATTGCAGTGTAGACATTTAGGCTATGGACTGGAGCCCAGGCTCTAGGACCTGTGAGGTGGGAGGGTCCCAGAGTTTGGGCTGCAGCCCAAGCCAGAGCATATACATCACAATTAAACTCCCCTTAGCCCGAGCCCTGTGAGCCTGAGTCTCACATTAAGAGCCTTGCATTGTAGCTGAGACAATGGTCTCTCAAACTTTCTAAGGCTCATCAGTGTAGGGTTTCTTTGTTGCGTAGAGATTAGATAGGATTTAGTAGTAAAGACTCTAAAGGGGATGGCTTTTTTTTTATTGAGACTACAGAACCCAGACAAAGCTGCAGCCCTCCCTGGGTCCCTAGCTACCGGACTGATTTACCTGTGAACCTCCTAAGGGCTGTCAGAGCCATCTGATGATCCATTTGAATTTGGCAGGATGCTAATGTGCCCTTCTGATGTTCCTAATTCAGCATGGAATAACATCTTTTGCTGTGACTCATATGATCCTGTGCACTATAGGTCGTCAAGATCCTTAAATCAAACCTCCGTTTTACACTTCTGCTTCTTTTTTTCCCCTTATTGTGCTCCCATTCCAAATGTTTTCTCTCTCCACTTACATGTGAGTCATTGTACTCTATAAAGCATTACATCTACCTCTCTCTAAGTGTTTTTGATACTTTGCAGGAAGGATGCTTTATAAATAAAAATTATGTTGCACAACTGTACAGTCACTAGAAGACAGTGTGTTGGTTTTAAAACAAAAACTGTTTACATAGCCTAAGAATGTAACTTTTCAACTATAGCTTTTAAAGGGGAACCAACATGTTTCTAAAAAAAACAGATTGGCCTTTTTGCAGGGACATTATGTATTGGATAGGAAGAGGAGAAATAAAAGGGCAATTTGGCTTAATGGATTTTGGAGGAGACTTGATGTTTTAAGAGAATTAAGAGTATTAGTTGATTTTGCTAACAGGGTTTTATGGGAAACACTTCCTGGCACACCCGGGAGCCAATGGAGATTTCAGCAAGTTACCGGCTAGTAGTAACTAAGGCACCTGAAGAACTGGAGTGGCCCAAATGGCCCCAGAAGTTCTAGCAATTTCAGAAAAATACTGGGAGCTGTGGAACAAGAATAAAGCTGTGGTGAAATTGATGCAGAAATCTGTGTTACAGGCCCTGATTCCCAACCCCAGAAGCAGTACAAGTATCCAAGGGAGGTAGAAGCCAGACTGAAATAAATTGTTGATGGGCTTTTAAGCCAAGGAGTTTTAGTGGAACACACAACCCCAATAATGCTCCTCCAGGACACCCTGGAGTAAAAGATATAAAAGTGTGGATTTTGGAACCACCTGTAATTATTTTGTTTGGAGCATATCAGGTTCAAACCAATGTAAAGAAGCAACTGATGATTAATTCCACTCACACCCTGAAAAAGGGTATTGTGGACCTCACCTTAGCAAACATCTTGGTAATAGAACCCCATTGTGAAAAGTTTGTCCAGCCATTATCTGAGGAAAAATTGGATTAATTTTCATGATGTCCCCAGACCACATAGGGACCAACTAAAAAGGGACGTATTGAGAGCATTTGACACAGAGGCAGGGATTCTTAATGGGATAATGAGGAGGTAGTTGAGCATAAAATTAATGCAGTGGTTCAACACCTAAAGGACTTAGCAATGGTCCTTTATTTTGACTTACAGCATCTCCTGTGGGGGGGGGAGGGTCTGCTGCTGTCTGAGCTTACAAGACATGATGACACACTCTTATCCCCCCAAAACACACAGTCTCTCCCCCCACATACACACAACACACTCCCTGTCACACTCCACCCCCCGCCCATTTGAAAAGCATGTTGCAGCCACTTGCACACTGGGATAGCTACCACAATGCACTGCTCTTTGTGGCATTGCAAGAGCTGCTAATGTGGCCACGCCAGTGCGCTTGCAGCGGACAGTGTAAACATACGGCAGCATTTTCCCTGCGGCGGTCACCGAAGGCTGGTTTAACTTCCAGCGCTCTACATCTGCAAGTGTAGAGCTAATACACTTACACACCCCCAGGCTAAGAGCTAATATACTCCCTATACTGCCACAATACATGGTAGTTACTTACTACATGGAGGAACCGGTGAGGTCTCAGGTCCCAGGCTCATTATGGATAAAATATTAGTGTAAAAAGAAGACCTTTCTTTGCAGCATCTGAATGTTGATGAGATGGGCAGATCTCCCAGAAGACCCTTTGAAGCAGTGGAGCATCAGGGAACTTCACTGAAGATTGAAAATGGAGGATTAGTCCTGTGGCATCTCCTGAAGGTTCAAGAGTAAACTGGAAGATGGGTCTAATAAAACTATAGGCTGCCCACATGCAAGAAGACTTCAAATATAAGATGGAGAGGATTTAGAACCTGTTGGGGAGAAGGGGATGAAATTCATCAGCTTTATGTGCAGTTGTTTTGTTTCAAGGGTGTTCACAAGAGTTTACACTGGAATTTGGGATCTACTTGAAACCAAAATTTCAGTTGGAGTCAACGTGAAGGACTTAACTATGTGCCCTGATAACTAAGCGCACTTGTCTAGGTTCATGAAACCCATTAGCACCCCAGTGAAACAGGGTGGCAGTGCAAGTAGACACTTGTGATCATGATGGTGATGAGAAAAGGACAGAACTTTGAAGGTAGAAATTTTGCAGTAGATGAATAGAAGAAGAGAGCTAGCAGGGACTTGTGTGGAGAAAGGGTAAGGAGAGGATGGCTTCTGTTAAGATGGACATTTTGAGTAGGTGGCAAGAGAGCATTACTTCATTAGTTGTGTTGGGAAGACCCACTTTGAAGTTATATAGAGAGGCTCATCCAAATAGCGTTACACCCATGAGTTAAACTCATGCCTGCATGATTACATTCAAACTCAAAAGTACATAGCAGCTCCTGTATGTGGAATGCACAACAACTGTTGGAATGAAATATTATTAAATGACTTACGAGACATCTTTCTTTATTCTGACTCTGTGACATTCTGTACCTTGGGGGAGCGTATTGTAACCTCCATATTCTTCATTTTCATATAATCATGATCTCACATATATAGTATGCCTTGTAAGGTATCAGGGGAAAGGTTATGATCTGCTGAAAGTCATTTCTCTATCCATATATGTGTATCATTAATGCATATGAAGTTATGAAAATTGTGTGGTTTGGTTGTCACTGAGACATGCTGTAGGTTGGGGGAATCAGCCAGGTATTGGATCCCCAGAGGCAACAGCAAGGAAAGTAACCAACGCCCAGGTGGGATGTGAAACAGCCTATCAACAGCCATTGTCCAGCAAGGGAGCTACAGTGCAATGATTCACGGGCATGAGGACCCATCAAGGGAATTGCTCAACCTTTCTGGGAGAGACTTAGCAATGTCCCACAGACATGCCTGGACTTGTGTTTTACAATCACATGGACTGAGAGTATAAAACAGACAGAGTGGACACATACTGGGCCCTTCTCCTGCTCCCACCTATGCTGCAAGCAACCAAGACACTGAGAAGAAGTCAAGACTCCAACACAGGAGATTGGCCCAGATTTAAGGAACAAACCTGTATACTAAAGACTGCAATATCCAGTGGGGTGAGAAAAACAGCTTAATCTAGTTGCTGCCCACTCTAATAGGGTTGAGAGTTTAGAATGTGTGATTATATTTTCTTTTCTTTTGGTAACCACTCTGACTTGTCATACGTTGTCTTATAATCTCTTAAAATCAATCTTTATAGTTAATAAATCTGTTTGTTTACCTGAAGCAGTGTATTTGGTTTGAAGTGTGTCAGAGACTCCCTTTGGGATAACAAGCCTGGTACATATCAATTTCTTTGTTAAATTGACAAACTTGTATAAGCTTGCAGTGACCAGCGGGCATAACTGGACACTGCAAGACGGAGGTTCGTATGGTTGTGTCTGGGACCAGAGATATTTGCTAGTGTCATTTGCTTGCAAGTAGCTGGGAGCAGCTTACATGCCAGAGGCTGTGCAAGAGCAGCCCAGGAGTGGGGGTTTTCACAGCAGAGCAGGGTAAGGCTGGCTCCCAGAGTCAAGGATTGGAGTGGCCTAGCACATCACTGGTCCAGACAACACCACAGGGGAACATCACAGACTCCCTCAACAGAAATATGATTCTTTTAGAAGATCTAAAAGTTAGGTTTCATTTCACCTGCTGAATTAAATATCATTGGGTCATTGACTGCTTTGTTTGACGTTCAGAAATAAGTTGAAAGATTACTTTCACCTAACTTTTAATTGCATGGTAAAGTAGTTTCTGTAGAAATATGTCAAACAGTTCAGCCATAATTGAGTTAATTGAGACACTGAACTGCTTGCTGAGCCCTGAATTGAGACAAATTTATCTTATATCATTCCAATTATGGAAGTTTTGGTAAAGAATATCAACCTACAATTTTTTTTAATTATTAAACTAATTGGTCATTCAAAGAATTTGGTAAAAGCATCTGGTGTTAAATGTTTTCAAATGATATGGGTTTTTGAGTTAATTATATATAAAACAAAGCAAAAACCTTTGGGGAAAAATCCCTTGGAAATATTTTTTTAAGAGCTCTCCCCATTTTCAAAGTCAGTTTTTCTAATCCTCTGATAAGGTTTAGGAGTTTCGCCTCTTCCCTCTTAATTAGGAACAAATATTTCCTCTTTATTATCTCTACATATTCCTAGAGGTACATTTTCAAAGTGGTCAGTGTAGAGTTAGTCAAGTGACTCCTATTGAAAATAATGTGAGTTGTGTGGGTAATGCTCTGTTCAACTGCTTGGAAAGTTTATACTTTATTGGTATAACTTGAATTCCTATGGACAATTTTTTAAATATAATTTTAAAATTATTTATCCAGCTTCTTATAAAATGCCAGTGTAAAGCACTCTTTGTTGAGAAAAACATCAAAAGATAAAGACAGCCAGCAAATGGCAGGGTCTGGCACTAGATTTGTGTGGCATCTCCCTCAGAAAATTTGTGGTAATAATTCTCCTTTGAGGTCCTACACCAAATGAGGACTGGCGAACCATTCTGATCATTACAACTATCACTTCTGTCCCAGTGATGTAATAGATCCTGGTGGGATGATGGAAGTGTACGGTAGATGTGTATTTTATTCTTACAATTCACACACAAAGTAAGTGCTCAAGTCTCTCTTCCCAACCCCCATCAGGGGGGAAGAAGTTTACTCAGACTAACAGGAATTATGTCCAAATATTGGGGAGAGATGAAGACCCCTTCTTCAATATTGCATAAAGGAATGTGAATGTGGGAGGGGAGTTCTCTGCCACCCACTGACCAGCCCAGGACAGGGGGAAGATAGAGGAGCCAGTTGGCTTAGGCCCCACTCCCTCAAATTTAAAACCTTCCTGGACATTCAGGATCTATTTTGACTTCATGGATGCAGCATGGTTACATGCAGCCTCAGTCCCACCTCAGCCCTCCAGAGTCCCCAAGAACAGCAGAGTGACCTTCAGGATCACAGTGAGGACAGTCACGAAATTACCCCCAGGAGAACACTAGTGGACAGGCAGCCCAGAGACAACCCTGAACGCAATGTTTAATTTATATTGAAAGAAGTGCCAGGGCTCAAGCAATTTTTTTACTTTCATAATTGACGTGACAAGCCCAGAGGTGCCTGGGCTATGAACTGCCAAGTCTAGAGGTTCCAGGGCTCAGCCCTGGCAAGTCCTGGCACAAATTAAGCACTGTCTGCACCTTCATCTAGCACTACAAATAGGCATTTTCACATTTGTATTATGAAGGACAGCAAGATTGCCATCATGATTTTATGCTAATTGAAATTCAAGGAAGAATTTAAAAGTAGTAAAAAATTAAGAGCAGCAAGTACACATTTAAAACCAGTCCAGGAAAAGCCATATGTTACTTGTGTGAGTAGTTTATTTAATGTGTCAAACATAGGGAAAATCAGGCAAGAATTTAAAAAAAGCAATTCAGGCAATATTACGAACTTCTGAAATTGGCCTTATGGAAATATCCCATGCATAGTAGTGTGCTATTACCATTGCAAGTCAGGTTTCATCATGTAACATATTAACACTTATGCAATTTTATTAAGGCATTTAATAGCACTGTTGCACGGTCTTTTCCATTTTTGCTTAAATGAGCTGTGACATGGTGGTCTGTCCATTTAAGTGAAGTAGGACCCCTGTTCCATGGCATGGCCTTTTGAGATTTTGATGTATGAAAAGACCTAGATAATAAGAGGTATTGGTAGAGAAAAAACTTTCCCAGGAATAAGAAGCATTTGGGAGAAAAGCTTGTTTCTGTTTCTTTAAAGGGCTGGACCAGGAGGTTTGCAGAGTGGGTGGGGAAAGTCTCCCCTCTCTCCCAGACAATTGGGAGAACCTTTGGGAAGGGGCACAGCATATATGTTGCCTTCCCCTCATAGTAAGAGAAGGATTCCTGATGAATCTCCAAGCTGGGGGACTAATTTGGGGAAAGGGACTGGCTGAAGGAGAAGTTGGCTAATGCCCTATAGTTGGCCTAAATTATAACTGCAACCAAGAAAGAGATCTGGGGACTCCTGTGTTGAGAGAGTGACCATTTGAAGCACATCTTAGCCAATATAATTTTAGAAATTAAAATACTGTAAATAGGACCAGATATTCCTGTGAAAAATGTAGTAAGTTTAGAAGTAAGATTCTTTTGATTAGATTCAATGTTCCGTGTTGCATTGATGATACTGGCTTCTTCAAGGAGGTGTTAAATATTTGTAATGTATGTGTGACAGATTGGGGGTTCTGTCTGTAACACTTCTTAATTGTGGATAATTTTATGAAATTGTTTCATGAAGTTACTGTGTCATGGAAAGCCTATCCGTATGTAGACACCCCACCCCATCTCTGAGTTAGCAGGGCTGTGCCATGTCTCTGTCAGGCCAAAGACAATGGGGAGTGATTAGCACTCAAGGATCTTCTATTCATAGTAAAATACCTTGGGACAAGGGCTTTGTTGTAGATGGGAGAAGACACTTCCTCCTTTTTCTCTAAAGGGTGGTGGCGTGGGGGAGTTGAGAGCAGTGGAAAAATACCAAAATAGAGAACAAAAGAAGCAGGTGGCCACCAGGACTATATAAAGAGGCTCACAGGGGGCAAGGAAACTGGGAGATAACCATTTTGCAATAGATTAAGATGAGGAATGCTGCTGTAGAGACAGGGTAGGTAATGCAGTGGAGGATCCTGTCTGCCTGACAGAACACAGAATATCCCCAGGGAAGGATAAAATAGTGAGGGACAGAGCACTTAGGATGTTTTATTGTTTTGTATTATTTGTGCTTTTCGTGATTAAATATGAACATACGCAAGTAAGACTTGTGGGTGCGGAGAGTGAGGGTATTTTGACTTCACAACAGTTGTGTGCCTCTCAGAGCGTTAAACTGTAACCAGAAACATCACATCTTTTTTAGGTAAAATTCTGGGCCAGGGATGTGTTAAAGAACCAGGGAGTTGGACAGGTCAGCACTGTAACCATAGGGGGCAATAAATACAAAATTGATACTTATCTTGATATTTCGCTTAGTACTAAAAAGATGTAAGACAAAAGTATAGAGAGAGGTGGTGAGCAAGACCAAAAGTACACCAATGAATGGAAAAAACACAAGAAATTCATTCATTTCTCAACATGCCCCTTTGGGAATGACAATCTTCTATTTTCTATTTACTTCTACACAGGGAAAATATTAACTTTTGAAACATTGGAACAAGCTTAACTTCTTAAGTCTTTTGAGGTCAGATTTCTGAATTATAATTTTACTTTCAGCAAGAAATCAGCATTTACCATGCATTCATAAGGAGATCATCATAAATAAATGTCTGTTAACTCCAGTGATACTTCATGATTCACAGTCTTCATTATTGTCTTGAGAACTGTAGAAACTGGATATCTTTTCCAGTTGATTATTATAAATTGAAGTCCAAGAATTCTGCTGCAATGCAGCAAAGACTGTCCTTTATCCTATATCATAAATAGAAGTAAAAAGAAAGTTTGTTTACTAATTTTTACAAGTATTTCTCTTTTCAAACAAAATAAGACAAACTATGAAATACAAATTAAATGTTTCTATTATTTTGGTGAATCTTGGCAATAATAAAATACTTGGCCAACATTTTTTAAAATATGAACGTAAAGGTAGATTTTGAGGGCAAGATTTTCAAGAGTTCATTACCCAACTGCTGCTATTTAGGTACTCAAATAAGTAGACAGATTAGTGTTTCATTTAGTTATATATAATATTTTATTGTTCAATGATTAAGTCAGTGTTCTCCACCCATTTCTGTGCCCTCTCTCGCAAACAGATGAGGTGTGGATTTGCCATGTCTGACTATACTTTGGATGTCAGTTCAGATGAACAACATTCTCTGAAGGATATACTTATGTGGCCTGGAGAGTGTCGGTTATGTTGAGTATCAAGAGTTTTTGTACAGATGTTGCTATATTATTGTCACCATAATTACTATACCATTTTTTACAAGAAGTACATTTCATCTCAGATGTCCAAATTAATTACCTCTAGAAAGCCACATTGCTGAGGTCTGTATGATGTGGAACATGGATTCCAATAATGAGAATCCATGGAGGCAATTTCACAAGGTAACAGGCTGCTTTTCCTTTTCAGTTCCAATATATGATCTGACCTTACTCTTCTTTCATACACAGCACACTACAGGACCAGATGAACTGAGGAATAGTGTTACAGCAGGCTAATTATAATTGGCTTAATTGCACAAAATATTACAAAATGGTTCATTGTGGAAATCATAAAAATAGCCTATTCTGCACACTAGAAATAAGACAGTATGTGTCAATGCAACACATACTTTTAATTAATGACTGTGCAGCTATTTGAAACATAAATAGGTTGTCAACGATACGTGCTCTGCATTGGAATAATCATGAAACTATTAAAATAAGGGATAACTTGAAATTTCCATAATACAAGTTAATTCTCAGATTACTTGTCAGGGGCCATATAAAATGAACACACTTCAGTTGATGGAAATATGTTGATATATACAAACACTTTCACTTATAAGTCACCAGTTTATATCTTGCTGTGGTTGGTAACCACAGAATATCCATCTAATAGTCATATGGTAGATTAGTCAAATTCACAATGGACAGATATCTGCAAAACAAACACTGCAATTTGCATTCATGTTAGCAATCTCCACAGATTCCAGAGACTGAATGTATCTTAGTCTTCCTATCTCTCAACGTGGTCTCTACTGGTGAGGGCTGAGGCACATTGGGGCTGCGGAACATTCATGAAATCTGAGCTTCTGATGTCAATACTACACATATTCTGTACCACAACAGAAGATTGAACTTTCCAAATCATCAATTCAGAATTTTTTCAAGAGCACCAAATTCAATATAGTATATATGCAGTAATTTCCCCGGATATAAGAACTCCACAGCTAGGCTCTTTTCTCCCAGCTATAATGTTTCAAATGTACAGTAGATGGGGAAGTTATGACTGCCAGGAGTTTATTTCTCTTCCGGGATCATTATTTGATAATGGCTTCAGTTAAATCCTGTAAAACGTGAACCAAACAATACCATCAGCATATTTTGTATTCCCTAAGACATTCCCCTTACTTTGCAGGCTGCAGAGAACAAAAAATCAATGTCTTGTGACTTATTCCAGGAAGATATACAATGATGGGATAAATAGATGAACAATGTGGCATCAACATCAGCTGTCCCAATTACAAGTTCAGGTGTACAGAGAAGGATAAACTAACTGGCAATCACATTTTATTTTGCAAAGTTATGTAAAATGTCTGACTTTTAGACATCAACTTTAAAGATCTTTCAAAACAGAAGTATGGTCTATAGACTCAACACAAGCAAGGAGCCAGGAACTCCTGAGGTCACACTATGGATCTTTGGATGTGCTTTTGTTACCTACCTATGAAACAATTACCATAATTACAGCTGGACTAATGATTAAATTTCTTTGGTTCAGTGGCTGAGCCAAAAAATAAAATAAAATTAACTTCAGGTCAATGCAAAATAACAGTTATTTGTTTTTTATCATCAAAATAAAAACATCAAAAAAATTCTATTTCAGTCGCGCAAAACCTTTCATGTGACTCAAAATGAAATATTTCTTTTTGGGGAGGTTTTTTTTTAAAAGTATAGCTAAATTTTGAAGCAACACCATTTCAAAACAAAAAGAAAATTTTCATTTAGAAAATGTCAAAGTGAAACATTTATCCTTATTCAGAATTTGGTTTTCTCTATATTTATTCGACTGAAACTGTTCATCGAATTTGATCCAAAATTTGCAAATTGTTTCATTTGTCTGAAAAACAACCTTTTCAGTGAATACACTGAGCCAAAAAAAAAATAAATAAATAAAAAAAGCCTGGGACTAATAATACTAACACTTGTATCTAGATGGTGTTCTAAAAATCAGTATTTGGGGGCCAACTCTTCTTCCCTTCACTCAGCATGTAAGTGAGATGTGCTATTGGGTATATCCTGTTTTTTGCCAAAATGGATTTCTCCCTCAGGTATCTTATTGAACTCCTCTCTGCTCCTGGACTCTCAAATAATAATGGTGGCATCTAGTGCCCTTCTTCTTGTCTGTGGACTTCATAAGTCAACCCCACATTTGTCACCTCCAGGCTTGAAATGTATTTTATTTACTGGGTACTTTTCACAGTCTCACAGCAGCTCCACCTGTATAAATTATTGTCACCCTCTGAGTAGTAGCTCTGAGCATATAATACAAAACTGCAAATCAATGATATCTGGGTGCTCAATATTCTGAAAAATCAGGTCACTTATTATTGTGTCTAAATAAGGAACTGGGCATCAATATTTAGTCAGCCAAGTTTGAAGGGTTTTGTCACAAAGGAAGCCTATAGCAGAGCCAGACATACAATCCATATTTCCTGACTCGGAGACTTGTGTTTATGCCATCAGGCCCTGCTTCCTGTCAGTCACACATTAACAGATGACCCATGCAGGACTCAGAATGTCACAGTGAAGTTATTATATAAAGTGCATTAGAATGGGACCATTATTTCACTTTACTTTTTTTAATTGATTGTTTTTCATTTTCAGGAAGAAGTCATTTTAAATGCCAGGTATATTTAAAGACATTAATCAACATTTTAAGCACTTACTATTTGCTTTCCATCTTTGAGAACATCCTGTCATTTTGTTCTTGTATAATTCAAAGTCTTACATTCTACAGTAAAATTAATTACATTTTGGAAGGTTATTATTTAAATGCTGGATTTCTCCTGTTCAAATGATCCAGCATTTTCACTAACAATTCATAAATGTGTGAAACTCACAAGCCATTAAAAACATTATATTACCTTTATTATATATATGAAATCAAAGTTTATTACAAAAGAGTTTGTTCACTTTCAGTTTATGTATTCAGTATGTTTTCACTCTGGTAATAATTGTACTAATGTGCTAAAAGCTGTCCCTGGAATTGATACCTACTTATATTGCAGAACAAAATTATTTAAGATAACAGTAAAGATACAGTAGTAACATTAAGATAGTCACAGTGTATGTGTTTAAATACATACATCAACCAAATTATGTGACTAGATTTTGTTTACGTCCTCGTTTCAATTGCACCTATTTCTGGAAGTGTGGTACTTTACTGACAATGATTAAAATTCAAATTAATTATGCAATTTTCCAATCAAAACCACGGACCAAAAGAAAAAAAGAAAAGAAAATGCATGTGTGATGTTTCCTTGTGCCCTGAATAGTCTCATATTTGGCTGATGGAGTTCTGGTTTTGGGGCTCTGAAAAAGAGGAAGCATGGTTAGGCTCTTATCTGGGTCCAATTCCTTGTTTTGCCACAGGCTTTCTGTGTGACCTTGGGCAAGTAGCTTAAGTCTCTGTTTCAGTCCTCAGTTATAAAATGGTGGTAATTGTACTTTTCTACCTCACAGCAGTTTTGAGGGTAAATACAATTGAGGACATAAGGGGGCTAAGATAATATGGGCCCATATAACTATCACAGACATATAGCTGTATAAGTGGAAGACATTCCAAAGACTAGACTGATTTTAAAAAGACTGATTAAGAAGCCTTGTCATGAAACATTCAGATTTAGGTTGCAGTCCTGCAATAAGGCATCTGCCAACATGGAGTTTATTACAGGACTGGGACCTAAGGGACTAACAGTAAGAATTTCCCATCAGACCTTAACTGAGAAATGGCCTTTTGTTGTAATTTGATCATATTTTTTTGATATATGGATTGTTTATTTCCTATAAAGAAATCTATAAAGATTTATTTAGTGTGTTTAAAAAAATATCCAGGGCAAAAAATAATTGTTTTTCATTAAGAGATCTCAATGTACAAGAAGAAAAGTATAGGTTTTAGGACCGTCTTGATTATTTACACTAGTTACTTCATGTAAGACATAATGAGAAAAATGCTACGGCACTAGTTCTTTCTTCCTTTTGTACAAACCCCACACAGGGCCCAAAGAGGGTCAAGAACAATATTGGGCCTAGGAAGCCCCGCCCCTCCAGACTGGCAGAGCATGCTCCAGCTAGGGAGGAAACTTAAAAGGGAGCAACTCAGGCTTGGTCTACACTGGCAAGTTACTGCGCAGTAAAGCAGCTTTCTGTGGAGTAACTCCTGTGGTGCACACACTACCAAGCCACTTAATGCACAGAAACTCCTCAGTTGCAGCGTTGCAAAAAAACCACCTCGACGAGCGTCGTAAGGCTTATAGCACAGATGCTCCTGTGCAGCATAGCCAGTGTAAACACATCAATTGCTTTCAGTGCTGTAATTGGCCTCCGGAAGTGTCCCATAATTCCTCAAGTGGCTGCTCTGCTCATTGTTTTCAACTCAGCTGGATGCCCTGAAGGCATGCGCCCCACCCCTTTCAAAGCTCCGTTTCTGACAGCCATTGCGCGCAGCGCTGATCTGCTCTGGGACACAAAGCAAAGCATTATTATGCAATGCTCATGCTCTTGAACACAGAGGCAAGCGTGTGTGTGTGTGAGAGAGAGAGAGAAAGATTGCTGTGCAGAGAGCTGGGGAGGGAGGCGGGGACTGATGTCGGGATTGGGAAACCTGCATCATGTGATGCTGTGCCTGCTCCATGAGGCATTGCAAACCCTTCCCACCCTGAAGCCATTGCACAGTAGGATAGCTACCACAATGCACTGCTGTCTTTGCCATTGCACGAGCTGCTACTGTGGATGCGCTCCACCGTCACAAGGAGCACAGTGTGCACACACAACAGCAGTTTAATTCCAGCACTTTAATAAAAGTGGTATAACTTGTTGCACAAAAACTTTGCAGTGTAGCCATACCCTCAGTCAGCTCACAAGAGGGAGGCTAGGGAGAAAGACAGACCTAGCCTGATGGATCCTCAACCAGGGTGCTGAAGAAGCCTCCATGTAAGAAAGAAGACTGCCTGCTGAGCCTAGTTGGGGATGAAGGTTTAGTTGGATTTTTCTTTTCTTTTGCAATCTTAAATTGGACTAGGAGCCATGGTGGGAGATGGATAGTAGGAAGTGACTGAGGGAGGCAATTCTGAAGGCACTGCAGGGTGCTAAACATAATTGGCTCTCGTAGGACCCTGGGTCGGACCCGGCTGGAATGGGAAGGCCCAGGCTCCCCTACCAACTGGTCTTGTTGCAGGGGGGGGGGGGAGGGCATAAGCCTCATTTCTACCAAACTTCCCCTCTAGAAAGGAGAGGGTAAGGACATTGAAAACCCTGAGATGAAATAAAACTGCATAAAAAGGTTAGGAACTGGACTGAAAGCTCTTTCCTCTGGGTGGCCAGACTGGAAGCTGGATGCACTACCTAGTAGGTTGCCTGGCCCTCTGAGGACTCTACTACACTCACCCTCTTATCCTCTGCTCCAAATGAAATGACATTGGTTACCGATCCCTAAAGGATTTTTAAAAAAGAAGAACAGGAGGACTTGTGGCACCTTAGAGACTAACAAATTTATTAGAGCATAAGCTTTCGTGGACTACAGCCCACTTCTTCGAAGAAGTGGGCTGTAGTCCACGAAAGCTTATGCTCTAATAAATTTGTTAGTCTCTAAGGTGCCACAAGTCCTCCTGTTCTTCTTTTTGCGGATACAGACTAACACGGCTGCTACTCTGAAATCTAAAGGATTTTTGTTGCCATATCATTTTGGCACTATCCCATGTCACATCAGAAAGCAAGATGATCAGCAGCTTTTGTCTCATAAATAAATTGTCACATCTATCACTAAATAAGACCACCAGTTTAAATTCACTTTCTTTTTGAGTGGGGTAATTATGTACATGCTCCATGAAAAATCCCAGTTTCTCTGCAAGAATCAATGATAAAAGACATTTTTAGATTGGAAAACATTACCACTAAACTGCATAACCCCAAGGTATGCGTCTTCCTTAATTTTTCTAAAGGCCTTCGAGGCAGAGTAAGGAAAGTTTGTAAACCATATGAATCAAGAGTAAGGCCAAGAAGCTCAGATACCTCCTCTATTAGCTCCTTGAGTATTCTAGGATGCATTTCATCAGGCCCTGGTGACTTGCAGGCATCTAACTTTTCTAAGTGATTTTTAACTTGTTCTTTTTTTATTTTATCTGCTAAACCTACCCCCTTCCCATTAGCATTCACTATGTTAGGCATTCCTTCAGACTTCTCGGTGAAGACTGAAACAAAGAAGTAATTAAGCATCTCTGCCATTTCCAAGTTTCCTGTTACTGTTTCTCCCTCTTCACTAAGCAGTGGGCCTACCCTGTCTTTGGTCTTCCTCTTGCTTCTAATGTATTGATAAAAAGTCTTCTTGTTTCCCCTTATACCTGTAGCTAGTTTGAGCTCATTTTGTGCCTTTGCCTTTCTAATCTTGCCCCTGCATTCCTGCGTTGTTAGATAATACATTGGTTTCAGTATTAAAATATTTAACCAGCTACAAGTTATATATTTGATTGACTTTGCTAAAGTTATTTAGGTGAGATTTATAACCAAAGAGGCCTCTTTAACATCCTCTTTAACATTTATAAGGATTGGGGTTTTTTTGTATTAAATTGATGACTTAACCAATTTGATGATTTAATTCCAACTCAACACTTAGGCTAACTTGTTAGTTTTTTAATTTGATATTGATGTATGACTAGGAATATTGAGTAGGAGTTGGGAAGTTATATTACCTCTGTATCTGACATTGGTGAGAACACTACTGGAATATTGCATCAAGTCCTCGTGTCCATGTTTCCAGAAGGCTGTTGCTAAATAGGAGAGGGTTCAGAAAAAAGCCACAAGAATGATTAAAGGATTGGAAAACACGCTTCAAGATAAAAAATTCAAGGAGGAATAAAGAAATTTCTTAATAAAGAAAATGTTAAGGGGTGATCTGATCATTACATGAGAACCTTCATGGGGGACAGAAATTTGATAATAGATAAATATAGGCCAATATTGTGATACCTTAAGCATATCCTTGCTGGCAGAGCACAGTGATGTGAAATAATTATTTGAGGTGCAAATTAATTTAGTCATGTTCAGGTTTGATTTTTTCAACCAAGAAACTGGCAGAACAAACCATTACGTTTCACATTGCTTGAAACATTCATTACCGGTTGACCAACAGAGAAACATTTGTGTCTGCCACATGTAGCAGAGGTTGGGGCATTGTTCCTTCTGCAAATAGTTATGGATGGCCTGATCTTTAAAGGTAAAATCTTGTTGTTCTACTACAACTAAGATATTAAATGTCAAGGATCACTCATTTGGGATACATCCGAAGAAGTGGGCTGTAGTCCACGAAAGCTTATGCTCTAATAAATTTGTTAGTCTCTAAGGTGCCACAAGTACTCCTGTTCTTCTTTTTTCATTTGGGATACGACACTAGAAAAATAAAAGCACGAGAACAGACATTTGCTCTTTTGTCTTGGTACAAATTTAAGAGGAGATTCTAAAATGAACAAATTGCTTAAAAAGTTGCATGCCAGATAATAAATAAGTATCATGATTCCTCATGACTCTCTTTATGAGGCAAAAGGTGGCATCAGTCCATTTCACACTCAGTAATAGGCACTAGGTGCTGGCAGTGGGTTATTGTAGTCATTATTTTGAGATGTAAAAATTGAGAAACAAACTTTTTCAAAAATAAAAACATGAAGTCATCTTTTAATTGTTTCCCTCCCCTGGACTCTTTGTATGTCACCTGTTGTCCTAGATTATTATCTCTCCAAGTAAACAACCATTTCTTTTTGTGTTAGTATAGTATCTATCACAATAGGACCATGAAAGCTTTATTTCTCCAGAAATAAGAGATAAAGAGCATGCTCAGATGAAGCCCTCCACAGACAAAGCAAAGTTGAAAACACCAAGATTCCATAAATACTGGCACCCAATAGAGAGGAATATTTAGGTGTCATTCAAGATAGAGCAGAACCCCATTTATACCATCTAATTGGGACCAGGGCCAGATCGGATAATCACAAATTTGGATAATCCTGAGAATGGGAAAGTGTTAGGCTGCAGCACCATCCAGTGGCCACAGGAGAGATCACCCACTTCTGGACCTGGGTGCGCTAGTTTGATTAATACCAAGAGTAAGATAATAGAGGATCGGATAAATGGGGTTCTACTGTATTTGAAAGGAAGTATTTCAGGAAGTTAATCAGAACTAACTGAATTAGGACTGTATGATTTAAGAAATTCTATTTCCAAATTAAAGAGTAGTTTTGTTGATGAGGAGGACTTTCTGACACTTTTGACTGCACCTGATATTTTTGTTGCTGAAATCTGTCTACAGAGAAATCAAAAGACAAAATTAATAATTGTGTTATCTATGATGCCCATATTTGAAAAACCACTGCAGAGATTAAATCTATAACAATTTGGTATTAAGTTAGTATTTCAGTACTGTGTCTAGAAGTTAAATATCAATGTTCTGAAATATTTACTCAAAGCAAATTGCACTGATCTCATAAATTGGTTTTAAATATTGAATATTGAGTGTTCAGTATATTTCAAATTTATATTAATAGTAACCTTGATGCATTGCCTTCTGTTCTGTTTTGGCATTCCCCAGCTAGCATATTAGGACTACAGGAGCGTGTGTGTCTGTGTGTGTTTTTGTGTATTTGTAGATGGTGTACACCCCACCTCAAATCCTGGGCCAAGAACAACTCACCCAGCCCCAAGAATTAGGTGAATTAAATTGTTGTTATAGAGAAAGCAGGAATGAAAACAACATTAATAAGATTTGAAACATTTCAACTTGCTGTATAGCAGCAAGAAGTCAGTAAGAGATGATCCAAGTTCTATGCGGGATCATGAGGGCAACTGACTCACAGATGGTTTTGATATTACGGGAACCTAATTGGTTTATTTTTTACTGTTTGTCAGGGAGAGTGAGAGACCGATGAAAGAAATAAGATGTTTCTCGGGGGCAAAATGAAAAACTTATGGAACTGAAGGTCATACCAGAACTGGTTAAGAATAAAATAAAAAAGCCAAATGAAACTAGAGAAGGCTTCAGCATAGAATCATAGGACTAGAAGGGTCCTCGACAGGTCATCTAGTCCAATCCCCTGCACTCATGGCAGGTATTATCTGGACCAGGGATCGACAACCTTCGGCATGCGGCTCATCAGGGAAATCTTCTGGCAGGCCGGGATGGTTTGTTTACCTGCAGCATCCGCAGGTTCGGCCAATCGCAGCCCCCATTGGCCTGGAATGGTGAACCGCGGCCAGTGGGAGCTGCGATCAGCCGAACCTGCAGACGCTGCAGGTAAACAAACTGTTCTGGCCCTCCAGCAGATTTCCCTGTCCGGCCACATGCCGAAGGTTGCCGATCTAGCCCTGATCTAGACCATCCTTGACAGGTGTTTGTCTAACCTACTCTTTAAAATCTCCAATGATGGAGCATATTCCTAGAATTTTCCAATATATGAAAGATGAAATAAAGCATAGAAAGTTTGCTTATTTTTCTTTGAACTCCTCACTTGCGTCTGGAGAGATACCTATAGTAGGAACTGCAAAAAAAAAATCTAATCTGACAGCGACACTTTAAAAAGGATCCTGGGATGAATAAGGCATGACAGATCTATACATCTAACCTCAATACTGGGGAAGATTTTAGATTGAATATATGAGGGAGAAACTGGGACAACATTTGGGTAGGTATAACCTGGTTAAGGACAGGGAGGATTTACAAGGGAGAAAGTGAATAACAAGACTATAAAGAAGTGACAATGAGATTGGCAGGAGTGTTCCAGTTCACATTATTTTCTTGTCATTCAACAAGTTTTCTAACAGAGGACTGTATATACAGACTAGTATAAACGATAAGTAAGGACGGTACTAAGATCCCCTCCTGCAACGTGCAGGGCACCCTCAACTCCCAATGAAGTCAGTGCCCACTGAAGTCTCATTGCTTAGCATAGTACTGAGTGCCCTCAATTCCCACTGAATTAATAGGCATTGAGGGCACTCAGTACGGTGCTTAGCACCTTGCAGGACTGGATTCTTAATGGTGAAATGCTTAATTAGATTTAAGAAATGGCTTGCTAGGAGAAATGTGACTAAAAAAAACACTTGCACTGTTTGATTGTCCTTGAGCTTCAGTACCTAACTTCAATACTACGCAAATGAACTTCAGTACCAGGCAAACTGGTTGAAACTATAGTAAAGAATGGAATTATCAGACACAGGGATGAACATGATTTGTTGGGGAAGCATCAACATGGCTTTTGTAAAGGGAAATCATGCCTCGCTATCTACCAGAATTTTTTGAGGGGGGTCAACAATATTTTCAGAAAGCCTTTGACAAGGTCCCTCACCAAAGGCTCTTAAGCAAAGCTGTCATAGGATAAGAGGGAAGGTCCTCTCATGGATTGGTAACTGATTAAAAGATAGGAAACAAAGGGTAAGAATACACGGTCAGTTTTCAGAATGGGGAAAGGTAAATAGTGGTGTTCCCCAGGGGTCTGTACTGGGACCAGTACTGCTAAACATATTCATAAATGATCTGGAAAAGGGGGTAAAGAGTGAGGTGGCAAACTTTGCAGATGATACAAAACTACTCAAGATAGTTAAGACCAAAGCAGACTGCAAAGAGTTACAAGGGGATCTCACAAAACTGGGTAGCTGGGCAACAAAATGGCAGATGAAATTCAATGTTGATAAATGCAAAATAATGCACACTGGAAAACATAATCCCAACTAACATATAAATGATGGGATCTAAACTGCTGTTACCACTCAAGAAAGAGAGCTTGGAGTCATTGTGGATAGTTCTCTGAAAACATCCATTCAATGTGCAGCGGCAGTCAAAAAAGTCAACAGAACATTGGTAATCATTAGGAAAGGGATAGATAATAAGATAGAAAATATCATATTGCCTCTACATAAATCCATGGTATGCCCACACCTTGAATACAGCATACAGATCTGGTCACGCCATCTCAAAAATGACATATTAGAATTTGAAAAGATACAGAAAAGAACAAGGAAAATGATTAGGGGTATGGAACAGCTTCCATAGGAGGTAAGGTTAATAAAACTGGGACTTCTCAGCTTGGAACAGAGACAACTAAGGGGCGATATGATAGAGGTCTATAAAATCGTGACAGATGTGGAGAAAGTAAATATGGAAATGTTATTTACTCCTTGTAACATAAAAACTAGGGGTCACCAAATGAAATTAATTGGCAGCAGCATTAAAACAAAAAGAAACCAGAGACTCTCAACACTTCCGTCTCCTATGTCCATCTCCACCTCAGTCCAAGTGTGTACATTTTTAATATATAAGGCAACACCTCTCCCTTTTCCCCCTGTCTATTCTTCTTGAGCAAGCTGTACCCATCCATACCAACATTCAAAGCATGTGTACGATCCCACCAAGTTTTGGTGATGCCAACAGTGTCATAGTTGTATTTATTTATTAACACTTCCAGTTCTTCCTGCTTATTACCCATACTTCTTGCATTTGTATATAGGCATCTAAGATACTGGTTTGATCTTGCCTCCCAGTTTTGCCCTGACCCACCTTTCTCTCTGCCATTATAGCCTAGAATACTCAAGGAGCTAAGAGAGGAGGTATCTGAGCCTCTAGCTATTATCTTTGGAAAATCGTGGGAGACGGGAGAGATTCCAGAAGACTGGAAAAGGGCAAATATAGTGCCCATCTATAAAAAGGGAAATAAAAACAACCCAGGAAACTACAGACCAGTTAGTTTAACTTCTGTGCCAGGAAAGATAATGGAGCAAGTTATTAAGGAAATCATCTGAAAACACTTGGAAGGTGGTAAGGTGATAGGGAATAGCCAGCATGGATTTGTAAAGAACAAATTGTCTCAAACCAATCTGATAGCTTTCTTTGATAGGATAACGAGTCTTGTGGATAAGGGAGAAGCTGTGGATGTGGTATACCTAGACTTTAGTAAGACATTTGATACGGTCTTGCATGATATTCTTATCGATAAACTAGGCAAATACAATTTGGATGGGGCTACTATAAGGTGGGTGCATAACTGGCTGGATAACCGTACTCACAGAGTTGTTATTAATGGTTCCCAATCCTGCTGGAAAGGCATAACAAGTGGGGTTCTGCAGGGGTCTGTTTTGGGACCGGCTCTGTTCAATATCTTCATTAACGACTTAGATATTGGCATAGAAAGTATGCTTATTAAGTTTGCAGATGATACCAAACTAGGAGGTATTGCAACTGCTTTGGAGGACAGGGTCATAATTCAAAATGATCTGGACAAATTGGAGAAATGGTCTGAGGTAAACAGGATGAAGTTTAACAAAGACAAATGCAAAGTGCTCCACTTAGGAAGGAAAAATCAGTTTCACACATACAGAATGGGAAGAGACTGTCTAGGAAGGAGTACGGCAGAAAGGGATCTAGGGGTTATAGTGGACCACAAGCTAAATATGAGTCAACAGTGTGATGCTGTTGCAAAAAAAGCAAACATGATTCTGGGATGTATTAACAGGTGTGTTGTGAGCAAGACACAAGAAGTCATTCTTCCGCTCTACTCTGCTCTGGTTAGGCCTCAGCTGGAGTATTGTGTCCAGTTCTGGGCACCGCATTTTAAAAAAGATGTGGAGAAATTGGGGAGGGTCCAGAGAAGAGCAACAAGAATGATTAAAGGTCTTGAGAACATGACCTATGAAGGAAGGCTGAAAGAATTGGGTTTGTTTAGTTTGGAAAAGAGAAGACTGAGAGGGGACATGATAGCAGTTTTCAGGTATCTAAAAGGGTGTCATAAGGAGGAGGGAGAAAACTTGTTCACCTTAGTCTCTAAGGATAGAACAAGAAGCAATGGGCTTAAACTGCAGCAAGGGCGGTTTAGGTTGGACATTAGGAAAAAGTTCCTAACTGTCAGGGTGGTTAAACACTGGAATAAATTGCCTAAGGAGGTTGTGGAATCTCCATCTCTGGAGATATTTAAGAGTAGATTAGATAAATGTCTATTAGGAATGGTCTAGACAGTATTTGGTCCTGCCATGCGGGCAGGGGACTGGACTCGATGACCTCTCGAGGTCCCTTCCAGTCCTAGAATTTATGAATCTAGGTTACTATTCACTTGTTCTACAAGGCTTAGTGGAATCATAAAGACAGGGTCATGAACATTAATGTCAGACAGACATGAAAGGTTCATGGTGCCAGGATGTTGAGGAGATGAGGACTGTACTTGAAGGGAGAGGAAAAGATTTTATTCCCCAGAAATTGAGTGGTTCTGTACGGTGTCTCCATGGCCACAGTTATTCTGGGGGTCCCTGCATACCGCCTCCTACCTTTGCTAATGAAACTCTACTCCAACATCAACAATCCTGAAAAATAAAAAATCAACTTCAAACTAAGTAGTGCAGGATGGTTGTGGAGTGTGCTTTGTGACACCTGAGGGCTTGTTGGTGATCCTTGCAAGTTGGATGCCAATGTGGTTATTGTGGTGTGCTGTGTGCTTTCATAACATTTCTTAGACTAAAGGTGAGTACTTTGGGATAGAGTGGGCACAGGACAGGACTGGCTTGCAGAAACTTTACAGGCAGCCTGAACCAGTGAACATTCATAATGATTCTGGATCACAGTGGGACAGGAAAACTGGGATGCAATTTGTGCCTACAGTCTGGAACAGTGTGTGGGCAGGCAGTGACCTCAGGCTGGTCCCAAACAAAGCCTTGCACCCTGTTGATCTGCTGTAAAAACACAAGAGGGAACATTCTCACTCAGTTGTTTCAAAGCAAAGTTTAGTTCCCATCCTGCTGAATGTCATTAGCTGGTCATTTAGGTAATGACTCATTATGGACAATTGGGGCAGGGCACTTCTGCAGGTCTGACATGTTTTGGTTCATGATTGTTCTGTGAAGGGTGCCTGCCCAGTTAAATTGCACTTATTGTTCTTTTGGGTTTTTTTTGTTTAATGTTCACAACTGTTAACCAGACCATAGTTTAAGGGGGCACCTTAAAGACTAGCAGATTTATTTGGGCATAAGCTTTTGTGGGTAAAAAACATGCATCTGAAGAAGTGGGTTTTTTACCCACGAAAGCTTATGCCCAAATAAATCTGTTAGTCTTTAAGGCTCCACCAGACTCCTTGTTTTTTTTGTGGATACAGATTAACACAGCTACCCCCTGATAGTTTAAGGGGGATTACTCAATGCTTGTAGAACCTTGAGAATATAGTCCTGCAGTAATTATATAATATAGAGATATGTAGTGATTAGAAGATAAGGGGGTAAAGAACTGATTGCAGGGATGCAAGAGACCTGTAGACCTAGACCTATAAGAATAGCTTAAGCAGTTAGCTTAAGTATAAGGTTTTAATAGGTTAGCATAAGTAAGCGAACCAATAATGACCGTAAATCACAAGTTGGCATAAGACTTTTTTTTTTAATCATTGTGTAATAATCACAAGTGCTGGAAACTCCTAACAGATAGCAGCAAGAAGGCAGTTTGTAGAAATTTAGTGTGATTTTTGGAGGGGAATATTAGCAGATGCCTAACCACTGGTAATCATAGTAATCCAACCGATGTATATGTTAATGAGTTTAACCTAATTAATATACTAATCTATAGGATAAGGACATCCCAACCTTATGAGAGTGAAGGGATTAAGATACAGCGAATGAAGGAGGAGCTGTCCATTCATATGTATGATGGACATTGAGACCTATCAAACTTCTGGACTTAGGTAAAGCCATTGGAGTTTTTCACTGGCATGCCAGAGTCTGACTAGGATCTGTCTCAACCGTTACAGCTCTCCCCAAGTTTAGTGAGTGTCTGTTTGTAATGGTGTGGGTCATACTTACATTGTTATATTATCTGACTTCACTTGTTTGGATTGTTTTACTTATAGGACTAATCATTGTAGTAATAAAACTTTTACAATTGAAGAAGGTGTTGCCTGAGTGCGAGTGTGAGTGTTATTGTCTGCTGTGCCCCACGGGGTGCCCAAAGCAATAATTCTGATAATATTGTGCCTGATCTTGGGAGAAGAACCAACCAACTCTAACAGAGTGTAAATAGGGGAAACTAAATCAGTAACATAATCAATATGCAATCAATAGATCAGGCAAGAAGAACAGTTGATGGAGGGCTTGGGAGAGATTCTTTGCAACTTGTTTCTGGTGATTTTGCTTGTTTTCAGGGATAAGGGCACTTATCCGACTGTTAACTGTGAGTAATCCCATGGTATGAAGCAGTCATGGTTTGTGGGGGTGGGAGTTGAGGGTGGGTCACTTTAGTGCTGTTCAGTCTGTGGTGGCACAGCTATTTCAACTTGTTTTTCATGTTATCAAACCCATAGTGAGATTTATCCATCCCTTTCTCTTTCTTCCCCAGTTAATAAAGCTATCTGTTATTTCAACGCACATTGCACGCTCACATGTCTCTGGTTTACTATGTTATATTCACATATACCTTGCTGGAGGGAGGGTTTGGGAGGGACAGAGGGGACGTCAGTTTTCTACTCCAGTGAGTTACATGACTCACGGCACCAATTAGTGGGGCCTAAAGCTGAAGTGGGGCCCCAAAATAGAACCCTTTTATCATAGCCCAAATGAAAGGCCAACAAAAATAGCATGTATTGAAACTAGGAAATATAATGTAACTCTGAACTTTTGAAAAAGCAATAGTGAAAGAAAGCAGAACAGATCAGACTCCCCAAAGAATGTTAAAGCTCTAATGCCTATGACCCTATGCCCTTGGCCTTGATCATCCCTGCCCCCAGACAAGGGTGGAAACACTACAGAAAGTGGTTTGGGGGGACAAACTGAGGGGGAGAGAGGGGTTCCTGTGCAGGATTTGGGGCCTGGACACATGCTGACCTTCAGGCACAGTCTCAGGCTCATCGTTCCCCTCCTGCATAGTACCAGGGCTTTGCCTGGGAGGAGTTTTGTGGGCCAGTATGAGGTGTGTGCCTGGAGTCCCACAGCCTCCCTCTCCATTACTGGGAATGGGGGTGGCGGGTGGATCATTATGGACTATTGCCTCTGGAGAAAACATTCCTCCTGCTCATTCTTTCCTTTCCCTCATAAAGTCAAACTGCTGCAAGCTCCTTCTGCCAATGCCAATGATCAGGTCTTCAAGGGTCCTCCTTCATCTACTCCTTCTGCCCCTGGGCTGCTGCTCCTGGCTCCCAAGTGGAATGGGTTCGCCCTCCTCAGCCAAAGGTCCTGCCAAGTTAGTCACAAGAACAGCATTGTATTTTACCTTTCCTTTCAAAGTGGGCAAGAATTCCTCCCCCCGTATAACATTACCTTGCTATTAAAGGCCACCGTTTTGATACTTTTCAGCATTTCAGGAATGTGAAAGCCTCAGACAACTTTTGCAGCCCACAAGAAAGGAGCACCTGCTTAAAATGGTAGGCAGCATGAAATAATAGTTTTTAAAAATTTTATCTCTTTAAGTGTGTGATTGGGCTGGGCAAGCATTTAGTTTAGGAGCAAAGTTAATGGTTCCTAATATCGTCCTTTCAGGCTGGCCATCAAATGGAGAATGTACCAGTTTTGAAAGTATCAGACTTTCCGGTCTTGTGGTGGGGATCCAGCTATCTATGCCAGACAGACGTTTGTGATGCTTTCATATCACTAAATGGAGGGGGTTGGTGAGTTATGAAAGTGGACCAAGCACATTTCCACTGCCTTTGAACATTAAGAACCAGCTGGAGTTTCAGCTGCACTAGAAATTTGTGGACATATGCTTACAGGACTGGGAGGCAATCCAAATGGAAATAGATTATATTCTAAGCTAGCAGTTGGAGCCTGCATGGAGGGAGAGAAGCAAACCACTTCAAATGACCACCTGTCCCCAAGCCAGGCCCTGCAGCACCAGGAAATCTGTCCCTTCATCCAGCGAAGAGCAGAGAAAGGAATGGGGAAATTGTCACACAGCAATTCCATATCCATTCCACTCCATAAACATTCCAAAGATCACAAGCCACTTGCCTCCCTTCTGCAAAGGGACATTGAATTGTGTTTGTGCAGCTGCCGGAGCAGATTTGCCTCCCCCTTTCTGCAAATTTGTGTGGCATAGATCCAAGCAGGGAGACCACAGACACCAGGGACCAGGAATGCTTGAAAATATGTGTGCTGTGACAGAGGACTGCTGTCATGTTCCTTGGAGAAGCAAAAGTTCCCTTTCTTCCCGTATGTAACCAGCCCTGATACTAACCAGAACCATCCCCGGCTTCCGTGTGGTTCATGTTTGGGGGCAGAGTGAGAGAGTTACTGTAGTAAAAGTTTGTGATCTTGAAAGGAGCAGAAAACAGCTGTAACTTCACAGAACCATTATTCTTGTAGAAATATCCTGTCCCCCAAGTGAACCTTTCCACCCCTTCCTTCACTGTCAGCTTGTTGTCCAACAAACTCACAAATCCAGGGGCAATGTGATAGTTTGCTGATAATCTGTTCTCTAGCTTCTGTTCAAAGCTTTATAGTGGTTTTTGGTGTTTCAATCAAATATTGAATTTCAGTTGTCTTGGTTGAGAACTATTTGGGGGGAGGTTCTGGTTCTTGTTGAGTCTTGGGGCTCTCCTCTGGCTCATCAGGAGGGATTTATGGAGCTTGCTCCTCCATGCAGAAAAGGACCTGGGGATTACAGTGGATGAGAAGCTGGATATAAGTCAACAGTGTGCCCTTTTTGCCAAGAAGGGTAATTGCATTTGGGGCTGCATTAGTAGGAGCAATGCCAGCACACTGAGGGAAGTGATTATTCCCCTCTATTTGGCACTGGTGAGACCACATCTGGAATATTGTGTTCAGTTTTGGGCCCCCCACTACAGAAAGGATGTGGACAAATTGGAGAGATTCCAGCGGTGGGCAATGAAAATGATTAGGGGGCTGGAGCACATAACTTATGAGGAGATGCTGAGGGAACTGGGATTATTTAGTCTGCAGAAGAGAAGAGTGAGGGGGGGATTTGATATCAGCCTTCAACTACCTGAAGGGGGGTTCCAAAGAGGATGGAGTTAGACTGTTCTCAGTGGTGGTAGATGACAGAACAAGGAGCAATGGTCTCAATTTGCAGTGAAGGAGGTCTAGATTGGATATTAGGAAAAACTATTTCACTAGGAGGGTGGTGAAGCAATGGAATGGTTTACCTAGGGAGGTGGTGGAATCTCCATCTTTTAAGACCCGGCTTGACAAAGCCCTGTCTGGGATGATTTAGTTGGGGTTGGTCCTGCTTTGAGCAGAGGGTTAGACTAGATGACATTCTGAGGTCTCTTCCAACCCTAGTTTTCTATGATTCTATGTAGAGGTGCAGGATAACTTGCTCTTCTTTCTCGGGGGTCTTCTGGAGCCATCTTCTCTGCAGTCTCCACTGCCTCCTCACTCTGGCCCTCATTGGCATCCTGTCAGATGATGAGGCTGGTGGGTTGAGGAGGGGGGTCATGAATCACCTCAATCTTCGTACTAGGAGCCTTGGGGAGCATCCAGTCCAGCTCCTGGAAGAAGGGGCATGTTACAGGGCCCCTCTGGAACAACTGTTGAAATCTTTTGCCTTCTAATACCAGAGCCTGTTGCTGCTTTATGCATCCTGGCACTGGATTGGAGTCCATGAATGCCTGCCTCAACCAGCCTTTCCTAAACTTCCCAGTATATATGGATGTTCCTGGTGCTGTGGGAGAAGTTCTGGAGGACTGTGAACTCCAACCACACATCAGTGAGCACTCAGGTGTGCTTGGCTGACTAGGTGGCAGTTCTTGGAGCAGATTCCATGTTCACATGTACTGGTGAAAAGAGCACAATGAAAAACAGTTCTAATGTGGTCAACACTGCTCACTACTACTATTGAGAATGGGGGCACATGGATATTATAGACTTTTGTAAGGGTCTGGCAGGAAAGGGTCCATGCATTGTATGAGTGGGGCTAGAAGACGACTGAACTCAAGACCCAGTACACTCTCCTTAGCACCATTCATGTTACAAACTGGCACAAGTATGGGGCTGTGCCACAGCCCAAGGCATGTTCACACTCACACCCCTCAGGCATGCTAGTGTTCTTGCCCTGTACACACCTTGAAAACCATGCTTCTGGAGCTTAGATGTGTACAATAGCAGGGGTCTGGCACAATCATATGTATGGACCCCTGTCCAGTCACCAGCATAGATGTAGCTTAAACAATACTAGTCTGTGAGTGTATATTATATTGCCTATTATTTTATTAAAGATGTGAACTGCAATATAGCTAGTTGCTGACCTAATAACACGTGTACTTTCCCTAGCTGAGGCATCCTTGGGGATCTTAGAGTCAGACAATGAGAAGGGGGTTACAAACTGTTAGACCCATGAGCCAGTTTAATATCTGTTAACAGAGATCTATGGTACAGTAGACCATCCATTAGTCTAATAAATCATTATCTGACCCTTATATATATATATATATATAGATAGATAGATAGATAACATGAAATGAAAACTTACAGTTCAATAATATCTATTAAGTCTGACATAGGTAGAAATGGATAGAAACTAAACTGAACTCTGGAATGAAGTTTGTGGAAAAGGCTATTTTTATAATCTAAATATTAAATAATTCACAAATAGTATCTCTCAGAAAGTGGTAGAAATGTAAATGTTTTTGTGAATTATTTAAAGTTTATTGAAATGATTACTAAAGGGCTTAGATGCAAAACTGCTGCTGCTCTTTTGGTGTATTGGTTCCGTAAATGTTTTGAGAATACAGATCTAAAGGCTTAATTATACGGCAGACACTAATCCACACACTAAGCAAGGCATAAATAAGGAGGAGGAAGACAAGGATCTATTCTGAGAGCTTTCACACAGAGTTCCCGTTGCTAAGGAAACCACTTCCTTTATCTGTAGTAATTCCTAATGTGTGTACCTCAGGGTCTTTCAGACAGTGCAGATTACAATGTGGTGTCATATCAAATGGAGAAAAAAAACTATATTACAGAGTAATTGGGTTTTTAATAATAGCCCAAAGTGACTGTGGGAAGTCACACCTGTAATACTTGGTTGAAATTGGCAAGGAAATCTGCAAGCACACAGCCACTATTTTTTTTCATGTTGTTTGTGCATGTTCCCAACTTGCCATCAGGGATATTTTCTGTTTTACAGATACTCTCTCTGTCTAATTTCAGCTTTTCCCTTTGCTACACCTACATTGGAACATCTGAAATGAAATCCTCTAAAATACACAAACAACAACCCAATTTTCATATTCAAATTATCTACCAGTTTGCAACATATTATTCACACTTTCAGAAGGAAAAAATGTCACCATTCTATCCTATGTATTTCTCTAGCACAGGGGTAGGCAACCTATGGCACGGGTGCCAAAGGTGGCACGCGAGCTGATTTTCAGTGGCACTCACACTGCCTGGGTCCTGGTCACCGGTCCGGGGGCTCTGCATTTTAATTTAATTTTAAATGAAGCTTCTTAAACATCTTAAAAACCTTATTTACTTTACATACAACAATAGTTTAGTTATATACTATAGACTTATAGAAAGAGACCTTCTAAAAACATTAAAATGTATTACTGGCACACGGAACCTTAAATTAGAGTGAATAAATAAAGATTCGGCACACCACTTCTGAAAGGTTGCCGACCCCTGCTCTAGCATATGTCTAAAAAATCTGGATGTTGCTGCTACTGTTACATTTATATCTCAGAAAACAGAAATGTATGTCTTGTTTCAGCAAGGTATTTAAGCATGTTCAGTAACTTCAGGCACGAGTATTTCCACTGAAGTCAATGGGACTACTCAAGATTTTGAAGTTAAGCACATGCTTAACATGTTTTGCTTAATTGGGGTAAAAAAAGGAGATCAGAATTTTGGGGGATAATGACCCCAAAAAGAAAGATAACTTCTCAAGCTCTAATAAGAGGAGAGAGAAGAGGCGTGATACAGCATCAAAGTGAACCCAAGTTGAAAACATGTCTGAACTTCAGTCTTACTTTATTTCTATTTTATTGATTTTATTGAAAACCATCAGTGAACTTGCAGCTGTACAAATATAAAGGAAAATAGTCTGTACCCAAGGAGATTACAATCTGTACCATACACAGAATATGTTTTGATGCATAGGTTGGACATATTCTTTTATGTCAATTTACCTGCATAATTGGATGATATCCTCCATTACTGTTATATACTCCATAATGTATTCCACATACCATTCCATTTGCATAAAGTAGTTAACTCATTTTTAAATTAAACATTTGCCAAAGGATATATCAGATTCCCCATGCAATAACACATAACTGTTGTACAACCTTCATTGTAAGAGTTCTACTAAATCTTTCTTACTCTCTAATAGTACTTGATGAGACAGTTTTCTGGAAAGACTTACTGCAGAAGCTAAAGTATCAACTCCTAACAGGACAGTTACGGAATAGCACTAAATCTCATGGTTATCTAAGTTAATGTCTGTTGGAGGATCTATTTAGCACCAATCACCACAGTATCTAGGTGCTGTACATGTAATTTTAAACTTGTCTCTACTGGTACAGTTGGACAGGCAGGGATGCAGGCACCCAGGCCTTGAGGGGAGATGTGGAGGGAAGATCTTCCACCTGATGTGTTAACCAAACTCTTTACAGCTCTTACCCTTCAGAAATGATTTGCTGCCTATGAAGTAATGGGTGCAGGCATGGGTAGGTTTTTATTTTAAGCATACTGGTTGTTTAACCATCCCCGAGTCTGAAACTCACATTGTTTATGCAAAGTTATGGATGTTAGAAATGATGAACTATGTGTATTTTATCATCACCAGTTTTGTCATCAACAAGATAACTGAAATTTCCAACTGACACAAAACATAAGCCTCAGGAGATTCTGTAGAGAATACTCTTGTTAAAAATTCTGGCAAATATGTGGCTTTGTGATGGGCCTTAATCTGATGTATACATTGTCAATTTACCACATTTTTTAAATGTTAGCATTGGTAATACACAGCAATGAATTTTTATCCATTTTGGAGTACAGTATTTGATGTCACAGTATTTAGTGATGTGTATTTTGGTAGCTGGCAGTATTTACTTATTTCCCATGTCACATGGTCATTTTGTCTAAGTAAGAAACCTCGTTCTTCATTAGAGAGCAAAGTCTCAAGATCAAACAACTCACAAACAAAAGAGAAGCAAATACACTGAATTATTCACTGATTTCCAAGTGTTTTTGTTTTTTGGGGGGTTTTATTAATTGTGAGTATTTGAACAAGGGTTCCCTTCTATTGCTTCTTCCCACATCCTTCCCTCCCCACAACATGCTGTCTCTCCCTCACCTCACCCCACCCCACCCCACCCCATCTCCTTCCTTCCTCTGTTCATTGGGTTGTCTACTTATTGGCTTTGTGTGTACAGTAAAAGACTTAAAACAGGGACCAGAGCCCTCCCAGGAGAGATTTTATAATCTCAGTATTACCAATCCCAAACTTTCAACAGTGTGTCATTAGTTGGGCCCCCTAAAATTATGTGATTGTCTTAAACATCAAGAGACTTTTTTAAATGATACATTTTGGGTACTTTTTATTTATCTTCTGGTTTTCAACTATTGGGATACACATTTTCAATATTTTCATTTGCAAACACAAGTATTAGAAAGAATATTTTTAATGAAAGCTGAGAGTCTCACATAGTCACATGACTCCAGGAGCTGGAGTTTTAATAAAAACTCAGATTATCATGCAAAAGACACAAGTTGACATATACTTCCTATTATTTAAGACCAGTTATAGTAATTTTAAAAAGACTTGTGTTCTAAATGCTACTTTGGTTGTGTATTGTGGTTTGTTATGCAACATTATTTTTTGATTACCACATTTTTCCTTTGAGCTCATGGTGAGCAAAGGTTTCTTAGTAATACTATTCTTTCTAGTTTATGAGACTGAAGGTTTTTTGCAATGATCTTTTGTGATGACTGAATAAGATGATTGACGGTGTGTGTTGGTTTTGGTAAGTGAATCCTTGACAGATTTCTATTTCTCTAAACATTCCACATCCACTGTTTTTGTGTTTAGTCTCTGTCTCTATCTCTTATGTCTTACCACTCAAGCTTATTGGGGAAAATTTAGAGGTTTTTTTTTTCCTCTCATCTGTTCTTGTAATAAATGGAAATATATTAAGAGTTTTCTCTCTGTTATTCTGACATTATATGAAACAATGCACATATATTGTTCATATTTTAATATTAGCATGATACTAGTTTTTATTTTTACAAATAATAAATTAAAGATTTATCAGAATTGATTTTCAGTTTTCTGGACCCACAGTCTCAGCAGAAAATTAGGACAAATGTGTCTTGACACATTAATTCCATTGCAATTGTATTAAATAAATAAATAAATAAATAAATAAACTATAACCAAGAAATTAGTTTATGGGAGGGGGGGGGGTGTTAGTAGACATGTTTATATCCAAGAGTTGAAATATAACTATATTTGTAAGTATCCTGTATTGACTGATTGTCTTAACCAGTAGGCATGACGTGGCTAAATCTTGATGGCCATTTTCTTTAGGCACAAGAAAAAATACATTTTTAATTATAGTCCTTTCATTTAGAGTGAAAGTCACTCACCCCAGCACAAAGCCTGGGTAGGTAGGATTTGTGCTGGGCCATAAAGTGGGATAAGGGGGATGGACAAAATTGATGGCTTTTTTCTGGAAAAATGCCAGTTTTTCTTAACCTACACTTTTTGAGGGAAAGCCTCAATTGGTGCATTGTTAGATTTGGAAAACATGTTTGTTTGTTTGTTTGCTTGTTGCAATTGTTGAAATATTTTGTTTCTCTTTGGAAATGAGAAATTCTGGTTTTCTGGTTCAAAATGATATTTTGTTTCAAATGTAAGTTTAATTATAATATTAAAATTGAGGGGTTTTTAGAAAAAAATGAGCTTTTTTTACTCTCATTTTGCGATTTGAAAAAAAAATCAAAATTTCAATTTTTCACAAGATGAGAACCATTTCCTTCCCAGCTTTAGGGACAGAATTCACTTCCTTAGCCTGTGCACAGGCTACATGGTTGCAGCATATTCTTTCTATACCTTCCTTTCCAGCCTGTAGCCTAGCAGAACAGTTTAATCTGCTTAATATCTGTATGGATCCCATTGCCTATGCCTTGGCCTACTCCTAGCAGTCCTCTTCATTCTACACCCTCTAGTGCCAGTCTGCAGACCCTCTACCCGTTTCTCATAATGGGTGTAGAGTCCTTCCATGAAGCTACTCTGCCTGCCCCCGCTTTCTCCCAACAACAGCATCTAAATCTTGGTGAATTTCTCCCTAAATGCTATTTTTCTGTTTTATCTTCCTGCTGTGTTTAATCTCCATTGGAAAATTGTCTTGGCTAGAAGTCTGCCAAGTAGGCTCTTTTGCTCTGTCTTTTAGTAGTTAGACACCAGTAAAAGCAGGTTGAGCAGGGTATTGTGGAGCTTTTGGCTGGGACAATGTAATACTCACTTACATTTTATATTCCCCATTAAATAAGTGGTACATTCTGTGCCTAGCTATGAGAGAACTGTACTTTTTCCCCATTGTATTGTGCTGTGAGCTAGTAACACCTTGAGGAGGCTAACAGGCTGGGACATTTTGTTAAAAGCAGATTCACAACACTTATTCTATAAGTTTGCCGTTCAAAACATTCCCGCCCCCCATTTGGTGCACCACTGGCTAAAGAATAGGGTCAGTTCAAAAACTATCAGGAGAGTTCTCTTGTGTTGTAATAGTTTTTCCTATGTAGAAAAAAGCACTTAAATAGTAGAGGGAAAAGTGAGGGGAAAAAACTGACCACATGGAATGATCTTTTAGCTTGTTTTATTTTTAAGAAAAAAGGATACACACGTTTGTTTGTTTGTTTTTATTATGGCAGTCATCAGATGTCAGACTTATATATATACAACAATCTTTGATATAATGGCCAAGGAGCAAATTCTGATCTCAGCTACAATGATGCAAGTTCCATTGACTTCAAAGAGATTTGCACCCATGTAACTGAGGACAGATTTTGGCCTCAGGACTTTCACACACCCATCGAAATTAGGTTATGAAATTGCTGAGTCTCAGCGTTGTCAGTCAGGCACTTTTCACTAGAAAAGTTGTTTATTTTTCATGAGAAACATAGTATCTTCTAGCAAAATACCTTCCTAATTTCCAGACATTGTTTGCCTATAAATCATGTGCCATAAATAGGTTGGTATAATAAATATTTCATATGCTGTTCAATGACCACCTCTTGCAAAAAAAAATTCCCTTTCTCAAATACCCCGTTCCCTTCTGAGCTAGTTACTTAGACATTATACCATAGATTATATTCTTCCATTAGTGCATATTGCTCCTGCTTAACCATAATGGGATTTAGGGACATACAGTGAATGAGAAAGTGGGGACTGAGCCTTCAGTTTGAAAATGGGTTACGGCTTATTGCCATTCACAAGAAACATACTATTGACAACAACAAATCCTGTTCCACATTCTGATTATGACTAACTCATATAAGTACCTTGTTGAGTTGTAGGTGGATTTGTAATCATTGCAACAGGGTCAGAAATGGTTTTCCCATCCTGTGAGCATTTTCAAGGTTTCAAAATTGTTCCCATCCAAAACTAGTATAAAATATGGAAATCTCATTTTTTTTGCAAACGTGAACATAGGGGGAAAAATCCAGTTTGGGTCAATCAAAATGTTTTGTTTCAATAATTGCAAAATGTTTTGGTTTTGAGTTTTTGTTGGTGGTGTAATGAGTTTAAATTTTCAAAATGAAGTCATTTCAAACTGGAGAATCCAGACTCTTTCATTTTGGAAATGTTAAAAAGGGATGTTTTGACAGTTCAGAATTTTTTTTCAAAAACTTTTGAAGCAGGAAATTCATTGATTGACCTTTTCCTGCAAAAACTTCAAATTAACTTTTTTCAAGAAGAAAATATTTCATTGAAAAATTACTCAACTGCTCTAGCAACTCCTCCTACTTACACGTGTTGTACCGCTCTCTAGCTCTAGAATTGGGACTGGCTTCCAGTGTGCTACTTGGAGAAACAGGCCGCACAAGCTTTCTGTATACAAGAAGTATTCAAAAAACAACTTTAGAAGCCTTCATATAACCCATAAAGCCTAGAATGCAAGGCAGTATGGGGGTAGGAAGGCAAGAGAGTTGTCTCCAAGAATGTACTGTCATGTATGCTCTTTCCCCAATGTTTAGCCCATAACCTGCATTACTGTGAGGTGAGTGAGTAGGTGTCCCTTACTCATACAAATGAAAACATTTTTTTCTTCTTAGTTTTTAAGTCAGGAAGGGACCATTATAATAATCTAGTCTGATCACGTGCATAATATAGGCCACAGAACTTCATCTAGTAATTTATGCGTCAAACCCACAACCTTTTTTTGAACTATTGCGGATCTTTAAGACAGACATCCCCTCTTGATTTAAAGACTCAAGTGATGGATAATCTACCACATCCACAGGTAGGTTGTTCCAATAGTTTATTACTCACACTGTTAAAAATTTGCACATTATTTCTAGTCTGAATTTGTCTAGTTTCAGCTTCCCACTATTGGATCTTGACCTGCTTTCTCTGTTAGACCTTTTTTTAAAAAGAATTGTTTGCTGTTCCCCTCTTTGAGCAGCCCAGGATCTTCAGGAAGTCTACTTCTTGCAAAACCCCAAAACTCTCTTCCTTGCATGTATCCCCTTTTTCATATTACATTTGTGTTTGCAATTCCAAGAAACATAAGGCATAAATGAATGAGATCAGAGCTCATGGGGCCAGATCATCATTTACACCCGTATATACGTGGGATAACACCAGTGAAGTCACTTAGATTTAAATTGAGATCAGAAACCAGATCACGGTAGGTAGGCCCATGTAGAATATGATGATTATTTTCATGCTTGCTGAGCCAGCTTGAACATCTGCTCTGAGCACAATTCCCCAACTCAGACACTTAAGCATCATTTAACCCTGTGGAGGGTCAGCCCCATGAAAGTATCCAGATGGCCACGAAACTTATTCCTTTCTCTTTCTCATAATACAGAAGCTCCCGACTTACGCGAGCATTGTGTTCCGGAACGCCTTGGGTAAGTCGAATTTTGCGTAAGTCAGGAACATATCTCCAACAATTATGCAAAAAAAAAAAAAAAAAGCTTACAGAAGTTACGGAACTTTTTCCGTAAATCCAGATTTCCGTAAGTCGGGTTTGTGTAACCCAGAGAGTGTCTGTATATAGTTGTGCCTGACTGGATTGTTATAGTCAAGGTTCTGTCAGAGTTGTCATTCTAAGGCATTCGTACCACTGTTAGAAATTGGTGGTAACTCTTTCAGTTGACAGCTATCATCCCCAAATTAATTCATATGCACCAATTTGCATCTAAGTCAGAGCAGTTTATATTTCACTCAGTTTTATGTAAATTGCTTTGGATACTTTTGGTTTAGAGATATTAAACTAATACTGCCAGGTATGTAGAACACTTTGACAGCTGCAGCATTACAGGGCTAAAGTCCACCTTGCTGGTTCAAAGTGGTGTACATTGGAGCTCCCTGCATTAGTGTCCCTCTTGTGGGGCTCAGTCGAATTCACTTTTGAGACAAGGAGCATCTTTAATCTCCACCTTTTGGGGGTTCATAGCTATTCTGCCATAGGACTCTACCTAGGAGATACAATTAACCAGCTGATTTCTGTTCCCTCCTGTCTCATCAACACCCACTTTTCAGGTACTGTTAGCTTGTGTGACCCCGGGTGGAATGTAGGATGGAAGCACCTCACAGCTGCAATCCCCCACACCCACCGGCATATTTTCCAGGCACCTGTAATCATCCACTGGGGTCTGTACTGGCCTAGAATTAATCTGGCCCCCAAATAGCGTTCTGTTACAAACCACAACAATGTATTTCTTTGCAATTACATCTTTATTGACTGCCTTTATAAATGCATAACGAAGACATAAAGCAAAACACTCTAAAGTGTATATCCAGCACTTGTAAATTATAGTGCATAATAAATACACATAAGAGCTAATTAAACACAACTGACACTGTGCGGGTTCAGAGATACAACCAATGTGATAATTGATTTTAATGCAAAAAATCTATGTGAAAAAATACATTTATAGCTATGTAATATGATGTGATGTAGGTGCTTTTCCCCAGTTAGTCGCCAGGCTAGTGTTAATTTTTGAGTTAGTGCTTTGTTTGACCTCTCTATTAACCAGTCAATAATATGTCTCCCATTTTCACTGTATGGCATGTTTGCCTCTGTCATGATCTAAAATAGATTCTAAATAGAGTTGTAAAATACTCACATTTACTATTTGCAAAGAAAAAAAACCAAACTAACCACTTATTTTTTTTAAATACCACATACTGTAAATAATCAGTGCTCAAGTCAGTGGGTCCATACATTCCATGAAATTTTCATTTACTATAAAATTATCAGCATAGTAAACTGAATTCAGTATTCCTGTACTAGTTCCATAATGAGCCTGGTATGAATCTTCTAATGCTAATAAAATGTTGTGACCATTCTTTCTATACAAGCTTTTGACAAATAGTTGACAATATAATGCCCTTATTATTATAAAAAAATCACTGAAGTAGTGTAGTATGTTCACATGGAGTTTATAATGTGAAACCAGACATATTTCCCATGCCAGAGAACTTTTATTCTTATGATTTCAAGATTTTGTCAGAATTTTGCATCCGCAGTATCTTCCATTTGTATTAGTTTTATGTGATTGTTGCTGTTAACATGCAAATGAAGAGCTCCAGTGATTTTATTCACGGGTAATAGGCTTGAAACATATATGGACACTTAAGAAGAATGCTCTGCTAGATTTTTATTTTATAGCCTACCCTTTAAAACACAAAAGAAGCTGAAAAAGAAAAAGACACATTACATTCATTTTAAGAGGTTGACTTAAACCAATTAAGCAAGGAAATTGGAAATTCAGAGGTAAGGGGCTCAACCCTGCACACTGATAAGCCTTATGGAAAGGCAAAATACTGTGAAAGAGCAGTCAGTTTATGCTCTGCACCTACTCAGAGAGACTTCTGCTTAAGATTGTTGCCGCTAACTTTACTGGGAGCAGAAGAAGTTCCATAGTGCAAAGCACCATACAGGGCGCTCAGCAGCAAGAGGACAAGTAAAAGGATAACTTTGGGTCAGTGACAAAGTGAAGGCAATTAGATATAAAAAGGTGGGGTGACAACTATTAGAACAAGATTAAGTGATGGATACTTCTCTCTTGATGGCTTCAAACTGAGACTGGATGCCTTTCAGGAAGCTATGCGTTAGCCCAGGGGTAGGCAAACTTTTTGGCCGAGGGCCACACCTGGGAATAGAAATTGTATGGTGGGCCATGAATACTCACAAAATTGGGGTTGCCGTGCGGGGGCGGGGGCTGAGGGCTCTGCTTGGTAGTGCGGGATCCAGGGTGGGGCCAAAAACGAGGTGTTCAGGATGCTGGAGGAGGCTCCGGGCTGGGGAGAGGGGTGGGGCGCTCAGGGGGCAGTGAGGACTCTGGCTGGGGGTGTGGGCTCTGGGATGGGACTGGGAATGAGGGGATTCGGGTGCAGGAGGGGGCTCTGGGCTGATATCAAGGGGTTCAGAGGGTGGAAGGGGGATCAGGGCTGGGGCAGGAGTTTGGGGCATGGGAGGATGAGGTGGTGCAGGCTCCGGGTGGTGCTTACCTCAAGCAGCTCCCAGAAGCAGTGGCATGTCCCTTCTCCAGCTCCTATGTGGAGGTGCGGCCAAGCGGCTCTGTGCACTGCTCTGTCCTCAGGCACCGTCCCTGCAGTTCCCATTGGCCGTGGTTCCCGGCCAATGGGAAATACGGGGGCAGCGTTTGGGGCAGAGGCAGCATGCAGAGTGGAGTCCCCTGGCTGCCCCTATGCATAGGAGCCGGAGGGGGGCCATGCCACTGCTTCCAGGAGCCACATGGAGTGTCCCCCAACCCTGCTCAGCTGGAGTGCCAGAATGGGGAAAGCCCCAGAGCACTTTTCCCAGCGGGAACTTGAGGGCTGGATTAAAATGGCTGGCAGGCCTGATCTGGCCTGCAGGCTGTAGTTTGCCCACCCCTGCTTTAGCCAAACAGAAGTGATCTGTCTCAATTTAAATTGCTGCCAGAGCCCAGCTGCCAGAGCCCTGGAGAAGCGGCAGTGGGGCTCAGGTGGAGATTTAAAGGGTCCGGGGCTTCGGCAGCCGCTTCTGCCCTGGGCCCTTTAAATCGTCCCAGAGTCCTGCTGCCGGAGCCCTGGGGTAGCAGCAGAGGGGCTCCAGCGGCTATTTAAAGGGTCGGGGGCTCCGGCAGCCGCTACCACCCAATAGTGGCAGCTGGAGCCCCAGACCCTTTAAATCACCCCCGGGGCTCCCAGCCGTCTCTGCAGCTGGTAGCTCCGGGGGTGATTTAAAGGGCCCAGGGCTCACAGCTACTGCTACCACAGCCACAGCCCCGGGCTCTTTAAATCCTGATTTAAAGTGCCCCGTGATTTAAAGCCCCCACCTCTTCCGGTAGAGTCCACGCCTCTTCCAGTTGAGGCAAGGCCCCCTCCTAAGGACTCCGGAGTACCGGTAAGTCCTTTAAGTTACTTTCACCCCTGAAGTCAGACTAGATGATCTAATGGTCTCTTCTGGCCTCTGAATCTATGAATGAGTGAACAGTTGCATGTGCACAGATGAGTAGGGCGAGCCAGGGGCAGACACAGTTTATGGACAGCAGAGAGTGACTTGAATACAAACCTGTCCACAATAAAGGTGTGGTTAGTGGCCATCTTCATTTTGTCTGGAAACTCTTCCTGCCATTCTGGCATCTTGGTTTTTACCTCCGTGTGCAGGAGTGCTGACTTCAGGAGAAAGTAAGAACAGAAGCCAAGGAAAGCCAGCCACAAACAACTACTTATGATGAATTTTGTGAAATAGTCTCTCTTAGCCAGTTGCTGGACATAGTATTCCTAGTGGCCCACCAACCTGCAGCATATACTCTCCTCAGCTTTCTTTACCAGCAGTACTTATGCTCAACAACGACTCAGTGCTACTCTCTCAAAACTGTCCTGTAGGATTGAACCTAGAGCTCTCACTTCATTTTTAATTCCATGTTACACCAGTCTCAAAGAAGCTTCAGAGGAGAGTGTATGAAGTTACATATCCCAGCCATGTGCCTCAGTATCCAATACCAGCATCCAAAAGAGAAGGTAAAGAATTGAGTGGCAGCACTAGAAGAGGACTAGTGGGTAGAGACAGACTTGAAAAAGGACCCTGCTGGAGAAGTCAAGTACATTACACACTATTTAGAGAAGACCAAAGAACGGATGAAGACTAGTTGTCTGAAATTCAACCCAGATAAGACTGAGATGATGTTAACTGGTTGGGAGAAGCAACTGGAAGATATGGCTGGGGGTAAATTTGTGCATGTACACCCACCTTTTGTTGATTGGGTTTGCAATCTCGGGGTTTGGTTAGACTCCCAGCTAAAATCAGGCACCAGCTACAACCAAAATGGCTTTTTCCATCTACAGACAACTAGGAGGTCGTTCCCATTTCTTTTTTAATGAGGACCTTGCAGCTTTCATCCATACCTTTAACAGTTCAAGACTAGTTATTTTGAAGTACTTTACATTGGGTTACTTATTAAATCTATTTGGAAACAGCAGCTAGTGCAGAATTCGATGGCCTGCTCTTATATGGCGTTTCTTTTTATTTGCATATTAAACATGTATACTACAATCTGCACTAGCTGCATTTTTGGTTTCCAGTTTGATGTTTAGATGTTGGTTTTGATCCACAAATCCCTAAGGGTATGTCTACACTGCAATTAAACACCCATGGCTGGCCTATGCCAGCTAACTCGGGCTCATGGGGTCAGAATAAGGGGTTGTTTAATTGCAGTGTAAGCATTCAGGCTTGGGCTACACTAGAGGGGAGGGTCCCAGAGCTCAGGCTCCAGCCACAGCCCAAATATCTACACTGCAAGTAAACAGCCCCTTAGCCCCAGCCAGCTGGCACAAGCCAGCTGTAGGTTTTTAATTGTAGTGTAGACATATTCTAAATGGCCTGGAAGCTACCTAGTGAACAGACTGTCCCTCTCCTTATAACATTACAGATGCCTGAGCTGAAGTTCCTTTGATGAAAGTGAGAGAAATCAGCTGTCTGGATGGTTGGGGACTCAGGCCATGGGAGGAGGAGCTGAAGATGGCACTGGAGGAGCCAGTCTCGTAACCATGAGTTCAAGTAATTGCTTGAACAGATCCTTCTGCTGCACACTGCCTTCCTCCCTTCCTCCTCAACCCGTGGTCATGCTTCATGAATCTGTCCACCAATCTCTCCTTGAGTTGTGCAGCCTCTGTCTCTTTTTTCACCCTATGTGCACCTTTTGGTGCACTGTTTGGTATTTCTGGAACTGTATCTGCTGGTTAGTTTTATCTAGCAGGCCACTCATCAGCTCACCTTGGACTATCTTTCTCTTCCCCACAGTGGGTTGCTCTGACCCCCAAACTCCTGGTAGCCTGTGTTTTCCCTGTGGAGGTGGAAGGGCCATGAAAGGAAAAAGTCAGAGCATGATACTGTCTAAACATGATAAAAAAAAATACATTTCGCTTTTTATGAAAAGGGCTGCTTTAATTCAAGATCAAAAGATGATACTTTTAATCAATGAGCTGTATTCTATTCACACACACACACCAAAAAAACCAAACCAAAACAAAACAAAACAAAACAAAACAAAAAACACCGTCCCTTTCAGCCATCCTTTGGAGCAACACTGAAAACTAACACACATCATGTTAATCCACCCATACAAATTTCAATTAATCATCTTTTCTGTGGGAGTTTGGGGGTGAGGGAATTTATGAGTGGTTGAGTTACTAGCTATGTTTTTTCAACCCTGTCAGGCAGGGCGAGCTCTGGAGAACATTGATATGCTGGAGGCCCCCAAGTAGAACTGTGAATTCCACTAGCCTGGAACAGGAGGACAGCCATCTGTGTATGGGAAGGTACTATTTCCCAGCACGTTGTGGAATGCAGGGGGCTTGTCAGTTACAGAGGCAGCCCTAATAAGTATGCCCTGCCCTGGAATGTAATAGACAATTTGGAGTTTCTACTCTGTGAGAATTTCACTTTCATTACCATCCAGCAATGGGTAAAAATTTGTGGTAAAATCAACAAGATGCTGATTTAGCATGGAGTCACAATACAGCCTTACAAGCACCCTGTGCATGCATTGCCAGCCCTTGGGACTCCTAACACAGACAGACTGCAACACTGCTGCTTTCTGGACTTGTATATTAAAGCAAGAAATGAACCAAATACACATGGATGGGGGGGATGCATAACAGCCAGGTTTCTGGGGACTCAGTTAAGTCAGCCAGGGACAGAGTGGGTGTGGCCAATTTTTATGGTGGACTATATTAGATAGGAAGACTATGACAACACGACAACACGAAGACTATGTGAGGCTATGAATTGTGGAGCCCCAACACTTAACAATCAGCAAATAACTAGTAAAAGTTTCATGATAACTGTTTGTTCAACTCTTTTCCTCTTTTTGTGATGTCCATTTCGAATTCCCAATGCTTTGGGGGGGGGGGGGGCAGGGACAGCAATAGGAGAGTGGCATGGGTTCCAGTCTGAATGGAAGCACACTAAAACCACAGTTTCTATTAGTAACTTATTAGGCCCATAAACTGGAAATCCTTCCATTAATATTAATAACAACTAACATGGTGGCAGAAACTTACCAGGTTCTGGCTCTGGCACACTTTCTGATGTGGACTCTGAAGCAGGCTACTTCCCAGGTCCATCCCCACATTGGTCCTCCAAGTACGGACCCAAGAAGTGCCATAGCTGCTCCAGTGGCATAGCATCTTTGGTTACCAGCCTCACTTATTTCCTGCATCCAGTGGCTGGTTCTCTTCCAGGGTTTCCTGTGATGGGTGGATATACAGGGACCATCCCCACTCAGCAAACTGTCAGGTACCACTGTAGGCTCAGTGCTTGGTACAGTTCCCAATAGGCAATTGAAATCCTTGTAAAAGGGACAGAAAGAGGTGTTGTTGGCATCCTTGACTTTGGGGTACATGGTCTTCAGCTGTTTGATTCACTCTTCATTATTCTACTGTTCAGTTGATCCTCAATGCTGCCAGAAACTTGGCTATAGTTTTATGGACAGGATCATTTGTTGTGCTCTTGCTGAAGTTGAACATCCCACCAGAAATTAACCAGAGTCCTCGTGTCATGGATGGTCTAGATAATCCTCACTTCTGCCTCAGTGAAGTGGACTGGACTAGATGACCTATAGAGTCCTTCTTTCCAGTCCTACATTTCTGTGATTGTGTGTTCCTCTGTCCAACTAGTAACATGTTTGATGCAGGCCTTCATCTTGCTGATGGAAATAGCTACTAAACATGAGCATTGACTGTGTTTCCAGTTATGCAGTCTGCATGGAAATGAAGGCTTAAACACAGAGCAGATGCTTTTGAAACAGAAGATTGCTTCTGGTTCCTGGGAAGTAAGTGGCAAGTTTTGTAATGGAAGAGCTGGGAAGTGCAGCCCCAGGGGATTGTGGGATAGCATTGGCAGACTCTCCAGTCTTCAGTCTGGTGACTGGGACTTGCAATGCATCCACACTTAATGCCTGGGCTCTGACTGCATCACAGCGGGACTCAGGCTCTGCCCATCCCCTTAGCAGTGTCCATGGGCCCAAGTCCAGAGGCATTCCTGGTCTGAGTCAGACTAATTTCTATGAGGACTGAAGAGGGGCTTGGGCTAAAAACGGAGTCAGATCTGGGCTTAGTGTACTGTGTAGACCTATCTATGGGGATTTGGTAGGGGTGGATAGCAGTGATGTAGGGACTGTGTGGGGATGCTAATTTTTGTTATTTTGTTATTTTTGTTATCAAAAATAATTGATTAGATTAAGTATGTTTAAGTAATAGTTTATTTGTTTTTAAATGAAAGGGTATCCAGAGTGTTGGATATAATGCTTTTTTTTAAAATTTAGAATAATAAAAATCCAAATAAATAATAAAATAAGCAGATCAACATGGAAGAACTTTTTATGAATTGTGAAAAATTCATAAAACACCAGCTTAACATTTCTTGTACAATCTGATCTTCATGTCTAATAGCTTTATTCAATCAGTTTAAATGCTCCAATAATTCTTCTGCTTTTATTGTAAATTTAGCATCTGCATACCATAAGTTTAGGGAGGTTATTTAAATTTCCTATATCTAATATATTTTCTAGATTTAGTAGTCCATTGCAGCTGCTTCTTTTTGTTCATAAAACATTCTACATAAACAAATTATGCAGGTTTTATTCAAAGCTTAGTTTGACTAGTTAAATCATCAGCTGTGAAATTAATGTTTTCTATTAATCTACTATCTTGATTATCTTTTCTTCTGAACTAAAGCCTCATTTATGGGGACTAATTTAAATTATGAGCACAAAATGTACTTCAGTGTCTAAAATGAAGTCAGGAAAGAGGTAATTCCCTCATGGTTGACTTCAGCTCTCAATGGGGATCAAGCGTAAAGGAACGGGAATAACTGTTGTGGGAAATAACTGGTGACCCAAGCATGGCATGGGCATGCATAACACAACCTCTTATTAATTATTATTATTCTTACTATTGTTATTATTTAGTATTCATATTGTAATAGCACCCAGAAATCCCATTAAGGATCCAAGTTCATTATGCTAAGAGCTATACAAACACATAGTAAGAGATGATCCCAGATAGCACTAGAATTTAGAAAAATGAACTGAAAGACACTTTGATGGATTTCATAGTAGAGTATTTTTCAGATGTCCTCATATTCTGCAGACTGTCACTGAATAAAAAACACACTGACTTCTCATGGGAATTTTTCTCAATTAAGGCCCTCAGAATTTTGGCCCTTCAGACTGGATCATCTCTTCCATTGTCACTCTTGGCGAATACTTAGAATCAGAGTGGATCTCCATGCAGAAGTCCAGCTGGGAATTAATGCAAGCTGGAGCAGCATTAACTCCCATTGGGTGCCTCTCCATGGTTGCTTCTGTACTAAAGGGGTGGGCTAATGGCAGTATGGCACCTGAAGACTTGATTGTGGATAACAGAACATCATGGAGGGTGCAAACATCATGGATGGTTTTTGCCTAAATGGGGCTTGGATTACCTTTCCAGTGAATCCGCAAGATGCCCACCAGAGCTAGGAAGCTGTGTTCTCTGCTCATTTCACTGCCTCCCCACACCTACAAAATCCTCTCACCTTACAGTTGCCTGAAGACTGAAAAAATATCCTTGAACTCTGCCTTCCCAAAGGTTTCTGTGACAACTTGGGGGATCTATGGAAGTTTATGAATTCTGTTTGATATCGGTGGCTTGTTATGTGTATCTGTGTCAGACTGCAGACTCCATTAAGAATGTGGGATTTGTTTAACTTCTCTGTTGCCCTTTTTTACCTCTGTGCTGGACTGGAATTTGAAGGGGTAGCGACACAGAGCTAACAGTAGTGAGTCAGTAAACCTCCGTGATCCACTATCCAAATGGAAGCATCCTAGACCAAAGGATAGCTAATCACATGATCTGATCTCAAACAAATAATGTCCTACCCAGAAACCACTTAGAGAAGGGTTTTTTCTCCAAAATTTAGATCTAAAGCACACTTTGTTGAAAGATAATTCTAGGTTGCTTTAAAAAACAGAGGTCAGCAACAAGAACTGTAGGTGCCCATACTCTGAGGTGCTGAGCACCATCATCCCCACTAACTTTGACTTCATAGAGAGCTGAGGACACTAAGCACTTCTCAGGAGCCACTTACGCATCTCCCAGAGCCTTGTCCTTAGAAAGTAACAAGAAAGCTTACTTCATTGTTTGAAAGTGTTGCAGGTGTTGGTCTTACACAGTAGAAGCTGCAAGTCTCTGATTTGTGTGAGTTTTATTCATTAGATTTTATGATCCCATCTTGATAAAACTTAGAGCACTAAATAACCATGTAAAAGCAATGCTTTGAGAGGGTGTATGTGGAACTGCCACCTCTGGATGGCAGTCTTCCAGGAATGATGTCAAAATTGCCTCTTAGTTGAATACAACTTGAGGATTTGGAGATCAAATAGAATGTACCATCAAACTCAGAAGTGTAGAAATCCTGTGAAAGCACTGTCCATTGGACAGCCGTGAAGTGTAAATAAACCCTTATTGCTGGTAGTAGTGAGAAGTGCCATTTATGGCAGAGAAATGATCAGCTGGAGATTCCAGCACATGAAGGGCTTAAACCTGACTATCAAACATTCATATTATTGTGTGAAACACAGGGTGAGAAAAAGAGAGGAAAGGAAGAAGCAAAGAAAAAAGCCCTTTCCAAATGTAGCTCTCAATCTTCCAGTTTTCCTTTCTTATCCTGTTTCCATCCTGCCTTTCTCCTTGTCTTTCTCTCTATCATTTAGAAAAAAATCACATTAACTTTAATGGTGCAGGATCAAGCTTTCTAAGGGACAATACATTTAATTCATTGCCATTACTACAGAATAATAGTCTCACAGTAGTTCAGGATAACATTCAAGGTTGATAAATGCAAAGTAATGCACATTAGAAAAATAATCCCAACTATACATATAAAATGAGGGGTCTAAATTAGCTGTTACCACTCAAGAAAATTTTTTTGGAGTCATTGTGGATAGTTCTCTGAAAACATCTATTCAGTGTGCAGTGGCAGTCAATAAAGCAAACAAAATGTTGGGAATCAATAAGAAAGGGACAGAAAATAAGACAGAAAATATCATATTGGCTCTATATAACTCCATGGTATGCCCACATCTTGAATACTCCATGCAGATGTGGTCACCCCATCTCAAAAAAGATATATTGGAATTGGAAAAGGTTCAGAAAAGGGCAACAAAAATGATTATGGGTATGGAATGGCTTCCAGATGAGGAGATATTAATAAGCCTGGGACTTTTCAGCTTGGAAAAGAGATGACTAAGGGAGGATATGATAGAGGTCTATATTCATGACTGGTGTGGAGAAAGTAAATAAGGAAGTTTTATTTACTCCTTCTCATAACACAAGAACTAGGGGTCATCCAATGAAATTAATAGGAAGCAGCTTTAAAACAAACAAAAGGAAGTATTTTTTTCACACAACACACAGTCAACCTGTGGAACTCCTTGCCAGAGTATGTGAAGAGTTGTGAAGGCTAAGACTATAACAGGGTTCAAAAAAGAACTAGATATGTTCACGGAGGATAGGTCCAATTACTATTATCCAGGATTGGTAGGGATGGTGTCTCTAGCCTCTGTTTGCCAGAAGCTGGGAATGGACAACAGGGAATGGATCACTGATGATTACCTGTTTTGTTCATTCCCTCTGGGGCATCTGTCATTGGCCACTGTTGGAAGACAGGATACTGGGCTAGATGGACCTTTGGTCTGACCCAGTATTGCCGTTCCTAAGTTCTTACTTTCTTATGACCAAATTTTGACACCTTTAGTAGCTTAGTAGTAGTACCTTCCGCTTTGAATAATCCCACTGACTTTAATGTCCTATTCAGTATAAATAAGCATATCAAACATTGACACAAAATAATTTGTGATCCTTTCGTTTTTATCCTGAACTACTGTGAGACTATTATTCTGTAGTAATGGCGGTGAATTAAATGTATTGTCCCTTAGAAAGCTTGATCCTGCACCATTAAAGTTAATGTGAATTTTTTCCCATTTACTTAAATGGTATCAGGACAAGTCCCCAAGTGGCCAGTTTACCCTAGTACTACACTTCACCAAAATGCCGTTCATTGCAAATTGTTGTGATGTAAACAAATGCCCCAAATCCATTTAATCTATGTCCTAAATCTTGGTCATACCTATGTGTCTCAGTAAAATATGGAGCATTACCCCATTCAGCCACCTTACTCTTTTTCATATGATTTCCTTATTTCACTATGGCACTCTTCCAGAGTTTGTGTGTGAAGTAGAAATGCAAGGGAACAATAAATGGTACCAATTAAGAGGTGTGAAAGTCACCGACACACATTTTAATTTTCAGATCAGTTGCTCTGAAGTAGCAACATAAAGACAATTAGATTCAAGTGGTTTAGTATGATTTATATGCTTAATTAAAGGCATATAAGAATTCATTAAGAAGTTACATGAGTTGTCAGTTTCTAACAAAATATTCATTAACATTTGGGTTAGTTAAAACACAAAACCACAATTAGAGTCTGAAACGTACATGCTGACTCACATTTTCAAAGCTTTTTAACCAAGAAAAAAAATCTCAACTATACTTTCTTTGATCAGAATTTTCTGTTTTTTAATTTCTAATTAAACAAATTAGCAAGTATAGCAAATGAATCATATTTCATTTCAAAACATACTTGTTTTCCAATTATAAAATAAAATAAAACATATATTCATGTAATTTCTTTGACATCACTGGCATTGTTACAAAAGTTATTTGAATTGTTTAGGGGGAGGTTGTGTTACAAATATTGCTTAAATAGCATTTCACAATGTGTGTTATGAGCAGATAGACTGATTTCACTTACGGTACATAACAGCAGTTCCTTTATTTACTTCAGCTACTATTGCATGCTTCAGATTTAAACACTGTACCACATTCTTAAAGACAGGATTTTTTGCAAGTTAGAGTTATGGCTGACTTTTGTTTGAAAAAAAGAGAGAGGTTCCAGTAGCAGCATTCCTAGTTTGCACATTCAAGCTTCTTTTGATTAAAATCCTTTTTTAAACAATCTTGTATTTACAATAGCAATCCTTAGTTTGTGAGATAGGAGCGGGACTTACGGTTCCCTATTAAGTCTGGCAATACTCCTACTGATTAGAGCAAATGCAAAATCAGGACTTTAATGCACAATTGGATGCTGACTTCTGGAAACATTTTCATTAAGTTTACATTTTAACTAAAATTTTCAAAAGTCAAGGTTCCATTTTTAAAAAAGATACTTAGTCCCATTGGCTTTCATTGGGACCCTAAGTCCCATAGGCTTTCAATGAGACTTAGCCTCCTAATAGTGGGGATATTCAAAAGAACCTAAACAGGTTAGGCACCTAACTCCCACTGATTTCAATAGCAGTCGGATGCCTAGCTTGCTTGTATGCTTGTGAAAGTCCTGGTACTAAGTGTCGAAAACTCTTTGGGAAATGGGATTTGGGTTCCTAAGTCACTTGGGCACTTTAAAATTTTTTACCGTTCATCTACCTATCTAATCACCTATAGCCTTTTGTACTGCATGATGTGTACACAACTTCCAAATTCTAAAGTGCCATATATACTCGTTCATAAGCCGAATTCTTTTAGTAAAAAATGGAAGCACTTATGAACGGGTATAGAGAGGGAGAGGTGGGACACAGCGCTTCTCTGCAACAGAGGGAGCAAGGAGAGGCAGCACAGCCAGCAGAGCCAGAAGGGAAGAGGCGGGGCCAGAGTCTCTCTGCTTCTGGCCACGCTGCTCTCCGCCCAGCCTCCGAAGCAGCTGCAGCTCCAGGGCTGGCAGGCTGCAGCCATGCTGCTCAGCCCCGTCACCCAGAGCAGGCTGTGGCCGCACTGCCCAGCCCGCGGAAGCACGCTGTGGCAGTGCTGCTCGGCCCAGCCCGCTGGAACATGCTGCGGCCGTGTTGCCCAGCCTGCCAGAGCAGCTCCAGCCAGGCCAGAGACATCCTCCCCTGGCCGTCCCCAGATAAGGTGGGAAGGGATGGGATGGGAAGAGTGTGGGGATCCCGGGCTAGGGGTGGGGTCATGTGGGGGGTGGTCACAGGGGTTACTCCCCTGACCCCCAGCTTCTCCCCCACAAAAAAATTCCCCACCAGTTGCTGTCCCAGCCCATCAGGGTAAGCAGCTGTCACGCCGAGACACTTTGTTTAGTTAGGTTTACCTTTGTGCCTGCGGACACTCGAGGTAAACAAACCATCTCGGCTCGCCAGCGGCTTATCATGGTGGCCTGGGAGCCAAAGTTTGCTGAGCCCTGAATTATAGGGTCATAATTATTTTAATAGTGTTTCTTGTTTACAGTTAGAAAAAAGCAACTCTTAGGTTCTTCACCATGGTCTCATGGAAGGGCTGTTCTACATCATGGAGATAGGTTTGGAGGGACTATGATACATTTGGGGCAGATTTTTCCAGTGGATGCCTTGGGGGACAGTATTTGTCCCCTTCAAGTCCTCACCTTTACTCCCCCCACTCATTACATGCAGATAGCTCCCATCCATGAAATTCTATGGGGTCTGGGAAGATGGAAGGGGCAAGTACGTCAGAGGCAGGTGACCATCATTTTCCATGAAGAAGGTGAGAGCTACCTGATTACCCTCTCAATTTGTTCAAACTAACAATAGGGGAAATATAGAGCAGAGTGGACAGAAGGTTGGCAGTAATTAGAGAAATGAAGGCAGTACTAATAACAACAAAGGAGTAGGAATTTGTGGAGGGCATCAATTCAGGACTTGCAAAATATTCAACAAGACAAATTGAGAATTGTGTGGGGTCCTTGTGACTTCACTTCAGCTTCATTCTCATCGTTTATGATCTCACAATGGAATTATAACCCCATGAGTCATCTTTGCCTGCTTGTTTAATCCTATATGGTCTGTTAACATTGCCAGCATTTTTATCACAACCCCTTTGTTAGAAATTAACAAGGTGACTTCAAAATTTCCCTCCGTTTATCATAATCAGTTTTTCACTTTGTGAAAACTTTTGACATTGGCTGAGTAAACGTTTCACATGCTACATATTGTGAAGATTAAAATGCTGTGTGATTAAATTATGGCTTGCGATTCTTTTGTGTGGGTTTTTAGAAGCCTTCTCTTTTGGCAATCGTATATATTTAAATTTGATTATTTGAGGGAGTATTCCTAGTTGATTTTTAACCCTTGCTCTTCCTTTTATACTTCTGCCATCTCCCCAATGAAGGGCAGATGACAATGGTAACTTGAAGAGCGATGGATTTAATAAAAGAACTGTGTTAACAATCCTTTCTGAGAAGTTGTAGGTGACGTTTTGAGAGAGTGTTGTCTAGTGGTTAGAACAGGACAAGCAGGCATAAATTTGGCATTCTTGAATCCTAGTCTCTGCTACTGACTTGTAACTGTGGCCATGTGTCACTTTCTGTTCCTCAGATTCTCCATTTGTAAAATTCACGTAATATTATTTATCCCATAGGGGGTGAAGGGCCAAAGTCCCTTTGACTGCAAGTGGAGCATGATTAGATTTGTATTGTTTGTAAAGACTCTTGAGATCCTTGGATGAAGGAGCTATACGTACAAGTGAAATATGTATTATTTATGACTCCAGGGTCACTCAGGAGGCAGCAGCGATTGCTTAAGATCTCTTATTGTCCTGCAGTTACCATGCTCATATTAATAAATCCAACTGAAATTAATAAGTTTACCTATGTGAGGTCTAATCATCTTTCAGTGTGGCCACATGTAGTCAATAGGAATTTTGCCACTGAGTTCAAAGGAATAGGAATGGGCTCTGATATTGTAATTACCTTCTAGATAATTGAGAACCCTATGGATAATTAATTTTAAGAATTTGTTGGTTGGGAAGCAAATAAAGAATCTATCTAGCCTGAAGTTAAATATTTTTTATGAAAGAAATCAATATTCATTTGTGTTTGCCAAGCATCAGTCAAGAGTCCTATATTTTTCCTGCCTGGTAGCTTCCTTCCTTACTGAAAAATAAAATGTATAAAATTTGCTTGGCTTCCATGATGTGACTGTTTGACAAAGCCCTGGATAATTGGATTTTGTAGCACTGAAGACTTCAAGATGTATTTTAGCTAAATTGGGCTTTATGTTTATACATCTATATTTCTGAATCTTCAAGAAAAGTATGTTCCTAGTTGAATGATTCATGAATATATTTAATTATCCGCAATGCAAATTAAAATGTAGTTTGTTAAAACTATTAATGAAGAATACCATGCATAAAAGGAACATATCATATGGCAAATAAAAACAAAAATCAAAGAAATACAAGGAAAAATTAATCTAGGCAGTTGAAAACAAAATCTAAAAGAGTATGTAAACTAAAATCTACATGCTCAGTTGCAATGGGAATGTGGGTTATATTTATATAACTATCTAAAGAGACAGGGAGATAGCCAGACATATGAATACATGGATAAAAGGCAAAATGCAAATGAAAGAGAGATTCAGGACAAACCCAACAAACCACCATAAAACAAGGGATTTGAAATACTGTAATTAGAGATTGGCAAATGCTGCACAAATGTATCATCAACATTCCCAATAAAAGGTTTCAGAGTAGCAGCCGTGTTAGTCTGTATCCGCAAAAAGAAGAACAGGAGGACTTGTGGCACCTTAGAGACTAACAAATTTATTAGAGCATAAGCTTTCGTGGACTACAGCCCACTTCTTCGGATGAAATTCTACATATTCTATTTAATAATATCCACAACCTCTTTCATTCTCTTTCCACAAACATTCATACGAGCCATTTTTTGTTCTCAAAAATGTCAGAAAGACAAGCCACTATGAATAAATCTGAAGACACTTTATGTATAAGTACAAGTGTTCACAACAAGGTGTCCTTTTCTGCTATCTTGAATATTTTGTGTAAGTCTCCATGGAGTAGAAATAATGCCATCTATCTTAGCCGACAAATCACATTAGGTATAGGGAATACATGAACCAGTCATGGCAAATAGTTTGTGAGCAATCTGTCAGCTGAAATACATCCGTGTAAACCTTCACTGAATAATTTTGTATAATAAAAACATTCATGAAAAATTAGTCTGCGTATAGATGATTTGAGAAACAAAAAAGGGATTTAAATGCTTCTATAAATTGTTGCTGTGAATAATAATTCATACAATGTAATGATGTTTCAAGAAATCACATATGAGGAAATTAGGACAGAAATTATGCACCAAACTCATCTGGTAGACGCCCATTGCTTTAGTTACTGTCTTAGGCCTCAGTTCATTAAGTCCATAAGCACATGCTTAGGTCCATCTCTATTCAGTAATGCATTTGGGATGGACTTTGGGCCTATATTGGACTTAAATTAACTTGACCCTCCAAATGTTGAACAAAATAAAATGTCACTGATGGCCCGTATTTTCAAAAGTGACTAGTGAGTTGGGTGATTCATTTTTAGGGTGTCCAACCCAGGGCCGGCTCCAGGATTTTGGCCGCCCCAAGTAGCCAAAAAAAAAAAAAAAAAGCCGCGATCGCAATCGCGATCTGTGGCAGCAATTCGGTGGGAGGTCCTTTGCTCCCAGCGGGAGTGAGGGACCGTCCGCCGAATTGCCGCCAAATACCTGGATGTGCCGCCCCTCTCCGGAGCGGCCGCCCCAAGCACCTGCTTGCCAGGCTGGTGCCTGGAGCCGGCCCTGGTCCAACCTGAGTAACTTTACAAAAACCTGATATTCAGAGAATGGGTCCCAACACCAGCTGAAAATTAGTACACTGCAGTTGTCTCAGAAATTGAGACACTTAGAATCACTTTTGAAACTAATGATATCCAAGTCTGAATACCACATTAAAGAAAAAAGAAACTTAACCAGAGTGATTTGAATAACAGAGTGTTATTAAAAGGTATTGAAATACTATTGTACTACCTGTGGGGAACAACAGAAATATATTGTCTAGCCACCAATGTACTGATTTTGATAGCAATACTGCTTCTTTGGGAGCAGTACAGTGCTGACAAACCATCATTTCAGAAACTGCAATGTCATAGCTGGAAGCATTGTCTTCCAGACAGACTACTTTAATGATTGATGTAGAAAACAAGTTAAACAAACAAACAAACAAACAAACGGTATCAAATATCAAAATGTCAACTGTACCAGCAGGCTGGTAGGTTAGTAACAGGCATCCCTATAATCAAAATGTATCAAATGTTGCTGCATCATTAATACTATATATAAAATAAAAATAATGGCAATGAACAAAATTAAACAAGATGAATGGTAACAGATATAGATAAAATAAAAGCAGATTTTCTTTTTCAAACCGTTACATTGCTAGAAATAGATGAGACTTTAAAATATCTCTGAATGTTTAGGTTTACATTTTTGGTATATATATTTGGCCAGTTACCTGACCTGTAAATTATCTGCAAATGGTGTGTGCATAGTTCAGATATAAAATTTTCTTAGCAATGTAGAGGATCTACAGATATATGATTATATATGTTCATTATTAAAAGGACAAGGTATACATAATAGGCCAAACCCTATTACCCTCATTCACAACTACTAGTGCTGCATATCACAAAAAATCAGTGGAATTTCTTGTGGGGTAAGGTACTACCCAACATGAGTAATGGTATCAGAATCTGGCCCTAATTATACTGGGTGGCAACAGAAAAATAAGAAAACCAAATCATGGTTATATACTTGGTGGGGAGAACTACATCTGGATGGAGAGAGGGTCCAGACAGGAAAAAAACATCTCCTGGAAACATACCTGAAATGAGCATCTAAGATTACAAAAATTGTAAGTAAGGCAAGGAAATGCATTAGATTATCTTTTGTTTAAGCTTGTGAATTTTCCCTAAGCTAAGAGATAATTTCATGCCTGTTTTGTAACTGGAAAGCAGAGTCAAAGGGGAACCGTCTCTGTTATAACTCTTTTTATTTACCCGGTAAAGTTACCTTCCATCCTGATTTTGCAGGTGTGATTCTTTTACTTTTTTTTTTAATAAAATTCTTCTTTTAAGAACCGGATTGATTTTCAGTGTTCTAAAAACCAAGCGGTTTGCTTTGTGCTCACATTGTAACCAATTGGTTAGTATATTATTCTCAAGCCTCCCCAGGAAAGGGGGTAAAGGTCATGGGGGGATATTTTGGGGGGATAGGGCTCCAAGTGGCCCATCCCTGAATTTTTGTTTAAATCACTTGGTGGTGATACTGTCCAAGGACAAGGAAAGGAATTTGTGCCTTGGGGAAGTTTTTAACCTAAGCTGGTGGAATATACATTTTGGGGGGGGGGGTTTCATGTGGGTCCCCACATCTGTACCCCAGAGATCAGAGTGGGGAGGGAACCCTGACAGTGTGGTTAAAACTTTTTTTCTTTCTATCTAATACAAAAAAAGACATTGAAATAGTATCCTCTAACCAAATGTATGTTAATTCAATCATTCTGCTACAGGTTATCAGTTAGATATAAGAATGGCCATACATGGTCAGACCAATGGTCTGTCTAGCCCAGTATCCTGTCTTCCAACAGTGGCCAGTGCCAGGTGCTTCAGAAGAAATGAACAAAACAGGTAAACATCAAGTGATCCCTCCCCTGTTGTCATTCCCAGCTTCTGGCAAACAGAGACTAGGGAGACTTCAGAACATGGTTTTGCATGCATGCCCATCCTGGCTCATAGCTCCATGAACTTATCTGGTTCTTTATTGAACCCTGTTATAGTCTTGGTCTTCTCACAATCCTCTGGCAAAGAGTTCCACAGGTTCATTGTGTGTTGTGTGAAGAAATACTTCCTTTTGTTTGTTTTAAACCTGCTACATATTAATTTAATTGGGTGACCCCTAGTTCTTGTGTTATGAGAAGGAGTAAATAACAATTCCTTATTTACTGTCTCTACACCAGTCATAATTTTATAAACCTGTATCATATACCCCCTTAGTCATTTCTTTTCCAAGCTGAAAAGTCCCAGCCTTATTAATCCCTCCTCATATGGAAGATGTTTCATACCCCTAATCATTTTTATTGCCCTTTTCTTTACCTTTTCCAATTCCAATATTATATATATATATATATTTAGATGGGGCAACCAGATCTGCATGCAGTATTCAAGATGTGAGTATACCATGGATTTATATAGAGGCAATATGATATTTTCTGTCTTATTATCTATCCCTTTACTAATGATTCCCAACATTCTGTTAACTTATTTCACTGCTGCTGCACATTGAGCGAATGTTTTCAGAGAATTATCCTCCATCAGAGCTCTTTCTTGAGTGGTAACAACTAATTATGACTCCATCATTTTATATGTACAGTTGGTATTATGTTTTCCAATGTGCATTATTTTGCATTTATCAAGATTGAATTTTATCTGCCATTTTGTTGCCCAGCTACCCAGTTTTGTGAGATCCCCTTGTAACTCTTTGCAGTTTGCTTTGGACTTAACTATCTTTTGTATCATCTGAAAATTTGCCACCTCACTGTTTCCCCCTTTTTCTAGATCATTTGTAAATATGTTGAATAGTACTGGTCCCAGTACAAACCCCTGGGGAACATCACTATTTACCTCTCTCCATTCTGAAATCTGATAATTTAGTCCTACGCGTTGTTTCCTATCTTTTAACCAGTTACTGATCCATGAGAGGACCATTCTTCTTATCCATGAGAGCATACTTTGCTTAAGAGCCTTTGGTGAGGGACCTTGTCAAAGGCTTTCTGAAAATCTACGTGCACTATATCCACTGAATCATCCTTGCCCATCTGTTTGCTGACCCCTCAAAGAATTCTAGTAGATTGGTGAGGCATGATCCCTTTAAAATAACCATGTTGACTCTTCCCCAACAAATTGTGTTCATCTATGTGTCTGATAATTTTGTTCTTTACTACAGTTTCAACCAGTTTGTCTGGTACTGAAGTCAGGCTTACTGGCCTGTAATTGCCGGGATCAACTCTGGAGCCTTTTTTTAAAAATTGGTGTCACATTAACTTTTCTCCAGTCATCTGCTACAGAAGCTAATTTAAATCATAGCTTACATACCACAGTTAGTAGTTCTGCAATTTCACATGTCAGTTCCTTCAGAACTCTTGGTGAATACCATCTGGTCCTGGTGACTTATTACTGTTTAATTTATCAATTTGATCCAAAACCTCCTCTTCTGACACCTGAATCTGGCACAGTTCCTCAGATTTTTTACTTAAATAGAATGGCTCAGGTTTGGGAATCTCTCTCACATCCTCAGCCATGAAGACCGATGTAAATAATTTATTTTTTTCTACGCTATGGTTTTATCATCCTTGAGTGCTCCTTTAGCATCTCGATCATCCATTGGCCCCACTGGTTGTTTAGCAGGCTTCCTGATTCTGAATATACTTAAAATATGTTTTGTTGTTACTTTTTGAGTCTGTGGCTAGCTGGTCTTCAAAAAATTTTTTGACGTTTCTAATTGTATTTTTATACTTGTCTTGTCAGAGTTTGTGTTCCTTTCTGTTTTCCTCAATAGGATTTACCTTCCACTTTTTAAAGACTGCCTGTTTGCCTCTAATTGCTTCTTTTACTTTGTTGTTTAGCATGGTGGCACTTTTTTGGTCTTCTTTCTATGTTTTTTAATTTGGGGCATACATTTAAATTGAGCCTCTATTATGGTGTCTTTTAAAAGTTTCCATCTAGTGTGCAAGGATTTCAATTTTGGCACTGTACTTTTTTATCTCTGTTTAACTAACTTCCTCATTTTTGTGTAGTTAGTTCCCCTTCCTGAAATTAAATGCTACTGTGGTGGGCTTCTTTGGTGTTTTCCCTCCCACAGGGATGTTAAATTTTATTATGTTATGGTCATTATTACCAAGCGGTTCAGCTATATTCAACTCTTGGACCAGATCCTGTGCTCCACTTAGGACTAAATCATGGATTGCCTCTCACCTTGTGGGTTCCAGGACTAGCTGTTCCAAAAAGAAGTCATTTAATGTGTCAAGAAACTTTATCTCTGAATCCTGTCTTTTTGTAGCATGTACCCAGTCAATATGGGGATAGTTGAAATCCCCCATTATTCTGATTTTTTTTTTAATTTTATTTTATAGCCTCTATAGTCTCCCTGAGCATTTCACAGTCACTATTACCGTCCTGGTCAGGTGATCTGTAGTAGATCCCTGCTGCTATATTCTTATTATTCAATCATGGAATTACTATCCATAGAGATTCTATGGTACAGTTTGGTTCATTTAAGATTTTTACTTTCTTTGACTCTAAGCTTTCTTTCACATAAAGTGCCACTCCCCCACCAGCACAACCTATTCTGTCCTGATATATTTTGTACCCTGGTATTATTGCATTGCATTGATTATCCTCATTCCACCAAGTTTCTGTGATGCCTATTATATCAATATCCTCATTTAATATGAGGCACTCAAGTTAACCCATTTTAGTATTTAGACTTCTAGCATTTGAATATAAGCATTTAAAAAATGGTCCCTTTTTAGCTGTCTGCCATTATGTGATGTAATTGAATGGGACTCTTTTTCATTTGACTGTTTCTCATCAGATCCGCACCATCTTTGTTAGGAGTATTAGTGCCAATGTAGGATCCAGGCCTGTAATTTTGCCTGAGATAGTACTTTGAGTTCTGCTTGCCTGTTTGGTTTTGGATATATATACATTTTTACTAATATGTGTGAACAAAGGGTTTCTTACTAAGAACAAAGACAGACACTGTAAATGTTGCTTTTGCCTAAATCAGATGGGTTTGTTAGTATAATGGAAATAGATAAGAGCAGTTAAAGTGTTACTGGGCATGGAGGGAATGTAATATATGAGCACACACTGCCTCAACTCCTTATCTCAGACAAGGTCAAACAACCAGTCTGGAGGGGCAAGGGAAGATGCGGGGGGGGGGGGTAAGGTAAAACACTGAAAGACCAGAGAAATGCCTGCCTCTGACCGGAGTATAACCTCACTCCTTACTCCTCCCACAGGGTACAAAAGGGGTGGGAATGAAGACCCCAGCCCAATGACCCCCCAAAATGGAACATGACCATAAGTTGTAAGGGGTGGGACTGTGGGCATGCATTTCAGGTATAATTATGCCTTCTGAGGAGGGAGGAGTGGGAACACTGGAAAACAGGGCTCTGTGGCGTCTGAATTATGGTATACATATGCCTGCTGGAAATTAACCCCAATAAACATGGCATTGCTTGCAGTTTGGATTTCTGGTCTGCTTTCCATCTGCATGACAAGAACTGGGGGAGAGAGTGAAGGGAAAGCCCTCTAACAATCTTCCATCCTCTACTCTTTACTAGGATATTGAGAATCACCATTAATGGATCCTCCCCTACGGGATGTCTCTGTCCAAACCACAAGTTCCTCTACACCTGTCAGCTTTCCCTGGCCCTTAGTTTATAAGCTGCTCTATGACCTTTTTAATTGTATATGCCAGCAGTGCGGTTCCTCCCTTTTCCCAAAAGGTTCCCCAGTTCCTAACAAATCTAAACCCTTCCTCTCTATACTATCATCTCAGCTGAGGGCAGCTAAACAATGTGGGTTTTGAGAGTTGTTTGTTAAACATTGTCTTTATTGGGGACACTTCCTCTAAAACTCTAAACTCTAAAGCTGAAGAGAACTGACAAGAGAATGACAGCGCTATGCTTTTCTTATCTGGTGAATGGATTTGCTGGTCCAAATTTTCTGCGGGTGGTAAAACTCCACTAGTCTTTGAATATGTACTCAATGTCATCAAAGAGAATTTGGACTGCTGGGAATATCTTGCAAATTGCTGCTGCAGATGTATTGCCAAACCCAGACATTCAAAACTCATTAGACAAGACCCTCCAAATCATGAAATTGGCTTATAATAAAAACTGCCTTCTATTTTTTGATCCTTTAGGGTTCATGTTTTCAAACTTCTCTCGACAACAAAGATGGCTAAAAACTTGTGCTTTTTGTTTTATTTTCGTTTTTTAATGGAAGCTGAGATTCTGATGTAATTACATGACTCCAGAACCATTTAGTATAGCAAGATTTGTAATCACATTGCAAGGGTGGGCAACACTTCAGAAGAAACTCAAACCAGGAGACAACAGGCAATACATGGTGGGTCAGAAGGAGGTATCCATCTGTCTGCATCACAAGCAGTGAGACGTTCAGCTGATACAAGCTCATCACTTCTTACATACCTTGCAACAACAAACTGGTAAGTACTCAGAATAGTTTGGTTCATTATTAGTATGGATGCCCAAATATATCTTTAATTACTATCATATAGAACAGATATAGGCATAGGCAACCTTAATTCTAGAATTTCCTAACTTTTGAGTGCTTGACTTTGCAACCTTAATAATGTCCTTTTCATATTTTGTGTATGTATGTAATTCAATCTATAGACTTTCATTTATAAAACCTAGGGCTAATCTTAATTGCTGATGGCACTCAGGATCTTACAGGGTCGGAACTGCAAATAAATTGCTAGCAGCAGACACTCCAATGCTCGTGGTGGTGCAACAGGGTTAACTTCAGAGTCTAGTCAGAAATCATTATACCGTATGACTATTTTACAAGTCAGGAAACAGATTCTCATCTCCTTAAACAGATGTACAAAACTTACAATAGGCTTCTAAATCATGCCAATACATTTGAAATAAAAAAGGCTTTGATTGCTTTGCACTTGAGTTACAGGAGATTGGTTTATAAATCAGGACTTTGACGTGGTGTCATTATGTTCAGACTTATAAAACTAGTGCTATTAATTCACAAAAAGCTGTATTAAAGTTAAACCCACAAAGCAAAAGTATTTAGTATTACAAATGAAGCTTCATCCTTAAGGCTGTGCCTATTTTTATGTCCTTAAGCCCTTTGTGCTTCATTATTGGAGTATACATGGTGCTATACAGATGATCATCCACTGTTTTGAAAGCCCAGCACAATATAAGGATACAATCCTTTATTTAGCAAGACTTTCATTACAGTTGGCATTAGTCCTGCCAGATTCAGTAGTGGAGGTCTGGGCCCAGCAAGAGCTAACTGCCAACTTGGAGTTTCAATTGAATTTGTATTTCTCCATTTTATATTTTTATTTTTTTATTTTTTCAGTGGAAAACTGGAGTACTGTACTTGTGAATCGGGCACTTCATTTTTGAACCCCTGTTTTGTACCACATCTTAATAGAATGCTTAAAGCAACAGTTGAAAAGTTCAGTCAAATTGTCTTCATTTGACTAACTTAGATGGAGTGAAATAATGAACAGAAATACTACAGGCATAACTCAGTATTAGTTAGGTTTGATAGATGAGCAATGTTCCTTCCACATCAATATTTTCAATGCTCAGATTCCAGATCACACTAAAACCTTCTTCAAAGAAACTTCTGTTGCTGCTTAAGGACATGGATAAAAGAACAACGTATTTATAATTTAGCATGCTAACAAATGTAGAGATAGACAATGCTTCATCAAAAACTTCCATCACAAATATTAGGAATTAATAAGCAATGTGTAATTGCCTATGAAGTTTACTGTGTTGTGTTTTCTCAGATCACATTAACATGCCACATAAAGCAAGTTAAACAATGCAATATGACATGACAGCTGGAATATGAAGAGCTGAGTTTTCGATTTGGGACTGAAGACAGCACCCCAAAGCTATATAAACAAGGAGATATAATATCCAGATGTCTATCCTATGTATTATGGTGGTCATCTCAGATTACTTACTTTCTGAATTACATTTGGGCAGCCTGACACTTCAGTGTGAATAGAAACAATCCTGTTACATTAAGCAATGCAAATACTGTATGCCCTTGATCACCATACTCCAAGGCAAGATCAGAAATTGCAGAGTTTTACAGTTGAATCCAAATCAATTATAGAGAAAAGTTTGAGAACAAAGTAAACGTAATTGCTTACACTCATCTTTGGAGACAAAGGGTCAGATCCTGGCCCTCATTGCGTCTCTCAGACTGTGATAAAGGGGAGTAAATCTTCTCTAAACAGGCAACTAAGTCAAGTGTGGTGGAATTCCCAGCTGGCATAAAGCTGGTGTAGGCAGATAAATGCTATCCTCCTCTAGCCCCCAGTATACATCATTTAGAAAAGCAAAAGTATGCTACTTTTTGAATCAGAGCTGGTCTCCAGGGACATACTCAGTAGCAGCACAGGAAGACATGTTCATAGAAAAATGGCTTCAACCGGAATCCATTATATGGGATCTCTTGGTGCAAATTATTCTGTGCTCATTACCAGGTCAGTACTTAGGGGTCACCAATGTGGTTAGATGTTCGGCTGTGTGTGTGTGTTCTCCCTGTGTGTTGCCCCAGCTGTGTGCGGACAGCCAGCACAGCAGACCTCGAGCAAAACAGCCAATGACCACAAGATCTGTTAAGGTACCAAATTGTCAACAAAGCACGGCCAGGTTTATTGTCAACAAAGCACGGTAATAGCACCTGGCAGACTCTACGAGGATACTAAGACATGCATGCCCGTGACAGTGGACACAGCTCAGTGAATGGTGGGACTTTCCATTCCCCTCTCGGCTGGACAAAGCTCTGAGATACCTCTTTATATCCTGATACAAACAAGTTAGTACTGCTTCTGACATAGTTAGTTACTGCCTCCTGGTATGGCTAGTTATTACCCATCATCTTGTACATGTTGGTTCGATCCAAAAATCTCTATTATGGAGATTTTTGCATACATAGCAATCATTTACTTAGCATATTTCACTATGTTTTTAATTATACTATCAAGTCATCAGTGGTGAACTATTGGTCCCACTGAAATAAATAGCAAAACTCCCATTGACTTCCAGGAAACCAGGATTTCACCCTGGAGTCATAATAAAGGTTCATTTGCAGCTTGTAAGGGAAACAGTAACCATATTTCCCATTTCCTATTAAAAACCAGTAGCTGGAAGAAGATAGTCTGGTGAGGGTGTGGATGGCTAAGTATGACACAAAACCATATAGGTGTTTTACTTCCAACATAGTTAAAATGACAATAGCACAGATTGATAGACACTGTAATAGTGGATACCAATGAAGTCCCCCATTATGTGCAAGGGGAAGGCACATTGATCCAAACTTCACTCACTCAATAGTCTCTTGCCCCAAACAGCAGAATGAAACCCCCTGATCACAGCCCTACACAGGTGATGTCAAATAACCAAAACAAAAAGTTCCAGAGCAGCCCCACAATCCCTAGGAAACTCAGTGCTATAGCCAAGGGTCAGGTCACAATGTCTCATGATATCCAGGGTGAGGCTCAGACTATCATGAAGGAGAAACCAGGCATACAGACTTATAACACTAATTGTCCATAACAAGGGGGCAAACAGGGCAGCACAGGCCATCCGTTTCTGAGAAAAGCCTGCCCATGTATGCTCCCTTATCACTCCCTCCACTGAAATAGCAGCAGGTCTCACAAAGTTTTATTGTTGCCGTGAACTGACCTCTGTCCACCTACCTGCCAATCACCCTTACTCCCTTCACAGAGGGCAAAGCATGCAGAGCGGGAGTGACTGCTTGTCAGTGCAGCATAATTTACAATACACATTGCTTCATAAATTCTGCTGTTCCTGGACAAGTGATGGTACAATCAATGAGATATACATCTAATCAAGGGCCTTTAAACTGTATTTTCCATCTGTTTTCCATTCACTCTTCCCTGGCAGCTTTTCAAATCAGATTAGTATACATTGGTATAACAATTGCAGTACTTTTAATGTAAAGACTAAGCCAGACATTTACAGTTTCCATCTATTATTTTCCCCTTAATAATAACTGATCTTACATTATTTGAAACAAAGATTATTTTCATTTGAGTAATGTGCGAAGAAGCCAACAATAGTAAAAATACAAGAACTGGTGGACATTTTATTCTTATACTATAACTATACCTAAAGTAAGGATTGTCCAGTGATTAGGGCTGTGGCTTGCAAGACCTCAGTTCAACTCCCTCCTTTTCTACAGACTTACTGTGTGATCTAGGACAAGTCATATAGTCTCTCTGGGTGGCCTTTCTCCATCTATAACATGCAAATAGCAGCACTTGCCTACCTCAGAGAAGTGTTGTGATCATAATTTCATTAAAGATTGAAACACCCAGATATTATAGTCATTGGGGCTATGCAAGTATCAGATTTACTGTTTATATAATGATACTATATAGCTCAATGGCTGCTTCACCACAAACACAATTTTATTTATAGAAAAGAACATTTTAATTATTATGTCTTTTTAAGTGTCTATGCTTTTAATATTTTGTATTATTTTTGAAATGACCTAATTTACAAAAATACCCCCAAATCCAACAACACTTGCCATAAGAGCATAAAGCACAGCACAGAAGCATCTATCAAACAAAGCATTTAAGACTACAGTGGGAAATACACACTTGTGTATTAAATATTGAGTTGGCATATGAATTTATGCATTTTTAAAGCAAATGCTTTGTTTACATGATCATAAATGTAAGATGGTGGGCAAACTTTGCCATGGTCACCACAACTGTTGTTGCCAAAGATCAAGGACTATACTCTCCTAGCACTGTCAAAGATTTGTTTAGAGACAATGTGGGTGATATTAACTCACACACCTTGTCCCTCCAATATGCTGGGACCAACATGGTTACCACAACACTATATACAAGGTTTTTTTGAAGTTCTTTATCTCAGCTTTGCATTGCTGGAAAGGAAATCACAACATTTTTAAACTCAATCCAGTTTTCTTTAAAATTAAAACACAAGAAATTCAGATCCTAACACTATGTTGTTATCATTGACCCAGGAGGATGGAGATGAGGGAACTGGCTATACAGATGCCGCTACAATTATAAAGATATGGTGAAGAGAGGGAGAGGTTGAAGATAGACCCAGGACTTGAAATATACAATAGACCTAGATAGACCCAGGACTTGAAATATACAATATTCTGAATTCAGCCCAGATTAATAGTGACTGAAAGTTGTTGCCATCTGACCGCTATTGAGTGGCTCTGGGGTAATAAGCTGGCAGTCTGTCCAGTTCCTAGTAGACAGATGTCAACATTACAAAAACCACCAGTATAATTGACACTAATTGACACCATCGTTAGCAATCTAAGCACAGAGGCCAAGGATTTAATGGGGTTGGGGACTGAACTTTCCAGAGGTGGTTCTTCCTGGTCACAGTTGAGGAACATTAGTTGGCCGGGGTGAGAAAATTTGCACTGCTGATGCTTGTGCTGTATCCAATCTGCAAATGAATAGACAATGTGAATCTCCATTGCTGACAATCTGGCAGCTTCCATGAGTACTAAATTGACTTGCAAAAATTAATTATACCAAAAACTGCTTCCATAATATAACTGTCCTTTATACTGCTAATATAATGTGCATTTCAATATTATCACTGTGCAAATTTCAACATACTAGCTATTGCTCCCTTTTTTGTAAATTCTACTTTTCGAACTCACTTCCAGTACCCATAGAACTGACTATTTTGGAAAGTAAGGTATGTGTATATGATACATGGTTATTTGTTGGTCAACCCACTGAATCACATTATATGCAAGCATAGACAAAGCAGACAAAGGATTACCATCTAGCTGTAAAATACAGAACTAGAAAGTGTCAATTCATAGATTCCAAGGATCGAAGGGACCATTGTGATCATCTAGTCTAACTTCCTGTATAACAAAAGCCATAGAACTTCCCCAAAATATGGTCTTTTAGAAAAAATATCCAGTCTTGATTTAAAAATTATTAGTGATGGAGAATCCATCATGCCCCTTGGTAAATTGTTCAAGTAGTTAATCACCCTCATTGTTACCCTTATTTCTAGTCTGAATTTGTCTAGTTTCAACTTCCAGCTTTTGAATTGCATTATACCTTTCTCTGCTAGATTGAAGGGCCCATTATTAAATATTTGTCCACCTTGTAGATATTTATAGACTGTCATCAAGTCACCCCTTAACCTTCTTTTTGTTAAGCTAAATAGATTGAGCTCTTTGAGTCTAGTATTATAAAGCATATTTTCTAATCCTTTAATCTTTCAGGTGGCTCTTCGTTGAATTCTCTCAAATTTATCAACATCCTTCTTGTATTGTGAACACCAGAACTGGACACAGTATTCCAGCAGCACTTGCACTAGTGCCAAATATAGAGGTAAAATAACCTCTCTATTCCTACTTGAAATCCCCTTGGCTATGCATCCCAGGATCATATTAGCCTTTTTGGGCACAACATTATACTGGGAGCTCATGTTCAGCTGATTATCCACCATGACCCCAATTTTTTTTTCAGTCACTGCTTCCCAGGATAGAGTCCCCCAACTGGCAAATATGCCCTACATTCTTTGTTCCTAGAAGTATGCATTTACATTTATAATATGAGAAGCTCTGAAAAGGTATCAGAGTATCTGAAAAGGTATCTGAAAAGGTAGATTTCCTATTAGCCCAGTTATTTGTCCATGAATTGCAACCAGTCCCTTTAATATTTATTATTACACTGATGAATGTGCTGGGACCCTAATGCCTGTTCTTCTCCCTTTGGAGTTTGGCTTTATAAGGGGTCGATAGGTAGGTAAAAAAGGTTTAAAGCCAGCTTTTTCTAATGTTGATTGCCTAGAGCTAGGAACTGAAATCTGTATTTTTGCATCTAGGTGACCTGATTTTCAGAAGTGCTGGGTATCCACAGAGATTAACCTATGTAAAAAAAAAAAAAAAAAAAAAAAGACACTTGTTTAGGTGCCAAATATGAATTTAGTTGCCTAACTTCAGTAGGGTGACCATACTTCCCATTTTGGCCAGGATAGTCCCTTTTTTAAGGCCTGTCCTGGCTGTCCCAACTTTTTTGACAAAAGTGAGCATTTGTCCTGATTTCTCTTGCCAACTTGAGTATTTGGCAAGAGCAAACAGGACAAATCCCCACTTTTGTCAAAAAAATGGAGTGTGGTGTGAAGGAACATGCGGGGGGCAGGGCCGCCCAGAGGATTCAGGGGGCCTGGGGCAAAGCAATTTTGGGGGCCCCTTCCATAAAAAAAAGTTGCAATACTATAGAATACTATATTCTCTTGGGGGCCCCTCTGGGGCCTGGGGCAAATTGCCCCACTTGCCTCACCCCCCCCCCCCCCCCCACCAGGCAGCCCTGGTGGGGGGGTGAGCAGAGATGCCAGCCCCATGCAGGGTGGAAGGCAGGGCTCTGGCAGGGGCAGGAAGGGTTCCAGCACATAGATGGGCCGGCAGGGTTCAAGCGACTAATAACAGGAGAGCAGCCAAGGTAGGGAAGGGCAGCTTCAGGCCAGCACCATGAGGTGTCCCATTTTTCCTTTGAGAGATATTGTCACCCTAAACCCAGTTATAAAAATGTTGGCCTTAACATAAGCTGAAACTCAAATTTTACACAGTGTTTACATCAATATATACATATTTTACATTTCTCTCTACTGATGTGTCATCTAGATTCAATACTCTTTTGTTTTCTTTATCAGATTTCCCAAACACTACACAAAGAGACTATAATATAAAACATGTAGTTTGACTTTCTCCATCTGTGGCACAATGTATAGGGACCTGAAGAAGAACTCTGTGTAAGCTTGAAAGCTTGTCTCTCTCACCAACAGAAGTTGGCCCAGTAAAAGATATTACCTCACCTACCTGGTCTCACAATGGTATAAAGAAAATTAAAATATACTTATTTGATTTTTGATTTGATTTGAAATTTGATTTTCAGCTGCATTACTTTTTTGACTCACTGGGGCTCCTTATGTGTGTAATGTTACAGTGGCCATTACTCAACAAAGTACTGGGCTCACTTAAAGCATGTGAATGGTCCCTCACATGCTTAAAGTTAGGCAGGTGCTTAAGTACCTTACAGGGCCAGTGTTACAGGACTGGGGACTTGAATTGTATGAGATCATTGAATGCTCTGGTGTTCTATTTAGATTGGAATGTGGTCCCATTTTTTGAAAGAATTTGGTTTCTTCCCCACCCCCCCAATCCTTATAAATGATACTCTGTGCTTTTAATTTGAACATTTTCTGAAACCTTTGATGATAGCAAATAGGATGGTTCTTAAAATTCTCCAAGAAAACAAGCAAACAAATAGAAAGCCAAAATTACCACTCTTCTACATAAATCAGGAGCCTTGCCAAAGAACAATGCTTGGGGGGGGAAAGGTGGCAACAATAATAATTATGTTTCCTTTATATGGTACCTTTCTTCCAAAGAATCCCAAAGTGCTTCTTTAATCATTAAAAAGTGACAAAGAGTCCTGTGGCACCTTATAGACTAACAGATGTATTGGAGCATAAGCTTTTGTGGGGGAACACCATCTGACGACGTGGGTATTCACCCACAAAAGCTTATGCTCCAATACGTCTGTTAGTCTATAAGGTGCCACAGGACTCTGTTGCTTTTTACAGATCCAGACTAACAGGGCTATCCCTCTGATCTTTAATCATTGTATTTACAAGAGTTCTCAAATTGTAAGGGCTTTTATGAAAGACTCCTGTAGCAGACTGCATGAAACTCAATTCATCCATAATCAGAAGGAAGAAGGGCTCAGGACTGACCTTGCCAGGATCACACTAGTGGTTCCAGGGGTATTTCAAATCTATTGCTGAAATTACTCAATCGTATCTTCATTGAGAGTATTTCTATAAATGAAAGCAAGCAATTCAGCAATTCACTAGGCCATTCATTGGTTAGAGCCTCATACAACCACTGCAGAGAACAGCACACTTTGGAGAATACATCGGCGTTATATGCAGCTTTGGCATCATTACAGAGTGCCTCAGTCAAGATGAGAGATCACCTTATGGACCTAGGGAATAAGGAAATCAGGAGAATATCTGTTTAGTCCTATTTCTAATGAAGTCTGGAATCCAAAAAACCTTTCCAAAAGTGGCTGCCTCAATAGTTAGAAATAAAAACTAAACAAAGCTTTATTAAGATAAATTTCTGATTATCAGGTAATAGTGAGCCAAAGCTCATTATTATTCAGCATCCTCTGTTTGTTTGTTTGTTTTTTAAATATTTTCAGCCTGCTGCAGAATCATCATGACATTGGAAAGACTTCATACATTCGAGGACTTTCCTAGCATACCAGAAAGGGATGTGGTGTTATCCAGTTCCATAAGAAATGGCATTCCCTGAAATACAAGGAATCTAAAGTAATTACCAGAGATGTTGATAGCCAATAGCACTGATACTTTGGGCCTGATGCCAATCTCAAGTGTACTGGTTTTACAGTAGTGAACTGTCATCCCATTGACTTCCATAGAATTACTTCTTACAGTAGAACCTCAGAGTTATGAACACTTTGGGAACTCTGAAATGTTCATAATTCTGAACAAAATGTTATGGTTGTTCTTTCAAAAGCTTACAACTGAACAATGATTTAATACAGCTTTGAAACTTTACTATGAAGTAGAAAAATGCTGCCTTTAACCATCTTAATTTAAATGAAACAAGCACAGAAACAGTTTCCTTACCTTGTCAAATCTTTTTTTTAAAAACTTTCCCTTTATTTTTCCCTTTACAGAGTAGTACTGTACTCTATTTGCTTTTTTTTCCTTTTTTTTCTTTTTTTCTGTCTTTGCTGCTACCTGATTGCATACTTCCAGTTCCAAAGAAGGTGTATGGTTGACCAGTCAGTTCATAACTCTGGTGTTCATAATTCTGAGGTTGTACTGTATTTAATAATGCCAGATCCTGCACCACTTAACTTAGCAAGAGCATTGCTTTTTACTTCAGTGAGCACAAGATCAAACCCACATACTGATTTAAGTGAGATAGGATCAGGTTCTTTGAATCTGTGAAGGAGGCTCTATGATGCAATACTGTTCACTCAGTTTTACTGATTTTATATTATGGCTTAGGTACCATACAAAAAGTGGCTTACTTTGAGTCAGAGTTTTGAAAGTATTTAGTTGCTTAAAATGCAGATAGGTGCGTAGTAGAATTTACAAAATCTAACTCCATAACTTCCATTCAATTTAGGATATGAGTTAGATGCTTAGACTCCCGAAAAAATCCTTTCTGTATCTTTAATCACCAATCTTTTATAATCTAGCCCTTTGCCTCTAACTAGCAAGGCAAAGCATCAAAAATTAAGTAACTATAACCATACTGTAAATGTGTTTACATTTATTATTATTATTATATTCTATTTGAATTCCAGAGGTGTCTAAGGTTCCCATTGTGATAGGTTCTATACAAATACATAGGAAGTTACAGCCCGTACTTCAAAGAGTTTACAGTCTAATAAGCATCCCTGCAACCATACATGGGAGTAACTTTACACACACAAGAAGTCACAGAATCATAGAAGAGCGGGGCTGGAAGGGATCTCAAGAGTTCATCTAGTCCAGTCCCCTTCATTGAAGCAGATCAAGTACACCAAGACCATCCCTGACAGGTTTTTTTCTAGCCTGTTCTTAAAAACTTCTGATGTTTGGGATTACATAACCTCCCTTGGAAGCCTATTCCAGTGCTTAACTGCTCTTAAAGTTAAGAATTTTTTCCTAACATTTAAGATAAATCTCCCTTCCTGCAGATTAACCCATTTTTTTTCTTGTGCTGCCTTCAGTGGACATGGAGAACAATTGATCACCAGCCTCTTCACAACATCCCTTAATATGTTTGAAGACTGTTATCAGGTCCCTCCTCAGTCTTCTTTTCTCAAGACTAAACATGCCCAGTTTTTTAACCTTTCCCCATAGGTCAGGTTATCTAAATCTCTGATAATTTTTGTGGCTGTCCTCTGGATTCTCTCCAGTTTGTCCACTTCTTTCTTAAAGCATGGTATCCAAAACTGGACACATTACTCCAACTGAGGCCTTACCAGAGCGAAGTAGAACAGGACAATTACCTCCTGTATATGACACACCTCAATACCTGTTTTTGCAACTGTATCACATTGTTGACTCATATTCAATTTGTGATCCACTATAACCCCCAGATCCTTTTCAGCAGTATTACCACCTAGCCAGTTATTGCCCATTTTGGAATTGTTATATTTGATTTTCCTTCCTAAATGAAATACTTTGCACTTGTCTTTGTTGAATTTCATCTTGTTGATTTCAAACCAATTCTCTACTTTGTCAAGGTCATTTTGAACTCTAATCCTGTCCTCCAAAGTGTTTGCAGCCGCTCCCACTTGGGTAACATCCACAAATTTATAAGCATACTCTCCACCCCATTGTCCAAGTCATTAATGAAAATATAGAAAAATATCAGATCCAGAACAGACCCTGTGGCACCCTACTAGATATGTCCTCCCAGTTTGATAGTGAACCATTCATAACAACTCTGAGCACGGTCTCTCATCCAGTTGTGCACTCACCTTACAGTAATTTAATCTAGATGATATTTTCCTAGTCTGACTGAATGTTCCTCAATGTTCCTGGTCCACTGTGATCGTCACTGTAGAAAACCTTCTGATATATGTTAATGGACACTATTTTATGCCCATTAATATCTTTTCTAATCTCTTGCATTAATCCTTCCAGAAAGGTTGCTTTGACTATCTCCCTTAGTATTGTATTCCAGTCTCCTGTAACTGTAAAATATACTTTTCCCTAATGATAAACTCTCCACCACAGTTTCCTAAGTGGGTAGTTGTGAAAACATTATTTCTCTTATTAGGATAATGTACGATGCATAATCTTACCTCCATTCACCTTCCAATATCCTTTAGAACATCAGACGTAGTGGGAAGTTTTGCTGAAATCATAAATGCTCTGAGTAATCATAGTGCTTTCATCTTCATGTGAAAGGCATACTTAAAAAGAATGTTCTTATTCTGTGTTATGAACATCATAATTGATTATATTGCTGCTATAGCAGTGTTATTATTCTGACAGAAAAGATTAGAAAGTTTGTCACATGAAATGAACATCTCAGTTATGCCACCAAATGCCATGAGATGATGATCAGACAATAAAGTCCACACTAAAAAAAGGAAAATGCCACCTTTTCATCTAGCAGTTGAGTGGGATTGATGAGAGCATTGATTCTATTACAGCATACAACACTGCTGCTATTGATAAACATTGTGTTTAACTTTTCCATTATAAATTGTGATTTGGGAGTATAACTTTGGGATTTTTAATCACATTGAGCAAAAGCTCAGGATGTTATCCTTATATATTCTAAAAGTAGCTTAAATATGTTAGCTTTGTTTATTTATAGTGACAAATATTATTGATTTGCTTCAGATGGAGTCCCAAGGCACTGGAAGGAATTAAATGATATTAAATGAGGATATTGATATAATAGGTATCACAGAAACTTGGTCAAATGATAATAATCAATGTGACATGGTAATATTGCAATACAAAATGTAGAGAAATGATGGAGTAAGTTGTGCTGATGTGGGAGAGGCACTCTATGTGAAGAAAGCAGAGTCAAATATAGTAAAAATCTTAAAAGAATCAAACTGTAACACAGAATCTCTATGGATAGAAATTCCATGCTTGAATAATAAGAGTACAGCAGTAGGAATATATTACCGACCACCTGAGCAGGATGGTAATGGTGATTATAAAATGCTCAGGGAGATTAGAGAGGCTACAAAAACAGAAAACCCAATAAAAATGGGGGATTTCAACTATCCCCATGCTGACTGGGGACATGTCACCTGAGAATAGGATGCAGAGATAAAATTTATAGACACCCTTAATGAGTACTGCTTAGAACCCATAAGGGGAGGGGCAATTCTTAATTTAATCCTAAATAAAGCACAAGATCTAATCCACGAAGTGAATATAGCTGAACCACTCTATCATAGGAACCATAGTGTAATTAAATTTAATATCCTTGTATGGGAGAAACAGCAAACAAACCCACAACACTAGAATTTAACTTCAAAAAGGGGAACCACACAAAAATGAGGAAGCTAGTTAAATGGAAATTAAAAGGAACAATCACAAGAGTGAAATGCCTGCAAGCTGCATGGAAACTATTTAAAAATACCATAATAGACACTCAAACTAAAATAGGTATTTAGAGGCAAAATAATCCTTTAAAAATTGGAAGTCAAATCCTACTGAGGAAAATAAAAAGGAACATAAACTTTGGGGGCAAGTCAAGCGTACAAGTATAATTAGGCAAGCTAAAAATATAATTTGAAGAGCAATAAGCAAAGGACACAAAAATTAACAACAATGTTTGTAAGTACATCAGAAGCAGGAAGCCTGCTAAACAGTCAGTAGGGCCACTGGACTATCAAGGAACATTCAAGGAAGACAAAGCAGTTGGGAAGAGGCTGAATGAATTATTTGCATTGGTCTTCACTGAAGGGGAAATGAGGGAGATGCCCACGCCTGGGCCATCCTTTTTAGGTGACAAATCTGAGGAGCCGTCCCAAATTGAGGTTGCAGTAGAGGAAGTTTGGGAACAAATTGATAAATTGAACAGTAATAAGTCACCAGGATGAGAAAGTATTCACCCAACCGTTCTGAAGGAACTAAGATATGGAATTGCAGAACTAATAACTTTGTGCTATGTAACCTAACACTTAAATAAGCCTTTGTGCCAGATGAGTGGAGGATAGCTAATGTAACATCCACTTTTAAAAAAAAAAGCATCCAGATGTAATCCTGGCAATTACAGTAAAGTAAGCCTAACTGCAGTACCAGGCAGAATGGTTGAAACTATATCAAAGAACAAAAACAACGAGGAGTCAGGTGGCACCTTAAAGACTAACAAATTTATTTGGGCGTAAGCGTAAAAAACCCACTTCTTCAAATGCATGGAATGAAAATTACAGATACAGGTATAAATATATATTGGCACATGAAGAGAAGGGAGATACCTTACAAGTGGAGAACCAATGTTGAAGGCCAATTCAGTCAGGGTGGATGTAGTCCATTCCCAATAATTGATGAGGAGGCATCAACCAAGAAAGGGAAATTTGCTTTTGTAGCCAGCCACTCCCAGTCCCTATTCAAGCCCAAACTGATGGTGTTAAGTTTGCAAATGAATTGTAGCTCAGCAGTTTCTCTTTGAAGTCTGTTTTTGAAGTTTTTTTGTTGAAGTATGACTACTTTTAAGTCTGTTATTGAGTGTCCAGGGAGATTGAAGTGTTCTCTTACTGGCTTTTGTATGTTACCATTCCTGATGTCTGATTTGTGTCCATTTATCCTTTTACGTAGAGACTGTCCGGTTTGGCCAATGTACATGGCAGAGGGGCATTGCTGACACATGATGGCATATATCACATTAGTAGATGTGCAAGTGAATGAGCCTCTGGCTCCTCATTGTTTTTGTGGCTACCCCCTTGCAAAGAACCGAATTATCAGACACACAGATGAATACGATATGTTGAGAAATTCAACATGGTTTTTGTAAAGGGAAATCACGCCACACCAATCTATTAGGATTCTTTTAGGGTGTCAACAAGCATGTGGACAAGGTTGATCCAGCTGATATAGTATAGTTGGACTTGCAGAAAGCCTTTCACAAAGTCCCACACCAAAGGCTCTTAAGTAAAATAAGCAGTCATGGGATAAGAGGGAAGATCCTCTCATGGTTTAGTAACTGGTTAAAAGACAGGAAACAAAGGGTAGGAATAAAAGGTCAGTTTTCATGTTGGAGTGAGGTAAATAGTAGGGATCCTCCAAGAATCTGTATTGGGACCAGTGCTGTTCAACATATTCATAAATGATCAGGAAAAAGGGGTAAACAATGAGATAAAAAAGTTTGTGATAATACAAAATTTCTCAAAATAGTTAAGTCTAAAGCTGACTGCTAAGAGTTAAAAAGGGCCCTCAATAAATTAAGTGACTGGGCAACAAAATGGCAGATGACATTCAATGCTGATAAATGCAAAGACATGCACATTGTATAGTTGAGATTATGTTTTCCATACAAAATGATGGGGTCTAAATTAATTGTTGATCTTTGAATCATTGTGGATCATTGAATCATTCTCTGAAACCATCTGCTAAATGTGCAACCGCAGCAATAAAAAAAAGCTAACAGAATATTAGGAACCACTAGAAACAGGTTAGATAATAACACAGAAAATGTCATAATGCCAGTATATAAATCCATGATAAGTCCACATCTGGCGTACTGTGTGCAGGTCTGGTCGTCCCATCTCAAGAAAAGATATATTAGAACTGGCAACAAAATGAGAGAAGGGCAACAAAAATGATTAGGGAATATGAGAAGAGAATAAAAAGACTGGGACTGTTCAGCTTAGAAAAGTGACAACTAAGAGGGGATATGATAGCGGTCTATAAAATCATGAATGGTGCAGAGGAAGTGAATAAGAAAGTGTTATTTTCACCTTCACATAACACAAGAACAAGGGGTCATCCAATGAAATTAATAGGCAGAAGATTTTAAACAAACATAAGAAAGTATTTCTTCACACCATCCACATTCAATCTGTGAAACTCATTGCCAGGGGATGTGAAAGCCAAAAATATAACTGGGTTCAGAAAAGAATTAGATATGTCATGGAGGATAGGTCCATTAATGGCTATTAGCCAAGATGGTCAGAGATTCAATTCCATGCTCTGGGTGTCCCTAGGACTCTGACCGCCAGATGCTGGGTTTGGACAACAGAAGATGGATCACTCAATAATTTCCCTGTTCTGTTCATTTCCTCTGAAGTATCTGGCACTGGCCATTGTTGGAAAACTGCACACTGGGCTACATAGACCATTGGTCTGACCCAGTATGGCCATTCTGCTGTTCTTATGTTGTTATATTAAGGAACAATTCCTATAACTTACACTTTAAAATAGCAAAACAAACAGTCAAAGAAATGTAGGAAAGGGGAAATGGCTACAACAATCAAGCAGAGAGTCGTCATGTAGTAAGTGATCATGTCTTGAAAATACAATATTTTAATATTAAGGACTGTATTATAATGCATGTGTCCAAGGGCACAAATGAGTCAAATTAAACTTGCATGTGCAGCCTGAACTCTGGAATTTCCTAACTTTTGTTGCTTGACATTACATCCTTACTATTCTTTTTACATTGTTTCTGCGTGTGTAATACATATGTACTACACTCTATAGTCATGCATTATAAACGTGCCAGTCCTGACTCCATAATAGAGGTTGTTTTCCATTTTGTAGTTAAAAAAGGGATTCCAAAAAATACAGAGAATCCTCCCCCAAAATTACAGCACTGACTCTTTAGTCACAGAATGAATTTTCTGAAAATTTAGAAGTAAATTTGCTAATTAGTTTATGAGTGAAAATTAATAAAAATTGCAGGGGGCAAATTCTTAGCCAATGTAAATTATCATAGGTCCATCATCTTTATCATTGTCAATCTTTTCTTTCTCTTGAATTATTTTAATAACAGAACACAAACTCTTCTAACTTCCCATATAGTTATCTTATCCACAGGCTATATTTGAAGACATTAATCTGTAATTCAACTAAGTTCTTAATAGCGCTGGTCGAAATTTTTCCAACTGAATAGTTTCCAATCAGAAAATGCAGATTCCACAGAATCTAAATGGTGCACAGCTTCCCATTTCTGGTTCCCTCCTACCTGGGGAGCCACATATCTGAGTTCCTGGCTGTTCAAATATCCAGACGATCAGTTCCCAGGCTGCCATCCTGGAAGGCAGGCAAGCGGCTGGGCCATCCAGCTCCCAGACTCCCTAAGTAGCTGGCTCTTCAGCTCCCTGAGCTACCACACTCTCTGGTTACCAAGCACCTCAGCCAGCCAGCTCCCCAGACTGTTGGATGGCTCTAGTTGTTATTAATTATTGTTGTATTTAGTTGTTAAGGTTATATATGGTACAGACAATATGAAGGCAACAGATCCAATAACTCTAAAGAAGGCCATTGTAACATCAGAAGTATCTCATCCAATCACCACTTTCTTTCTGCAGCTGATTTTAATGTAACAATTCTATTAGATGCTCTGAATTAATGGTATCAGGAAAACTAGACTCATGGATCAAGAGTTCCCACTGGTAGATTAGCTCAAGTGTTGCTTTCCTCTATAATGGGGAAGATATGAGAATAAAAATCAAGGTGTCTTTAAATATAAATTTAATCTAATTGGGACCACAAAAATTAAAATACCATAATCAAAATGTAGCTTTATTTTATGGTGTCACTGCCAGGTAGAGATAAGGTTTTGTGGTTGCCTTACGTGTACATTTTCATATTTTAAACCTGTTGGGATTTCCTTTAAGGCCTTGCTACAGAGAATAGTATTGTGAGGTAAACCGGGGTGTGAATCTACCGAGCATTAGTTTGCTGCACAGTAATGCTCCATGTGAACACTGCAACAGCACACTAGAATATTCATAGTGCACTTTGACATACTCACATTCCAGCAGCTGGTCAAAGCACACTACTGAATTTTTAGTGTGCAATAGCACTGTCCACAAGACATTACTGTGCTGCAGGCTAGTATACTGTAGATTCACACACTGGCTTGCTATGCACTAACTTGCCATGTAGGCAAGCCCTTAGTATAACCTTTCTTTGAATTTCCTGAGTTACTAGTGCTTGGTTTTGGGATAGTTACATCCCTGTAATGCTTTTTGTCCTTAAAAATGATATAGTCCCTACCTTAATTCCATTTTAATGCAGTTTTTTTTTACTTGAAATATGTACTACACTGATGTGCATTCATGCCAGTAAACTCACTTGCTAGAATAGTTACAGAAACCGAACACAGCGGGGACATGAACATAGTCAAAGCAAATTAGTTTTTTTTTAAATCAATGAATATTAGTGGGAAATTGTTTTCAGTATAATCCAGCTCTAGTTTTGAGCTTGATTAGCTGTGATGAGAATGGGTTTATGTTAGGTTGGTACTTTTCTAATAATACAAGGTGCCATTTTTTAAATTACTGTTTGTGTGGCTACTCTGTCATTAAACCAAAGTCTGATTGGACTAGTCTTTGGCCATAAAATACTCCTGAGAGTGATTCTGTAAATTATCATAAGGGTGATATATGTAGCAAGCTGGTACTCATATGCTGAAACAGAATCCAATAGCCGAATCATGGCTTGCTGATTGACTTATTCATTTCATGTGATACAAGAATGTGGTAAACTAATTGGAACTACAGTACTACAATTTTTAATGAATTTTTAATGAATGTCTGCATAATTCTTACTAAGTAAGTAGTACTGTATGCAGAGGTGGGAGTCAGGATCGGTAGATCATTGTCATCTTTCCATATTGGACTTCCATGCAGATATTTATACATCACTGTCTATCTACATAATATTCTTATATGGCTCCTGTTACCACAGTATTGGAGCACCTCGTAGTCATTAATTTGACAACATGTCTATGGATATGTCTACACAGCAGCTGGGAAGTTTAGCACCACAAATGCCTCTTCAACCACAAGGCTATTTTTAGCATGCTAAACTTCCCAGCTGCTGTGTAGACATATCCATAGACATGTTGTCAAATTAATGACTACGAGGTGCTCCAATACTGTGGTAACAGGAGCCATATAAGAATATTATGTAGATAGACAGTGATGTATGTCTGTCTACCCCAGTCAGGAATTATACCTTCTAGCTACTTTGTAGACATACCCTATAAGGTAGAGAAATGCTAGTATCCCCATTTTGCAGATGGAAACTGTATCATCCTTCCTTCATTAAGAAAACATTGCAACTTTTCACTAAGATTTTTTTTAAATGGTCATAGAAATGAGCTGAGGACACACTCAACAAAACCAAAACTAGAAGACATCCTTGGAACTAAGAGGTAGAGCTGTGCAAATAACAGATTTTTCCATTCTCTGGCAGTTTGTAGGTTCAGTCTTGTTCAGATAAGTACCTTGAAGTTTAACTAAACTTTATCCAAACTCTTCTGAACTTCTATGTTCTGTAAAATTGGGCTGGAAAGTTCATGATAATAAGTTCATTTGTGAGATATCAGGTGAGATTCCAGTCAAGTCAGAAATACAGTGAGAAAAGCCTTTTTTATGATATTCTGGCCTGTCAATATCCTATATTGGATGGAATATGAAATTGACAAGTATTTTTTAGAGAAAGTCATCACTTTTTTTACATCAAAAATATTTGGTTCAAATTTGAACTCAACCTTTGAGATGATACTCATTTGCTTATCTTAATACCAAACCTTGCAACATGTCAAATGCTCATGAATTTATTCATTTAAGTATGAAAGTAAAAGTTCAAAGCATCTTGTTGGCTGCTAAGTACTGATTACTAGGTTCATGTATCGTACCACATCCTTCACCTCCTATAAAATCCTCCTTAAAACACTTTTTCCATTAATACTTTCAGTGATGACTATACAAGAAGTCTTCACCACCTCAAGGATGTGCTGTCACATGGTGCACTATTCTATGTTTTATGTTGCACTGTACACACTTTGAGCAGTAAATAATAAGAAAATGCTATACTGCAAAGGCAAAAGTAGCAGCTATGATATGGCTCCTCTCTTTGGGCTGCCCCAGCCAGGGCCGGCTCCAGGGTTTTGGCCGCCCCAAGCAGCCAAAACCAAAAAAAAGAAAAAAAGCCGCGGCCGCAATCGCAATCGCGATCTGCGGCGGCAATTCGGCGGGAGGTCCTTCACTCCGAGCCGGAGTGAGGGACCGTCCGCCGAATTGCCGCCGAATACCTGGACCTGCCGCCCCTCTCCCAAGCGGCCGCCCCAAGCACCTGCTTGAGAAGCTGGTGCCTGGAGCCGGCCCTGGCCCCAGCTCAACAGCACTTCACAGGGGGTGAAAGTCTCTTTTCATGTTAAATATGTCTTAAAAATGAGTCACAAAGCTAAAATGAAATAAATTAACCCTATGGTTATCTGCTGAAGGGGCCCATAAAGCTGTCTGTTTCTTATCTATCCTATATGGAACCCATTGGTGTGTTATCTGAATGCGTGCATGGTGGTACTCAGTGTTGTTGTAGCTGTGTTGGTCCCAGAATATGAGAGAGACATGGTGGTAGCTGTGTTGGTCCCAGAATATGAGAGAGACATGGTGGGTGAGGTAATATCTTTTATTGGACCGCCAGAGACAAGCGTGGTGGTGTGAGAGGATAGTTAGTAGAGAAATAAAACTAACTTAATTGTTAAAGTACATTTTCCTTCTCTCTCAAGTTCTCTGCCACTTCCTGCTTCAGTGGAGATATCCCAGAATACAATCACATCAGATACTTAAAACAGAGAGAGCTAACCTAAGACCAACATAACTTCCCTAAACAGGTCTTCTTTTTTGAAAAATAAGATGGCTGTGTTTTTCCACACAACACATACCCTCTGTAACTATGTATTAGGCTCCCTGATCTTGGTGTCAGAGGTAGCCTAAAACAGCTGCCTCTAACTAGCAAGCTTGTGCGCAAAAGGTGGTTTCTCAAGCAAGTGATCTATTTCATAATATTTAATATGCCCTATGCTTCTCTAATTTCCCCTACTAGTTCACATTTGACAAATGAAGGAAACCATTGGCTGCTGTCATACAAAACATCCTGTCTGGGCACTTTAGAGCAGACCTCGGCAAAACTGATTTTTCAGTTCAGTGACAGTTCTGAAATAAAAGGGGGGGAGGGGAGGGAATGTTCCAGGTTGAACCGAATTTGAATTATTTTGTAATTTAATTAATCATAAGTCATTTTCTGGATGGACCACATTTTGTTCCACCTGCAGTGTTTTGTTCCTGAGCATTTTTACAGGGCTAGATTCACAAAACAGACAGTAGAGGAGGAATCTCCCCCCGCCCCCTTTATAATCTTTGGCTGTTGGTTGTGCACTCACCTAGGATATGGGAGATGCAGATCTGAATCCCTGCTTTAGAGCAAGGATTTGAACCCAGGTCTCTTCTCTGTCTATGTGAGTGTCCTATATTCCAGGTGAGAAACTATTCTAGGGAGGGCTCTTAAGCTCTCTTGTTGAAGTAGTTCCACCTTGTATTAAAATACTCGAATAGTCATTGAGCCTGAGAGAGAGTGAGAGGGAGAGTGCAATTAAAACTATAGCCTGGTGGTTAGAGTACTCAGAGGGGAGAGGGAAGATACACTTTCTGTGCACCAATGAATGACTACATTGCCACTATGAATGATAATGGTTAGTCATTGGGTCAAAGAGAGGGAGTGCAGATGTTACCAGGTGGTTAGGGCACCCACCTGCCATGTGGGAAACTCAATGGTTGAAAGATTAAAATATCCTCTGATCAATATCAAAGCCTCTCAGAAAATAACATCCACTGTTGTGAGATTGCTGCAGTATGGCCTGTGTGCAATGTAAATCAACAGAGATGTAAGCAAGTTATATCCATTTTGCCAGTTGTGTTGGGAGCAGGCGTTAACACACTTTTGAATAGAATATGGTGAGGAAAGTGAAGCTCTTCCAACCGGACACCCTGAATCAAGCCCTTGCAAAGGATGCTGTAGGAGTTGCTGAATTCATTTTCGAACTTCATGGCCTCATATAATTACTGTGGGACAAGACAACAGCAACAAACAAACTTCACATTAATGTGAGGATAAGGCATTGCCATTAATGTCGTAGTCTCCGCAGTTTTCAAAGTAATTTCTTATAGGATATAAATTCGCAAAAGAAAAAAAAATCAGTATTTCAGTCATAAGATTTGTTTCTTAGGAGGTAGCAGTAATTAATCCAGCTCTACCAGAAGTACTATACTAATGAAAATCAATAGAGTCGCTATAAATACAGACTATTAGCTTAAGTGTTGTCTAGTTTTTCTTTGTTACATTTAAAGGTCACTGTACTCCAATGATCCATAATCCATATCAAACTGAAATAACTGGTTTATAAATCCATAATAGTCAGATTTTTAGCTTTCACATCATTTTATGAAAGTATTTTAAAATACATGGTATCCGAGACTAATCCTTGGCATGCTGAGTGCAGTTCTTTTGTGCAATAGATACCAATTATCCATTTCCTGCTTAAGAATTTTGTTGCTTGCCTTCCCAAAAACAGTGTGAAACTACCAATCTTTCTTATGCACATTGCATGAGTGAAACCTGAAATAGCTATCTACGGTAATATCAGGGCAAAATGAAACGTCATATTGTCAATTGTTTGGGACAGGGATAGAGCTGCATACAGTATATATGTGAAATATCACATTGCTTTAATAAGAATATCTTTAATTCCACAAAATTAATTTTCATTTCCTGAAATACAGACATGGTTTCCCTTTGCAGATAAAAGTTGCATTGTCTGGTGCAGAGGTAATACCTGGAGAACAGTGGAGAAGACAAGAGAATTGGGTACAGCAGCAGGAGCTGGGAATCACGAGGCATTAGAATGAATAAGCCTGATTACATTTATCTACCCCCAGGATACAGACAGATTGAGGACAGAAAAATCAAGTTGGCTTGATGATGTAAGTCTACTCGACTGTATGCTTTTCTAATTAAGACTGTTTATTTACAGATACACACACACACAAAAAACACGTCTCAGAATAGCTAGATCGCTTGGTAAACAACCCCTCTCACTAATTCTTCTACCCAGCCAGTGCATTTCAAATCTCAAAAGGTGCAGTGGTTTTGTTTAGTTAATGTACCAAGCACTTAGGAAATTTATCCTGACATTCAACTTTCGTGGGTCAACCTCCCTGTTTGCCAGAATCCTGCATGCATGTTTATCTGCAGAGAAATCTGTTCTAAAATACTGGAAAAGATTTCTAAGAGTCTGTTATGTCTGGTAGAATCAAAAGGATAAAGGATTTAGACAGAAGATACAGTGAGTAACAGCAGTTGGCTCTCTATAAAATCCAGAATGGTCCCTGGTCAGAGTGCTAACAGGCTAACAGGCTAACAGAAGAAGAATCTGCAATAGTGCTAGCAATAAAAGGATTCCAAAATAAGTTAAGGATTCCAGAAAGGAATCATCTGCCTCCTTTGGGGCTATATTGTCATAGTCCCCACTCTCCTGCACATCCCTACTCAGACTGTGACTCAAGGAGTAGAGATTAGAACAGGAGCTACTCAACTGCTACCCCCCACTGCGAGCAAGTGGGAGTGGAGGGTGGGCAAGAAGTGGTTGGAGCCCTAGATCGCCCCCTCCTACTCAGGTAGAGTCGTTCAAGGGGGTGTTCCCTAAAAAGAAGGTGAGGTACAACTCCTCCTCCAGAGCAAGGAAAGATTTGGAATTCTGTGTCATAACTCATTCTCTGCTCTGCTCCTGGGACAGTACAGCTACACATTACCCTTTACTCAATGCATGTGGTAACTCCAATATCAAGGCCTTAATATTTTAAGACTTTCTGTTTTACTTCTGCCAAAAAGCATTCTTAACTTGTTTGCATGATTTAATTGTTTCACTGCTTGACAAAACCAAGGTCACTTTATGATGCAATCTTTCATCAATAGCATTTAATTATAGACACACTTTTTACATACCTTTACAGGACTGATGACTGAGGGAGTTCAAAACATTATATCTAGCTTGGAAAAGACTCCTTTTTTTCATACACCTATTCATTATTTGAAGCCCTTTAGTCAATTTTTAGAAGAACAAGCCAATTTACCACTTATTCTGTAACCCTATATCCTAAATATTAACCTTTAAGTAGAGCTTTTTCAAATACTTCCAGGAAATGCAAGTTTACCTTGGACATAGGCTGTTCCATCATATTAATGAGGTTTTTAAAATCTATTGATTAGTTAGCAGTCTTATCAAGAAAACTGTAGTTTTATAAATATATATGAAGTCATAACTCATTTTAATATTTCTTCCAAATACATTATTTATGGAATTAGAAGCATATTATGATGCTCACAGAATGTGATTGATACATGAGGGAGAGAGATGCAGAGAAAGAAGACAAGTTAGGGGGTTTTATATATTAAGGTGTGATCTGAAGCTTTGCTGCAGGCACATAAGTAGTTCTGTTGACTTCAACATACATACTACCTTGCTGAATCAAGGCCATAGTCAATAAAGGAATTATGTACAAACAGAGGCACGTTTTTATCAATTTATGGGGATTCATGGACTTATGTGGTACAAAATTGCCTTAAGGGGGCCAGAGAAAGCTGATGGAGAATTCACCCCATTTAACGTAATTCTCAGATAGCAGGAATCTGCTAGAGGTGCCTCTTCTACCTTCTGTGCTAAGTTGCATCTCCTAACCCCCATGTGAGGAGAGGGAGGTGGTGGTGGACAAGAACTCCACAAAGCCTACTTATGTACTCGCATAAGTTAGAGCTGCTCCTTTGCAACTTTAAGTTATGTCAGGGCCAGGTAACTCAGGATTAAGGAACTGTTCAGGTGGGGTGGAAAACTGGCCACAGTATCTGCTTCCTGTGATAGGTCTCTTTAATTCATATTTGTTACTGACAAACTATTTTACCTGATCTTGGCTAATAAATGTCTGTAATAGTCTGCCTTGTGCATTAGCAATCAATTGTCAGTTATGTGTTAATGAGTCCAATATCTTCACAGAGATATGCTTCCCTCTGAGAATCACATAAATTGTACCATTAGAGTGAGCAACTCCAAATTTCATGCCCTCTTTCAGGGAGAACATACAGATTACAAGCAGGAAACTGACATTGGGGCCCCTTGGATCTGCAGAGGAAGAGGAGAAGGGCAGAAAGAATACTAACTTGTACTTTCCTGCCCTGTCTCTGCTGGCAGAAAGGACCCCTGAGGAGTTTTGAGTTGTCACATTAGTTCCAGGAAGCTGAATGCATGGGGCACTGTTAGAATCATTGTTACCTGCATAAGTCTGTGTACTGATTCTGCTTCCATTCAAGTCACCAACAAAGCTCCCACTGACTCCAGTGGTGCAGGAGCACACCCTTAGACTAAAGCATTACTTTAGATGGCTCAGAAGCATTTTGCTTGATACTCAAAATGACTGATCGCCAACTCTGTCCCTGTACTGACCAGCCAACCCTCAAATGACACCCCTTTCAAAGTCTATTGGCAGCTTGTAACAGGGCATGGCTTCTCTCCTTCCTTCATCCCTGCAGAAACTGCATGGCTTGCAGTGTTGTTCCTTCAGTGTATTCTTTTACTTTAAGTTCCCACCACTATGTCCACACCATAGTCATGCAACAGTCTATTTACAGTACCCCTGTGCTTTTTGGGTCTCTCCTCCAGACCTGAGAGAAACAGAGGCCACACTCTCTTAAGACCTCAATGTAACTGGATTCACCTAGCCTGCTGCAGTCAGCCTTTCCCTCCCTCCCCCTTTGGGGCTTCCTTCCTCTTTATCAGCCTTGGGCCAATGAGCTAATTGACTCCTTATCCCATCCAACTGCCCAACCTGTCTAATTATCACTGCCAGCTTTCTCAAGGGGAACTAATTAACATTAGAGTGATGGTCCACCTGTTAGCTTCCAGCAGCCTCTCCCTACCACCCCCCACCCTGGCCAAACCACTGAGTGACTGTATCATCTCTGCCTGTGTGGTGGCTGTTCTCTTCATGGGGGTGAGGGGAGGTGGCATGGAGCCCTCTCTTTATTCCATCCATCACCACCTGCTCCACCACCCTGAACACCACGCTGGGCTGGGACTGTTTCCCCTCCTTGGCTCATCCACTTGCTTTGCCCTGTTACCATATGGGATTCTGATTGCAGCAGCAAGCTGGAACTATTGTTTGCAAGTACACATGGGTGCATGTGCCCCCTTTCCTCCCTGGACTTGCCTTTCCCCGAGCTGTGCAAGGCTGGTGGGCCCCTCCCACCCTCTGTTTGCTCATCAGCCCATCTGCAGAGGTTAAGCCCCTCTCTCCTTGTTTGTCATTACACAAACACACAGAGTTCCCTTGCAAGTTTTGTTAGTTTGCCTGTCCCACCCTGGTCCTTGGGAGTCTGTTTGGTTACCTGTCCCACCCTGGTCCCTGGGCAGGGCCGGCTCCGGGCACCAGCCCACCAAGCATGTGCTTGGGGCGGCACCTGGAGGGGGGCGGCGCGGCAGGGCCCCGGCCGGGCTCACCGTCCTCCTCCTGGCGCTCTGGCCGGTCGGGGATTGCGAGCCCGTGGCCGGGCTCGGTGCCCTCCCCTGCCGCGCTGGGGGAGGGGGGCGCGGCGGGTGGCTTTTTTGCCTAGGGCGGCAAAAAAGCCAGAGCCGGCCCTGTCCCTGGGAGTCTGGTTGTGTGCTTTTCCTGCTCCACCTCTGGCCTGTTCTCAGCCCATTTCTCCTGCCCCGCCCCACCCCGCTTGTTCTGTGTGCCCATGTCCTTCTCTGTGCTTGTGACCCCCTCCATTTTTGTTGTCCCTCCCCATCCTCTGGAACACCTAATGTTGCTGGAGGCCCTTGTGACCTCTCCCTGTTGGTGCCCTCCTCCCCTGCTTGCAGCTAGCAGGGAGGAGCAGTTAGCTGTCCCCTCTTCCCCATGCCCTTCCCTGTGGTGCTTGCTCTTGCTCCTGTCCCCTTTTCCTGAATGACGGAGGAGACTGCAGGAGGGGGCCCCCTTGCTGTTCCTGTTGCCTTCCCCCCCACAGCCGGCTCCACCATCCACCCTTGTGGCTACCAGGTCAACTGCTGATGCCGAGTCCTTCACCCTCGCCCCCACAGGGGAAACACCAGCAGCAAGCATGGATAGGGATTCCATCACTGCCATGGCTTTCACCTCTACCATCCTCCAGGGAGCCCCCTTAACTGGCAGAAAGGGCCAAGGGAAAAAGAAGGGTACGAGTCCTGCCCAGAAAGCAAAGCCTTCAGTGTCAGGGACCGCCTCCACCCCCTCCCCTCCACTGCGGCCCTGCCATCAGCCACGGCTCCCCCTCCCCCTGATGTTCCCTCCACCACTACTTGGGGAACCCACGTCTCAGTCCCCCAGAGCATATGCCATCGTAACAGCCTCCAAGATGTATGGGAAAGTTGTCTGCTTCCTGGCATCGTAGGCTGCTGCCCAGGAGGTAGGGGAGAAGGGCCTTGTGGTGGGAGTTATTGATGTCCCCCTTGAGCCCCTGGAGGACCAAGGAGTATGGGTGGTTTTCACCTCGATTCCGCCCTTTCTCCCCAGAGCTGCCCTATTATCCTTCTCCACCCTGGGGAAATCTTTATCCATCATCAGCCCTCTCCCATTAGGCCTCAAGGTCCCATTCTATGCCATGCCCTCTCGTTCTGTTGGCAGGTGCAAATCCAGCTGCTGCCAGCAGTGCGTGATAGAGAGGCACTCAAGGGGTCCTTTCTGGTGTCCCATCAGGAAGCCCAGTACCGGGTACACTATGCAAAGCCCCTGCTACACAACCCCCAACTTGGTGTGCAGGCAGAGGAGTCCCCCTCAGTGAGCCAGAGATTGGTCCTGGCAGGAGGCACCAGAATCTGACTCCTCCTGAACTACGACCAGGGAGACTGGGTGGATCCCATTGTGCTCGGTTGGCACAAAGGACTCTCCACCCCTTATGCCCCCTGGCACATACTCCAGGAGGTGATGGCAGCCTTACTGCCTACCTTTCAGGCTTTCCTTAAACAGGTCCTGTGGGAGGTGCTCCCTCCTCACCCTGACCCTCTGGACCCTGTTATCAGGTCCCTGCCCTGTGAGCCCTCCCCTCCCCAACTCGGCCCTCTTCCCTCATTTCTGAACCGCGCCAAGGAAACATCTGTACACACGCATGCACCATACTTTTCATTTCCTCACCCTCATGTCCCACCCTGACATCAAGTGGCAGAACCTTTTGCTACCTGTTTCTCACCGGAGGGTGAGAAACTCCGGTGGGCCAGCATATATTCCACCTTGATCCCATGGCCCACTGGGGATATCAGCTGGTGGCTCCTTCCTGGAGCCATGTGCACGGGCATGTACTTGGCACAGTTCACTCCCCTCCCTTCCCTGACACTGGCCCTTTTGCAGCATCAGGGAGACTCTGATGCATGTCAACCTGGAGTGTGCCAGTTTGCAGCCCCCTTTCCAGCTCCTCCAAAACCTTCTCCTTAGTTTCTGGCAGCACTTTCCCCTGCACATCCCTATGAACGCACACCCTGTCTGTGCCCCACAAAATCTCTAGACCTCTTTGTCAACCTCCTCCTGGCACTGGCGAAAGTGGCCAGCTCTAAAACCAGGAGGACAACACTGGACTGGGAGGTGCTCTGCAACTGTGGGGCCTATTGGTTCATGCATCTGGGCAGTTATTCTGGGCTGCATCAGCTGACTCCCTAGACACCTTTGAGAAGCAGTGAGCACTGTCCGGGGTTCTCTGTTTGACGTTGCCCTCTGGTTCCCTGCTTATGGCCCTATGACCTCACTCCTGTCCCTGTTTTCTTATCAGTTGTCCCCCAAAATCATTTGAGCCCCAGGTTTAGTCACTCCACCCCTTAGGCTGGGGAAAGGACCTTCAAACAGGGGTGGGCTTGCGCCCTCCCAATCCCAGAACTCAATAGGTGTTCATCCCCTGCACTCTGTCACACAGCTATGAAGGGAGGTGAAAGAAGTATCCCTCATAGTTATCTTTCTCTCATGGGTTCTCCTGAACCACATTAGTTTAATACATATTGGCTTCCCTTCAAACGCTTCAGAAGGGAGCAGAGGGGTAAAATAACAGAATTCCCAAGTTTAGTGAGCTGTGGGAAAAAATATATAAGGGCCACAGGTTGGGATCCCAATATGCATATATGGATCATGCCCCCGAATCCCTTTGCTACCTCCATCTGTCCTTCTCTGACTCCTGTTTGCAGGGTTGTTATAGCCATGTTGATCCCAGGATATTAGAAAGACAAGGTCGGTGAAAAGAAGAGTGTTTGAAAGAAGAGAGTGAATAGCGAATCAGTTCACTAGAAGAGATGAAACATAAATTAAAAGTTATGACTCCACATATGGCTCTAGGGTGAACATAGATTAAGTTAGTACTGTAGTTACTGAAGTTCATAAAGCTCAAATAAAATGGCACTTAAAGTGTTGTAGGAAATGTTGTTTTAAGGACAAGGCTGGAAAATGCTGAACTCCTCTAAGTCACAGAATTTAGGAGATCTGGGCTTCCTATAAGAATGGTTTATCACAGAGTACTGTAATATTTACTGCCTCTTCCTAATGGAAATTTCAGGCAAATGCTGAGCAAGAGGAAGAAGAAAAAAACATTAGAAAATTTACCTCAAATTTTATTATGTATGAGAAAAAACAAGTCGTACCTATCATTATGACTAATAATATAAAAAATATTGATCTTGCATGAAAAATGGATATGTCATTAATTATAAAAAACATGCTATTGAATTTAGTAGGAATTTAACCAATTAGGTTCTACAGAAATATAAAAAGGTTCTATCAAACTAATTCTAAAAAAACACTTCAATTTAATAGAGCATATTGTCCTTTCTGTAGTTTAAAAAAAATCTAAAAGAAAGGATATAATTTTCTTTAAAAACCCTATTGGAAAGTCATCATTTTCTATTACATTTTGTCATGAGGGATATTATTTTTTTTTTGCAAAAAGAACAGGAGTACTTGTGGCACCTTAGAGACTAACAAATTATAATAATAATAAATAATAATTTGTTAGTCTCTAAGGTGCCACAAGTACTCCTGTTCTTTTTGTGGATACAGACTAACACGGCTGCTACTCTGAAACCTATTTTTTTTTTTGCTTTATTGGATGAAGTTATGTCTAAAAAGGCCTTAAATCATACTAACCATAAATTTGATATTTTTTTCTTGATTTAAAGACAGATGGCGCAAGTCAAGAGAAAATAGCCCTAAATTAGTTCCACTTTACTGGAAGCTTCAATGACAACTATTTTATCTTTTCTTGTATTGCTGAGGCTAGATTTGTTTTGGAAATAATAGGTTAAAGATGTTGGTTTATAGAAGGACCAGGCAGACTAGCAACCTCATGGTTCCAACAGCAAATATTACTTCCTGTTAGGGAAACAGATTCTTTATAATTGTACAGCCTTTCTGGAAGCTGTTGGAATTCAAGTCCAACTTTTGACTTTTTTGGAAATTTTAGAAAGGAATTTAATGTAGGCTGGACATATTTTGGCTATGGCAGCTGCTATGCTGTGCCTGTTGCTTATTATACTAATTGTATTTATCTCATTCTTACCTTGTATTCTCCAATTTGTTTGTGTATCCATTCACCTGTTATTTTTCATCATATGTGCAGATAAGATCTTTGGAACCGGCACTAATTTTGTTTTAAGTGTGTATTGCTCCTAGCACAGTAGGGACCCCAGTTGTCTGAATGGGCCATTTGCACAATATCTCAGTATAAATACCTAATATTAACTATAATGAATAGTGATTAATCCAGATTTCTCTTTCCTCTTTCAATGATAACTTTGAAAACTCTCCTGCAAACACCATACAGAGTTAACATTTTGAGAACAATGTGTAATGTGACTTTGACAAACTGAATTGCTGTAATTTACAATACAGAACAAGATGATAATGAACAAAGCTTTGGTCTAGACCTTTTGTTTGTTATTTGCATCCCTGCTTGAATAATAATGTCCTAAAAGTTCTGATCTAAGAGGTCACCTTCCACCACCCTCAAAATGAAGAATAATGGCTGGATTGGAAAAAATAATTGTACTGCTTTTATAATGGTCAAAATCTCCCAGCTGTCAGAAAGCCCTTTTTCTGTGGTATGATAGACAATATATATATATATAAAAATAAAGTATCAGAAAGAAAAGGGTTACACAACAGAAGACATGTAGTTGCTAACCTGCGGGAATATTTTCCAGTGCATATAATAACTCTTTTCTGTTGAGTGTCATGACTCCTATTATAAGACAAATACTTCCCCGAGAAGACCTGTGTTGTCCACTTGAAGAATAATGAAGTTTTGCCACTGCACAACAGATGACGCTTGGAAGCACAATGTTGATAGAGATCAAAAGACACAGAGGCAAGTCTATAACAAATTGAAATCATAAAAGAGGAAAAAAGTTAAAATAATACAATATTCTTACTGAAAAAATATTAACATGTCCCTTTTTAATTGAGAATTTCTAAGCATTGGTTTCAAGATTCTGTTATGGGTAGCAGTTCCTGATAGTAAACTACTTAATGTATAGAACCACAATTTAAGTTTCAGAAAAAAAATAATTGATGGTACATTGTTGGTGCTATTGTGTGATGAACCATGTACACAGACGTTTTGGTTTGAAGATCATGAGCTGTAGCTTTATTAAACTAACATGAAAAAGGTTTTATCGAGCACTTTCTCACTGGGTTCCTGGGCGGTGCGTAATTCAGGTTAGGGGAGGCTAAGCCTCTCCAAATCTTGCGCTGCTGGGGGCGTGGAGGTGTGGCAGATTTGGGCCCCCCTGAAAAATCTCCCCCCACCACAGCCCTGGGGCACAGAGCTTTTTCTGATCTCAGGGCTGCAGGGCATGGAGGAGAGAGAGGGGGGAAGAGGTGGAATGGGGACAGGGCCATGGGTGGAACAGGGGTGGGGCCACAAGGAAAGGGGTGAAATGGGGTGGGGCCAGGGGCACAAGGGGCGGAACAGGGGATGGGCTCCAGGCTCAGAGTTGCAGCCAGGTCAGAGAGCTCAGCTCCACTGTGGTCCCAGCTGAGGCTGAGAGCTCGACCCTGGCGGGGGCCGAGCTCTCAGTCCCCCCTAGCCTTGGCCAAGGCTATGGGGGTGTGGGGGTCTGAGAGCACTGAGTGGTGGTGGGGGCCTCGGCCAGAAGAGGCAGGGCAGGAGCTAGCCTCCCCAAGGGGAAGCTTCACCCGCCACCCACGAGAGTGTTCATCGTGATTAGATATGGGTACATTTTTTTGTTTGAGACCTTTTTGCACCCAAAAAATGCACGGTCGGGCAAACAAAACATTCCATGGGTCAACTTCACCAAATCGTTTCAATCAGGGAAAAAAAGCAGAAGAAAAAAAATGCTTAAAAAATATAAAAGCATCAACATTTTGGAAAAAAAACATTTCAACTCTGATTCAAAATGACTTTTTGTTTTGAAATTTAGTTTATTTTGATCAAAACTGCTTAGAACATGTTTTTGAATGTCTCACAGGAGCTTGTTACTGGCATTTGAATTAACTTTGCCTCAGATTCTGAAAACTCCCCATCTGTAGGAGGACTGAAAATCCTTGGAGTACTGTGCAAGGGGTTGAAAAAATGGACACTATCTATTCTGGATCTTGTAATAAAACAATTCTTCCTTTATCTCTTTCATCACAAGATTTTATGACATTTTATATTCTGAGGCTCATAATAAAAACATACCTTTTATCGTTAGATTTTTATTAGCACATACTATCTTTTTACTTTTCAGGCTAGTAATAAAATCACAGCTTGAAACTATATCCTGTTGATTTTGGCCTTTATAACACAAGGTGTTAGGGGGCTTTAAACCATTCTTTTAGCGCACTGCAGATTCTCTGTCCATATAGGGTGAAATTTACCCTTGTGCAGAGGGCCAGCACAAAGCTTATACCCACTTAAATGGCACTTATGCCCTATTTTAATGACATGGGCCCAGTTTCAGCAAGGCACTTATGCATATACCTGACTTAACCCACAGGAGTAGTTTCAATGAATTCAATGGAACTACTAATGTGCTTGAAGTTAGGCACATGCTTAAGTACTTTACTGAACTGTAGTCTTAAATGGGACTTCACAGGAAGAAAGGGCTTGAACTAGCCCAGGGATGAATTTTCCTTATTATAAATACAAGAAAAAAATATCTCCAGAAATTAGAGTAGAATAAACCTAGAAATGAATGCCTTGGGTTTGTATCTTTCCCACCAGGGAATTATCAATGTATTTCAGAAGTCCATACTATTCCTGACTGCTCGAACCAGCCAACGCTTACAAGAGAGACATTATGCTGATGCTGATTAACAAAGTTCCAAATTATTATATAGGTAAGAAAAAGGAAACCCAAAAACAAACAAAAAGAAAAGATTCTGAAAGTTCACTGCCTCCATATTCCCTCATATTCTGTGCGGTGTAAACATTGAACAAGTCAAAATCTCCAGCCACCACTATTTACCCTCTATATAGTTTTTTCCTTCCAGAAATAGTCCAATAACATTATTTCAGGGGCAAAGTATGGCTAATAGATTATATTTCACTCACAGATCTGTATTTAGGGATAGATGCAATCAAATTACCACCTCTTCTTTGAATTCAGCCATTGACCTAATCGATATTTTAAAATGCTATTCAGCAAAGAAGTTTAATGTGTATTGATGAGAAAAATGTGTAGTTTAATGTGTAGTGAGGTGAGAATCTGGTTAGGAGACATTTCAAATAAAAATAAGTATAATCACACAAGGAAATCATCACTCATCACTAGAAATAGTCTTTCTGGAGATTACTTTGATTACTGTTTGAATAAAATACAGAAATCGAGCAATTCATGATATGCATACCAGTGTATAGTATCAAAGCTCTCTGAGAACATACAGTATCCATGCAAACCATTTGTATACCAAAAACCAAAGCCAATTAATATAACATTATATGGTCAATATAGGGCATAAAGGCTAGAGCAAGGGAGGGAACTGCCACTCTAGGAATGTAGGTTGCTGTTCCTAAGTGCCCATTGTACATCCCACCCAGTGATTAAATATCAATGTTTTATAACATCATTTACAGATTAAAATTCAATTTCTGAATTAGGGATATTTAAGTGTTTCTACCTGAACATAACTATGGTGAGAAATATGCCTTAGATGCCACGAAAGCAGTAATACGCATGGGGAGAAAGTTCAGTTGAAGGATCCATATTGGGCCATTTAACAACATGATTAACTGCCAGCAAATGCCAGACCTGGAGAATGTAATGAAAACATTACAAAATAAAGAAAAAAACATAGTGGGGTTTATACTGGACAAAGCAGGTGTGGGGTTTTGCATATATACGCAAGTATGACGTGATGAGCAGAGTAGAGAGCAGGCTGTTCCTGAGAACAGCCATCAAGCAATGCCTGCCTAGGAGTAAGAGTAAGTCAACAGAAGAAAGCACATACTTCAGGACCTCAAGGCACTTAAATTCGTGCTCTACTAGCATGCTTAAAATTAGAGATGAGCGTAAGCTCCTTACTGAATCATTGCAATTTCAATGGGACATAATTTAGGGGTTTTGAAAGCTATGGAAAACAAGCTGAGAAAAAATGTTATGTGGAATTTTGCTGGAAAATGTTCCAACTCTATTTGTCATTATAAATTGCCACAGGAACTACACGGCAACCATGAACAACTGTTCAGTGCTAAAATCACATAACTATAATATTACAAGGAGTCCATGGCACCTTAAAGACTAACCGATTTATTTGGGCATAAGCTTTCATGGGTAAAAAATCTCACTTCAGATGCATCATACTAATGTGCACAAATGTTACCTGCTTACATTGAATCTCCTGTGCTTCCAAATTAGTTATGTGTTCTTATTAATCCGAGTGATACTAGGGTTCAGTTGGGTTTTCTATGGCAGTAAAGGTATGTTGTGGACTACCACATACAATGTTGTTTTAGAAATAGTACTACATCTTTCATCCGCAGAAATCAATAATTTATTCTTTGACAATCACCACTTACACAGAGCCACTTACCACAACAAAGTTGTGTAGTTCAATTACATCTTTATGCAGAGCAATTTAAAGGTTGAAGGAACACGTGCACTAGCCAAGAAAACATTTGTGAAACTAAAACTCATGATGTAATTCCAATCTTGTCCAAATCCAATACCCAGTCAAAACCTGTAAGAATAGCAATATGTTTAGGGGGAGGGATAGCTCAGTGGTTTGAGCATTGGCTTACTAACTCCAGGGTTATGAGTTCAATCCTTGAGGTAGGGACTTAGGGATCTGGGGTAAAATCAGTACTTGGCCCTGCTAGTGAAGCCAGAGGGCTAGACTCAATGACCTTTCAGGATCCCTTCCAGGAGAGGGGATATCTCTATTTATTTAAAGGCACAGATTGTTGACAATGTAAATGCATAACTCACGCTGGTTAAAAACCAAAGGGTTAAATAAATAAATTCAAACTCTTCTTATTATCAGTTCTATCACATAGCAGGAATTTGTCACAATCCTTATATCACACCATATGGCAAGCCAGTGTTTTTACTGGAGTGACAGATCTGCCAAATTAAATGAAGTATACTCTGAGGCAAAAAATTCATTCCTGTGCAGAGGGCCAGCAAAAGACCTATACATCATTTAACTCCCACTTAAGCCCTCAGAATAGTAGTATATTGTGTAAATATGAGCTTATTTCTTGCATATTAAATATCTCTCACTTCTGTTCCTTGGATATAATTTTTTATTAAATCCTGGTTGGTTCAAAAATTGAGCAAAGCTTAGCAATTTTGTTAAAATCTCAAAAGGGATGCTTTTAAATCAGGGAAAGTTAAAGTAAATTGAAAAATGATCTTTTTTTCTAAATTCTGATGACTATGTAAATTCTTTTTATGTTATATATTTAATTCTACCAAATCGAACATACTGACAGATATATAATGTAGCAAGATGGCTATTGATAGAGTTATTTAAAAAGTCAATGGTGTCATTCAATTTTAAATGCTTGTATGTACATATGCATAGTAAGGCTGCCTATCCACCTACTTTATTATACTGAATCTGCATTATGTTGCTTGAGCATGTTTTATTGTGTATGATTTACACATCACACCAGAAGTGGGCTAGGTCATTTACAAACATTTTAAAAATTGCTCTTTTATGGAAATTGTTCTTTCATTCTTTATTGTTTGGCTGCTACCTTTAATCTAAAATTGGGACAGAAAATATATGCTTGTTTTTTTCTGTTGGGAAAACATGACAGGGCTGTAGTATCAAGAAGGCTGCAGGATCAAACAGACTCATCACTCCCTGACAGGCTGTGAATGAGAGGCTCCAGGAGGAGGACAGTGAATTTCTGCTCCTACTGCACAATCCTTGGCCATTGAATCTGGCAGGCATCCTTCCTCACACAATCAGGTGTATCATTGCTAGCTTTTACCACTAAAGACAGCAGCAGCTTTCTGCCTTGAGGCTGTAAATGCATCATTTCAGACAAATAATCCCCATTGTGGAGGTTTATATTAAAAGACCCAGTCTCTCAGAGATAGAAGAATGTTAATGTCCCTTTAATTAAGGACTGTATATGGTGAAAGCAGAATTGTACTGGTTGCTAACATTAATGACAATTTGTCTCTTTGCTGATGGAGTTTATTTCTGAGGCTAGCTTCACAGAAATGCAGCATCTGGGGCTTGATCTTGCAAGGGAGTGAGCTCATGGGTCTTAGCTGCTCCCACTGACAGGATGAAAGACTTTGGTGCATTTAGCACCTGATAGGAATGCTCAGCTCCTTGCAGGATCAAGTCTATCTCTAACTGTGAGCAAATGACAGACAAAAAGCAATCGTCTCCATATTCTTCAGCTTTTGCCTCTTCCAGAGGGAAATCGGTGTCCCTAGTAGTTTGGTTAAACATGAACCCAAGTTAGACAATGATAAGTACTCCTGTTCAGAAGATGATTTTTCTTTATAACTTTTGTCCTCTACCATACCCAGAGTCTGAATTCATCCTTTAGCTACATTGATATTCTTGTGCTTTATCACAGGAGATCTGAAATAGATTTTTATTGCAGTATATTACTCCCCACTTCTTTACAGAATGGGATTTCAGTCTCTCATTTGTTTTTAACTGTTATTTTTCATTTCTCTCCCATTTAAGTCTTAGGTATACATTGATACAATTGCTGATACTCTATTACCAATTGGTGGTAGATCTAGTTTGTCCCATAAACTACCATCTGTCTTTGCCTTTTACTTGGTGCTTCTGATGCCAGTTGTACTACTAACTGGAGACCATACCTGGTATGATGACTCATATCAATTCTCACTATTTCCAAAGGAACCCTAGAGCCAGTGCAAAAAATATTCTCACGGTACCAAATGTTACTCAGCAGGTCCTCCATAAAAGACAGGCCCCATACTGACACTTTGGGATTATCAGTGCTGCCACTAAGATATCGAAATCCATCATATAAACTGAGTAAAACTGCAGAAAATCAGAGCCAGCAGCTTACTTGATAATGATATGGCTTTAGATGATACCTTCCATGTTAATTGGTTGTATGTACTGATTGTTGCAGGAGCGCTGTGTCTCTGTGTCTGTCTGTCTGAGTATGTGTAAATACTTAATAGATAAAGTGCCAGTAGATGACACTCAAGGATACATAGTTTCTGTATTTTTCAGACCACTAAAACTTCTTGTTGCTGTGATCTGAAAATGGTTTCCATATGTGCCGCTATTTACATAAGCTCTTAACACTAGTAAGATGTTGATATATTTTATAGAAACATGCGGCCTGATTTTTTCTGGTGCAAATCAAGCATAAATCCATTAATCCCACTTCAATGAATTTTAAAATACGGACAGAGGGAGAATCCATGGTGGGGTGGAGTGGTTTAAAGAGTCCATGACTAGGGATCATAGGCGCTATGATAATACAAATAAATAAATAATAATAATGAGTTTGAGCTCATGATTTGACTTGTGTGGAAGACCCATGAGTGAGTTATGCAGGTCATACCAAATGATGCTCAATATAACTTTTATATGACATCACACCATCATGTATGTATGTGTTCCCTATATGTTAGAGAAATACAAATTTGGGGCTGGTTTAGAGAGTTTTTAAAAAATTGCTACTCGTTTTCATATCCTTTTGCCTATAAATCCAGGTGCTTACCAGGAGATCAACTGTACAAGACTCGGAGGGAGCCATTAAAAACCTCTAGAACAGCCTCCATTGAAATATCTCCATTTTAAAATATGCTATCACGAGGCCTTCCAGGGCTAAAAGTGAGGCCTCTGTCCCATTTGGTAGCTGGGAATCTCCCCTACCTATTGCTTAAATCCCCTGTTTCTATCTATGTAGGTCCATGAGATTATGGACTTTAAAGCTGTCACATTTTTATGTATAGTAAAACAGACACTGCTTCTGTGCATAAATGCACACAATTCTATAGGGGAACCATTCTTCCCAATCAAAGCAAATCCGAGCTGTTTCAAGTATAATACTGCAGATACCTGTGGATAGGAACAATCTGATTTTCACATTGTGCATGTATTGATTTTTGATTGCAGAGGTTATGCTGCAGATGAAAAGTACATACTCGTACTGTAAGATGCTTCACTGAAAACTTGTACTCTACAAAACAAAGTGGAAACACCAATTCAACTCACTCTGAATACAAAAGTAAGGATTCTTAGTAACATCCTCCTTGTTTTAGGAGCATGTAGTTAATGACTTGAGCCAGACATTCTTAGAAGCCCTACCTGATTTGACAAGAGATAAAAAAGGAAATATTGTATAAGAAGCAAAGAACACTCTAGCTCAGCTTTCTCACCTTGTGGCATGAAGTTAAGACACAGCTCCAAGTCTCCTCCCTCTTCTCCACTATTGAAATTGAGCAGAGGATTGAGAGCTGGTGAGTGTCACGGGTTTCCGCAGGCAAGAGAGGTGGCCTGGTGGACCGTGCACAAGTGGATGAACCAGGTCTCAGTGTTTTAATGCTGACTCTGACATTGGCTCCATCTGTGGCCTTGGAGAACTCGTTTAATCTGTCTGTAAAATGTAGAAAGTAATGTTTATTTGTCTACCTCTCAGAGGTGTTGCGAGGATTAATTGGTTAGGGCTAGACTGCAGCAGCAGTTAAGCCACAGCTTTGAACAAAGAGGAGGGACATTTTGTCTCATGCAGGCACAACTGCTTCTAGTGTTCCTCCTTGTGCCAGTGGGCTGAGGAATTTCAGAAGAAGATGGATAACTAGTAGTCCCCTCCCTAAGAAATGCTAGAAGTTAGGTAGTCAGACAACAGAGCATTAGGGGCAATGAACTGGCCAAGTGCCAGTAACTTCTCTTACTTTCTACCTGTTAGCAGGCAAATAGCATGTGGTAAGTTTTACCTTTTTACATTTTTGTTAACTAATAATTTTTAAAGTACGTTTTACTATATTTGATATAGACAGACCTAATTTTGATTCTTCAGAAGAAATGCACAATGCCAGAGTTTTCCTTCAAAGACTCAAAATCATCAATGGGATTGATGCACTTAAAGAGAGAGGAAAAAAGATACCTACACTACATAGGTAAATTCAATTTCCTACCCTTCTGCAAAAGTGAGTGATCTAAGGCCTCAATCTGAGCTCATGCATAACTTTACACACTTGCGTAATCCCCCTGAACTATAACTGAGAATATACACATGGATAATTAGGAATACTCACATGCCCGTAATGGCTTTTTCCAAGTTCTTAGTGTTGATTTTTAACAGTTTCTTCAGTGGAAAAGCAAAGAGGAGGAAGGAGAGCAGGGTACTATTTTCCAGCTGTGCTACTCTTTCTGTGATTGAGAATCAGCAGAATGTTGATATAAATGCAGTGTTTTTTGCATGGTGTCCCAGTACAATTGTGTTCATGTTGGTTCTACATTCCTGATACCTCACTCTTTTATTGCAAATGCAGAAAACAGCCTTCAGTGGAACTGTTGTGATAACCTAATGGAGATTTTGGCTTTGTGGGAAATTTGCGTCAGCCATTATATGTTCTAAAGTTTTCACCTCCTCTAGCAATTACAGTAACACATTCTCTTCCCATGAGCTCCATTTCATATTCTTTAACTTTACATGCAGTGAATGAGATAAATGTAGAAAATTTAGATGATGAATTATCATTAGAATGTCTGCTTCTGGATGCAACAGCCTGTACATGTGATATACATATATTTTAGTTTTTAATATCTCTATAGTCAACCTCCTTGATAATGCTACATTTATAACTCTTGATAGCCTTTTCAAAAATTGGTCTGTTGATGGTGGGGAAATGGGCAGGTTTTCATTCGTGCTATTCAACTGTATGACTGATTGCTAATACTGGCATTACACTGTACTTCCACAGTTGTTATTTTGAGGAACAATGGGACAGAGAGATGAGACTTTATTGAGATATAATGTAGAGCACACAGAAAAAAGATGTGTGAAATGTGGAATTACAAGGTTATTAAGGGAGCAGCTGTGGTTGATGAGGCAGTTTCAGCTTTGTTGCTGAAATAGCAGCGACAGCATGTTGTGCAGAAGAAATATATATATCCAGTGTGCCTAGACAGAAATGCCAAACCAACATTTTTTTCCTTTTGTCAAAGTCACGGGGCTAGTTGCACTTGAGTCCCTTCTATTATCATGCTGAGTGAACCCCTTCAGGTGTTAGACCTCTTGTCCTTACCTGTCTCAGGATAAACTTTCTCAGTTCTTCCACTCTTACACTGGGACCCAGGTCAATAATCTGCTTGTACAAATGGCTTAATGTCCTACAGGTTCCTACATTTCCTCTAGTCAGGAACTTGTGATATTGACCAACAGATTTCTTAAAACACAGTAGTTTTATTTATAGCTGGAACAAGGCATCAGAGAAAAAGGGTTTTCTAACAACAAACAGCCTGCAGGCATATTTTGTCTCTCCTTCTCTTATGCTTCACTACAAGCTAAGTTAGATAGGCTTTCCTATTAAATTCAGGAACAGAACTGAGCCAAATCACGTTTTCTTACGCAGTCAAGAGCCTCCTGTGTCCCATCCTTGTCAGAATTACCTGTTTTTCTTTTTACCCAGCTTGTCTGTTGAAATTTGGCTTTGTTTTCCTTGGGGTATCTGAGCCCATTTACCATATTGTTCAATCATTTCTTTGCTTCAGGGACCAGGTGTGAAGTTTCAGGGTGCCTGAGTCTGTTTTCCCTGGTCTGATGGAGCATTCTGCTGGGCCTATCCAAGAGAATGTCCCCATGATGGCGGCTCTATTGTATCAGAAGCTAGACCCACTCAGTCTTAATGTATTGTAATTAGAGCTGGTCAGGAATTTTTTCATTAAATGTTTTTCACTGTAAAATGTCAATTTGTGAAAAATAGAACTTCCTGTGGAAACATGTCAGTTTCAGCACATTTTTCATTTAGGGAAAATATGGAAAAAAAGTGTCAGAATTAAATGTTTCAGCTTTTTAGTTTGAAACACCTTCTTCTTTTGATATTTGTTATTTTATTTTTTAAAATAAATAAAAAGGTTAAAATAAAAAATGAAACATTTTGAATTTGTTGAAATGAAATGTTTTAATTGACCATATGCTTTTTTTCTGGATTTTTGGTTCATAAAAAAATTGAGGATTTTGGCTTTTCATCCCAATATGGGATGGGAATTATTTTTTGAAATCTCAACATTTTTCAAGGGATGGGAAATCTGTTTCCCAGCCAGCTCTAATTATAATCATTGTCTTGATAGTTGAGTATCCCCTTTAGGTGAGAGTGATGAAATCTGAGTATATGGGGTTCCCTTTGGATGTGTCTTCATTAAGGGGAAAAAGATGTGTTCTTAACTCATGCTAGTAACATCCCAGTAAAATCCTAGTAAAGGAATGCAGCTTGTAGTTTTCACACAGTTAAGCAAGTTGTGGTAAAGACTATGGGAGAGCTTAGGATTTATTCATGTTAAACTTCCATCTGCCTTCTCTTTCATTACAATTTTATTATATGTTAGCTATCATGTTTCAGCTAACATGAGTTAAGAATACACCTTTTTTCCTTGAGAAGACAAGGCCTTTTTAGTGTAATATACTATCTTAGAAGTCAAGCACATATATCACATTTTGGGATATGGATCTAATATGCAGTTACTGCAGGCATTTACTGTCATATTTTATCATACCTTTCCCTTCTAGTAAGGGGGGGGGGCAAAGGAGAATAGTGGGGGCAGAGAAAGCCAATGACCCTAGACCCAACCCATTCCCAAATGCAAATATGCAGTTTCAGGTAAAACTGTAAGTAAGTCCTTGGAAAACCATAAGTATTATTTCCCTGGTCCTTTATCAGCCCTTAATGTAGCCAGCTGTGGAAGCAGCTCACATGTATATGGCTGCAGTCTCAGACAGAAGCCGAGCATTCTACGTTTCTCTCAGAGTGCTCACTGTGAAAGCACATGTCACAGGACTAGTGAGCCAAGAAAATGCTACCCCATTCCACCAGAAGAACCCTTCTGGCCAGTTGGGAAATGGGAAGTCACCACAGGAAGAGGAGGTACTTAACAAACAGAGAAAAAACAAAAAAGAAACAGAAAGCAAATAAAATCACACAGACAGCAAACAATATGACAAAGAGAATAAAAAACGCTGGGTAAGGAAACGTCACAGAAGAAACAGCAGCAATTGTGCCCAGGCATTGCATCCACCAATTCAACATAAGTGGGCTCCAACAAAAAGGTTAGGAACCACTATGTTAAGGCTACGTGACTTGGCAATCAATCCAGCTTGTCAATTGTGCAATGGACTGAATGGACAAGCTTGACATCAAACTGAATATTCATTGAAGAGAGAACTAGGATACTGCAGGTACATTTGTTAAGGCAGCAGAAAAAGTGCAGAGCCCAAAATCCCAACCTATCTGCTTCTCATATGCAAGTTCCCAGACAACAGATGAAAACTGAATAGGTGGTTCATTGTTTTCTGTAATAAATTTCAGGACACAGAACCATAATATTAGACTCAACCATTGATGCTATGAAGACATATTCCAATTTTAACATGGCACCACATTTATTTTTTTCCACATACCAAATTGTGTGACATCAGCTTTTACATCATTGCTACTCTTTTTAGTTTTTATTCTTTATTTTTATTAGCATCTTAGTGTGACCTATATACAACCACCCACTTGTCACCCCAGTATAAAGCAAATGTGACTGCATAGCAAATTAGTTACCCAAAGTAAAATGTTACTTTTTGTTGCAACAGAGTGTACGTTTCTGGAATAAGTTGGGGTCGAGCAGAGACGGTCCAGAAGATGGGTGAAGATATAGCTGTTGGGTCTGCAAATATCCACATCCACAGGACCTGGAGCACACTTGCTATTGAGATTTTACATTATACAGCAACCATGGAGTGACTATTGAGATTCCCTATGCACAGGTTGTTTACTTGGGATTTTTGCAAGTATCAGAAATTAGGCACATTTTTTCTCACCCCTTCTCCTCCCCTTTCCCCCTCCCCCGGGAGGAAAGAGTAACTAGATCAGTTTTAGGATATGTGAATCTTCCTTTCTTATAAGGCTAGTGGTTTACTTGCTATGCAACTCTTAGTGTCTAATAGTAGCCGTTAATTTCTGGCCATACTTGTTGGCAGGCAGTTACACCATTTGAAAATTAAAAATACCCAAATATGTTTCAAAGCATTTTCTGTAAAGGAAAACATTTATTTTTATATTCTGTGAAAAAGCCAGCATTTCTATCTTAAAAACTGTTCAGTTCAGCAAGATACTTAAACCCATGCCCAACTTCAATCATGTGAATAGTTCCATTGACTTCAGACGGCCCAAATGCATAACGTGGATTTAAAAAAAAAATTGTCTAGGAGACAGAAAGCAAAGTGTAGGATGAAATGGTTAATTTACATCCCAGGAAAAGGTAAATAACCTCAGAATTAATAGTAGGTCTATATTATTTAATATACTTATTAATGCTCTAGATCCCAACCCCTGCTACCTATGAATCACTCTCGATTGCAGCCTGACTTACCAACAACATTTAAAGAAGGTGAGCCATAAAACATAGAGTTACATCAATATCATCCAATATCTAGCAGGTTCTAGCTGTGGTTGTGATGCTCAAATGCTATTAATGGCAACAGTGGCTTTAGTTTATTCCATGACCGAGTATTGCACAACTATCTGGGGAAGACACTTGCACACACACCTCATCAATATCCAGCTAAATGCAGCTATGAGATTTGTAACTGGCACCCTGGTGTCCACTCCGCTGTGTTGGCTTCCAGTCCTCACAAATATACTTCCTCCAACCATCCATTGAGAGATGGCTACATTGCACAGGTATAAGAAATCTCTCACTAAGCAAAAGCTCCTGCTCCGTGACACCCTTGTCTGCTTACCTTACATCTGCTTTAAGTCCTGCCAACCAATCTTCTGTCATTTAACTTCAACCAAGAAGATACTGAGCGGATGCAATGGGCAGGCTCTAATTTAAACAACAAGAATCTTATACATGATCCCAGTGTCAAACCACCTGGTTTCTTGCTCCTTTGAAGACAGTGGACAACTATCAACTTGTCATAACTATAAAGGGAAGGGTGTAACAGCTGTCCTGTGTACAGTACTATAAAATCCCTCCTGGCCAGAGACTCCAAAATCCTTTGCCCTGTAAAGGGTTAAGAAGCTCAGGTAACCTGGCTGGCATCTGACCTAAAGGACCAATAAGGGGACAAGATACTTTCAAATCTTGGGGGGGGAAGGCTTTTGTTTGTGCTCTTTGTTTTGGGTGTTCGTTCGCTCTCGGGACTGAGAGGGACCAGACATCAATCCAGGTTCTCCACATCTTTCTAAACAAGTCTCTCCTATTTCAAACTTGTAAGTAAATAGCCAGGCAAAGCGTGTTAGTTTTCCTTTGTTTTCTCAACTTGTAAATGTACCTTTTACTAGAGTGTTTATCTTTGTTTGCTGTACTTTAAACCTACGACTAGAGGGGAGTCCTTTGAGCTCTTTAAGTTTAATTACCCTGTAAAGTTATTTTCCATACTGATTTTACAGAAATGATTTTTACCTTTTTCTTTAATTAAAAACCTTCTTTTTAAGAACCTGATTGATTTTTTTCCTTGTTTTAGATCCAAGGGGGTTGGATCTGTATTCACCAGGAGTTGGTGGGAGAAAGAAGGGGGAATGTTTAATTTCTCCTTGTTTTAAGATCCCAGGGGGGTTGGAACTGTATTCACCAGGAGTTGGTGGGAGGAAGGAGGGGAATGGTAAATTTCTCCTTGTTTTAAGATCCAAGGGGTTTGGATCTGTATTCACCAGGGAATTGGTGAAAGGTGTCTCAAGGCTTCCCAGGGAAGGAATCTACTGGGATGGTGGCAGCGAACCAGAGCTAAGCTGGTAGTTAAGCTTAAAAGTTTTCATGCAGACCCCTACATTTGTACCCTAAAGTTCAAAGTGGGAATACAGCCTTAACACAACTGTATTAGGACATTACATGAAAGATGGGTGCACGCATCTCATGCTAAAATGGAGAGTCAATGATTCACCACAGTGCAAAGGCAGAGACCTCCAGATCATCAAACATATTGTGAACAAGTAACCCATCTTTTCATTTCCTGGAGGGATAGCAAAGATGCACTCTTCATCTCCTAAAGCCCTTTAATGGATTTCAGACCTTTCTATTAACTTGTAAATGTTGCCATTTCCATACCAAAGAAGAATAATTTCTAGATGGAAGTGGGAGGAGGAAGCAAGAGGTAGCAACATTTGCACATGTGTGATGCGGTGTCCACCCCATACCAGCTTTGAAAGGGTTAATAAGGCTGAGGAGAGGGCCAATTAACTTGAAAGTCTGCACCTGAGGGAGAGCCAAGGATGGAAAGGCTGATTGGAGATGGAAATTCCTGAGAAGGAATGTGCAGAAAGGAAGGAATAAATCCAGGAAGCTGGCAGCAGAAAGGGGCTGCAGGGGAAGTAGTCTTCAGCCAGTCCCTGGGAGAAGGGAGGTGTGTTTGAGGCTGTGGAGTTCAGTAGTCTGCAGTTATTCCCAGGGATGAGGGAGGAGTCTGAGCTGATACACCCAGAAAGTGGGGAGCCAGAAGCTGTAGTAAAAAGTCCAAGGAAAGAACAACTGAGTCCAAGGGAAAGCAAGCCACGGTTGCCAGGTACATGGTTCCTGGACTGGAACCTGAAGTAATGCGTGGGTCTAGGTTCCCCCACCAGCCACTGGGGAAGTGGCACAGACCAGGCAGTGGTGCTCAAACTGCCTAATATGGTTGTCCAGTGGGCCTTTGGTACCCCGGAGGGGAGGACTCTTGTGACCTGCCAGAGGGCTTCAGACCTGTGAAGAGCTTATCCTCAGAGCCCTAGTGGTGCCCTAGTGGTGAGTGGACCCCATGCTGACATAAAGATATTTAGGTTAGTCAAGACCACAGAGGACTGTGAGGAACTTCAGAGAAACCTAAATAATCTAGGTGAATGGGCAACATAATGACAAATGAAATTCAATGTCAATAAATATAAAGTACTGCATACTGGAAGAAAAAGATTTAACTACTTGTATACCTATTAGGGTTCTAAATTAACTGTATCAATTGAAGAAAGGAATCTAGGCATAATTGTACATGGCCCATTGAAGACATCTACTCAATATGCAGCTCCATTCAAAAAGCATAGATGTTAGCATCCATACAGAATGGGATGGGGAATAATATGAATAATATTATAATGCCTTTATATAACAGCCTCCACTGGAATCTTGTTTGCAGTACTGCAGTACTCCACCTCAAAAAGGATTGTGCAGAACAAGAAGGGGGGCTTAGAGAAGATCAAGGACCTAGAAAAACTCTGATAGGAAGAGAGATTGTAAATATTGAGATTGTTTTTCTCAGAAAGGGGATATGATTAAAGTATATAAAATAATGGATGGTACAGAGAAAGCATAGTAGGAACTTCTGTTCTCCCTGTATTTTAAAAAAAGGAACAAAGGGACAGTCATTGCAACCAATAATATAATAATAAATCATGCCTAGCTCTCATATAGCTTTTTTCATAAGCAGATCTCCAAGTGCATCACAAAGGAGATCAATATCATTATCCCAATTTTACAGATGGGAAACTGAAGCACGGAGAGTGGAGGTGACTTGCCCTATGTCACCCAGTAGGTTAGTGGCACAGCCAAGCTTAAAATCAAGGTCTCCTGAGTGCCAGTTTCATGCTCCAACCATTAGGCAACACTGCCTCCTGTTTCACACACTGTGTAATGAAACTGAGCAATTCATTGGCACAAGAAGACATAATGCTGAGTAAGAGCAAAGTTCAAGAGGGGTGTGGACATTAATATAGATACTAAGAACATACAGAGTTATTATCATTAATGACAAACAATTTTGGAAGAGGTATTAAATCTCATGCTTTAAAAGGCTTAAGTTTACCTCTAACAAATGAAGATCAGAATGAGATGTAATGGGGGGGGGAAGAGATATCCCCACATCTGCCAACTGCATAGTTCTTACATCTACCTTTGAAACAGCTGGTACTGGCCACTGTCAGAGACAAGCTACTGAACTAGATGAACCTTGGGTCTGATCCAATCTGTCAATTCCTATGTTCATACCATGAGACAAGTACCTAAAAGGAGGGATACTGAAAATTACCCAATCAGGATAATGATGTGGGATTCCTTCCTTTAGTATAAATGGCACATTCTGTACCCTCAGTTTCATTATTCTTTATGTGTAATGTAAATGCTTTTAAATAAGAAAGACGAGGGGAAGCCACATTTGTGTGGACTGGGGGTAATTAAGGGACTCAAATGAGTGATGTGCCTTGAAATAAAGTACGTTTGAGTGTTTATTGGATTGGCCTTGTAAATTGTAGAAGTGAGGATCAATTTTATTTCTCTCTCCCCCCCCCCCCCCCAAAAAAGAGTCACAATAGTGACTCAAAGGCAAGTTAGAAAAAGAGCACTACCACTATATTAGCCATTTGATTGAAAACACTGCACATATAAAGAATCCAAAACAGAACAGGCAGATGTCAGCCATAAAGATGCAATATTCATAAAAAAGGCCACATCAACAAAGCAGTAGCAATTTATGGGTCCATCCCACTCCTACAGAAGTCAGTTAGTATTTCCCGGTAGACTTTCGAGAGGAAGATGGTTGGATTCCAACTATCCAGTGTACAGGAAGCAAGAGAATGGTAAGTTTTTTTATCTCACATACAAAACAGATTTTAATATGTGACCTGTTTGTGAATAAATGTAGAGCTAAAATAAAGAAAAAATCATTGTGCTTTACCTTGTGATCATTTTGAAAAAGCACCCAAGTTAATTAAGTATGATGATGAAGATGAAATTTGCATGCACATGAAATAGATCTTGCCAAGAAAAAGGGAACAAACCGTTTTTTAAATGCCTAAGCTCTGATGTTGTGAATTTTTAAAATATATTTATTTGAAATTCTCAATATGTTGCTATTGCATTAAGGGAACAATAAAAGAGCTCTCTTGTAACTAATTCTTGTGGAAGTTAATAAAATACTATGTAGCCTAGCAGATCAAGTGTCTATAAAACATCTCAAGAGAGGCATGGTCAAATCCTATTCATGCTGTATTTATATGAACTCCTTTCTTTCAATGAATGATTCATTCCTGCTTTTTTTTTATAAAGGAAAATAAAATAAAAGTAAAATGTAGCATCTTCTCCAAACCACACTGTGCTAGTTCCTCTGGCCTCCTCTGCTCATCTTGTGCTGCTCCAGTGGTTCAAAAGGCTCAGAGCTTGGCTGCATCTCCCTAGCTCAGAATACCCCTGTCATGAGGGAGTCCTCAGTGGGTAAAGGGTCAGCCTAACTAACTCCTACAACATCCCCAGTTGTAGGTGGAACATTTCAGGGTGGAGTGGGGTGTGTGGTCACAATGAATTGTGCTATGGCAATTCTCAGCAGGTTGATGGAAACCAGCTGGTGCCTGATGCAAATCTGGTTTCCATATAAGGGAGTCATAAACAGCATTCCCATCTCAGTTGCATCCAGAGCAAGTTGGGAGCCACTGACAACCCATCGCTTCATATATGGTTTTCTTATACAGCCATGTTAGACAAAGAACCATTCTGCCAGACATATGTGATATATTTAAAAACTCACATAGGACCAAATTAGGCTTTAATGAAACCATTCAGACTACTAACCCTATCCTGAAACCATTGTTTCAGTAGCTCTCAAAGTGACATATTTCAACCCACAAGTTCCCTCCTTTGGGCCCTGGGGGGCACTGCTTTACCTTAAGCAATTTGAACTGGGTAGACTGCCCAATAGAAGGACTCCTTATTTTCCAATATATGCACCAAAAAAGGAAAATACAAAATCTTGGGCATAGCATTTTCATGATGCCAGACTGGTGGGTGATTAAAACTCACACAGGTCTTCCTCCTTCCAGATAAGTCAGGCACATCCTGAATATCTGCAAGAAGGTGGAGTAGCCCAATCAGCCACTCCAGGAAGACACTGTAATCTCAGCCTATTGCAAGGCACTGGGCCTCCTCCACACAAAATCATTTGAAGAACAGACCTACTCTGGAAAAAATTATCATGCAAAACTGGCACTTTCTTCCTCAGCATATCTGCTCTCTGTGTGCCTTTAAAGTCATATCTACTGGCTTTAGTGACAAAAATAAATATTCATTGCTTTTTATTCTTCTTAGCCCTGTAGAGCCAAAACAGCTGAGAAAGAGAGAGCTGGATTCTATTCCATCTTTTGCATCATCAACTAAATTGTTTGCTAAAGTTCCAACATGTTCAAAAGCTTTGAAAGCAAAAGAATTACACAGGTATCACTCAGGGCAGAATTTGGCCTTCAGAAATATTGTAATTGGTGTTCATGTATGATATGGAAAGAATCCAGCCTGTCTCTCAGAGCCCAGGGTGAGTTTGCAAGACTGGCAATTTGAAAAAATGTCTTTTTACTCTTCAATTGAGCACATTTGATATGGAAATCATTAAGAAAACAATGATGTAACCTCATGGTGTCATATTAATAGAGTCCCATAAGAGAGCAAAACAATTTGAGTTAAAGAAGAACCTAGAGATTGTTGGGTAGTGTGTATTGAGGGATATCTGTATATACAGAGTGAAGGGGCCCACCTCTAAAACTACCAGTTTCCACTGAAAGCTATGCAAACCAGGAACAAATTTAAATTTCACAATTAATCCCAGTTTCAGTGTGAACATTGTGCACAGCCCTAGCAATTATTGTGTCATTGTCAGACCGATGATCTGGGTAGCAAACATTTGAGATGATTATGTACAGTTAAATGTGATGACAGAAAACTTGTTAGAAGAAGGTAGATTCTGCTAGCAAGTAATTTAATATAAAAGATTACCATTCCCATAAAATGAACTAAATCAACTAGTTGATGTCAGCAGTTTCAGTATATCCATTATTGGCAGTGGCAAGCGTACCTAGAAAATCTGACTCATAGTATGACAGGATTAAACTGGTGAAACCAGTGGGAGACAGACAGACACACACACACACACGTGTAGGTACTGTGTGTGATAGAATATGAGGGATTTATACAAATTATCCAATAAGCAGTGATCATTATTCCCACAGTGCCATCTAATGGTAAACTGAGGAATCTACATAAATTAGTTGCAAATTGCAATGGATGTAACAACTATGTATAAGCAATTTGATCCCCTATTAAGATACAAAGAAAACACAAACATAATTAGCCAGATTGCTTTTCTTATTTTTTATAATTTTGTAAATTAATGTGTAGTATTTATTTCAGATTTTTGTACTCTATATAAAAACTGTTGAATGCCATAAAAAACAAATGCATGTGCCATTCCCAATCAAGAAATAAAGCCTTCTGTATTTAACACATCAAAAATCCAATACTGAATATTTCACATAGCATTCAACTGCAGAGCATGTATCTTAATTTTGTAACAATTATACATGTGTGTTCTCCCTGCTATCTCAAATATATTTGTTATATCTGTGGTCTGAATAATTACTTTGCTAAGTATTTTAAAATTTCCATTGTTCTGTTAATATATGATAAGCATCCTAGATTGGAAAAAATAATTTGATAAATCTGTTTGGGATTTCATGCAGCGTAATAGTGTAGCTGTATCAGATGTATCACTCCAAAGATAAATTTTCCTTCCTATTTGGGAGGCATTGCCTGTAGCTTGCTACTGTGTTCTATACTCCCACACAAACGTATTCACTCAGATATTTTAGTTTTTATTTTAATATACTGAAAAATTCCTACAAACAATGTGTAATTCTAAAATCAGTTTAATGGTAACAGGATTCATCAAACTGCTATAGCTGTTGAAGAGGATACAATTCTGAGGATATATTTGATTTCACAAGTAAAAATGACTGATATTTAAAACAGTTTTAAGCTATTAATACCATGCAGCCCAGCTGGATTAGTCACCAGGCACTGCACTCGAATCTAGCTTCAAAATTAGAAATAATATACTTGTGCTTTCCAAACTAAATAGGTATTAAATACCATGTTATAGGGCTTATTGGAGAAATGTTTTCACTTATGAAGTATTAATGAATAATTCTGAGGCACTTTTTATCCCAGTTGAGTCTTCAAAGCAGATTAGGAGAATACTTTCTTTTACTTGTGCTTAAATATCACTGGAAGAAAGGACAAATTGATGGCATCAGGCACCTGGAACTGTGACCCCTGCCCTTCCTAGAGGATAAAAACGAGCAGATAACATCTGGTACTTCTGATAACGCAGATCATCAACAACTCCTTTGGCAAGGGAAATCCACTGCCCACCTAAAATATGCAATAGCCTGAACAAACTAAAGAAACCATTGCTCTAGGGCAGCATTTCTCAAACACAGGTCTGCGGACCCCTGGGGGTTTGCGAAGGTACTCCAGGGGGTTGTGGACCCTGTTGATCAACTCCTCCCCCTCCCTCTCTCAACCTCTCCCTCTCCCTCCTAACACCTCTTGCACACTGGAGAACAGCTGTTCAGTGGCGTACAGGAGACACTGGGAAGGAGGGAGAGGAGCGGGTACAGGGTGTACTTGGGGGAGGGGGCAGGGAAGAGGAAGGGCAGGGATGGAGTGGGGGCAGGAAGAGCTGGGGCAGGGGTAAGGCCTTGGAGGAAGGGTTGGAATGGGGGCAGGGCCTGCAGCTGAGCAGGGGGCTTGAGGGTCTATGAAAAAAATTAAATCAAAATGGGGATCCTCAGGTTGCTAAAGTTTGAGAACTGCTGCTCTAGGCCAATCATTTCCCAAAACACTGCCCAGCATCAAATTCCCATTTTTAAAGCACATTAATTCAGAAGTCAGCACATCCCCCACTCCCCCAAAAAAACACTACAGTTTTCAGTGCCACTTGTTAGCTTCCACAATCTGTGATTCATCTCCGGCAGGCTTCAGACGAGGGCACCATTCGGAGACAACATTTGTTGTCCTGCTGAATGAACTCTTCTTTTTCCACAGATTGGTAGGGAAGTACTATTCTCATCCTGCTGGTCCTCCCTGTAACATTTCATAGTGTTCATGATCATATACTCCTATCCCACCTCTAAGAAGCTGCGGGGATGAACAGAAATGACTTGGGTCCTTCCTCCCAGACTCAACACAAGGAACTATCACAACTGTTCCTCCACTTCCAACACTCTCACCTGTGGAATCCCACGTGCCTCATTCTTCCCTCTCATCTTATTTTACAGTTGTGTGAGCTGTTGGGATAAGTGGTAAGGCAACTGAGTGTCCGCATTACACAGCGGGCATCCAGCTCCACATATCCTTTATATTAAACATAAACAGCACCATCTCCTAGATTTTTCAGCGCCTAGCCAAAACCAGTACTGGGATGAAGAGTAACTGCCTGAAGCCTAATCTAGGCAAGACTGAGTAATGCTGGTAGAATGGGGGAAGAATTTCAAAATAAAATACTTGTCTCCTCTATAACATCCCCCATTATCGAGGCATTTGCCCTCAAACTGTTGAGTTGGCCAACAGACTTGGGGGTCCTTTTACACTCAAATACAATTGGATGCCAAAATAGCCACCGTGGCAAAAACTGTCTACTAACATTGGTGCCTGTCCAGAAGCATCTCAGCAAAGATCCATGTGTTTCAGGCTTGATCATTGATATTTCTCAAAGGTCAGAATGAAGCCCCTGCTCTACATTAAGTCATAGTAATATTTTACACTTCACTTTGAAAAGGTAGATAGTCTAATTCTGTATTCTTGAAGCTTGTGTGTTTCTTGCTTTTACCTTTACTAGACGTGTGAATCAGTGGTCATATATTCTAGTATCAGTCAGTTTCACCACAATTTATCTTTTAAAACAGGGTATTTGAATGCATATGCAGCAGAGATTGTTGAAAAATGTGCTTCCACCTCCTAGTCATTTTCAGTATGTCTGTAGTGATTATCCAACAGTGTGTCTGCAATGAACCATCTTTTTCACTTTTATTTTCTATTATTAATACTTTGGAAGAAGCTTTGTGTCAGGATTTTTCCCCCCAAATGTCTGCACACAACCTTCAGTCATCCTTGCACCATTAGGATCTGAGGTTACTTATTGTGGCAGCTTCTCTTTCTCATTCTTGACTATACATATGTACACCCTTTATTCATCTAATGTATCTGTCCAGGCATTTATTATGTGCTCATTACCATACAAGCAGAGCACCTTAAAATTCTAAAAGAAACAAAAGAGATTTTCATTTCATTCTCTTTTCTCCCTTGCTGTGTATGTATGTGTATGTGTATATGAGTATGTTAATGTGTATATATGTATGTTCCTCTGAAATCCCATAATATCCTTCAACTCTGATAATTACATAACCCTCAGAAACTCTGTAATCCAAGAATATACAGTCTCCGCTAGATGCTTAAAGTTCTTATGACTTCTGCTACATAGTGGGTGTAGAATTACAGTGGGAGTGGCAGTGACTGCTACACCTAATGTGAGCATTCTAACCCATTGTTTTCAGTTGTTCATAACTTTCTGAACTGTTCATGTTTTGCACTGGAAATTTACAGGCTCAGTCTCTTCCTGCAGGTAATTTATTATCATTATTAGATACTTTATGTTGGTAGAAAGATTGAACATAAGCAGGTGCTCCTCTATCCTGAAATACAAAGAAAGTGAAAAAAGATTTTTTTTCCTATATAAAAATATTCTTTCAACCTCTTTAAGAACTGATCTACAGACAAAATGGTTGGATATTTTATGGAGCAAATAGACTAAACAGACTGCTATGCATCATATCAAGTGGACTTGAGGCAGATGTGAAACTTACAGGGGAGGCTTTTTTTTCCATTTGACCTTGTTCAAAGAGGGGCCAGTGATGGCTCCATTCTTTTCCAGAGCAGCAGGGATTTCCAGAAAGGTGCTTCTCAAAGCCTAATATCATCTCCTGAGCAGCAGGGATCTCTACTCCCTTTTTCAAGAATAAGGGCTCTTCAGGGGAGGTTGCAGACAGCCCAGTTCTTCCCTACTGCACAGCACAAGGATTCTTAGAGGAGTTCATTCACACCTGAAGCCTACTGATTTTCGGAGTGGTCAGGAACTGTCATCCCATGTAGTGGGATGATTGTCTAGCTTTGTTTTCATAAACCTGGTAACACAGATTGACACTTGGCTCTTCATTCTGACCTCCTACTCATTTCCCGTTTGTTGTTACTGCTATAGACAGAGCGAGGAGCAAGAGTATTGATATTTAACAACTGTGAAAAACAAAAGTCTAGTTACTTCAGTTCTACCTCAAAAATAGCATTTTCGTACTCAGTAGATCAACCACTTGTCTCTTCTCAGAATCATATCTGCTAACTTTACTGAAACATGTTAAGCTTTTTTTTTTTTTGTATTTTCAGCCTTGACACTCTGGAAGAATGAACTGGATTATTTTCTAGTTTATGTACCATCAACAGAATTATTAATTAGCTTCCACTGTCCAGGCTACCTATGCGATCCCCTTGAAGGCAATGGGGTTGCATTGGCTTAACAGAAGGCAACATTTGGCCTGCACAATTCATGGTATATTATTATTGGTGACACTTCACTAATTAGAAAGAAAGCACAGCTTGGATTTCAAACCCTAAAATGACTTCATGGGACTGGCGGTTTGGAACGCCCACATTTCACTTGTAAACTGAGTAAATTTGATGTGGAAATTGTTGTGACAATGAATATGAATAATAAGTATATCTTCTCTAATTACAAATTCTGATCTATGAAAGGTCATGAAATAGTGAGGTAGGACAGAGTGTGGGGGAGAAGGCTAGAGTTCCTGTAGTTTGCCTTTGACCTAAATCAAGCTGACAAATCAAGCTATTCTTTTCATCTTGTGGTGTTCTTGAGCAAAGGCTCCCAAACTATGTGGTAATTTTAGGAAAGGGATAGACAAGATATATCTACAAGGATCTGAAGCTCAGGCCTTTCACCTCATTTTCATTTGTGACTCAAATCAAATTTGAACCCAGGTCTCTACCTGCACTGACCCATTGTGCCATTAATATTTGACAAAGAGTGTTCTTACTGAATTTCTGAAATTAGAGTCTGATCCCGCTCATTTTAAAATCAATTGTGAAAGTTCCACTTACTCCCATGGGAAAAGGATCCGTATTTAAGTACTTATACAGCCCCCATCACTATAATATCTGACAATCTCACAATCTTTAATGTATTCATCCTCAGAACACCACGGTGAGGTAGGGAAGTGCTATTATCCCCATTTTACAGATGGGGACAAAGACAAATAGAGGATAAGTGACTTGCATAAGGCCAGACAGGAAGTTTGGGGTGGAGCAGGGAATTGAATCTAGCTCTCACCACTCCAAACCTGGCATCCAAATTGTTGGCCCATCCTTCCTCTCTGAAACTGGATTGATGTGCCCTGCCTCAGTTTTATCCCTGGACTCATGTCATTACTGAACTAATTAAATTGAACTCACATTAGAAATAAAAATGTTTTTATTAAGAACCTGCTAAAATATGAAAACATGCCACAAGAATAGTTAACATAATTCTTTAACTCTGACCTCCTCTATCAGAATCCCTGTACTATTGTACACCAGTATTTCTGAAAATTCTTCTACGTTTTCTTTATTTCATTAAGGTTGAAGATTGTTCTTTTGGAAAGACACTACATTTTGTTTGATAAGTATACCATGGTGGTTCATAGTTTGGGTGCAGAAATTTGTATGAAGAAGGCTTGGGGTTTTGAGAATAAAAGTCATGAAATATGCATCGTAGAAAAGAAGGTTTCAAAGTAGTGCAAAATTTGTATGCAAAATCCCCAGCTGAATATTTTAAGAGTCTAAGTCACATCCATAGTAATTCAGAGGGGCGAGATCAGAGAGGGGATATCGCAGATCACAAAGTCTTTTTCAGGTAGACTTTAGGGGGTTTATAAATCAGGAAATTAGTTAGGGAAGTAGATTGGACTGAAGAACTCATGGCTCTAAAGGTGGAGGATTCCTGGAATTACTTCAAGTCAAAGTTACAGAAACTATCAGAAGTCTGAATCCCAAGAAAGGGGGAAAAATTCATAGGCAGGAGTTGTAGACCAAACTGGATGAGCAAGCATCTCAGAGAGGTGATTAAGAAAAAGCAGAAAGCCTACAAGGAGTGGAAGATGGGAGGTATCAGCAAGGAAAGCTACCTTATTGCGGTTAGAACATGTAGGGATAAAGTGAGAAAGGCCAAAAGCCATGTAGAGTTGGACCTTGCAAAGGGAATTAAAACCAATAGTAAAAGGTTCTATAGAAGTGGGACCGCTAAACACTGAGGATGGAGTGGAGGTTAAGGATAATGAACAATGTAGAGAAAGCATATTTGTTTCTTTCATGACCTTGTTATGTTGGATATGAGCCCTTTTATTTGGGGGGGAAATTGCAATTTGAAACTACTTCTCCCAATTAATCAAACACAATCTTGATTGAATACCAGCTAACTCCCTCAAGCTGAATGAAAGCTTTCCCTTCAGAACCTGCTTCTTTTACAGATAAAAAGATTGTATTAATCTGGGCTGAATTGTCCACCTGACTTCTGAGTTTTACCAAGAGCTTGCTGGTTCTGCTGGGGAAAGTGAGTACTAAAACCTGTGAATTAGATCTGTGTCACTCTTGTCTGATGAAAAAGCAGCAAGAACACATCATGGGCATTACTGGAGTTGATTGACTGTGAATGCCTCACTGTTAGAGATGCAGTGGGGTGACTCATGCCAGCACACTAGCCCCATTTCTACTTTCTCCTGGCACTTACACTCAAGATGAAACACAGTCAAATCTAATTTTGGAATGAGACACATCCTATTTTTAAAGTCAACTGTAACCAACACAGCCACAGGCCCGGAATTCCTGATGCACCAAAGACCCAGGTAGGTGTCAATGAACCCAAAACACCATACAGTAAATTCAGAGGCCTCACACCTATGCTAATGTGAATATTTATTCCAGATTCTGATTCCTTTACCCATGTTGAATAGTCTAAGTTATACCAGTGGTTTCATTTATTTATTAACTTTTTTAATAACCAGGACCAAATTTCATAATTTTAACTGTGATATAGACCATTCAAAGCCTTAAAAAGAACTACTGTAAATCAGAGTAAATTAGGAGAGAAAAGCCTGAATCTGTGCCCACATAATTCTCTCCTGAAAAGGAAAGAGCCCACTTTTCGAGTCCAAATCTCTCCATGTGCAAAATGGGGATAATAAAAACCTACCTCACATGGGGATTAGGAAGCTTGAGTTATTAATATCTGGAAAGGAATCTGAATTCCTCAAGTGCAAGGTGCTATAGATGTGCAAAGTATTACAAATTATTTCATGATTTTACATAGATCCCTCATAACATTTGATAGTCTCAGATTTAAACATTTATTTCCTTCTCCAAAGTAATGGAAAAGGTTGTCAGACAACTAGACACCTTTAACTGAATGTGACCTGAATGAAAGATTTCAGCCTAACTTCCAAACTAATCACTATACCAAGAATGCCCTCGTTAAGGTTAATAATCAACTGCAGTTAATGTCAGATACTGATTTCTTATCTTCCTCTGTTCAATTAGATCACTGCATAGCATTTGACATTGTAAACAGGAATCCTCCTTGATGAGGTAAAGGCGTAGTTTAGCGCCCTGTAGAACAGCTTGAACTTGGTTCAGTTCCTGTGGCTAAATTTAAATCTGCCTCTTCACAGTAGCACTTTGGCAGGTCACAGGGCTATTTTGGGACCCCTGCTTTTCATCATCTATATGCTACCTATTTTATTAAAAAGACCTCAGTGTCTGTGCTATGGCGGGGACCCCTGAAAATGGTAATGTGGGGGGGGGGGAGATTATTGCTTCTTATTATGAAAAAGGTGCCTTTTAATGGTACTTCTTCCTCCTTTTTCTCCTCCTCCCACCTTGCCTTGTTTGTCTGGTCCATCTACCTCTTTCAACTCATAAGAAACATACAGTGCAAGCTCTCAGGGTCAGAAACTGTCCTTAGACTCTGTGTGTACATCACCTAGCAAATCTAAACATTGATTTCAATGCAAAATATTAATAATCAATCTGGTGAACCCTCCTGCTCCTAAATCTATTACTTGTATCCTCCAGTAGGGATATATCACTGACCACTCAACCAGGATGGTGATGGTAATTAGAGAGACTATAAAAATAAAAAACTCAGTAATAATGAGAGTTTTCAACTATCACTATATTGACTGGGTACATCACCTCAGGACGGGATGCAGAAATAAAGTTTATTGATACCATAAATGACTGTTTCTTGGAGTAGATAGTCCTGGAACCTACAAGAAAAGAGGCAGTTCTTAATTTAGTCCTAAGTAGAGCACAGGATCTGAGGAGAATATAGCTGAACCACTTGGTAATAGCAACCATAATATAATGCAGTGGAAAACACCAAAGACGCCCACCACAGTAGCATTTAATGTCAGAAAGGGGAATTACACAAAAGCCAGGAAGCTAAACAGATGTTCAAAGGTACAATCCCAAAAGTGAAATACCTGTAAGCTGCATAGAAACTTTTTTAAAAAACACAATAATAGAGGCTCAAATTAAATGTATATCCCAAATTAAAAAACATAGTAAGAGGACTAAAAAATTGCGACTGTGGCTAAACAACAAAACAAAATAAATGGCTAGAGGCAAAAAGGCAAAATCCTTTAAAAATTGGAAGTTAAATCCTACTGAGAAAAATAGAAAGGAGGTTAAACTCTGTCAAGTCAAATATAAAAATATAATTAGGCAGTCCAAAAAAGAACTTGAAGAGCAACTAGCCAAAGACTCAAAAAGTAACAGCAAAAAAAAAAAGTAAACAAACACATCAGAAGCAGGAAGCCTGCTAAATAATCAGTGGGCCCACTGGATGATTGAGATGCTAAAGGAGCACTCAAGGAAAATAAGGCCATTGCAGAGAAACTAAATAAATTCTTTATCTTTGCATCAGTCTTCACTGTAGAGTATGTGACGTATATTCCCACACCTGAGTTATTCTTTTTAGTTGACAAATCTGAGGAACTGTCCCAGATTGAGGTGTCAGTAGAGGAGGTTTTGGAACAAACTGATAAATTAAGTCACAAGGACCAGATAGTATTTACCCGAGTTTTGGAAGAACTAAAATGTGAAATTGCAGAACTACTAACTATGGTATGAAGAGTCAACATGGCTTTTGTAAAGAAAATCATGCCTCACCAATCTATTAGAATTCTTTGAGGGGGTCCACAAACATGTGGACAAGGGTATACTTACACTTTCAGAAAGCCTTTGACAAGGTCCCTCACCAAAGACTCTTAAGCAATGTAAGCAATCATGGGATAAGAGGGAAGATCTTCTCGCGGATCAGTAACTGGTTAAAAGATAGGAAACAAAAGTTAGGAATGAATAGTCAGTTTTCAGAATGGCGAGAGGTAAATAGGTGTCCCCCAGGGGTCTGTACTGGGACCAATGCTGTTCAACATATTAATAAATGATCTGGAAAAAAAAGGTGTAAATAGTGAGGTGGCAAAATTTGCAGATGATACAAAATTACTCAAGATAGTTAAGTCCAAAATAGACTGTAAAGAATTACAAAGGGATTTCTCAAAATTGGATGACTGAGCATATTGGAAAACATAATCGCAACTATACATACAAAATGATGGGGTCTAAATTGTCTGTTACCACTCAAGAAAGAGATTTTGGAGTCATTGTCAATAGTTCTCTGAAAATATCCACTCAATTTGCAGCAGCAGTCAAAAAAGCTAACAGAATGTTAGGAAACATTAGGAAAAGGAAAGATAATAAGACAAAAAAATATCATAATGCCTCTCTATAAATCCATGGTACGTCCATATCTTGAATACTATGTGCAGATCTGGATATCCCATCTCAAAAAAGATATATTGGAATTGGAAAAGGTACAGAGAAGGGCAACAAAAATGATAAGTGGTATGGAACAGCTTCTGTATGAGGAGAGATTAGAAAGATTGGGACTTTTCAGCTTGGAAAAGAGACAACTAAGGCGGGATATGATAGAGGTCTATAAAATCTTGACTAGTGTGCAGAAAGTGAATAAGGAAATGTTATTTACTTCTTCATATAACACAAGAACTAGGGGTTACCTAATGAAATTAATAGGCAACAAGTTTAAAACAAACAAAAGGAAGTATTTCTTCACACAACACACAGTCAACCTGTGGAACTCTTTGCCGGGGATGTTGTGAAGGCCAAGACTATATCAGAGTTCAAAAAAAAAAAACCTAGATAAGTTCATGGAGGATAGGTATACCAATGGCTATTAGCCAGGATGGGCAGGGATGCCACACCATGCTTCAAGTGTCCATAGCCTCTGTTTGCTAGAAGCTGGGAATGGGCAACCGGGGATGGATCACTTGAGGATTACCTGTTCTGTTCATTTCCTCTGAAGCACTTGTCATTCAGCATTGTCAGAAGACAGGATACTGGGCTAGATGGGCCATTGGTCTGACCCAGTATGGCCAGTCTTATGTTATTGTGTTATGTTCTTAATGTAGAGAATGAACACTGTTCTAGAAATGTGGTCCTTAAGACGAACACACAAGATGGCACATGAAAAGACTGTCTCTGTTTGACTGAGATGCAGAGCAGGATTTCTATGTATCTGGCTCTCAAAAAAAGTGGCTACAATAGCAACATTTTCTGTTCTATCTTGCATTTGATATCCTAATCCTACTTTGCAGTCGTAGTGCTTTCCATCCCACTTTACAGAAAGAGAAACTGAAGCACAGAGGCATTAGTTGACTTGCCCCATGTCATCCAGGAAATGTGTGGCAAAGTAAGGAATAAAATCCAAATCTTATGGCTCCTAGCTCTGGGCTTTGAGGAGAAAACTATTCTTCATCTGCATGCGTTGATGAGTTGGACAGTCGTGTTACTTATTCCACAGCTAAAGACCAGGTGTTCCTTTTTTGGTGCCTCAGAATTACATAAATTACATAAATTAGCCTGACTTAATGGAAGTTGGTAGTGGTTGTCTATCAAAGTGTCATGGAGCACCCACTTGGATACCCTTAATGAAATGATTAATCTTGTATTTATACTGAAACACATTTGGAACAAATTTTGCAAGCGGGGGGAGAGCGACATTGAATTATGTGATTCTACTGGGAGTCATGAAGGAGTTAGAGGCAGGGAAGTCTAGAATATGTAATTCAACAGCAAACTCTAGGATTTTTCAGACACAGGTGGGTAGAGAGATAGGATGGAGGAATGTTTTTAGAAAATTAAAATACTGAATTGCACCCACAGAATTGTACTTGCCATTGGATATATCCTATCATGTGAATTTATTCAGTTTCATTCTATCTTTCTTTCATAAATGTGAGTTTTATATTGACAATTACCTGTGTCGATAGACATACTTTTTGTGCATGCAGTTTAGGAAAAGAGCTTGAAAATCTAGTACAGTGTTTTACAATCAAATATGTTTTCTCTCAACTGCATTGTGCCAAACACTCTGGGACAGATTCTCTGTCTCATTCCACTCCCTTTGGAGCATTCATGTGGTGCAAAGGGGGTGGACATTGACCTTAAACCCCTACATGGGGAAACCCCCATAAGGGAATCCTGAGCAGGTGCAGAGCTGACATAGCCTGCCTCTCTGCTCACATCCCCTATTGCAAAGGGTTGAGCTAGACATGGGGAGAGGTGGGTGTGTCTGTAGCTGACCTATGGCCCTTTGAGGATGCTAGCCAGTTAGTGTAAGTTAGAGTAACGAATAGTCCATTGGAACTGACAATCAGGGAGCCATAACCAGCTCCCTGATGCTCCCCCTCTCTGCTGTCCCCAACATAAAGTGGATGCAGCAAAATATCTGGGCCATTAACTTTGAAGAAAGAACTAAATGGGATTATTAACATTCATAGAAAGAAGCAAATGATTCAGTGGACATAGAGTAGCAGACAATCTAGATGTCATCAATATGTATATAGTAAAACTTCTGCATCCCAAACCCCAGATACCTGATAATTTTATGCTGAAGGGTAGCTTCAAAGGTCAAAAACTCTTAGAGGAAACACAGCAGGGAATACATTTTTATCCCATAACAAAGAAAATCTGAAATGTTTTGAAGAACTTTGAATTCAGACATGAGTTAAATAGCCTTAAGGATGAGATGAATGAAGAATAAAGGAATATAATAGGAAACTTCTAAACACATGTATAAAGGGAAAAGAAGCCAAAGCCTAGGTGATAGTAGCTCCTAAAGGAGGCCAAGAGTCCAATGAGATCATTACAGATGATCCAGGCAAAGCGGGGGGGTGAGGGGTGGAATTGATCACAAACTAATATAAGCAGATGAAAAAAAATGCCAAGTTCAACACCACAGGAACAATCAAAGAGACAAAATAACTGACAAGTAAGTGCAATAGTTAGCAGCACAAGATAAACTAGGCAAACAGCTAAAGCAAATACTGTCAGAACATATATCTATTGTTAAAATCCCTCTTCTTCATTCCCACAAAATACAATTCCATAAAGCAAACATTACAGCTACACCAGATACAAAGCAAGGCAGCAGAAGAACCATTATTATTACTTGGTGTATGTGTTGCTGCACTGTGCCCTTTTTCCTTATGTGTCTTTTTGCGTCCTTTCCTGGAAGCATGAAGACCTTAGTTAGTCTTGCACTACTTCTCTTAATCTCTCACACCCTCACCAGCATTTCTCAGAAGAAAAACAGAAGGAGTAAACATGGGAAAGAGGGTGGAAAGGGAAGGACCTTAAACAATTACAAAAAGAAGATCCTTTGATATGGGATATTGGGAGACGGATAGCTCTCCATCTTTCTTATTGATAGCTCTCCACTGTGGATAAGAAAGAAAGAAAAATTGGAGCAGGGGAATGGATGCTGGGTTTCCCACATCCTAGGGTGGGACCACAAGACTACAGAGTCAGTCTCATGTTTCCTCTTTCTCTCTCTAGGCTAATGACTCTCTCATTATTTATCCATCATCTTTCAGCTTCAATAGGGGAGATTGAAAGAGCCCCACATGAGATTACAGCATTCATTTGAGAGGTAGCAAATCCCTTCTCCCCTTCCTGGTCGAGGCAGGACTTGAACCAGTAGTTTTCCACATCCCAGATGAGTACCCTAACCACTGGGCTAAATGTTATGAGTGAGGTGGAGAGCCTTCTCCCCCTGCCCTGGCTTCTTGCAAAAATGGAGTAGCTGCCTAATGCCAAGACAGAGTTTGCAGCTAAGAATCCTGAGGGAGGGACTTCCCTGCAGCCAAGCTTGCCTCTCTGAGAAAGGGATGGAGCTTTGCACACACGCTTCTGCTTGGCATCTCCCATTGGCTGCCTTAGGTGAGACGCTGCATTGTATGCTGGCTTTTGAAAATCGCATTCTGAGTCATCTCTCTCTCCCCATTCATTGTATAGAGCAGGGGCGGGGAACCTACAGCCCACGGGCTGGATCCGGCCCACTGCTTAATTTCATCCGGCCAGCAGGAAGTCTCCGCACCGCAGTCCGGAAGCCCCGAGCCTCAGTGCCCCCTCCAGGCTGGAGACGTGAGCACCAGCTCGCCCCGCTGTGGGTTGCCAGGCTATTAAAAGTCCGGTCAGCTCTGCGCAGCTCCTGGCTGTGACTGGCATATCCCTGTGGCCCCTAGGAACAGGGGTAATCAGGGAAGCTGCATGCACTACTCCTGCCTCCAGCGCCGGCTACGCAGCTTCCATTGGCTGGGAACTGCCGCCAATGGGAGGTCTGGGGGCGGCACATGCAGCATGCACCCCACAGAGCTGCCTGGCCATGCCGCTGCCTAGGGGCTGGACATGCCGGCCATTTCCAGGAGCAGTTCGGATGCAGGGCAGGCAGGGAGCCTATCTTAGTCCCGCTGCGCCGCCGACCAGGAGCTGCCTGAGGTAAGTGCCACCCGGCCAGAGCCCAAACCTCCTGCCCCAGGTCAGAACCCCCTCCCTCACCCAAAATCCCTCAGAGCCTGCACCCCGAACCTCCTTATGCACTCCAACCCAGCCCTGATCCTGATCCTGCACCCCAAACCCCTCATCCCCAGCCCCACCCCAGAGCTGGCAGCCCCAGACGGAGCCCTCACTCCCTCCCGCTCCCCAACCCTCTGCCCGAGCCCAGAGCCCCCTCCTGCACCATGAACACCTCATTTCTGGTCCCACCCCAGAGCCTAGGGGAAGACCTGAGCCTCCGCACCCCAAAATGGGGATGGAGCCATGAGCACCGGCTTGCCCTGCTGTGGGGGGGAAGCCCCAAGCCTCCGCTGTACTCCTCCTCTCCCCGTGGGGCTGTGTGTGGCCCGCGGTTGATTTTTTCTGTGGGTCAATGGCCCCTGATAGAAAAAAGGTTCCCCACCTCTGGTATAGGGAGCCTGATGCCAAACTAAGGCTTTCTGAATAACTCCAGTGATTGTCTATCTACCTAAAATTAGGAGAGGCAACTCTCAGTGTCACCATGCTAAATTCCTTTGTGAATCTAGCCCTATATGTGTTGCTCACAGTCCAACAAGCAGACTGAGGTGAAGCAGAGACTTAAATCCAGGTCTCCCAAGTCCTAGGTTAGGGCTCTAACCACCAGCCCTGCCGTATTCTTATAAAGTTAAAAATGGTTATAACGTGTATTGCTGCAACTACGTAAATTGATTAAATAGAATAATGATGTAATTAGCATTTAACAGACCAGAAAATAGTCATTTTAACTGACTTTAAAAACCCTAATTACATCCAGTCCTGCACATCTGATGAATGAAAAGTTCCTGTTGATTTCAGCAGGAGCTACATACACTGCAGTTCCTTATATGTACCACCGACAAAAATTAACACATCAGGATTACTTGCCTAATGTAAAAGAGTCCAGGAACCTTTATAAAGTGCTATTAAAGCACTGATCTCCAGGGTCAGAATCCACCTCATTCTGAGGAACAAGCATTTATAAAAGGCACAGGCTGCAGTTCTGAGTCCCCTCAGTGGTTGCTGGGAGGCAGAGGAAAATAAAGTAATGAAAAGCACCATCTTGAGTAATGCTAAACATCCATAGATTCTAGTACTGGAAGGGACCTCGAGAGGTCATCGAGTCCAGTCCCCTGCCCTCATGGCAGGACCAAATACTGTCTAGACCATCCCTGATAGACATTTATCTAACCTACTCTTAAATATCTCCAGAGATGGAGATTCCACAACCTCCGTAGGCAGTTTATTCCAGTGTTTAACCACCCTGACAATTAGGAACTTTTTCCTAATGTCCAACCTAAACCTCCCTTGCTGCAATTTAAGCCCATTGCTTCTTGTTCTATCCTTAGAGGCTAAGATGAACAAGTTTTCTCCCTCCTCCTTATGACAATCTTTTAGATACCTGAAAACTGCTATCATGTCCCCTCTCAGTCTTCTCTTTTCCAAAATAAACAAACCCAATTCTTTCAGCCTTCCTTCATAGGTCATGTTCTCTAGACCTTTAATCATTCTTGTTGTTCTTCTCTGGACCCTCTCCAATTTCTCCACAACTTTCTTGAAATGCGGTGCCCAGAACTGGACACAATACTCCAGTTGAGGCCTAACCGGCGCAGAGTAGAGCGGAAGAATGACTTCTCGTGTCTTGCTCACAACACACCTGTTAATGCATCCCTGAATCATGTTTGCTTTTTTTGCAACAGCATCACACTGTTGACTCATATTTAGCTTGTGGTCCACTATAACCCCTAGTTCCCTTTCTGCCGTACTCCTTCCTAGACAGTCTCTTCCCATTCTGTATGTGTGAAACTGATTGTTCCTTCCTAAGTGGAGCACTTTGCATTTGTCTTTATTAAACTTCATCCTGTTTACCTTGGACCATTTCTCCAATTTGTCCAGATCATTTTGAATTATGACCCTATCCTCCAAAGCAGTTGCAATCCCTCCCAGTTTGGTATCATCTGCAAACTTCATAAGCGTACTTTCTATGCCAATATCTAAGTCGTTGATGACGATATTGAACAGAGCCATTCCAAAAACAGACCCCTGCGGAACCCCACTTTTTATACCTTTCCAGCAGGTATGGGAACCATTAATAACTACTCTCTGAGTACAGTTATCCATCCAGTTATGTACCCACCTTATAATAGCTTCATCTAATTTGTATTTGCCTAGTTTATTAATAAGAATATCATTTGAGACCATATCAAATGCCTTACTAAAGTCTAGGTATACCATATCCACCACTTCTCCCTTATCCACAAGACTTGTTATCCTATCAAAGAAAGCTATCCTATTGGTTTGACATGATTTGTTCTTTACAAATCCATGCTGGCTATTCCCTATCACCTTACCACCTTCCAAGTGTTTTCAGATGATTTCCTTAATTACTTGCTCCATTATCTTCCCTGGCACAGAAGTTAAACTAACTGGTCTGTAGTTTCCTGGGTTGTTTTTATTTCCCTTTTTATAGATAGAGTCATCCAAAAACTTAAAATCTTGATGGAAAATTCTCACTTCTGAGAATGAAGCTGTCACTGACGAGGATGAATCATGATCCGAGATGGATTGAAGTACCAAAGACCCACTCCTGAAAGCCATGACCTGTGTGTGTAATCCTTATTCAGGGAACAATTATATTTTCCCCAAGAATTCCCCTTTGGGTTCTTCATTATTATTTCCCTGTCATTGGAGTTTTTAAAAAACAGATTAGACAAACATCTGTCAGAGATGATCTAGGTATACTTTGTTCTGCCTCATAACAGAGGATGAAGTCTAATGACTTCTTGAGGTCACTTCCAGCCCTATATTTCTATGAGTCTGTGATGTCCACCATGTTAACAACTAGCTTTCAGTTTATTACTGAAATTAACTTCTGTTTGAGATGATATTGTCAGAATGTCAGAGGTGGCAGAAGCACCCTTGAATAGAGGGACAGAGGGGGGAAAAGGGAAGCAATAACCCTGATTCATAACTTCTCCCCAGTTGGACCCCAGGTGCTGCGGCAGCAACTCCAACCTCTCCAGGTTCTGCTCTTGGCCCCATTCCCTCCCCCTGCACGTGACAGAGGCGTGCCCTTCCCACTACTGTGGGAGGAGGACTGGCTAGAATCTGATGGGCTCTCAGTTCCCAAACAGTCAGCCAATGGGGCGGTAGTAACTGGATCTGGGTGGCCTGGGGCGGAGTCAGAATGGAAGAGGAGTCGAGCAAGGGTGGAAATGTAGATCAGCCCCCACAATATTTCCATTGCACGCTGGTTCTGCTGCCCCTGAAGAACACTGTATCTCTGAAGAGACTTTTTCCCCAGAAGTACTACTAACAAAAGCACATTATGGTTATTCTTTTACTAAATATTACATTATTTACATTTTTAAATGACTAGTTTAAAAAACATTACTCAGACCTTGCTCCTGCAAGCTACTTCATCTGGATCGAGCCCTGCACCTGTGTGGGGCTCCAGGTTTCTGAGAAATGTGGCAATACTTAGTCAGTCCTACCACAGAACATGTACACACTTCACACTAATTATTGCTGTCTTGTAATGGCTGTACAACTAGCTTAGTTTAAATAAAGTGCACAGTGTTTGCACATAGAAAGTTTCTTGCCATTTGAGAGATATTACCAGTGCTCTCAGTATTCCTCAATTTAAATTAAGAGAACATCACTGAAAGTGGTAGCATCATTCAAAGCAGAAGAAATTTCTATAGTGTGCCCACTGTGCTTTCTTTTAAGGAAAGCAATCAGTCATTTAAATGACTAAAAATGGGAATCAACAGTCAAAGAACGGCCAGTGTAGAAATGATACCAAGCTGGGAGGAACTACGAGCATCAACTGGAACAGAGAAGTACATTAATGCAAAGGGACCTAGAAAGCTTAGAAACATAGGTGTGACATAAAAGGAGATTCATTTGGAAAAGCTAAATAGTAGTACAGGGAGTCCTCGGACTTATGACACCCGACTTAAGCCGTATGCCATTTACGACGCTTTTCAACTGACTGCTCGTTTCGCCCCTATGATCCTTGTTTTGCCCTTACGACACTCAATTTGCATTAGGTTCACTTGAAATCACTTCCTGATTGCGTTATACTGGTATGGAGTTGGAAGGGGTCACTTCTGATTGGCTTCAAGGTAGCAGGATAGCTTGTTGCGGGGTAGGGTTGCCACTTGTTTTTGATTGGCTGAGCCTGGGGCCGGGAGCCAATCAGAAAGTTTGAACAGTGATTGGCTGAGTCTCAGTGTGTGTGCCATTCTCCCTGGCTTTCTGAGCCTATGGTGCTGGCATTCTGAGCAGCATATGCAAGTTTATATGTTTATTTGAATGCTGTTTTCAAAATACAGTGTACAGTAAATACATTGATGTTTTAGTTTAGCAACATTAGTCATCAATAATTCATTTAGTACAAAAATCTAGGTTATTGTGGTGAAATTATTGTATCAAGTCTTGGTTCAGGAATCAATCCCCCTTTCATACCATTGATTTCTATAGGGAAAGCAGTTTTGACTTGCAACATTTCGACTTACAATGCAATTCTGAGGAACGAATTGTGTCGGAAGTCCAAAGACTCCCTGTAATGTGACATTCAGTGACTCAATGTGGTTAGAGTAACGAAAGTGTAACACCACCAACTGGATCAATTGTGAGGATTGAACCCAAATCATCTGGACCTAAAAGAACATCCTTCTACCATATCAGCTAAAGGACTCTTCAAGAGTGGCAGTAGATGCTTAAATGATTTAGCCTCTAGAGAGGGACAATAAGCCACAATGTGTTAAGAATATTGAAAGAAATATAAGGGTTATCCTGAAGAGCACATTAGAAAGTATTTTGTCTTGAAAATATATAATGTAACTGCCTAAAAGGCCAAAGCAATTCTGACCTGCATAAGCAAAAGTATGTAGGAGGAGGGAGATGATAGTTTTCTCTGCACTGCTCAAGTGAAACCACCTCTGGAGTACAGCATTGCATTGAGTCCTGGGCAACACATACTGGAAATATATTGAGAAACCGGATGCAGTTCAGGGATAAACAACAAAAATTATCATGGGGGATAGAGGGATTGACTTTTAAGGAAAGATTAAGAAAGCTAAATATGTATAGCTTGGCTAAGCAACAGTGAGTGGGAAAAGGTAGATGAAACAATCTGAAAATATTTGATGGATTTAAACACAAAGGATAGAGAGGAATTAAGTAGTCTGTTATATTGGGTATACATAAAAGGAATGGGATGAAATTAAGGCAGAGAAAATCTACATTGTCAAGAAAACATTATGATAGTGAGGTGTCTGAAGCTGTGGAAATCTCCAAAGGGAAGTGATGGAAAACCAGTGGCTAGGTATTTGATGAATTATACTTCTAAAAAAACAAACTAACAAAAAAAATGGTATGGAAGGGAAACAATCCTGTATTATTAGAGAGGTGAATGAGTACCTTTTCCTTTTCTAACTTCTGATTCTATGAACTATAATAAATGGAAACATACCTAACCTAAATGCTTTTATAAGTGAGCATGGGTCTATCAATCCAACGTTTACAATAATATTTTATTATTTCTACTTTTTGATGTGTTTCTGTAAGAGAAACAATTATTGTCTGCTAAATGTTACCTTACTATTTTTGTCAAGCTAAGCTCTTTTGTGTTTTAGTTTTGAGCTGATTGTTGTCACTAGAAAGAGAGTAAAGCAAAGACAAATAGAGAACCCCCAGGCATGTTATGAGGTTTTCTAGTGCATTTCTGTTTTCATTCATGACAATTTTTACAGAGATAGAACAATATTAAAACATCAGACTCATATGGTTGCTCATAGATCTCTCCCTGATATGCAGCTTACCCATGGACATGCTGAAATCCAGGAACCTTCTGCCATCCTACTATATCACTGTAAGCAGTGTGGTTGCTTCTGAAAAGTGATGTTTCATTATCCAGAGTCACCTAGCAAGGGTTGGCTGATGTGCTAGTGATATTACACAGAAAGTCGCACACATGCACGCGCACACACATAAAGTAGGAAGTTCTGAGTTGTTATTACTGTTCTTCCTTGAGTAATGCAGCTCAGCTTGGCAGTGCATAGCACTCCTATGTGGAAAAGTTCTCTGAAATTTAATGGAAATGAAACCATAGAAAAGTCATAGTCAAATCTTCAACTGGTGTAAATCAACACAGTTCCATTGTAATTAATTGAGCTATGCTGATTTACACCGAGATGTGACTCAGGATATCATTCTCTATTCAATTATTTCTAAAGAGGGAATATAATTTTTTTAATTACATTATATAGTACTTTTCCAGAAGGGTATTGTGTGCACTGTAGATGTTTGTAGCTTTATAGGTATCTGCATTTCATAAATCACATTCAGTTCATTTCTGAAATGTGTAATCAACTTTTTCCTACTTGAGATACCTAATAAAACAAGTGTATTTAGTTGTAAATTACTAAAAGGTTGAACACAATGAGAAACAGACCGTGGAGGTACCAGTGTAATAATGTAGTCTTGGCATTTTCCATACTGTCATAACAAAACCCACATATTTAATAAGATATCTATGTTACTAATTTTGTTGCTTGTGTTTGTTTTGTATATCTAAGTACATATTTCAGTATCTTCATAGTCATTTTATACACAACACCACGTTTGGATGGAGTCCTACCAGTTCAGGCTTTGTTACAGACATCTAAATCATGATCTAAGCAGGGTCTAATCTGTTAGTATTTAAACAGGAAACCACCAAGAATAACAGGTTATATGGGAAGATTATTGGTGGTACAACAGCTGACGTTGTTCCTTCTGAGTCAGTACTGACACTGCCCCAGCAAGACTTCAGAAGGTAGGTGATGACAGAAAAGTTATCTTTCCAGTGAGACAGAAAAATCAAGATCTTTACCCTCTATTATGACTGGAGATCCTATGGAACTTTTCTTAATAGTAGAGGAGTTAATCTGGATACCCTAGCCAAATTTCAATTTGATGAATTACAGTCTGTCTACTTGAAATTCCCTTAGTGGTTTCAGTGGAGATATGTTCTTCATTTCCACAAAGCATAGTATTCTTGCTGTGTTTCAGTGGTCGGTGAGTGATCGTTATGTATGCCATATATAAGTTTACTGGATATGTAGAACCCCACCATCACTGCTCATTTCAGCAGCAGTGCTATGAAGACCAGTTCTGCCTCCAGAACTCAGATTGGCTAGGTGGTCATAGAGAGGAGGTGCTGAAAACTCCACTACCCTCTCCCCCAAAACCCTGGTTGGCAGTAGAGCTTGCAGAAAATCCCACCACAAATTCTTGGTGCCAGTGTTTCTCCCATTGGATGATGGGAATGCCACGGGAGAATAGACAATATGGTCTGCAGAAAGAGACACATGCTGCTGCTGCACAGACACAATAGGCCCAGAAACTCAGCTCCGGGCTTGGATACAGGCCTGGGGAGCAGCCTGAGTCACTATGAACCTGAGTCACTATGAGCTTGAACTGAACTGCATGCAAGAATTGGCCACTGCTCAAAAGGAAATAGGGGCTAAAGGACAGAGACTGAAGGGGCAGATTGAATGGTTAAGTTTGTTAAGCATCTTGGATTTCACGATAGTTGCACTAACCGTTCCTTTCAATGGCACTATGGTTCTACCCATGCTGATGAAGATATTTGAATTGATTTCTGCTGAAGCGATTCTTAGATGGATTCCTGCCTCCTCAAAGGAGGACTTTCCGGTCCAAGGCAAGGTGTAAGCATTTGGAACAATCTATCTCTAAGCAGGGAGCTCCTCCTACAGGGATAGCCTTCAAGATGAAATACATAACAAATTATGGGCCAGACTATGAACTCTGATACTTGTGAACCATTCTGTCCATTTCCTACTGGTGAAGGATTTATCCCTACACTTAGAGCCTGAAGTACTCCATTTTGTCTAGTCTAATTGTTAATTGGCTTTAGGGAGTTGGATTCCAGTACTACTCTTGGACCAGTGAGTAATTATTACATCTCCACACCCATGTATTCTTATCCAGTATTCAAGTGCACATTTGCATGCCTGCATACCCAAATACTTAGTATGAAAAAATGAAATAACCTTTTAATTAAAATCCCATGAAAACACATAGTATTATTGATTATTTGCATTACTGTAGCGCTTCTTGAGAGCTGGTGGCCAACTACCTTACAAGCTGTAAAAAGAAAAAAAAATCATCCCAGTTGCAACATGCTTACACTAAGGATATCTCAAATACATAATTCTTATTTTTGCTTTAAACATTAGAGATGAGATCCCTTAATGGGAAATTCCTAACATTATTCTGATTTCTCTCTCTTTTTTTTAGCCATATTAATAAACTTAGCCCTCAGGGTACATAGTTAACTAGAACCAACTATCAGCCTTGAAAGGCAACAACTTTCAGATAGAATGTTACAAACTACTCTTTTGGCAAAGGCTATTGTCTAGCTAGAGACCAGACTAATTCAATTATTAAAAAAATCAGTGGCATGTGTAAACTTATGTTTTATCAATTAACACTGAAAATATTTTAAGATTACTTTACAATTTGCTTCAGGCTTTTTTCTTTAGCTCAGAAACAATTCTGCATTAATTAGTTTTTATCAAAGCTTCTCCATTTCAGACATACAGACCCAAAAGGATCCAATCCAACAAGGCGCTTAGCATCTCCAGCTCCCGTGGAAATCAATGGCAATTGAGGCTACAGGCACTAAGATAGCAAGATCATTGTTTTCTCATTTACAGGCTAAATATATTGCAAACCCATTCATTCTCTCCTTTACAAAGTACAGTTTGTAATGTAAAATTTGATTAAACTCTAATTAATTTTAGCCACAGTCTGTAACTTAACCCCCACAGAAATGCTAAATAGTTATTCTTTGTCCCAATTTTTTTGGAGGGAGAGGAGGGGACAAAAGCACTGAAAGTGTAATATTTCTTTTGGGATTTTATTTTGGTGATATCCATTCGAGTTAAACATTTTCAATTTCACTCTGTCTTCCTCTGCTCACCCCACTACCATGCACAATTTCTTCTACACCTACCTGTCTAAAGTGCATCCCCCAGAGGAGATGACATTTTTATCTCTGGAAAATATAAATTAATTCCTAGAATCTTAAACCTTTCCCTTCCGGACTCTGCCTTCCCAAATTACTGCTCTCTTCTCAACAGCTGTGAAACTGGGTTAGCCAATGCATTAACCTTTTTCTTATTGTAAAGATTCTTAACTTTTATTAGCACTACTGGGAGGATGAACTGATTGAATTTCAGTTGTATTTTGTTTCCGTTACTAGTTTAAGTTCATTGACTGTCAAGGCTTTAAAAATCTCTTCAACTGTGGCATTATTTAAAATCCTAAATTAGAAAGGAAAGGAGAGCAGGCTAAACAGCATATTTGCCTGGGGTGAAAGCCAATGCTGTAGATTAAAGGAATTAGAAAACCCATATCACTTCTGTAAGATTAATTGAGCAGGTGTCTCTTCAATATAGTGTTAAAAGGGAGTTTCAGTTTAACAGATGTTGAGAGATGCTGTTATAGTGTGGGATTCTTAAGACTGCCCAATAAGTACTAAAAATCTAGCATTCTTCATTGGTTTTGGACACTATTAGAATTTTCCAATGTGAAGTTAGTAATTCTATTCCCATTTCAGTAATGCCTAATAAAAGCATGAGTTAGCTTGTCAGAAATCCAAACCAGAAAAATGAATCAGGAAATGAAGACAAAATGGAGATGTTTCCAGGGCCTTTTATAACCTATCCCATGTGGATGGGATTTTACTATCTCAAACACAGCTCTCAGATTTAGTTTGTGGAAAATTACAGGCACAAGATGGAGCTTGCTAACTCACAGGGGCAAGCCACTGGCCACTTGTAGGCTAAGGCATTTGCAGGAAGAGACATCTGGGTGGAATGAGTTTCTTCTATGCCCCATTGTGAGAGTTAATTGCCTTTGATTGGCCATCAACACAAAGCTGCCTGGCTGCAATGTAGATTTTACGTGGTAGGTGTTACTCAAGAATACAGCACATATGTAGGATACCAGTACATAGTCAATATATATAACTTCAGATATAAAAATGATAGATGCATATAAGCAGGATAATCATACTCAACCAATCATAACTTTTCCATTGACACCTTGAATGACATACTTTGTACAAGATTTGTCGCAATTGTCTAACTGCGATATACATGATCATATTTCAGTCCATACAGCATCACACAAGTACACAGCAGAGAATCAAGAGGATACAAGAAGCCTTCACTTCTTTCCTTTATATGGCTCACATAAGCACTAGGCACAGTTTCAGTCCCTGAAATACCAATGCCCGTATAAAGAACAGTCATGAAATTGATGGATTTCATATAAAGTCAACAACCGATCTATCTGAGGGAAGCTAGATCAAGTAGCATGAACTGGCAAAAATTAAATCACCAGTATAACTTCTTTACAATAATATTACATACACGTTCTGTATCCCATAACTTATGCTGCCTCAAGTGTGCTGTAGTTCCTCATCATGTATATCTGGAAGCCTCTGTTACTGCATATATGAGAAAATAACTCTTAACAATTTTATTTACTTCTAATCAATAAAAGACGATAATTTTTGAGATTCTACTTTATTTATTTATTTTGCCTTATCCTTGAAATTATAACTCAAGCATGTTGGCCTTTCTTTCAAAAGTCTATACCCTATCAATATTTGCATTTAACTGTAGGATGAGGCAATCCCTTTCAGATGAACACCTTTATATAAATGCATTGTGGAAAAAAATATACTCATGAAATAACTCTGAAGGACTCTATGATACTGTAAATTAGTGAAAATCAGTAGTATACTTTTATTACAGTTTACTAATCTTTTCTAAAAATATAGTTCCATGTACATATACTGTATGTGTCTTTGTATTTTACTGTAACAGGTTGGAAAAATTAACCTGAAACACCCTGTACTGTTATTTAGTGTAGATTTGGCTGGGGAATGTTAAGTGATTTCTGCTGATTCAGACAGGTAGGTTGCCTATTAACCCACACAGGTGTATGAGAGTGGCCTTAGGGAGAGAGGATCTAAGGTGTGGGCTGAGCAGGTTTGAGGGAGGAACTGTAGGAACAGCTAGTCCTCGGGAGAAGGTGCAAGCGGGACTTTATTCTCTTATTGTTATTTTCTTTCTTAATAAAACCTAGCCACAGGAAAGGAGAGTGTTTGAATTCTACATAGTGCGTAGGCTGTGTTTGGGAGCAATTTAGGAAAAGCACTTGCTTACACTTATATTTTAAAAACAAAATGTTAATGGCAAGAAGGATCTACATACCAGGACCTGTGTTTTCAGCATATAGAACTAGTGATCCAAATCTGTACACTTTTTAACTCAATACATGGACAAATCTTATAGGTCCTTGTGAAAACAAAAGTGAGTTATTCATTAATACTCAGGATATGTTCTTCCACCAGTGTTCTCCATTCACCTCCATAAGCCCTCCCTTTCCCTGGTGAATTTCAACCCTTACATTTACAGAACTACAGTATCCACAGGTTTCAAATGATCTAATGGATGTACTCTGAAATGAGCTGTGGCTCATTTCTCTTCTCCCCAAAAAGAATAAAGACAGGCTATATGGTTTGAACTGCGAATCTATTTATTACCTAAACACTGATGTCAGAGTTATCACAAAATACTGTAAATCAGATTTAACACTAATTTTCATCCAATCTTCCATCCCAACCAACAAAAATATGACTAGTCATGGATAGTATCCAAAAAATCTTGTTTGCCATGCCAACATAGCCTATCTATTTATTTGGCCACTATTACAATACCATGCGAGAACTTTACAACAGCCCCATGAGGTAAGGATGTATCGTTATCTCCATTTTACAGAAGGAGAACTAAATCACAAAGACGATGTGATTTTGCCTAGTGCCAACTGTGATAGAACAGGGAAGTGAACCTAGGACTCCTGAGATGTAGACTAAGGCCCCAACCATCGGACCATCCTTCTCTTCAAGCAAAGCAGGAAAACCAAGAGACCCTGCTAGCCATAGTTGCCAAAAAGGGTTTAACAGATCCTATTATCCTCTTTGTACAGAGTTTCTTCAATTGGCTGTTGGGACAATTTAATCTTCTTGAAAAACAGACATCACAAGTAATATGTTCATTGAAATTAGTATATTGTATATGTATTGTTGCCTGTGATAAAATTCAGGTATTTTCTGAGTATGCTAATCTTGGGTCTATTAAATAGACCCTAAAAACTGAGAACTATTTTTATTGTAAACAACCTGATCAGTTCACATTTAATTATGTATAATAATAACTGACCCCTTACTTGTAAAAAACCACCCCCTACTAACTCTCTTGCTACAGTTACACAGTAGCAGTACAGTTTCTAAGAGTAAAATTCCCTGTAGGTTGCAACTGATGGAATCTGAAAAGCCATGTTAATGAAATAAATACACTCAAACACTGATTTCTTAAAGAGAAGGTGACCTTTACAGAAGACCTAACTGAAGGAAAATGAACAGGTTCTGGCTAGCACATCTTTTCATATGGCTGAATACATATTTTAAATCTAACATTGTTTGCATCTGACAAGACTAAGGGAGAGCAGGAAACATGTAGCCCATACATAAACTGGACATGCTATAGAAAAAGCATGAATGTTTATGAATAGCATGAAATAGACTATCTAAGGCTCATTTCTTTTAAAGCAGCACATATACAGTCCCCGTGTTTTAACTACTTGCATTACAAAAGCCATTTCAATGTATTGTAGATATACTGAGGGAAAGAGACTCCTGGGTATCAATTTACTACTATATGAATCTTTCAGAATATCTAAAAAACTTGAAATCCATACATTTAATTATGACAATTGTAGTGAAAATATTGCTATGTAAGGAAACAAATCTTGAGTGATTAATCAGATTGTAAGATAAAAATGTTTTCTTTTACTTCTAGAATGTTCAACAAAATAAGACATGGGCAATTCAATATTTTCAAAAATATCTCTCTGAGGAAAAGAGTTTAGCTCCCACTTAAGATCAGACAAATTGGGGAAGCAGATGATATTCAAAATTATTTTTCAATAAAATAAATTAGTACTGTGGTTAATATACACTTGTAGCTATCTGCAGGAGAAAGCTTATGTAAGATTAATTTAACTAGTCACTGGATGCTACAGGTATTGCACTCAAACATTTAATTTATCTATCTTGATTTATAGATTAAAACTCCATAGGCATTTGTCACATGCTCTGGATTTCCACTACATACTTCCATAGATTTTAAAGCCAGAAGGGACCATTCTGATAATCTACTCTGAGCTCCTGCATAATGTATCTGAGTAGTTCAAATTATTCCTTTCAATGTACATTACCTTATATTTTATCTACTTACCTTTTTAAGGTCCTTCTGAAGTTCCTCACAATTTCTTCAAGTCTTGACTATCCTAAATAATGTGTCATTAGCAAACTTTAACTGTCCATTCATCACTTAATTTCCCAGATCATTAATAAGAATATTAAAAATATACCATTTCTAATATACTTATTAGAGAAACCCACTGTTAACCTTTTGCCTTTTTGAAAATTGATCTTTTATTCCTACTGTTTTTCTCTCTGCTTCCTTTTAATCCCACCCCCTGATGACAACCTGAGCTTCCTTAATAACATATTAAAAGAGACATTGTCAAAGGCTGTTTGAAAATGCTGATTTCAGCTAGTTTTCTTCTATCCACTATTTTGTTGACATTCAAAAAATTCTAAGGTCTCTTGCTCCCAACTCAGTAACATTAGCTCAGTTTTATCAGGATTAAGCTACAGACCACTAGCACATATCCGAGCCCTAACCTTATATGAATGTTATGTTACATGCAGATGTATTTGTTTCTTGCTCAAAATCTGGTGGTTCTTAATTACAGAATTTCATCAGAGGCTATTTGTGTTTATACTTGTGCTATAAATGTATTCTGCTGAATTGAGAAGGTTTTGAAATAAATAGTACTTTATTATTAGGACTCTCTGACAAAACACACTCCCTCTCACAGGAGAAGTTTAAATATAAGAGTCTCTATAGGAGAAATTCATTATAGACCATATTGTACTGACATTTTAGTGGTTAAAATGTCATGATGTCTTTAGAGAGACAAGATGTCACTAGGACATTTTAAGGCTCTTAAATGGCATAATAACAGGGTTTAGAGCACCCTGACCATAACTTCAGCCTTTGGAATATGGGCTACATTGTTCTTTGCCATTCTGTGTATGATAGCTTTAGAGCAGCAGTACAGAATGTCAGGAGATCTTGGTTTCTCAAATACTGGATCAGACGTTGTGATGCAGCTATGGCATACTGTTTAAAAGACAGATTTAATGAGGGGGAAATAACCTACAATGAAACACAAAAATCTCTGCCCAAATCAACAGCAAAAACTCTTTCCCATGGAAAAAAATGAAAGCATCTTAGCATTGTTCAGACAATATGAGAGTTTTTTTCTCAGAAGCCTGTAGTCCTAGTTTTGCTACAATAAAACAAACAAATTGAACTGTTCTAACAAAGAAAGATGCTGTATGCTGACGACATCTGAACCTCTCAGATACATGTTGTGTGCATTTTAGGGACCAGAAACATGCATGATTGTTTAATGGTTTCCATATTTTAAAAATTCATGATGAATCATCATTTATCTCATCAGACGTTTCTCATTTCAGCTGGCTTCCTTCTGCTGAACTGTTTTCTTTCATATTTCATCTCAAGTTTTGGTTCAGTCTCTCAACTCTTGAAGAAAGTTCTAATAGAAAATTCTTATTTTTGCTGGCATTTAGTTGAAATGTTTAGTTTTGACTGCACAGATGTCTTACAATTATTATTAGAATTATTATTATTTAATGTAAATGTTATAATATTGATTTTACAATATATATGACCTGATTCAAGAGAGGGATTATAGTTCTTTGTGTTTAAAATAAAAATGAATAAATCACATTCTATACTGTATATTTATTGCAATCTATGGAGTTACATCAATGCAAACCAGAATCACCCCCCATTATGTTCATTTTCAAGTAGTCAGGCAATCCAGATAATACAGTTTGCCAAATTCAAAAGCTAGTGACCCTCCAGGCCTGAAATTATAGCTGAAAAGTTATAAAGAAAAAATATTTTATAACCACAATGAGTAAATAGAGATTAACTTTACATTTAGTTTTGATGTAATTTCTACCTAAAGAAAGCATCATTGGCAAACTAGAAACTGAACTATTAAAAGGAACCTGGGATAATGGCTGAATCTAAAATGGAGCCTTTTGTTTTCACATACAATTCTGTACATCCTTAATGTTATTTTCCTCTGCCAGTCTTGTTAATTATACAGTTACCATTGTCGAAGAATCCCACTGCTGAATGAGTTATGGTCAATTTTTATTAAATTTGCTTACTAATATCACATCACCTGGTTCTTTTGCAAAAGTTGGATATGGAATTCATTCCCAAATAAGTGTCTTAAATTGGTGTGCAGTGAAGTGATTCATCTGGTTATGTGCAGCAGTGGAGAAAATGGTGAAGCTTGAATTAAGATTGACCAAGATTGGTAATTAGCAAAATCAAACTGCGAAATTAGAAATGCAAAATATGTGGGAGGGGAATAAGTTAGTGAGTTAAACTAGGAGGTTTCTTACATACCAGATGCTACTTAACAGCAAGTGTCTCAAGAGCTCACTACTGCTTGGGAGAGAATGTGAACTGATATATTCATGAAAACTGACTGTTATTTAAAGCAGTTGGAAATAAGGACATTTGAACATGAGATTCAACACTAGGTAGGGTGAAAGGGTACGCAGAGTTTGTGGACAAGGAGAGGAGAACATAATATTGGACAGCAATAGCCGGGGAAGATGGGGAGACCCTTTAAGCCTCCTCCAGAAGAAGCATAAAATCATTGGAGCTAGTGGCTACTGATTCCTGTCCTGTGACAGAGATATGGGCTTTGCCACCTTGACAAATATGGTGATATGAACGGAGCCAGGAAACAAAGACCAATTACTTGCCAACACTTGTATTACAATGCCTTCATTCCAGCAGCACCAGGACACAACTTGACACTCTTTGGTGCCCTCATCCTCTGATAGCATCAGCTCCTTTCATAAAGTAATGCTCATTTCTTCAAGGACAAAAATCACAAGTGAAAAGCGTTCCCAGATGTTGAACCCTTCCACACATTTCTAGTGATGAGTGCCTCCGCATCCAGTTGCCAAAAACCTTCCCACTTCCACTATAATACATTTCATATTCCTTACTTGGATTGCTATAGATGAGTAGTTCTCAGGCTTTTCCATACCACCATCCATTTTTGCATAATGGACACCCCATTTAACAATAAGGGAAGGGTAGGGGGTTACGAACCATTATCTGAGAAGTTCTGTTACAAGCAATAATTTTTTTTAGCTGTACTGGTTAATATTTGTCATCCCTGACTTAGAAAACTATGGGTACATGCAATTATTTTGGATCAAAATTACCAGGATTACAAATTAATCATCTTGACAGAGGGAGACAACATTTTAACATCTTCCTTTCCTCTTTCTTGCATTGGACAATAGCTCATTTATAATTTATTAGCCAATTATGAACGTGTGGATGGTATTTGAGAGGAAAGAGCCACTTTATTTTGTTGATAGCAATTAATTAGAGTTTTCACTTGAGTGTTTTTCTAGCTGTGATATTATGAGATGTTCAAAATAATTATTGATTGATTTTGTTAAATATATTTTACTAATTATGGTGCTGTGGGGATTCGTAATTGATTTAATTGAAGTGAAATGAATTGGTAGCTATGGATAGCATATAAAGAGGGTGCAAGAGAGAAAGAGAGGATGGGAGCCATTTGGAAACACAGAGTAACTTTAGAAGTGTTCTTTTATGAGGATTTGTTTTTAATTTTTCCACCATTTTAAAAGACCTATAGCAAATATAAGATATTTGTCTGATTTTGAATTCCATGTTAAATTGGGTAAATAGTGTTCTTGAGGGGTAGATTTCTTTAAAAGTGTGTAAATGTGGTAAGCAAATAAAACCCAGATTTTACAAAGGACAAAAAAGAAGAGTAAACTGATTGTAGGAATTTGCTCCAGAAGATCAATCCTTTGGACTGATAATAATAATAAAATAAATAATAATATGAAAGGAACAAACTAACTCAGAGCCTGAGCTGAGCACTGAGGATTACTCAGCTCAGTTCCAGAAGCAGGGATGGGGCAGGGAAAGGTGGCTTTAAACCACTTTTGGTCTTATAATGATAGGTCATTCTATGCGAGTCTTCTATCCTGGCCTCACTTAGAGCAGTCTAAGACCTCTTCTAGATTTTACTAGCTGCCAAGAATTCCAAGGGGGTACTACAGTAATCAGAGATTGGGACAGCAACTATGTTTTCTGTACACTGGTCAAGGATCCCTCCTTCTCCACTTATGTTATAGAATAGCTTTGCACAAGTGGAGAAGGTACAAAGCCCCCTAATACAGTCCAGGAACTGGCCCATAGTATCAAAGGGAGATTTTTAGCTCTCTGGACATAAATTGGAATAGAGTATCTGAGTTCTTCTCCATTTTTACAGGCACAGTATAGCACCTGGAAATAATTGTGCTCTCACTTTTGCGTACAACATTCTAGGGATCATCTCTCTGTCTATCTGCATGAATGCATGTTTTGATACCAAACTCATCACTGCAAGATCTGCAGCTGATTGTCAATGCAAAGAGTTAGGCCCCAGTCCATTAAAGCACTTTGGCACATAGAATCATAGAACTGGAAGGGACCTCGAGAGGTCATCTAGTCCAGTCACCTGGACTCAAGGCAGGACTAAGTATTATCTAGACCATCACTGACAGGTGTTTGTCCAACCTCTTCTTAAAAATCCCCAATGGTGGAGATTCTCCAATCTCCCTAGGCAATTTATTCCAGTGCTTAACCACCATGACAGTTAGGAAGTTTTTCCTAATGTCCAACCTAAACCGCTCTTGCTGCAATTTAAGCCCATTGCTTCTTGTCCTATCCTCAGAGGTTAAGAAGAACAATTTTTCTTCCTCCTCCTTGTAACAACCTTTTATGTACTTGAAAACTGTTATCATGTCCCCTCTGAGTCTTCTCTTCTCCAAACTAAACAAACCCATTTTTTTTCAATCTTCCCTCATAGGGTCATGTTTTCTAGAGCTTTAATTATTTTTGTTGCTCTTCTCTGGATGTCACTCTGCTTGTCACTATGAGGTTGTGGGGGAAGAAACAGAATGATTTCATCAGCTAGAAGGTGACCAAGCAGGAACTCTACAACCTATGTGGGACTTGACCCTGCAATTACCCCCTTTTCAGGTAAAAGGGTCATAACAAGTAACGGGATGGAGCAGGGCTTTCTTGGGTATACACTGTGAGGGATGAAGACACAAGGCCGTGATCTGTGTGGCTGCACACTTGACAAGCACCTAAGTCTAGCACTGCATCACTATTTCCATATTCTCCTGTTCTACAGTGTCATTATATTCAGGCAATACAGCCATTATAGTGCCATACCAAAATATCTTCTCCCTCCCGCCCCCCCTTCTCCTTAACAAAGTGGCCTGTTTTCTCACCTCCTTCTGTATACACACATAATAACTCCCATTACTACAGTGAGGGTGATGAGAATGGTCTTCTGGCCACACAGATGCCTTAAAAGATCACAAACTAACTGCAGCAAATAAAACCTGTTTTGTGTTTGCCTGAGATAGGAACTCCAATGAAAAAAACCCTTTAGGCCCACTTGGAGATGCTGGAAAATTCAGGGCAGGCTGAGAATGCAAAGCAAGCCTGAAAGCTGCCAATATTTAAATTAGCAGATTCCAGAGGTGCCTTTTATTGTTTTGTTTATTAATACAAGAATAGGACAATCAGGGAGAAAAATGTCTTTGTGAGATCAGAACAAAAATAGCACATTTAAGTGCTTGCTTTCTTTTTCTCAGTGATTTCTTCACTGAGTTTAATTAAACTCTCCATAGCCTGATGAGCAAACTTCCAATTAAGCTCTTGTAATAAAAGAGTAAACATATAAAATAACTGGCTCCGTGGGTAAGCACATTTGAAACCACATACTCTAGTAAATGTCAGATATGTGATAGAAACTGCTTATGTGTTTTAAAAATTTGTTTTAAAACATATAGGTTCAGAATTCAATCACCACTCCAGGGTAGATGATAATGGTAAGTAATAATCATCTTTGATTTAATGATTTACAGCATCACTGTGCTTTACAGTGTTTCTTCTGCACAGCAGCCTTGTGAGGTGGGTAAATAGTAGTATCCCCTTGCACAAATGGAGATGCAGAGGCAAAGGGTCAGAACATTCCCTCCTGTGGAAAAGTCCATGGGAAGAGTTTAAGGGAGAGAAAAACCTAGTGGAGTTTTCATTTTGGATTTTTTCTTTCTTTGACTGGAGAGATCATGATACTGTTGAGGTGATTTGGTAGGCCACACCTACCCAACCACCTCCATGCAAAATCACAAACCCTCCTTCAGGGATGACCCCCTAGCCCCGAGCCAACCCAACAGTGTGGCTCCTGTTGGTGCCATACTGCTGCTGACTGGGTAACCCTGTGACTATACCTCTGCTGAAGGGGTAAGGTTGAGAGGCTTCTATTCATAAGTCCGATAAGTAGAGGAGTCCAGTATGCTTAGCAATAGATAAGAAAATCTGCTCTGGATTTATATGATGGGGCCTTCTGGATTAGGTGGCTTTGGTGCATGTTTCCTGTTATGTTGATAGAATGCAAGTTACCTCTGGCATGTTACATATCTAGACTAACTACCTTTACACATATGTCCCATCAAATCTTCCCAATATCAACAAGAACATAAGAACATAAGAAAGGCCGTATCGGGTCAGACCAAAGGTCCATCTAGCCCAGAATCCTGTCTACCGACAGTGGCCAATGCCAGGTGCCCCAGAGGCAGTGAACCTAACAGGCAATGATCAAGAGATCTCTCTCCTGCCATCCATCTCCACCCTCTGACAGACAGAGGCTAGGGACACCATTCCTTACCCGTCCGGGCTAATAGCCATTAATGGACTTAACCACCATGAATTTATCCAGTTCTCTTTTAAACTCTGTTATAGTCCTAGCCTTCACAACCTTCTCAGGTAAGGAGTTCCACAAGTTGACTGTGCGCTGCGTGAAGAAGAACTTCCTTTTATTTGTTTTAAACCTGCTGCCTATTAATTTCATTTGATGACCCCTAGTTCTTGTATTATGGGAATAAGTAAATAACTTTTCCTTATCCACTTTCTCCACATCACTCATGATTTTATATACCTCTATCATATCCCCCCTTAGTCTCCTGTTTTCCAAGCTGAAGAGTCCTAGCCTCTTTAATCTCTCCTCATATGGGACCCGTTCCAAACCCTTAATTATTTTAGTTGCCCTTTTCTGAACCTTTTCTAGTGCCAGTATATCTTTTTTGAGATAAGGAGACCACATCTGTACGAGATGAGGGCGTACCATCGATTTATATAAGGGCAATAATATATTCTCAGTCTTATTCTCTATCCCCTTTTTAATGATTCCTAACATCCTGTTTGCTTTTTTGACCGCCTCTGCACACTGCATAGACATTTTCAGAGAACTATCCACGATGACTCCAAGATCTTTTTCCTGACTTGTTGTAGCTAAATTAGCTCCCATCATATTGCATGTATAGTTGGGGTTATTTTTTCCAATGTGCATTACTTTACATTTATCCACTATAAATTTCATTTGCCATTTTGTTGCCCAATCACTTAGTTTTGTGAGATCTTTTTGAAGCTCTTCACAGTCTGCTTTGGTCTTAACTATCTTTAGCAGTTTAGTATCATCTGCAAACTTTGCCACCTCACTGTTTACCCCTTTCTCCAGATCATTTATAAATAATTTGAATAGGATTGGTCCGAGGACTGACCCTTGGGGAACACTAGTTACCCCTCTCCATTCTGAGAATTTACCATTAATTCCCACCCTTTGTTCCCTGTCTTTTAACCAGTTCTCAATCCATGAAAGGACCTTCCCTTTTATCCCATGGCAGCTTAATTTACATAAGAGCCTTTGGTGAGGGACCTTGTCAAAGGTTTTCTGGAAATCTAAGTACACTATGTCCACTGGATCCCCCTTGTCCACATGTTTGTTGACCCCTTCAAAGAATTCTAATAGATTAGTAAGATACGATTTCCCTTTACAGAAACCATGTTGACTATTGCTCAACAGTTTATGTTTTTCTACGTGTCAGACAATTTTATTCTTAACTATTGTTTCGACTAATTTGCCTGGTACAGATGTTAGACTTACCGGTCTGTAATTGCCGGCATCGCCTCTAGAGCCCTTTTTAAATATTGGCATTACATTAGCTAACTTCCAGTCATTGGGTACAGAAGCTGATTTAAAGGACAGGTTACAAACCTTAGTTAACAGTTCCACAACTTCACATTTGAGTTCTTTCAGAACTCTTGGGTGAATGCCATCTGGTCCCGGTGACTTGTTAATGTTAAGTTTATCAATTAATTCCAAAAGCTCCTCTCGTAACACTTTAATCCACGACAGTTCCTCAGATTTGTCACCTACAAAAGCCAGCTCAGGTTTGGGAATCTCCCTAACATCCTCAGCCGTGAAGACTGAAGCAAAGAACCCATTTAGTTTCTCCGCAATGACTTTATCGACTTTAAGCGCTCCTTTTGTATCTCGATCATCAAGGAGCCCCACTGGTTGTTTAGCAGGCTTCCTGCTTCTGATGTACTTAAAAACATTTTGTTATTACCTTTGGAGTTTTTGGCTAGCCGTTCTTCAAACTCCTCTTTGGCTTTTCTTATTACATTCTTGCACTTAATCTGGCAGTGTTTATGCTCCTTTCTATTTGCCTCACTAGGATTTGATTTCCACTTTTTAAAGGAAGTTTTTTATCTCTCACTGCTTCTTTTACATGGTTGTTAAGCCACGGTGGCTCTTTTTTAGTTCTTTTACTGTGTTTCTTAATTTGGGGTATACATTATGGTGTCTTTAAAAAGCACCCATGCAGCTTGCAGGGATTTCGCTTTAGTCACTGTACCTTTTAACTTCTGTTTAACTAACCCCCTCATTTTTGCATAGTTCCCCCTTTTGAAATTAAATGCCACAGTGTTGGGCTGTTGAGATGTTCTTTCCACCACAAGGATGTTGAATGCTATTGTATTATGGTCACTATTTCCAAGCGGTCCTGCTATAGTTCCTCTTGGACCAGCTCCTGCGCTCCACTCAGGACTAAATCTAGAGTTGCCTCTCCCCTTGTGGGTTCCCATACCAGCTGCTCCATGAAGCAGTCATTTAAAGTATCGAGAAATTTTATCTCTGCATTTCGTCCTGAAGTGAAATGTTCCCAGTCAATATGGGGATAATTGAAATCCCCCACTATTATTGACTTCTTAATTTTGATAGCCTCTCTACTTTCCCTTAGCATTTCATCATCACTATCACCGTCCTGGTCAGGTGGTCGATAATAGATCCCTAATGTTATATTCTTATTAGAGCACGAAATTTCTATCCATAGAGATTCTATGGAACATGCGGATTTGCTTAAGATTTTTCCTTCATTTGATTGTACATTTTCTTTCACATATAGTGCCACTCCCCCACTGCACGACCTGTTCTGTCCTTCCGATATATTTTGTACCCCGGAATGATTGTGTCCCACCCATTGATTGCTCTCAGTCCACCAGGTTTCTGTGATGCCTATTATATCAATATCCTCCTTTATCACAAGGCACTCTAGTTCACCCATTTTATTATTTAGACTTCTAGCATTTGTGTACAAGCACTTTAAAAACTTGTCACTGTTTGTTTGTCTGCCCTTTTCTGATGTGTCAGATTCTTTTTTATGTGAATGTTTATCAGCTGATCTGGCCCTACTTTATCCTCTTCCATCCTCTGCTCCTGACTATAACCTGGAGATTCTCTATCATTAGACTCTCCCCTAAGAGAAGTCTCTGTCCGATCCACATGCTCCTCTGCAGCAGTTGGCTTTCCCCCATCTCCTAGTTTAAAAACTGCTCTACAACCTTTTTAATGTTTAGTGCCAGCAGTCTGGCATTAAACATTAAAAAGCTTTTAAAATGAAAGGAATTGCCTGGTATATTTCAGCACTTTCTAAAGGAAGGAGCTCTCTGGTTTTATTTCCTATTTTTTACATCCATACAGATTCCCCATCCCAGTCAGGCTTGAATTATGGCATTTTTAGGAATAAGCGGAGCTCCCCATGCTGAATATCCACATAGCCATTTGCTTGGCTGGCTCCAGCCTGCCTGGGGACATGATCTCCTTTCATCCATTATTTTTCTCTTCTCCTCATTTTCTTCCTCACGTTGCATCTTTTTACACAAGCTTCTGCAATGCTGTATAATCATATGATTTCAAGATTTGTCATGTTGACAGTCAAAACTAATGATCTGACCCTTCGATACTGACTCCCTGTAGCCTCTGGCTATGGGCTCACCCCCACTAGAGTCTGCAGTTTCTAAGTCAAGTCATTAGGTATGCTGATACAGCAGTATGGATAAATACTACCAAAATTCCTCCAGTGACAAACTGACTGACAGTACTTAGCAGATTTATGATAGAAAATACCAAAACAAGCAAGTTTTAAATTACAGAGTGTAATGGGGTGACCTGCCCTTTTAAGGGTAAGGGTGCCTAGTGTTCTGCTCATTTCTGTCACCAGGAATGGGTCCTTTAAGTGTTCAGGGTGGTCTGATGTACAAAGGCTGGGGAGATATGGGGAGAAAGGAAATGTTCCAGGGAATACCTAGTGTTTGGAAGGAATCCTGTTACAGTACTTTTAAGGGTTCAGTACTGGGAGCCTTACAGAGTGGGTGGGGCAAGGCGCCCTTCTCCAAACCAACTGGATTCAGCTTTTGGAAGGGGACCAGTATATATGATGCCTCCTCCTTCATAGCAAGTCAGACATCAGCAAGAGAAGGTTGGTCAGCTGAACTCCAAGCTGGAGGGCTAATTGGGCAAAGGAGCCCAACCAAAGGTGAGGCTGGCATTAACGTGCAGCTAGCCTAAACCACAGCCCCAGCTCCATGGAGGAGAGCTGGGGGGGAACTCATGTCTTGAGGAGGGATACCATGAGGACAGTTCAGACTATAAGCCCAATGCATTCCAGAGAAGCTGAGGAGTCACAGACCATGAGAAGCCATTCATGAAACTGGAAGCTCAGGAGGAGATGATCAGGTGGGGAACCTGGGTGAACAGATGAACAAGCTCCAGGACGTGCATGGTAGGAAGCACGGGCCAGGGAAACAGTAAAGGACTGGAAGAGATTGGCTTTATACTTATACTTTATACAGGGCCCTGGCCAGGAACCAAGGCAGACCTGGGTTGTTATTGTCTTGTCTCAAAATAATCATATCAGACCATGAATTTCAAGAATGAAATCAGCAACTCCTACAGGGTCCTTTGTAAGGGCTTGATTCAGGATGTTCAAGCTGAAGAGCTTCACTTTCCTTACCATATTACATTCAAAAGAGTGTGCATTGGTTAAAGCCTGGTACAAGTTTATGAAAGCACACCACAATCCCTACAGTGACACAAAGAAAGACAATAAAACAATATGGCCCATTTACCTCTGAAGTGGATATAGTGTCAGAATACATAATATGACTAAATATGGGGAACGGACATTAGTTTATATTGTCATTCATTCAATATAAGGATACTGCAGAGCAAGTTCATTAATTTAAGGCCTGATCCAAAGCTTCCTGAAATCAATGAAAAGACTCCCACTGGGGATAAGGCCATAGTTTGATAAAAACACCATGCATATTTTGAGAATAATATATATTTTTATGGTAGCCCTTTGGAATGGCAAGGTCAATTTCTATTCCCAGATTACCATAGGGTCCTTTGAAAATCAATAAAATATGCTGTCATTGTTTATTTTTCTGGTAGGTTGTGGTGTGAAGATATCCTGTACAAAAGAATATATGAATATAAAAATAAAAGAGTCAGTGGTACAATAGTGCTTATTTTTTAAATTTCTCAAAGTCCAACTGAAAATTTCTGCAAAAAAGGAGATTACTTTTGCACTAGTTCACAAGAAAATGTTCAGAGAAGATTCTGTGTATTGTTATAAAGCCTGTGAAAATCCCACTGCTAGATTTCCTTTTGTTGTTTAATCGGTACATGATGATTGATACAAGAATTGTTCTCAATGAAAAAAATGAAACCATAAATTCTTCATGAGGATTAAACAAATACAGTAATGTTGTAAAAATGCACATGCGAATTTATAAAGAGTAGTTTATTGGCTGAGAGCTCAAAACACCTCCTGTTGATATAAAATGAGCAATGAACAGGTGCCACCATATAGCCAGAATAGCCTGATAACCCATGAAATTATCTGCAAAAATGGGGTTGAACCACGTTTTGTCTCATTAGCCTTCCTCTTGATTACAATAACAACATAACATGGAAAACTTCCAAAACCATGTAGAGGAAATAAAAGAAGAGCCTGTTTCTTTTCCCATTTACACAGGTCTAAGTCTGGCTCATCTCCGTTAAATGTGATGAATTCACACAGGAGCAAAAACAGTGTAAGTGTTTTAATTCTCTTATAGGTCTCTTTTGTACTGGATTTTATTCCCAATAGCCTCTGAATCATTAGTTGCTGCATGAGCAAGTATTGATACATGGCCTCTTGTATTTGCCATGTCAGCTTGAAAAGGAATCTCAAGGATTATTTTTTGGGAATTTAGTGCAGGTGAAAGGTGGTGGATTGATAACTGAAAGTCTATTCAGTCACAGAACAAACTCTGCATGTCCAGTAGCAATGAAAACACCCCCACCCCACCCGGACCTTAAGGAGCTGTCTTTAAGTGTGAGAGCGCTGTTCAATCTCCATGCCCATTTCATCATTGCCTTTCTGCTGGCCCTGGTGCCAATTAATTGAAATAGTGACCTTTTTCTGAGGGAGTAGGGGTGCTTTGAGTACCTGATGACTGATATACCCAATGCATTTCACATCAACCACCAGACAGGCTTCAGGGGAGAATTGCTTGGTCACTTACCCAGACAAGCTATATTGGGACAGGTAACCTAGAGTGGAATGTCTGTCTCCCATTATCAATCCCTCAAGTCATCCTTGAGCAAGGTTCACCTAAATGATAGAATAAAAGAAAAAACAGAAAAGAAAAATATAGTTAATAATCAATATTTCATGAGATTTGTTCAAGTTTAGCATTAAACCCAAACTACCTTCTGTTTCTGTTCCAAGGCTCAACACAGAGGCATGGGCTAGAATACAGTTTATTTTAAGATCTATAGCTCCACTATACTCTTTATAATATAAACTCCAGATAAATGCTGTGCAGCGACAGTATGCTTACTCTAAGCCTGGGCTAAGTAAATTATTCCTTTCTAATTTAAAAAGATCACAGCATCGCCTTTTTTATCAATCACCTTAACAAGAAAATACAAAGCAAGCACTTGCAAGCATGGGGACTTGTAGAATCAGTTTAATGAATGAGCATATATATTTACACATGTCTCTTTTCCCTCCTCCTTCCTTACTGGTACTAATTAAAATAATTTTCTGCCTTTGACATGAAATAATTAAACGTTCAAGGACTATATTAGCTGAAATAGGGTTATCTTTTGCCCTATTGGTCGAGAACTCTATATAGTTCTAGCAGTTCACGCAGTTTGTATTTGCTGACAAATTCCTTCCTGTCAAGGATCATTCTGAGTATTGGGACTCTGACAATTCTGTATGATTAGGTTTGTGGTGCTAGAGCTTCCTTTTGTGGGATGTGTCTAAGGCTCATGATACCAACAAGGAGCAGCAGTGTTAGTTCAACAATGTGATTTTCATAAACATAATTGTTTTATCTTGGAGATGAGAAGCGTTATGAGATGGAGGTAAGTATTACCTGTCTTGTACACTATAGCTAAAATACCCTTTCATGGGGTGGATAGCTTCTCACAAGGTACTGTATTAATCTAACATACCATTGATTAGACTAGCCTTGATGGCACAGACTAGCAGTAGGAAATACTGCTGGTTTGCCATACCTAAGCATTTATGGGCTTGCTTCAGGCATAGTTCAGTATGTACTTAATAGTAATTTATCACTCTCATTTCAACATGGATCATAGGTCAGGCCTTCTCCCAGAAGCACATTATTCAACTAATGCTAGATCTTATATTTACCACAAGTTGTCAACAGTTGCAGGTTGTTATAGGTTACTGCACATAGCAGTACAGCATTTGTCAATTAAAGACTATTTTATTAATTTTGAGCACATGCATGGTATTGAATACCAAATTCTATGTATGTTTTCTTTTCTCTTTACACTGCATTGTATTTCTTCACACAGTCTCCCTGAGCCCACTGCCTTTCTTCAAGGGAGAAGAAGTGAGCTAGATAATATTCTCTCTCTTTCCCAGTTATGGCTCCATGCAAGTAATATGCAGGTTGAAATACATTTTCAATTAGAAAGTTATCCTATAAATGGTGTACATTTCCCCATAACTACTTCTGCTTTGCAGCAGATCCAGGGAATTGAAAATGAGGAGGTGGTATGGCATTCGCTGAAGCACTACATACTAACTGATGCAAAGCCACACTGTAAGGGCAAAGATTGAGAAATTCTAGCAAGAATTGATAATAAGTAGTTCTAGCCAAATTAATGCTCCACTCTGAATTAGTGATGGGGACCAGAATACGGCAGTGAAATTGTAGTCTGCTAAGAAAAGGAGTGAAACAAATGAATCTCTGAGCTCAGATCTGAAGCCAGATAAAGAAACAAGTAGGAGAAAATGATTGTCTAAAAACATGGACGTAACAAACAAGCCACATATCGAAGATGTAAAAAATTAAAGAACTCCCAAGTATCTGTTTTAAGGAAATCTTAGTTTCTCAAGACAGCAGTAAATGCTACTAAACATAATAGAAAATAAACATCTTCAGTTTTTCATGTTCTTTTCTTTTTTTTCACAGCAATCCAACAAAAATACATCCTTCCTAAAGATAATCAATATTGTGAATGGAGTACAGAGGGATTTCTCCCACAATGCAATTCATAAAATTAATATAAGGGTTCATCTGTACAGTCATCCAATTCCCAACATGGTTCTGTTTTTAGGAGATAAAGCAAAGATATAATCAGACAAGATCAATCCCCTCCTGGCAGAAGACCCCCTCCCACTCCACCTAACGCTTTGAGGATAGAGAGCGGAGATCAGACACTATAATGACCCCTGCAACAACAACAAAATGTGTTCTCCAATGGCTATTCTCACTGGTGTTATACAGTGAGTAGGTGTCAGTTAATATCCAGGTCTGTATAAACTGTTCAAGATAGACTGTGGACCTGTATCCTTTTACTGTTTAATACAGACTTTATCATCTTTTGAATCAAAGATATTCAGCAACTAGGAAATTCACAACCTTCCACTTATTAGCAGGTTATATATCAACTATCTTGGACAATGTAAAACAAACATTTCAGCTAAAGTAATATATTGTACTTGGCCTGGCCAAATACTGCACAAAATTTGCTTTAATTATTTAATGCTAAGAAGATGTTCAAATACCACAGAGATGAGCTTAATTTAGATAGATATCTCTGGGACAGGGCTTCTAAATGTATGTATCTTTAACAAGAGTAAATTTGAGCTGACAGTATACCTTTAAACAAAACATCATTCTGTACAGAATTTCCAATCAGAAATGTCCAGTCCCAGGATCTGTCACTGACTACAGCCAGGAGTTGAGACAACACATTGTTTCTTCTCTGCTTCTCTGCTTCTGGGGCAAACACCAGGGTCTTCATCTCTCTTAATATTGATTAATAAAATCAACAGGTATTAAACAGTATACATTATGTTATACACGAATAAGGTTATAGTGCCCACCTAGATTGCTAGAGCTTGCACAGACTGACACATTTAGGCAGAGGTCTTCATTGGGAGAGGTGAGAAGTAATGCCACCTCAGAGGGAGAACCTAAAGTTATTTTCCCTCAAGGAGCCAGAATGTTCCCCAGGTGCAGTGGTTAAGAAAGCATTCTGATACTCCTCTTTGTGGGGTGCTTTGTGCTCACCCTTGTCTCTGTGAGGCTAGGTCTACACTAAGGGGGGGTGTCGATTTAAGATACGCAAATTCAGCTATGCGAATAGCATAGCTGAATTCGGTGTATCCTATTCGACTTACCCCGCTGTGAAGACGGCGGCAAATCAACCGCCGCGGCTCCCCTGTCGACGGCGCTTACTCCTCCTGACGAGGTGGGAGTAAGCGCCTTGATTCGGGGATCAATTTATCCATCTAGATGAGACACGATAAATCGATCCCCGAGAGATCGATTTCTACCCACCGATCCGGGCGGGTAGTGTAAACTAGCCCGGAGACTGTCCAGTGTGTGGATGTAGGCACAGAGCCATGACACTGCTTCCTCTCTGCCCTTCATTGCTTCCTTTGAGGCATCATGCATCCACTGGGGAGTAACGACAGAGCAGTTCTTGCACTCCCCTGAGTCCAGGAACCAAAATTCTGCCCAGCCATTAAGTGGACTAGAGACGTGGCAGAAGGTACTTACTCTCTTTCCCACAAAATACACTTGCACAAGGACCAGGCACAATCCCACCCATATGAAACAGATCCCTGCCCTAAAAACCTTACAATGTAAATGTTAGTTATGACAGCCAAGCGAGGGTATAACATTCCAGGAGAGGAGAGGGGCAAGGAAAGTCGCCAGTTACAGATAGACAGATGTGGACATTCGGGCATACATACAGCATTGTGGCACAACTGGCTGCATCTTGGCTCTGGCTTTGCTCTTATTTTATCTGAAACCGGTTGTCCATCTTTCATAAAGAACAGCATGTATAGAGAATGGCATTGCTTCTTTTCATGTTTGAAGAAAAATAACAAGAATTTCACATCTTTAAAGTAAATTCACAAAAGGAGGCCAATTAAGAGCTCTGAAAACTGAAGTGTTCTATCCACAAGTCAGTCCTGCGGTGTGCTAGCTGCTGATTAGAGGAGGCATGGCACTGTAGAGTATATAAGAATATAAGAACATAAGAATGACCGTACTGGGTCAGACCAAAGGGTCAGACCATCTGGTCTGGGTCAGACCATCTAGCCCAGTATCCTATCTACCGACAGTGGCCAATGCCATGTGCCCCAGAGGGAGTGAACCTAACAGGTAATGATCAAGTGATCTCTCTCCTGCTATCCACCACCACCCTCTGACAAACAGAGGCTAGAGACACCATTCCTTACCCATCCTGGCTAATAGCCATTAATGGACTTAACCTCCATGAATTTATTCAGTTCTCTTTTAAACTCTGTTATAGTCCTAGCCTTCACAACCTCCTCAGGCAAGGAGTTCCACAAGTTGACTGTGCACTGTGTGAAGACAAACTTTCTTTTATTTGTTTTAAACCTGCTGCCCATTAATTTGATTTGGTGGCCCCTAGTTCTTATATTATGGGAACAAGTAAATAACTTTTCCTTATTCACTTTCTCCACATCACTCATGATTTTATATACCTCGATCATATCCCTCCTTAGTCTCCTCTTTTCCAAGCTGAAAAGTCCTAGCCTCTTTAATCTCTCCTCATATGGGACCTGTTCCAAACCCCTAATCATTTTTGTTGCCTTTCTCTGAACTTTTTCTAATGCCAGTATATCTTTTTTGAGATGAGGAGACCACATCTCTACGCAGTATTCAAGATGTGGGCATACCATCAATTTATATAAGGGCAATAATCTATTCTTCATCTTATTCTCTATCCCCTTTTTAAAGATTCCTAACATCCTGTTTGCTTTTTTGACTGCCGCTGCACACTGCGTGGATGTCTTCAGATAACTATCCACGATAACTCCAAGATCTTTTTCCTGATTAGTTGTAGCTAAATTAGCCCCCATCATATTGTATGTACAGTTGGGGTTATTTTTCCCAATGTGCATTACTTTACATTTATCCACTATAAATTTCATTTGCCATTTTGTTGCCCAATCACTTAGTTTTGTGAGATCTTTTTGAAATTCTTCACAGTCTGCTTTGGTTTTAACTATCTTGAGCAGTTTAGTATCATCTGCAAACTTTGCCACCTCACTTTTTACCCCTTTCTCCAGATCATTTATGAATAAGTTGAATAGGATTGGTCCTAGGACTGACCCTGGGGGAACACCACTGGTTACCCCTCTCCATTCTGAAAATTTACCATTTATTCCTACTCTTTGTTCCCTGTCTTTTAACCAGTTCTCAATCCATGAAAGGATCTTCCCTCTTATCCCATGGCAACTTAATTATGTAAGAGCCTTTGGTGACGGACCTTGTCAAAGGCTTTCTGGAAATCTAAGTACACTATGTCCACTGGATCCCCCTTGTCCACATGTTTGTTGACCCCTTCAAAGAACTCTAATAGATTAGTAAGACATGAGTGAAAGAAGAGTGTTGCTGTTGTGGGCAATTTCTGTTGCTAACTCGCTTGACTTGTGTTTTTAAATATATGCCAAGGATGAGCAGAGTTTTGAGGGGTCACTGTTTGGGGGGAGGTGTTATTTTTATAGATTGAATTCAAAATAAATAATAAAATAAACAAGGCAACATGTTCAGATCTGGCCACCGCAGTGTGCGCTTCCCTGCACGACCCTGCCAATGTGCCATCACCCTGACCTGGAAGGACTATCTGGAACTCAGAACCTATTTTTTTTCAGAATTCCAATTATATAAAAATGAACAAACTCTGTTCTAATTTTAGCCTCCCTAGTATTATCAGTTGAACTAACAGGATTGTGATCCAGCTGTTTCCTTTTCCTGTAATATAGGACACTGCTATCCAGCTTGCTTTATAGCACTGTAATTTTGAAAACTAGACTAACTCTAAGTGGAGGTAAAATTCCACACAGCAGGTTTTGAGCTGTGTTTGCTGGTTTGCACTGTTCTGCCAACTGCTAAAGCTGGAATTTGCTTCTTGATATACCAGGGTAATTGTGCATTCTTCTCTGAAATAATACAGAACATAGCAAATTTACAGAAAGCTATTATGGGGTGACTATTTCTAGTAATTTATCATTCACAGAATGGCATAAACAAAAACTGACTATAATGAGCAGGAGCTATTAAAAACAATACTTTTCTACTACATATTTTGTTCCTGAATAACGCTGAATTTATTTTACAATACTTATTTAGTAATATATCTTATTATTTTAAGTCTCTCAAAAGATTTAAACTAATCTATAAATAATCTTATTAGTGTTTTGTAAACTGAGCACATAAAACTGGAGGGTTTAGTCCAATTAGGTAAAATACCAATATGATTTTCCTTAGAGACTAGTTGTTGATGTGTCAGAAATGCATAAAATGAGTCTGGAAAACTCTCAAGGCTTTTTATCAGTAACACTTGGATTTATATGGACAGAACCCACATTAAGCACTATGTGGTTTTCATCAAAATACATCCAGGACAACTTTGTCATCCTTGGAATATCACTTTAGTGCCCAGCTAAAATTTGTCTATTCTAGTGCAGCCATTTATAAATTGATTTGATATTCTGTCCTGGTTTAAACCAAGATTGTTAGTAAGGCTTAGATGTAAAACCAGTGACTGTTCCCAAGGAATGCCTGAGAAATAAAAGCAATGGGAAACCCTTCACACTGCTACAAATTACTTTAAAATTGTTTGAATAAAAGAGCACAAGATGCTAAAAAGTTATAAAATGGCCAAAGTTGTTCTTATAAACTTCTGTTAAAAGAGGCAAGCATTGTGCTGATAACACAAAAAACCTCAGCATGAGCTATAACTATTTCCTCACCTGATAATATCTAGGAATACTGATTTTAAACTTTTTCATTAAAGTGCCTAAAGAGTTTGTATAGAAACACGTCAACAGCCTATTAAAAAGAAGATGAAGGATTGTACCCCCAAATATTAAACATTTCAAATACAAAGCATAACTATAATGTCCTAGGTAAATCCTGGCTGCTTTTTTTTAATTGTTTTGTTTTGTTTTCTTTTAAGGAACTGGTGAAGACAGCAGTGCTATGTAAAAAGCCAACTTTCCATCATGCTGGCACTCAGTATGACACTAACCTGCAGGACAAAGGAAAATGTGGTTAGTGATGTGATCTCTAGGGGACAGTAGTGCATATAATAAACTACCATACATTATTCAGGCCTAAAACGCAGTGGATATAAAGCTTGTGTTTTGCAGAAGAGGCTCAAGTCCCCATTGGCTAGCTATCTGAAATATAACTAATCGGAAGTATAGAACAAGAATGCCACCTAGTGTCTGGAAAGGTTCATTCAAAGCTGCAATCCATGAGGTTTTCCTTTCTTGTTTCCTTCTTTTATTATATATGTAGGCGTCTAGGCATATATGGATACACAATCATTGTGGTTTATACTATAATTCATATTCTAGTAGTGACCACAGTATTTATCCACACACGCAGTCCTGGGTTCAGATTGCTTACAATCTAAAAAGACAAGCCACATATGAAAGGTAATGGAGAGGAATGCAATCTAACTATGTACATTTTATATACGTTGAGCCATATTCTCAGATGGTGTAAATCGATGCAGCTAGGATAATTTGCAACAGCTGAATCTCTGGCCCTTTCTCTTTCTTTTTACTTTATTTTATTTACTTATTTACTCAGTAAATACCCACTGATTGTACTCAACTGCCTCTCAAGCTATCTATAATTTGCTGGTCAATTTCTTTTAGGCATAATGGAAGAAGTGGTTTTGAAGAGGTATTTGAAGGAGTAGAGAGTAATGGCCTTATGTATCGGTTTAGGGTGGGGTCCCGGCACTAGGGGATAGCATAGAAGAAGGTGCACAGATGGTTTTGGGAGAAGTGGACAAATGGGAATCAAGGCTGAACATAGATGAAGAGATCACTGATATTTTTTGCTTTTCTAACTTAAATGCATTATAGTGCTCCTTCTCTGTTTTAAAGCCATTCCTGACATATTATCTGGTTCCTGTCCCAAATTTAATTTAAGCATATTTTTATGTTTCCCTTTTATAATATCTACCTCAATATAGCATGCAAAATGTTTATTGTCAATAACAACCCTGGAAGAAGGGAGCAATGCTAAGAAAATATGCCCTGGGGAACGATGGTGCTGAAATCCATACTAATGCTGTTATTTCCTCCTGCAAATATTCTGCCTTATGCTCTCCATACAAATACTTAAGAATTGTTGATTGACAGAAGTCTGCATGAAAATAAATCAAAAACTTTTTTCTTTTTAAATGATAATTTAAATGAACTCATATTGATGTTCTGATTCCTGTTTCTCCACTTTTGAATCCATCACCATAACACCAATAATGAAAAAGCACTGTTACTTTCACGGGTCTAATTATAAATCTCCAGAGAAAACACTGACGTGGAATTTAAACATTGTCACAGTCAGTGATTTCAAGTCTGTTTTCCAAAGCTGAGCAGCAAAAGCAAATCTGATACAGTCCTGTACTATAAGTAAGTGCCGTATATTCTCGATCATAAGCCGGTTAGTTTATAAGCCGACCCCCACAAGATGGATAAGTAAAAATGGAATTTTTTTATGACCCGTTCATAAGCCGACCCTATAATTCAGGGGTCAGCAAACTTTGGGTCCCAGGCCATCAGGATAAGCCGCTGGTGGGCTGAGATGGTTTGTTTACCTCGAGCGTCCGCAGGCACGGGACAGCAACTGGTGGGGAAATTTTGGTGGGGGGAGAAGGTGGGGGTCAAGGGAGCAACCCCTGTGACTACCCCCCACATGACCCCACCCCTAGCCCAGGACCCCCACACTCTCCCCATCCCATCCCTTCCCACCTTATCTGGGGAGGGCCACGGAGGATGTCTCTGGCCTGGCTGGAGCTCCTCCAGTAGGCTGGGCAACACGGCTGCAGCCTGCTCTGGCGGACTGGGCTGGGCTGGGCGGCACGGCCGCAGCATGCTCTGGCGGGCTGGGCCAGGCAACGTAGCCACAGCCTGCTCTGGGCGGCGGGGATGAGTGGCACGGCTGCAGCCTGCCAGCCCTGGAGATGCAGCTGCTTCAGAGGCTGGGGGGAGAGCAGCGTGGCCAGAAGCGGAGAGACTCTGGCTCCGCCTCTTTCCTTCTGGCTCTGCTGGCTGTGCTGCCTCTCCTTGCTCCCCCTCTTGGGGGGAGGGGCTGTGTCCCTCCTCTCCCTCTCTATACTCGTTCATAAGCCGACCCCCTTCTCTGGTGCTTCCCTTTTTTACTAAAAAAATTCTGCTTATTAACGAGTATATACAGTATAGTGTAAGTATTGTTGAAAAATCAGCATCAAATAATGGTTTCTATTTATTTCCACACCAGACTATATTACAGTAGCAAAATCTAAGATAATGTTCCAGTTAAACCAAGACAGATAAAATGCAATCTGCCCCCTTTTTATGTGAGGATTCATGCCAGCAAAACACCATCACCTGAATATTCATGGCAAGCAAACATTATAAAGATGTGAGTGTGGTTGAAGCAAATTCATTTTGACATTTGAGTGAATACTCATAAAAAGGCTTCTGTTGCTTTCACCCAGTTCTAATTTAAAATTTGGGGTAAAGGTTCAGGTCAGTTCTTACTCTGTCCATCCCTAGAAACAGACAAATTTCAGTTTCCTGCTGTCGTGTGTGTAAAAGATCCAGTTTATCATTTAAAATGCTAGAAATTGAAAGGTGTCTACCTACACTCTACAGCTGATTCTCGCTCCTAACCTGTTCATCCCCTGGGACTCAGAAAAGTGGATAGACCTTTTCACTTCACTTAGACTCTGCAGAAAGAATTAATCAGTGAAAACAAAAAGAAAATCCATCAGGCAGGTTTATCCTCTTCAAGGTTTTCTGCCTCTCTACTCATTGAGTCTTACTCTGAAAAGCATGGCCCCAGGACCTGTGATTACGGGGACTATTAAATACTCAGCAAAGAGCTGCCTCATCAAATAGAATGGGGGAAAAAAACCTTACAGCTCATAACTGTGTGTTAGGAAAATGCACAGACAAGTTATTACTTTATCATCATCCATCCACTCTATGCTGATAAGCATAACAGTATGTGTATGACCTTTTAGGAATAGGTACTCTGATCCATCTTGTGGGTCTGTTCAGATTTTATTTTACTTACTCTCTCTTGCTTTTTCAATATACCCCCTCAAGGCCTGTTTTCACAAGATAGCTATGTATTCAGGTAGACTATTTAAACCAACTTCCCCAATAACTTGTTCTCTGTGTTGGTAAAGCTTTGTATAAAATAGTTCTTCAGTATAATTCTCTTTTTAAGGGCCAGATCCTCAGCTCTGTAAATAAACATGTGATGATTTATACCAATGGTATATGATATGTGGTAAAGCAACACTCACATTTAAACATTTTAGTTTACAATGTTGTTGTAGTCATGTGGGTCCCAGGATATTAGGGAGACAAGGTGGGTGAGGTAATATCTTTTACTGGACCAACTTCTGTTAGTGGAAGGGACAAGCTTTTGAGCTTCACAGAGCTCTTCTTCTGGTCTGGGGAAAGTAACCAGAAAGACTCTCAACAATTTAAGGAAAATAAAGACACAATGACAGCATGCTATTTTCATGGAAATGTATTTCCTTTTTTAAAGATAAACAAGAAAGAGGGAGGAGAAAAGATGGCCTCATGGTTAAGGCACTGGCATGGCACTCAAGAGCTGTAAACTCAAGTCCTGGCTCTGTCACAGACTTCTTATCTGACCTCACAGAAGATAATTAATCTCTGTGTCTCTGTTCTCTGTCTATAAAATAGGGATAATAATATTTCCCTACATCAAATAGGTGTTGAGAGGATAAATCCATAAAGATTTTGGATGTCCTTCATGTACTGATGAGTGTTATATAAGTTGCTAGGTGGAACCTTGTTTTACAGCGGAGAATCTAGAGAAGAATGTGCTGCATTTTAATTGGCACCTTCCACACTTACATCTTGTACAGATCAGCTGCATTTTAAAAAAATTCAGCTTGTAGGACAGATTTTCATCAGTGATATTTCAAAATCTGCTTCTCTGAAATAAATGTAACCTTAGTTTTTATTAAAAAGCGAATTAAACAAATGGAAAACAATATCATCTAGCAATTTAAGGAACAGATTGCAAATGAATGTTTCCTGTTTATGATACTATGAGATTCTGTATTAACTCTTAGTGAAAGTTAAATTTATAAAATATTCAAATACTGTGGGCAAATTAATCCCTGCTGTAACTACTATGTTGTCTTCAACAGAGTTACAGCAGAGATTAATATGGCGTGATATGTTTTGATTTGGATTCGTATGTGTTAGCCCTTAATATATTTCTCCGTATCTCCAAGTGTGCTGATAATACTAACTGGTCGAAATTTTATTTTTGGGAACTGATCACTAGTTTGTGGCTTTAAATTCCAAGGCTAAAAAATATGATAATTTATTATTTGTTCAGAAAATAATTTATAACATTCCAGAAAAATATGTCTAAAAACATTTAATCCATTCAGAAAACAGACTCGGATCTTAAAAAAAATGTATGAAACATTTATTCTCCTGTAGGCAGTGACCACTTGGGGTGAATAGAGATGTAGAATGTATAGGATCTTTGGGTGGAGGTGAGAGATCCACATTAATTGTTTATGAAACTTCTCTATGTCCCCTACTGATATTTGTCCACTAGCCTTGCCCAGATATAGATAAGCTTAGCTGGGGTAGTGACAGTCCAGTGTAATGGGGTTGAGAGACCCATGTGTAGTGGGATCTGAAACTATAGGAAGTATTTTAAGAGGTTTATAACCTGGAAAGGTAGAAGCTAGAGAGGCTTTGGAGGATAGTCTGTTTTGATGAGGAGTTGTTCTTGGTTGCATTTAGAGGTTCAATATATCTGTGTTAGGATATTTTTAATTGTCTCTAACTTGCCCTGGAAGTATTTATTCAGGTTCCCAGCTCTGGTGACTGTCACATCTCTAACCTGCTTTGGTTGGCCAAATGCTAAGCTACACAGCTATGTGCTAGGGATATGGGGAACCTAGACAACTTTGATTATGGGGGCATGAGCTCCTCTATTCTTCCAGGTAAGCAGAGGAGAGTAGGTATTGTGCAGAAACCAAGGGCAAGATGTTTACTCTTAATGTCATTTGTCTCACGTTTTGAATCTCAAGAACATGAGGTGTCAGTGTCTGGCTTGTCTCTTCACGCTATTAAATGCCCTATACAATCAGCACCATTCACAATTTGATTGAAACCTCTGACTCTGTATGTACTACTGAGACTTGATTAGATGGCACTGCAGGACCACTGTGTAGTAGTATCCAGACAGGTATATGGTTTATCGTTAGTTGACATGGCATTGTGGAGGTGGTAATTACCTGATTGTCACAGACCAACTATTCTGTCCTTACATTTGAGATTGAGGCACGCTGGAACAGAGCCCAGATGAATTACATTTCAGGGCATGCTACAAAGTTAACTATTTTCCCTTGGGCACTTTGAGAGGGGGTGAATTAATGGGAGGGAGGTAGAACATGATCTACTGTGAGTTGTCTATTCAAATTGTGATTGTGGTTTTTTGCATAAGCAGTCAGTAGGCAGATCTATTTTGTGAGTTTATACTTTGGTATATTTTAATGTCTGTTAAAGGTACTTTGTGCCAGTGATAAGTGCTTCAGATGCAACTGAAATAAATAAATGGAGACCACTGTCTGACTATTTAACAGTGCATATTTATAAAACTGCATTTATATTAGCTGGGAATAAAGCTAACTTACTAGTACAGTGATTTTCACTTAATTTGATCACTGGTTAATTTGATCCTCTCTGTTGTTTGATCTGCTCTCCAGGAACCAAATAATTTGCATTGATATGTATTGTATTTTTCACTGCTTATTTTGCTCATGTCCACTTCAGTTAATACTAGATAATTCAATCAAGATCGATTGAAACTGCCCCAGAACAGAAGAGTAATCATATTGCTTACAACATAAATATTGACCTGTATTGTGCTTCTTTTCTATTCTCCTTCTTAATTTTCCTACACTGGCAAGTTTCTGCACCACAAGTTATACCACTTTTATTAAAACGCTGGAATTAAACCACTGTTGTGTGTCGACACTGTGCTCCTTGTGACGCTGGAGCACATCCACATTAGCAGCCCTTGCAATGGCAAAGACAGCAGTGCATTGTGGTAGCTATCCCACTGTGCAACTGGCAATGGGAAAGGTTTGCAATGCCTCATGAGGCAAGTACAGCATCACATGATGCAGGTTTCCCAATCCCATTGATCCATGGGCATCCCACTATATTGGCAGCTGCTTTTCAACTGAAGTCGGGGGGAGGGCAGAATGTGTGACAGGGAGTGTGTGTGTGTGTGTGTGTATGGAGGGGGGGAGAGATACAGTGTGTTTTGGGGGACAGAGAGTGTGTCAGCATGCTGTCTTGTAAGTTCAGAAAGTGGCACAAAGCAACCAGTCCTGAGGCAGGGGGAGGGGGAACCCCCAACATCAGCCCCCGCCTCCTCCCTGGGCTCTCTGAACAGCAGTCTCTCTCTCTCTCTCTCTCTCACACACACACACAAACACACACACACACACACACACACACACCTGCCTCTGTGTTCAACAGCACGAGCATTCTACATTAATGGTTTGCTTTGTGTCCTGGAGCAGATCAGCACTGCACACAACAGCCGTCAGAAATGGTGCTTTGAAAGGGGAGAGGTGCATGTCTCCAGGGCAGCCAAGTTCAAAACAATGAGCAGAGCAGTCACTTGAGGCATTATGGGATAGCTCCAGAGGCCAATTACAGTGCAGAAAGCAATCAAGTGTCTACACTGGCAATAGAGTGCTGGAGCCTCTGCACAAAAAGCATTACGACTCTAGTCGAGGTGGGGTTTTTTGCAGCCCTGCAACTGATGAGTTTCTGCACATAAAGTAACTTGGCAGTGTGTACACATCTGCAATTTGAGCACAAAAAGCTGCTTTACTGCGCAGAAACTTGCCAGTGTAGACAAGCCCAATGACATGAAATTAGTAGTTACATTTGAGAGAAGCTGGAAACTAACATTTCTATGGCACCTACATCCCGGCCAGACATTTATTTAAAAAAGCCATTAGTCTTATTCTGCTCCTACTTGTACTGGTGTAAAATAGGATTAAATCCACTGAAGTCAATAGAGCTACACTGGTATAAAACTAGTCAGGCCTTCAGACCATTTTCCCTTGACTGATTTAGCAGCACGCAGTGTGCTTGTTATATATGACTGCTTTTAAATATCAATGTTAATATTTTTGTTTGCTCACATTATTTACCAACATGCATTTTGAGAGTCCTAAGCCCTTCTGGTGGGCAAATCAATCACTTAATATGATCAGAGTAAGACAAAAGCAGAGGATCAAAATAACCAGGTTGCACTGTTAATTCCCAGCCACTGGCAAAGAGATGAGTCAGCAGCTACAAAAGGTGGGGGTGAAGAGAATTAAGGTAATGATGACAGAGTATTAAGAAACCTTTTCCTCCATTAATACTCAGGGGCTTTATGATGGCATTTCCTATTAAAAGGAAGTGATTCTGCTGTTCATTGATCAGTCACTGCACTGTATTTATAAGAAGCAAATATGAAAACCATGATCCTCTTCATAGACACAAAATCACCCACCTCAAAATGGGGGAACCCTAGAAAATTCCCCTGAGGAGTAATGGAGAGATAAGGCTAGATTTTGCTATGATATTCACTGTTAGAACAGCTGTTGACGGAAGACACCAGGGTAAAGTCAAACGGCCACTCAGCAAAGCTGAAAATGTTTGATGTGCAAAAATGAATACTTTTAATTGAATCCCTGCTCTAATATTATACTGGTTCATCCTTAGGGTTAAGCACTCAATGGTTACATATGTTTGTGCAGCTTGATTATTGGCTTTTATTACAGAATTACATTTGTTAGTGAGTAACTGCCTTCTTATTATAAGAGATGGGCTAGTATATTATTTTGAATGGATGATATGCATTTTGTATTTTAGTAGCATTCTAAATTATGAGATTATAGAAAAGCACCTAGATTTTGAGATGGGCAATTTGTCATTTTATAACATGAGGTAAGTAAAGGAATATATATAAATAAATGTCTGAGAGAATGAACTCTCTTTCCATTTTAATGTTAAGGGGTTCTAACCTATTTTTACCTTAGAATGTTTCCCATTCCAGAGAAAATGAGAAATGCAACAATCTACATTTCGCTTTGCCAGATGTTTTGGGCAAAAATAATCATCTCAGTGAAATTTAAATTTTAAGAACAGCTCTTCCAAACAGTGAGAAGTGCCACTGGCTTCCATAGAGAGGATAGATGGTCCTGTGTTTAGGGCATGGCCCTGGGGCTTGGAATACTTGTCTTAAATTCTTTGCTCCTCCACAACTTCCTTTGTGACCTGGGGCTAGTCACTTTGCCTCTCTGTGCTGCAGTTCCCTATCTGCACTTCTTTACCTCCCAGAAGTGTTCTGAGAAGATTGTCATCAGAGCTCAATGTTCAAGTTCCATAACCTGAGGACAGCCTCTGTACCATGAAGGCTAGCCATGGTAAGCCACCCTCCAAAGGTTGAGTTGGGCATTCTTCCACTGCGTGAGTAGTTATCTACAACACCGCCCCACAGTCACAGCATGGAGAAGGAGCCAGCCCAAGCCAGTGCATTGTTACAACAATTCTGGATGAGCCAGAGATTAGCCTGTTAAGCCTTGTCCAGTATTTACAACCATATGGACAAGGAGGCAGGTGCAGAGATGGACTCCTGAATTTATTTAGTATGTTCAACTGTTGTCTGCTGATGCTTCCACTCTGTAAGAATGTAGTTTTCAGTCCCATGACAGTGCTGATCCTCCATGCATGGTAAAGGGTCAGTAGCATTCTTGTCCAGGAATGCATAAGCTGTCATAGCAACGGGGTGTCATGAGCTCAGCTGTGGTGCCTACCCCAGTTTGCAGGAGTGGAATTCCTCCCCGGAATACAACCAAACCTTCGAGTTGGCTCAGCGTGTTATGTCCTATCTGAAAATGGAGCCTCAGTCAAACAGAGATGTAATAGATTGGTTTTCTCTGTCACAGCTTTCAGGCAGAAAACAGTTCTGGCATCTCATCAAAGGTCTGGTGGAGTTCTGTGTGCTAACACATACAAACTAGAGGTTGAATAATTCAAGCAGCCACTAATAATATGACTGGCCAAATTGAGTTCCGTGTTGACAAGCTGAGTGTGGCAAATGTGGCATGGGCAGCTGGTGACAATATTCTTGCAGGGGGTGGGGAGGTGAGCTTGCCCCACACTCTCCCTGCAGTGGTGGCTCCTGTCCCACTGGGCTGGGCCTGACTCCCTGATCCAGCCAGTTGGCTCTGGCTGCTCACAGATTCAGAGGAGCTTGCCATAGTGTCATGAGTGGCCTTGCACAGATGGGGCCCACTGTCCCTTTCCTGGCCCTGGCACCACTGGACACAGGTCTTTATGATCTCTCCCCTCCACTGGAACTCTCCTTCCTCCTCCCAATCCCCTCATGATCTCCCCACCTCCCCATTCCCCAGGATTCCCCTTCTAATCATCTCAGGTTCTCTCCTGCTTCCCTGGGACTCCCCTTCCCACTGCTCCCTTCACAATCTGAGAAAAATGTGTTTGCAGATGACATGTATTGTTGACACTGGAAAATATTTCCATAGAATTGAAGGGAATCCAAGACACGGCTATTATGACCACTTACTTCCAGTGACAAAGACTAATTCTTAATGAAATCAAGACATGATCCCAACCTTTCTCAGGACTCCCTTTCTCCCCTCCAGCCCCTCAAGATCTCCCTCCTCCCCCAGGATTCTCACCCTGTCCCAGCAAACCTTCCCAGGAAGCACAATTCCAGAGCCAGGAGCCAATGGCGTTCCCTCCTCCTATGAGTCCCTACCCCACCTCTTTCCTGGCCCTAGCACCATCGGACACTGGGCTTTGCCACAGCTGGGCAGGAACGTGGGTGGTGGGGTGGTTCATAAAACAGATTTGTGGGGGCTGAGTCCCTTTAGCCCTAGCCAGCCACCACCTATGGATTGTGCCCCCAAACTGCAGAACAGAATTCAACTGGAGCAAATACCAGGCCAATACAGATGTATGAAGGCCTGAAGAGTCTGTTCCCCAGAAGGTTCCCAATAGTTTTCATATTAAGGTGGTATGGGAAGAGATCTTCATTTTCAGGTATTCTGGGTGAGGATGGTGTATCAGACTACTGTTGAGTTTTACTCCCAAATATACGACAAATAGTTGGAATGGCAGTAAACATCCTTGTACATATACTGAGATGTCAAGACAATTGTTTTGCTGGAAAGTAGATGCCATTGTCTCAGTTTCATTAAGAATTAGTCTTTGTCACTGGAAGTAAGTGGTCATACTAGCCATGTCTTGGATTCCTTTCAATTCTATGGAAATCTTTTCCAGTGTCAGCAATACATGTCATCTGCATACACATATTTCTCAGCCTGCATTTCAGGAAGGTCGTGTATGTATAGACTGGGGGAAAAGTGGATCCAAAGCTGACCTTGTGCAATTTGGGGAGAGAAATTAAAGACTGTGAGGCACTCAGATGCTATAGTAATGATCCAGTAATGATATGCCCCTTAAGTAGACTGTGGGCAGTGTGGACTCACATGGACCCTTCAGGAGCTCAAGGAGGGAAGCAGTTTTATCCCTACTATAAGGCTATCAGTCTCTGTGGGCTGATGCCACTTTGTAGGTGTGTATTTCACCCTGAGGAGCATCTGAAGAATGTAGCCCTTGCACTCTGAGTGCAGAGGCTGTCATTGTCCCAGGTTCTTGCAGGGAAAGTATGAACAGAGGGGAGAGAGAGCTCTTTGTGTCCTTCCAAAGTCATAAGAACATAAGAATGGCTATACTGGGTCAGACCAAAGGTCCATCTAGCTCAGTATCCTGTCTTCTGACAGTGGCCAATGCCAGATGCTTCAGGGGGAATGAACAGAACAGGTAATCATCAAGTGGTCCATCCCCTTGTCTCCAATTCCCAGGAACAATCTGTCCCAGAGAGAGAATTGAGCAGGGGATAGAAGAAGGTAGATCTGATGAATACAGTAAAGCATCACTTACATACTGGGAAACCATAACTATTCCACCTGTGGTAACTATCCCTTAGCCAGCCCATAGCATCAACCTTGTGTGATTACTAGAGATTCAAATAAAAGTAGATTTTGAAAGCAGATTTGAATGAACCAGCATTGATCTGGTGATATTTAAAAGCATAATATTTAGTTATAAAAAGCATCCAACGAGTTTAAATGCCTGAAAATTATGTATCCGACTAAATGATAAACATACTAATTAAAATGTGTTCCTCTGAAATTAATTGAAAGGTTGATTAAATGTTATTGCAGAAAATATTGAAAGATTAAGTACCCTTGTCATTACTACACTGCTAAGCAGTGACACAGAGACTGATTGTACTACAGCTGAAGCCAATGATAAAACTCAATGGGAGAAGGATCAGATCCACAGTGGAGCACTGAGACTGTGCTCCTTTTGAAGAACACTTTAGTTTCCACTTGTCTAGAGAATAAAATATTTTATTTGGCTGCATAATACAGGACGTAATGTTACGGTAGGGATTCAAAATGTATGGTACAACATTATACTGTAGAACTCCCCTTCTTCCAAGTAGGTGTCATCAATTTCATACTTGGAAGGAGAATGAAACTAATAACTGTATTCTGATAACTTTATTCACCTTTAGTAGTACCTTTCTCTGAAAGCCATCCCAATTATTTTGGTGTGACTACTGGCAGAGGGCAAAGTACTACTCAATGGCCCAGATTCAGGACAGGAAACTTAAGTGCTATACTGCATAGGGATGCTTTCCTCACTCTTTGGCAAGGGTGGCAGAACGGGACTCTAATTTCAAGCTAGATCACACTTTTAATGTACAGCCAATAATAAGGGGGCAGTGAGGGCTGCCCAGCCCCTGTTAAGGGCTTTACATAAAGAATTGGATACAAAAAGCCATTTGCTGTACACAACAAGTTGCATTGATCCTATTACAATCTGGGAACACTGCTACATATTTTTGACCATCATCTTTTGTACCTTATCTATTTATATGTATTATAAGACATCTCTCAGCCCCAGGAAAGCAGCAGGACCAATGTCTTTTTCATGATCAGACAACCCTATTAGGTTATTTGTATTTTTAATACTTCTTGTCATTATTTATTATTTGTATTACCAGAGAACCTAATCACCATCAGGGTTCCATTTTGTTAATCAAAGAAGCCCGTGTTGAGACTAACAAGTTCAAGATCAATTTGCTTCTGTGTCCAATCAACATCTGGTTTTTCATTTGTTTGTTTTCATGTTCTGAATTTTACTTCATCCAATTTATTCCTTGTATGCATAGCCAAGTCCTGGTTTAATAATCAAAGCCATCTATTTTTACTGTACTTATCAAAGTAGAATAAGTGCTAAAACTTACATTCAAACAAAGCTCCAGAAATATAAAATGTGTAAATGGGCCCTTTTCTATTAAAATAACAGTGCAAGTATGAACCCCTTTATTTCCTTTCAACACCATAATACATACATTTTTAAAATTCTATAGCACTGAGTCTATTTTATTTAAACTCAATATTAGAATACACCTTGTGTGGTGCTAATCAGAATTGTTAGTGACGATCACGTGGTACATTGTATTATTTTATAAGAAAAATAACATTTTTCAATTCAAATGTGCCATCTGTTCAAAACTTCTCTAAGAAAATCAAAACTACAGGATGATGCTATTTTATACCTGCCCTTCATATTCCCTTTCACCTCTTCCATGAATAGACAGAATTTTTTTCACTGCTTAAAGTCAAATGCCTGATAAATCATGATTTCCTGGTCCAGATCTTCCCAACCTAACTATAATCATTAAGAGGAAATACATAGTAAACTGAAACTAGGGTTACCATACGTCCGTTTTTTCCCGGACATGTCCAGCTTTTTCATAATCAAACCCCCGTCCTGGGGGAATTGCCAAAAAGCCGAACATGTCCGGGAAAATACTGGCCGGGCACTTCCCCTCCCGCGGCTGCTCTGCTCCTCCCCTGACTCTTCGGCTTTGTTTAAGAGCCGAGCTGCCCGAGCGCTACCGGCTTCGGGCAGCCCCCTTGCCTCCGGACCCCAGCCACCGGTCGGGCACTTCCCCTCCCGGGCTCCAGCTGCTCTGCTCCGGCAGCGCAGGGTCCGGAAGCATGGGGGCTGCCCGAAGCCAGTAGCACTCGGGCAGTTCGGTTCTTAAACGGAGCCGAAGAGTCAGGGGAGGAGCACAGCAGCCGGAGCCCGGGAGGGAAAGTGCAGCAATCAGCTGTTTTGCGATGCGCAGGAGGCTCTGGGGGGTGGGGAGGAGCGAGGACACAGCTCACTCGGGGGAGGGTCGGGAAGATGCGGGGCAGAGGTTGGGGTGGGGACTTGGGGAAAGGGGTGGAGTGGAGGGCGGGGCCTGGGACAGAGCCAGGGGTCCAGCACCCCCTGGCCAGCACCAGTTTCTCTTTGAATAAAGCATACCGTGACTAGCTGGTGTGGAAATTTTTAATCAAAAATTTTCTTATACCATCTAACAATGGAAAGCAAGTACAAACAGAAAATAAAATACACAGATGAAAAATCGAGGCTTCCAACAGGAGTTGGAGAATAAGTACTTTTTCGTTGAACGTAATGGTAAGGCCGTGTGTCTTCTTTGCCAGACGTGTATCTCTCAGTTCAAAGGTTCAAACTTGCAGCGTCATTTCGCTTCGAGCCATGCTCCTATGGATCAAGAATTCCCACAAGGCTCTGAACTCCGCATTTTAAAACTGAAAACTTTGAAAAAACAAACAGATGTAGAAGCCCAGTTGTTAACCAGATTTGCCAACCAATCACAGACTGTAACGTTAGCTCCCTATTATGTGGCCTGGTGCACAGCCCGAGAGAAAAAGCCCTACTCTGAAGGAGAGCTTATAAAAACATGCCTCACTGATGTGATTTCAATCGTGTCATCAGAGAACAAGAATCTACAGAAGAAAATGTCTGGCCTGCAGCTTTCATGCCACACAATAGAATGCAGAATCTCCAACCTGAACAGTGACATCGCATCGCAACTGCACTCGCAACTTCAGCAGTCTGAGTATTTGAGCATCGCTTTGGATAAGTTGTGCCACGCAGAGGATAAACATTATCAGTATTTGTCTGCACTGTGTCTGACGACTGTGTTGTAAGGGAAGAACTCCTCGATATCGTGTCACTAAAGGACAGAACTCATGGATGAGATCTAAGGGAAGCATTGATGTTGTTAGTTGCAAAATGCCACTTGCCTTCACAGAAGTTCACTGCCATTGCAATGGACAGGGCTCTGTCCATATGGGGATCTGCGAAAGGATTAGTAGGGCTTTGTAAGCCCTCCACTCAACCCCTTTCCCCAAGTCCCCACCCCAACTTCCGCCCCGCATCTTCCCGATCCTCCCCCGAATTATGGACATTTCACTGTATTATCCATCGGGAGCAACTGGTATCTAAAAATCTCAGATTTGATCATGTCATGAAACCTGTCTTGCACATTGTGAAATTCATTCTCTCAAATGCACTCAATCACAAACAATTTCAAAATCTAATTGAAGAACTAGATGAAGACAACTCACCTGCTGATTTGCCATTTCACTGTGCAGTTCGATGGCTCTTGAGAGGTAAAGTTATTTCCGGTTTTTTCAAGCTCCTGGAACCAGTAAAATTGTTTATGGAGGAGACGCACAGAATACACCCCGAGCTTACAGATCCTAGGTGGGTTATAGACTTGCCATTTGCTGCATTTGGATAAACTAAACGTGGACTTACAAGGAAAATTCTGGTTGCTGTCTGATCTAGTGCAAGGCATATTTGTGTTCATTAACAAACTGCAGTTGTTTCACAGACAAATGCTCGAGGGAGAGCTGACACACTTTCCCTCAATGTCACAACTTCAAGCCAGATCAAAAGAAGATGCAGCAGAAGCCCTAAAATGGAGCACAACAAGGTATGCGAGCATGATTAAAGATTTTGAGGAAAGATTCCAAGATTTGCAGTGGAAAAGACCTCAAATCAGATTTCTGATTGACCCTTTTAGTGCTGAAGCCGATTTCTGAAGGCCCCTTTAGTCACTGATGAAGTAACATCCCAGATGGAAATAATAGAACTTGTGGAAGATGACAGATTGTAATCTGCTCAGAAGACAGAGGGGACCCTTACTTTCTGGAAATCTGTACCAAAGAATAAATACCCCAATATCAGAGGTGCAGCCCTAAAATTAATCTCAATGTTTGCCTCAACCTATCTTTGTGAGCCTGCTTTCTCAACACTCAAACATGTGAAATCCAAGCACTGATCTGTTTTGAGAGACAGCCACTTAAGAGAACTGCTGTGTATTGGCACAACTGAACACAAACCAAACTTCAAGGGAATTGTTGAAAGCAAATATTGCCAGAAGTCCCACTAAGTAAAAGGTTAAGTTGTTATTATTATCCTTAACTATACATTATAAATGTATAATAAATACACATTATCAACTTATATAATGATTGTGTGTGTGTGTGTGTATAATCATTATATATTACTGTGGCTCTTTGGCAATGTACATTGGTAAATTCTGGCTCCTTCTCAGGCTCAGGTTGGCCATCCCTGTCCTACATCCATCTGCTCCACTTGCTTCTCCAAGCACCATTCCTCCTCCCTTTTCCCACTCACCAGTAAACTCTAACTCATGTCAGGATTGCTGAAGTGGCTGTAACTGCAGCTGGGGTGAGAGAAACTCTGATCAGGATCCCTTTCCACCCAGCTAGGTCCTCTTTCCTTAGCCTCACCCACTAAGGCAGGAGTTAGAAGGGGGTGGAGTAAAGCCACTCTGCCATTTGGGTATGACTCCTATGAAGAGGGAATCTTGAACAGAACCACATACATAAGGCTTCCAGCTTTTTGTTCCACTTGAGGGATACAAAACAACAAGAATGGGGCTAAAATTAGGTTCCTATGTAATCTAGATACCTCAGAAGACAGCATACAATTCTCATCTCACTAAATACGTGTTCAGAAAAGCCCAACATGACATTAGCATGTGAGAATTCCCTTCCCACTGTGCATAAACAGATCACAGATTTGCAGATACACTCAAAATGACTCCCCAACTATTGATCACTTTTCAGCTACCAGATTAGTTGTATGTTCGGTGAAGCCAAATGAAAGTTTTCCTTGGGCAATGTTATAGAAACCTTTGTTTTACACTATGGATGCAAACTCTTGTTGAAAGGATTTAAATACTACCAGTGCAGTTAGGTACATGTCTCAGAAATATTTTCTATATTTTCCCCACTTCCAATTGTTCCACTGCATCATCTCCCAAAAAATTTACCCAGACTGCCTGACTACCTTGAGGGAAAAGTTTATTGTCATAAATAAATATTGACAGAAAGGCAATAACATTTTTCCTTAAAATAGAGCAACCAAATAAAACATTTTTCTATTTATTGTGTTAATAGTATGTGGAAGAACACCCAACCGATTTTAAAATCACATTAAAGCAGTTTACTACTAATAGTTGAGATTCACAGATATGAATTCTAGAAGATGCCATTAAGATAGCAAAATAACCTCTGGCCTAACACAGTCCATAGAACCTCCCTCAGGAATGTATGCAACAAGCCTGTATCTTGTGGTTGTGCTAGGGTATAATGTTAGAATGACATCCAATTTTGATTTAAAGACTTCAATTGATGGAGAATCAACTTCCACCCTTGAAAAGGTGATAGAGTAACATTTATACCAGTAGTTGGACTACCAATTATAATCCAAAATTAATTAGCTTTGTAAACAGAATCCTTTTATTTTGTATAAGACCAAGAAACCATGGCTTGGATCTCAGCCGCAGACTATGTGAGACTGAACACAATATGCAGTGGTTAATTTTATCTTTCAGTGGGAATGATGGTAGTTGCTACCAGTCTCCCATTATGTGTCCATATTTCTTGGTTTCGTGGTGCTATTCTGGTCCCTGGAAAACCCTAGGAGGAATAAGTTTGATTCAGGTTGATGAGCTAAATCTAACTGCAGCATGTATCCCCAATAGTCTCCCAAAGAACAAACTCAAGATGCACAGGATTTTAATCCAAAAGGCCCACATGTTTGGCATGCTGCAGAGCTGCACTGCCCGAGGGTGGTCTATGATGGCTTTTGCCTCTTTGAGTGTACTGCAACTGCCCAGCTCTGGAGCATGGAGAGCAATTTGCACCCCAAGAAAATCTAGGGCAGGAATTAAACTGCTGTCTTCTAAATTTCCTGGGATTGTTTAGAAATAAATTCTCTGTCACCTTTTATTTGATGGAATAATCTTCCTTACGCCAACCCTGGAATGGAGAATTCCTTTTCATTCCAATCCTTTTCTTCTACAGGAATCCTGGTTAAAACTATTTTCTTAAAAATCTTCAAAGCAAACCTTTCCCTTAATTTACAATAGTGTCAGAGGTGAGAATTTCTTCTCAATATATTTTCCCTGGACAGACTCAGTCTTTTTTTGGGGGGGGGGAGTGCATGGGCTTGATACAGCGACTAGTGCAATGGCTTTGGCACCAATATCTCAGAGGAGATGCTGACAGCAGAAAAGCTTACCTCGAAGGGGTCATAGTACTGTAATACACTCCACTCAGGGAACTGGAGCCAAGCAGCACTATATTTAAAAAGGACAGTGCTGAGCTTGCAGGAAGTGAGGCTGGGATACTGGAGTATGTGTTGATTCAGTACATCCCTCATGTGGCCTCCACTATCAGGGGCCATAGGAGGTTTTAAATAAAGTTAAAAGTCGCCCTGCTCTTTAAGAATCTTTGGAGAGTGCAAACACTGCTTGAGTTCCCCCAGGGCTGAAGTGGGGAGGGCTGCCTCCTCTTTCTCTAGATTTTATATGGTTTAGTTGATTGAAAAGACCTCACTGCTTTATTGGTTGATAAGACCAAAAGCTATTCACTACAGGAATGATTTTCATGACTGCAATTCTCAGCCTTTTCCCATTCAAAGTACCTTTTACTTCTGGCCTTATTATAGTTTTTCTCCCACAACAGTAGATTTCTGGGGGTATTGCTGGGGCTTGGGAGTGATTATATTGTGTATATTAGTTACCTGAACTCTAACACCATTTTCATCCTTTCTCATTGGATCCTCTAGATCTGGAGCCTTCTGCCCACTTTGTTTGTCACCAGTCTTTTCATCTGGCACCCCTCTTCTTATTCTGTTCTTTGCTCAGCTCATTAACTACTAGTCTTAAAGAACCTCAGCATTGCATGGTGGTTTCCCTTATCCTCTCTGGGGTCACTTGGGATATGTCTGCACTGAAGCCAGGAGCAATCCTCCTAGCACAGGTAGACAGACTTGCACTCGCTTGGCTCAAGCTAGCATGCTAAAAATAGCAGTGTGGACATTATGGCTTGGGTAGAGGCTAAGGTTTTCAAGTCCATCCAACCCCTGGGTCTGAGCTCAGGTGGCTAACCGAAGTCTCAGCTGGAGCCACAACATCCACACTGCTATTTTTAGTGTACTATCTTGAGCCAAAGTAGAATGAAGTTGTCTCTCCAGACTGGGAGGCTCAATCCCAGCTGCAGTGTAAACATCCCAATGTTTTCTTCATTTCAAGCCAATACACTAATTACTCAGATCCTAGCTTTTCCTTCTGAGCTTGTACATACCATAACAACTATTAGAGGGTCAACATTTGCCAACTGTTCACTCAACGTAAAGATGCTGGCAGCCCTAGTTATGGTGCTTTGGAAGTTGGGGTTCCAGAGCAGAACTTTACAAAGTCTACTGGACAGATCCCTGCTTCATTTGAACACCATTTTCCTGAAGCTTCCCCCCACCTCCCACAGAGCATTGACTAAATGTGTTTGTATGGAATAATTTGGGCTGTCACACTCTTGATGAAGAGCTAGCTTCAGGGATGAATTGCATTTAGCTCTTGAATTGAGTCTCACACTTTCTGAGTAGTTAGCTGCTCAGTCTCGGTAGACTTTAGAATTCTGACACACATTTGAATAAACCTCTAATTGCTACTAGTTACTATTTTTCTATTTTTGCTGGCTTTCACTAAAATATTTTTCTTCCACGCCCTGAGAGTTCAGGATGTACAGAATAAATCCATTTAAATGGCACTTGTATAGCCCTTTGACATATTCTATGTATCTTGCCACTGGAAATTCTCCATTGAAAGTGTATTTCTACCTTAACTGCTAGAGTGGATTTCAGTCCTTGTGAAAGGTGCCTGATTGAAAGCAATGTGGAGCCTGAAATTCTCTATACACCAAACAGCTCCATCACAGGCAGTGAGTACTCCTGCCCACCAGGAACTAGACTGAAATCACCAGCTTAATTTACATCAAGGAATAATGACTTATGGACCTTAGTAACCTGACTGTGATTTGAATGAACTAGGTGAGAAAGATACATCATTTTCCAATTCTCCTGATCTCCTGAAGATAATTTGATTGCACGTAAAGTTTAATAGGACCTAATGTACTAAAATCTTGATGCCATGCTATTTCAGTGTCCTGTTGTACCTAGTCACATCAGTTTCAACTCAATCTAATATTCTTCTTCACTTCTGTCACAAACAAGTGGGTAGTGTTGCTGTATATTTGAGTTGGATCACTGCTGGATTCCAAACCAGAATACACTGCATTTCATTGGTGAGTGAAATGATTCTTGGTCAGCATATTACACCGTATGTAAAGTGGGAGCATATGGACTGAAAGGCATTGCACAAATATATTATTGTATAACATTACATCAGTAAATGCAACCCAATTTCACATTTTCACTGACATTTTAAGATTCTTCTCCCTTAAGATTTTTTTTTCTTTAAAAGAAAAAAAAGGTTTGCGTCAACTGAAGAAGAGGTTGTTTAAATCCTGTGTTGTTCCTTACTACTTGAATGAACCCAAAGTGGTTTGTTCCTTCCTCTTTCATTTGTCATCTTTCAGTAAAAGCACTTACGGTTTCGGTTACCTATTAACATCACTTACTATCACTTTGATAGGTAGTATGGTAGGTTGAAGAAATTGCTTTAAATAATAGAACAGTTTTAGATTTAGTAGGAGAAAATGATGCACACTGTATGATAAGCTTTGTACAGAAAACAAAATATCACAAAAAAGATTAGAGATAGAATCATGGAAACTGAGGACTAGAAGGGATCTCAATTGGTCATCTAGTCTACTCCCTGTACTGAGGCAGGACTAATTATTTCTAGACCATCTACATAAACCCAGGCACTTCAGAGAGGTCTTTAACTTAATACAAAAAACTTCATATCTGGTTAATAAAATAAAGAAATCCAAAACTGAGGCTTTCATGATCGAAGGACCTCAAACTCAGGGGAAACAGTTTCTAGAAGCCTGTAAATGGAGCAGAAATGAGTTCTGATTCCTTGCGGCAGTGATACACCAAAACATAAAGTTCTTCAGTGACCAAGTGAAAAAAGACTTTGTGGAAGACCCAGAAGTCAGTTTAATTATAACAACATCAGCTGTAGCAATACATCATCACCATCAAATGCTGAGGTTTCAGGTAGGATAGACAGCTTTGGTGGCTCCTTTCTACCTTCTTGAAGGGGTAGGATTCTAACCAAGTTGGATTTGAAGACAGCTCTTGAAACATTTGAACATCTGGTAGGAGTGTCCTGTGACCTAGAAGGTCTTTAGGATTGTTCCCATATGTAAGAGAGTAGCCTCAGAACAGCCTATTGTGTTGTGCAGTTAACAGCTGTCACTGACTATGATCTTCTCAAAGCAGCCATTTTGATTGGCTGGGGCTTATTGTTGGTTCAGAGCAAAAAGGTTTGTCTCAGGTTCCTGGCCTCAAGTAGTGGCTTAGGGATTGCTGCAGCCTGTGGCTGAAGCCAGAACCTCTCTCCATTAATAAAGTAAAGCCAATCATATTAGAATTATTTTGTTTGAACTTGTGGCTGGACTGAGTTTGTTGCAAGATAGCAATCAGTCTTGCAGATGCCTTGTGGCTGGTGGAGAATTTCCTGGGTGCTTTGGATCTACAACCTTAGCTGGGAAAACAGGGATACAGATAATTGTCCAGCTGGACCCTGATCCAAGAACTGACTACACTGAAACTTCCCTTCCTATAGGAAAAGCTTCTCTCCTGCAGTGGATAAAGATTACAAACTATGTGTTAGAAGAGAGTAGATGGTAGGTGGGCCAGAAGCCAGAAATTGGATGATTATTCAGTACGAAATACATTTCTGGCTCTGGTAGAAAAGGGTCAGCTGCAGCTGGTGTTTGAACATAAACATTGACTCAACAATTAATACAAAGTGGAATACAAGAATTATACCTAGAAACACATCAGTATGATGAGTGGGAATGAGACCTGCAGGATGTGGGCACCATATTTCATAAGTAACATTTTGTTTACTGCAGTTCAATGTCAACCTGAGCTTAGTTTGTGAATGGCAGGGATCCCTTGAGGATGGAGGCAGACATCTGGAATTTTGGCCAGGTGGCTGCAGCGTATATTTATACATAACTTACACAGAATACCCCACAGAGGATAATTTCCACAAGGGAATCAGTCCTGGCAGCAGCAAAGAAGGAGGAAGGAAAGGATAGCTGTCCTACATCATCATGTGCCCTCCTGACTAGAAATCCGAATCCAGAATATTCCAAAATTTCCAGGGCTTAACCAATCCACCTATTTATTTGGTGTATGCAGTCTGGTCAACCCAAGTCACAGTGTTCTTATCAATGATGCTTGAGGCATGAAGACCTCCAGGAAGTTGAGTCATTTTGTGGTCCTCAACAGTGTGTGTCATGGTTTGTGGCTGCCCACATTGACATAGTGGACTGTTTTTAAAACACCACCGAAATTCTGCTGTTAGCACAAATTCCATGTCCGGTATGAAATTGGTTCAGAAAAATCCATTGCCTGCACAATTCAAACCTGGGTTGACATAGAGTGGGGTCCGAAACAAGATAATTATTTTTCACTTTCTCTGCAGACCATGAAGCTCACCACACATCCTCTACTGTAAATCTCTCACTGGTAAACCTACAGAATCATAGAACTGGAAGGGACCTCAAGAGGTCATCTAGTCTAGTCCCCTGCACTCAAGGCAGGACTAAGTATTATATATCCATGACAGGTGCTTGTCCAACCTTCTCTTAAAAATCCCCAATGATGGAGATTCCACCACCTCCATAGGCAATTTATTCCAGTGCTTTGCCACTCTGATAGTTAGGAAGTTTTTCCTAATGTCCAACCTAAACCGCCCTTGCTGCAATTTAAGCTTCTTGTCCTATCCTCAAAGGTTAAGAAGAATAATTTTTCTCCCTCCTTCTTGTAACAACCTTGTATGTACCTGAAAACTGTTATCATGTCCCCTCTCAGTCTTCTCTTCTCCAGACTAAACAAACCCAATTTTTTCAATCTTCCCTCATAGGTCATGTTTTCTAGACCTTTAATCATTTTTGTTGCTCTTCTCTGGACTTTCTCCAATTTGTCCACATCTTTCCTGAAATGTGGTGCCCAGAACTGGACACAATACTCCAGTTGAGGCCTAATCAGCACGGAATGGAGCAGAATAATTACTTCTCGTGTCTTGCTTACAATACTCCTGCTAATATTTCCCAAAATGATGTTTGCTTTTTTGGAAACAGCGTTACACTGTTGACTCATATTTAGCTTGTGATCCACTGTGACACCCAGATCCCTTTCCGCAGTACTCCTTCCTAGGTAGTCATTTCCCATTTTGTATGTGTACAACTGATTGTTCCTTCCTAAGTGGAGTACTTTGCATTTGTCCTTATTGAATTTCATCCTATTTACTTCAGACCATTTCTCCAGTTTGTCCAGATTATTTTGAATTTTAATCCTATCTTCCTAAGCACTTGCAACCCCTTCTCAGCCTGGTAACATCCACAAACTATATAAGTGTACTCTCTATGCCATTATCTAAATCATTGATGAAGATATTGAACAGAACCGTACCCAGAACCAATCCCTGTGGGACCCCACTCATTATGCCCTTCCAGCATGACTGTGAACCACTGATAACTACTCTCTGAGAACGATTTTCCAACCAGTTATGCACACACCTTATAGTAGCTCCATCTAGGTTTTATTTCCCTAATTTGTTTATGAGAAGGTCATGCGAGACAGTATCAAAAGTCTTACTAAAGTCAAGCTATACCACATCTACCGCTTCCCCCCATGCACAAGGCTTGTTACACTGTAAAAGAAAGCTATAAAGTTGGTTTTACACAATCTGTCCTTGAAAAATCCATGCTGACTGTTATTTATCACCTTATTATCTTCTAGGTGTTTGCAAATTGACCCTTTGCTCCATTATTTTTCCAGGTACAGAAGCTAAGCTGACTGGTCTGTAATTCCCCGGATTGTCCTTATTTCCCTTTTTATAGATGGACACTACATTTGCCCTTTTCCAATCTTCTGGAAGTGTTCCATGACTTTTCAAAGATAATTGCTAATGGCTCAGATATCTCCTCAGTCAGCTCCTTGAGTATTCTAGGATGCATTTCATCAGGCCCTGGTGATTTGAAGACATCTAACTTGTCTAAGTAATTTTTGACTTGTTCTTTCCCTATTTTAGATTCTGATCCTACCTCATTTTCACTGGCATTCACTATTTTAGACGTCCCATTGCCACCAACCTTCTTGGTGAAAACTGAAACAAAGTAGTCATTAAGCACCTCTGCCATTTCCACATTTTCTGTTATTGTCTTTCCCCCTTCATTGAGTAATGGGTCTACTCTGTCCTTAGTCTTCCTCTTGCTTCTAATGTATTTGTGCAATGTTTTCTTGTTTCCTTTTATGTCCCTAGCTAGTTTGATCTCATTTTGTGCCTTGGCTTTTCTAATTTTGTCTCTACATTCTTGTGGTATTTGTTTATATTCATTCTTTGTAGTTTGACCAAGTTTCCACTTTTTGTAGGACTCTTTTTTGAACTTTAGATCATTGAAGATCTCCTGGTTAAGCCAGGGTGATGTCTTGCCATACTTCCTATCTTTCCTACGCAGTGGGATAGTTTGCTCTTGTGCCCTTAATAATGTCTCTCTGAAAAACTGCCAACTGTTAGACTTAGACTTGCTTCCCATGAGATTTTACCTGCCAACTCCCTGAGTTTGCTAAAGTCTGCCTTCTTGAAATCCATTGTCTTTATTGTGCTGTTCTCCCTCCTACCATTCCTTAGAATCATGAACTCTACCATTTCATGTTCACTTTCACCCAAGTTGCCTTCCACTTTCAAATTCTCAGCCAGTTCTTCCCTATTTGTCAAAATCAAATCTAGAACAGTCTCCCCTCTAGTAGCTTTCTCCACCTTCTGAAATAAAAAATTGCTTCCAATACATTCTAAGAACTTGTTGGATAATCTGTGCCCTGCTGTGTTATTTTTCCAAGAGATGTCTGGGTAGTTGAAGTCCGACCACAGATGATGTGAGAACAGACGACCATATTGTGGATTAAACAAGTCTTTAATTAATTGTAGATGTGGCATATCATGCAATTTTGTCACAAGCTTTGCTATTCTTTCCTCTCTGCAAACACTGGGCAGAACAATATTGCAGAGAAGTGGTAACCATGGTAGAGGAATAGATTTAAGAGTTCCTGAAATAATATGCATGGTTGAATGAAGTTGTACATCAATCATCTTTGTGTGACATGAGCAAGCTCAGACTGAAACGCAATACTCCGCTGATGAATAACAAAGCGCTAAGGCTGAAATGTCTAACATTTGGGCCATGGTGCCCCATGTTGTTCTGACCGGTTTTCCGAGCAGGTTGTTGTGCCCTGGCCCTGGCCCCGGCCCTGGGGCCCAGAATTTCTGTCGGCTGGCCTGCACAGATGGTGAAATTCTTTGCAAAATTGGATGCTCAAGCACCTTAAAACAGATGCTTAGAAGTGAAATTGCTTGAAGGCAAGAGATGCTTGAAGGCAAGTGTGTGGCTTTTCCAGGTTTCAGCAAGGTAATGACCTTCGTTTGGCACCAGATTCTAGGCAGTCTGGATTTCCACAGAACTCTGTTGAAAAAAACAAATGAGCCATTCTCATGCACAAGGACCCAGATGTTTAATGAATTCAGGTGCAATTCTGTCATATTCGGGAGCTGTACCCATTGTTAAATCATTCAGGACTTTATCCAATTCCAGACTGGTTAATGGCTCCATCTTTCTATCAGCTGAATTGTTCCTTAAGAAACGCCATCACTCATCATGTACTGGTCTTTTGACAACTCTGTCATCAGGAGCTTTGATGACTTTCAATAGGTGATTGGCAATCTGATTTGGAGTAACTGCTGGCCTGCTTTGTGCACATGGACGTTGAGCTGCACCTACTTGGTGAATTAAGCTCCAGCTCTTCCAGCATGACCACGAAAAGTCATACGCCAGTGTCACTTCCGCCCATCAAGCCCAATGAGCAGCATTCAATGAGTCTATAAGATGGTCAACAATCTCCGGATCACCTGACTGCTCGTACTGTGTCAGCAATTCTGCACAATCCTCATTCAAACATGGAATGTACACTGGTCAGAAGCTGCGTGGAATTGTTGCACTTGCAGCTTTAAAAATGGCACAGCAGATATGACAGTTTGCATCTTCCACGGAGATTATGTTTAATGGGAGGGTCACAAAGCTCCATTCTAAATACCCTGTAAAGGAGCTCCAATCTGCCTTTGAAAGTTCTATGTAGGCTTTGGTATGCTCCTTATAAACAGAAGATGCATTCCCATCTGAATCAACGAAGAACGATGTTGGCTATGTGGAAAATCATTAACTACAGTACATGCCACTGGCTGCAGGCAACTGGCAAATGACGTGACCCAGCAGCACAGGTCTAGGCAATAATCTCCATTCCAATGTGGTGGGTTTCAAATTGCAAATGTATATAAGCCACCAGGTGTAACATGGGGGCCACAAGTTCTCCCAAGGCTTAAACCTCTGGCAGCATAGGTGCTGACTCAGTGGGTGCTCTGGGGCTGGAGCACCCAAGGAAAAAAATAGTGGGCGATCAGCACCCACCAGCGACAGCTTTTGATAACAGAGTAACAAACAAAATATGGAAAATGTTGAACTGAGCGAGAATGGTATTTACATTAGACTCACTGTACAGGATGTACATTTCATTAACAATTATGTATATTTTAACCTATAAAATGCAATCGTAAAAGGTGTCCATAAAAGCATGTATATAACAATTTTAATTCAGGTCACTAGACTAGTCCACTTAATGGAGAGCTGCTAATGCAACTGTTTCCTGCCTGGATGCCCTGGAATCAAATAGTTCATCAATCACTTCCAGCTAGATTTGCAGGTCTAGCAAAAGCAATAGACCCTTAAAGGTTAGAAGTATTGGTTTATATACACATGTTGCTTCTCTTGCCAACCATACAAGATGGTTATTTTGTCTCCACAGAACCATGGAATGATTTGTTTTAGAAGGGAGCCTTTGGAAGGTCACCCGCTCCACCATCTTCACCCTCCTGCACAGAAGCATAATCTTATCAAGCTTTGTCTTGGAGCTTTCCAGAGAAAGTGAGCCTGCTGCTTTCTTGGGAAGCATGTTCTATATTCCCTAGTTTATCTTATGTTTAAAAAGTTAGTTGTTTGGGTCAAATCAAATGCAGCAGAGCACAACACAGGAGAACTGTTCATGGAGTTGCACTCACAAAGAGGGAGAGCTATTGCATAGGTGGAGAATGCAAAGAGCCTCACACCATTGTGCCTGCACAAAGACCCAGTAGAATTGACAGTCTATGTGCTCCCTTGAGTGTTTTGAAGTCACAAGGGGTTCAGACAAAGTCTGTATGAGCATATGAGGGTAAAATCCATTGGCTTCAACAGAGTCAGGATTTCACGCCTAGATTTATGGATCTGAATAGCAATAAGAACCCTCACTACATATCTTGAGGTCTGTTCCTACTAAATACCATCTAATCTCAATTTTACTTCCTGCATTTTATACCTATTATCTTGTCCAATTTGATTTTCAAGGATAATTGTTCCCATTCATCCCTAAATAACTATTGCAATTGCCCTCCCTTCTTTCAGGGAAGCAGTATTGCTTATTATTTGGCCCTGCTTTAAAAACTTCTGTATTATTATTATTTATGAAAATCACAAGATGCTATGGAAACCATGCCTTATTCATACTAAATCATTCCTGATGCACTTTCCTATGGACTGCTTCCATTCTTTAGAGGGTTGTTATAAAACATAGCACAACACAGGTTGGGACATTACAGTGCATATAGAACTAGGATCTAGGAAGAAAAAAAGAAAAGGCTTGTGTCTCCTAATTATTTGTATATACTGCCACAGTATTATAAATAAAATCCATACAATTTAGTTGTAGATCACATTCAAATGATACATATATCTGGCATCTGCTATCTTTTCTTATAAGAGTTTTACATGAGGTCATGCACTACTATTTTTCTTAAGATGACCTCGTATAATCATTGAATAAATCAAAGATTTTCCTTTGTGCATTTGTTTTCTTACTCATAGTTTTGTTTGTTTTGGTTTTGGTCTGTTTGAACCAGGACAGCAGTTTTGTGTCAGAATCATGGTCGTTTCATTGTTTCTCTTAGTCTCTTTATCCCATTTGTTACCTTCTGTGCATCACATCTATGTGTGTCTGACAGGACATCAGGCATCTTGCACTTTGGATTCGTAAGTTGCCATGTCCTGTCACAGATGTAAATATCATGCTCTTTACCTTTTTGGGATAACTTGGCATCAGCTGACCTGTATCTAGCTTGTGATTATTTGTCTTGCCTGTATGTGTCCTTATTAGTTGCTCTTATTATAGCCTTTTCATTAAAATAATAATTTCAGTCATTTTATATAAATAAGTCTCTGAACAGACCTGAAGCTTCTTCAATATCTCTAGAATATTATAGCGATGTTAAAAATACAGAAACTTACATTTTAGGCAAATTTGCAATGCCATTTAAACATTTGGGCCTCACATTACATATGGACTCATGAACACAAGGAAAGTTGCCTTTTCATACATAATAATACACACATAGGTAATATATTTTAAAAGAGAATAATATTAATTAGGTATATGAAACAACCTGTAATAATTCAACTACTATGTTATCTATAATCAAATAAATCCAAATGTTCTATGGGAAAAAAAGATTGAAGTGGAGCTGCTATTAAATCTTTGCAGAAAATAATACACTAGTGTAATTGAACAATATAATGATGGTAATTGTTTGTGAGTTAAAAACCTTGGGCCAGATCCTCTGCTGGGATTAAATGGGTGCTGCTCTGATGGTTTGAGTGAGGTTTCACACAATTATATCAGCAGAGAATTTGATTCCTTCTGTTTTTCATATTTAATTTTCATGATGCTCAAGAGAGTTGGCTGTTGTGTAAGCATTGATAATTTTATGTAGACGTTGACAATTCCTCTAATAAGCTTAAAAATAAAATTAATTTCTTACTTCAGCCTCCCTAATGAGCTTCTTCAGTTGCGCTTTCTGTCATACTGATTCTCTCAGGCTCTACCCTAATTATTACAGTATTTACACAAATACAAGAAATACTTACATGCCATAGAAAGGCGTAGTAAGGGGGTGCTGGCATTCCATATTCCTGGCTGCATGAGCTCAAGCAAATTTCTTGAAGGCGCACCATCAATGCTTATTTCAAAGCTGGCTTTAAAAATTCAGTCACTGGCCTTCTAACCAGTGGTGCAAGATTATCAGCAAATAAGCTGTGTGAGATGGGAGCCTGCTACATTAGATACTTTTAGAAAGCAGAGGTGAAATCATAGCCCCATTGGAGCTAATGGAAATTTTGCCAGTGGGCCCAGGATTTCACCCCAGAGGTTTGCATGTCAGCTCTGATTACACTGGTCTACAATTTTTGAGAAGTCGTCTGCTTCAGAGATAAAATGTGCTATTTATTATGTATTTTGATGTGCTGAATTCAAATATGACAAGTAAAACAACTGATTGGCTACTGTTTCTAAGATATTTAAGTTTTTACATTTTATGTCTATGTATATTGTGTAGATATAGAGTAGTAGAGTTTTAATCATAAATTGTAAACCTAGGTCTTTTCATGTGTTTATGGTTGCTTTACATGATAATATTTCACCTGTCCTGTTTATTTAACAATTTAAAAATCAGCAAAACGGTTATATAAATAAAATTTATTATGAAACAAAAGGCAAAAAACTATTATGTACATAGTTTAGTCCTATTCAATGTCTACTCGGCGCTTCTTGGCTTGTCTCTTGTATTCATTAAATGGAGCATCTCTTGTCACTGTCCAGCAATAGTCTGCAAGCATTGATGGCTCCATTTGCCCTGATAGCGTTTCTCCATTGTTGCAATGTCCTGGTGAAATCGCTCGCCATGCTCGTCGCTCACTGCTCCGCAGTTCGGTGGAAAAAAATCTAGACGAGAGTGCAAAAAATGTATCTTTAGTGACATGTTGCAACCAAGGCTTTTGTATGCCTTGAGGAGGTTTTCCATCAACAACCTGTAGTTGTCTGCCTTATTGTTTCCGAGAAAATTTATTGCCACTAACTGGAAGGCTTTCCATGCCGTCTTTTCCTTGCCATGCAGTGCATGGTCAAATGCATCATCTCGAAGAAGTTCACGAATCTGAGGACCAACAAAGACACCTTCCTTTTTCTTAGCTTCACTTAACCTTGGAAATTTTCCAAGGAGGTACTTGAAAGCTGCTTGTGTTTTGTCAATGGCCTTGACAAAGTTCTTCATCAGACCCAGCTTGATGTGTAAGGGTAGTAACAAAATCTTCCTTGATTCAACAAGTGGTGGATGCTGAACACTTTTCCTCCCAGGCTCCAATGACTGTCGGAGTGGCCAATTTTTCTTGATGTAGTGGGAATCTCTTGCACGACTATCCCATTCGCAGAGAAAACAGCAGTACTTTGTGTATCCAGTCTGCAGACCAAGAAGAGAGCAACAACCTTCAAATCGCCACAAAGCTGCCATTGATGTTGGTCATAGTTTATGCACCTCAAAAGTTGTTTCATGTTGTCATAGGTTTCCTTCATATGGACTGCATGACCAACTGGAATTGATAGCAAAACATTGCCATTATGCAGTAAAACAGCTTTAAGATTCGTCTTCGATGAATCAATGAGCAGTCTCCACTCATCTGGATCGTGAACGATGTTGAGGGCTGCCATCACACCATCGATGTTGTTGCAGGCTACAAGATCACCTTCCATGAAGAAGAATGGGACAAGATCCTTTTGACGGTCACGGAACATGGAAACCCTAACATCACCTGCCAGGAGATTCCACTGCTGTAGTCTGGAGCCCAACAGCTCTGCCTTACTCTTGGGTAGTTCCAAATCCCTGACAAGGTCATTCAGTTCACCTTGTGTTATGAGGTGTGGTTCAAAGGAGGAGGATGGGAGAAAATGTGGGTCCTGTGACATTGATGGTTCAGGACCAGAAGTTTCATCCTCTTCCTCTTCCTCGTCTGACTCAAGTAGAATGATTCTGGTCTATCAGGAACCAGCAGTCCTTCTCCGTGGGGTACTGGGCGTATAGCTGATGGAATGTTTGGATAATGCACAGTCCACTTTTTCTTCTTTGACACACCTTTCCCAACTGGAGGCACCATGTAGAAGTAACAATTGCTGGTATGATCTGTTGGCTCTCTCCAAATCATTGGCACTGCAAAAGGCATAGATTTCCTTTTCCTGTTCAACCACTGGCGAAGATTTGTTGCACAAGTGTTGCAGCATATGTGTGGGGCCCACCTCTTGTCCTGATCTCCAATTTTGCAGCCAAAATAAAGGTGATAGGCTTTCTTAACCATAGTGGTTATACTGCGCTTTTGTGATGCAAAAGTTACTTCACCACAAACATAGCAGAAGTTATCTGCACTGTTCACACAAGTACGAGGCATCTCTGCTCACTTGGGCTAAACAGAAATGTGTCCCTTTGCAAAATCAAACACTGACAAATAAGAGAGCACAACACTGTATGATTTCTAGAGCTGATATAGGGCAATTTGTTCAGCAGAGTGATGTAAGCTTCATTATGATTGCATCATCCATGACTTCTAGGAATAACATGATGCTATTCATATCATGGATGACACACTACCAGCTTCAGATTGCATCATTCATTGTTTTGCCTAAAAATCAAGTACTGTCCAAACCCAGTCATAGATTTATTCATAGATCCAGTCAAAGATGTATTTTAGTCATTTCTGGTTTAAATTGAGATCCCTTCCCTTTATAACTCACTTATCCTCCGCCATTCCCAAGTCAAGGGTCGTATATACTGACCCAATAGCATATCTTGAAAACTAGAGCCAATCAACAATTTTAAGCATCATTTTCGTTTTCAGTGACCCAGAATTAGTAAAGTTTGACCACATTTATTTCAGAAGCATTTTGGCTGTAGAGCAGTGTTATTAAATTTGGTTTCCGCTGTTGAAATATTTTTGGAAGGTTAATCTTAAAATAAATTCAATATCTCCATTCTAGTTAATTTAGGACTGAGAGCAACATTAGCCTCTCCAAGAAACATGCTACAGCAAACCAAGAAATTCTGCCTCGTCCCCCCAAAGTCAATGACAAAACTTCCATTGTCCTACTCTTTTCTCAAGGTATACCCTAAGTGAAATATGAAACCTGGAATTGGTAATTGAAACCTAAAGGCAATTTTGGAGTCACTTGCTCATACCATGAAAAATAATATCTTTTATTTTTAAGGCTAGAAGATTATTAAAAAGTTTATATTGAATACAATAAGATTGATTCCAGCTTCTCTCTGTGATCTCACTAGGAAGACTAAAAACTTCCAGAACTCTTACAATTAAACTGTGAGTTTTTCTATCGTGTGCATCTAATCTTGTGATAGGACTGGATAGCTACACATACTATAAAAAAACAAACCTACTGAGTCAAGGGAGGTTCATCCTAAGGTGACTCTTGTGTGGTGTGAAGTTCTCAGTGAGGCTGTTGAAGTAGTGATCTTCAGCCTTTGTAAAAGAAAACCATTTCTTATATCTATCTTTGTTTGGCATTTCATTTTTGTTCCTGCATTTTTATACCATCCTTATTTTAAAAGTCTTCCAGAAAGGATTCAGAACTCTACCTCCACCCCATATCTTCACGTGGTGTCAAAGTGTTATTTTCTTTGCCTGTTCAGATCCAGTTTTTTGTTTTACTTCTAGAGGCTTGTACCAAACCAAAGAACACACAGGGATTTCAACAAGATGATATTAGACTGCAAAGTTAGACTCATTCTGTTCAGCACATTATTCCAGAATGTTTTAATATTCTTGCAGGACCAAATCAGAAGATGTAATCCTTCATATCCAGAGAAACAGTACCATGAGTTTGCAGCTCTGATTCCTAGTTTATTCATTCTTTCAGATATTAAATATAGTCTGTTCATAGGTTCTAAGTGTGTAAGTTTTATACTGGAAGCTCTGACTGCTCTCTAATTAGTAATCTATTCCATTTGGCCTTCATTTAGTTAGAGCCTACTTTTCAATCCCTGGCTGATTTTAGCCTGTGTGATACTTTAATTGGAAAAAGAACGGGAATTAAAAATCTAGCTGTAAACCTTAATAATATGGAAACATTTTAGACAGAAGACTATTTCAGTAAATTAAGATTTGGAAAACAGTTGGTAAGAACTTGCAGGACTTGATACTCATTAGACTAACTGCAAAACAGGGAGAAGTTTCAATCAGGAAATGTCCAGTAATTTGCATGAGATGAGATATTAGCAGGTCTGACATGTTGAAATCATGCTTGTGCCACAGTTTGATCTCACTAGTGCATGCCAGGCATATGTAACTTCAAAATCCCTTCCACTGATAACTAGTAGTACTCATAAAGGGTGTCTCTCACTAGGCATAAAGAAAGATAGACCTAATGACAGATTTTAGCCATAACTCACTACTGAGATAGATACAGATTTAGGATTTAGATCCAACATCCCCAGTTAGAAAAGCTTTAATATAATGTGCCCTTGTGGTTTAGCCAAGGTTTGGCAGAGCTCTTCTCTGGACACTGGATGTGAGAGGAGGAAAGGGCTTTGGAGGGGACATTTGTACCTTTCTGGACAGGCTTCTGAGATTCTTTCTTCACTATGTACCTTTCTGAAGGCAGAAATGTGCCTGCCCCTTACACAGTGGGCAGGCCATAATCTCAAACCTGGAAATATTCCTGCTAGACACCACTCAAAGAGGGTGGCTAAAAGACTTGACCATGGCCCCATATTTTACTCACCCATAGTGCTGCTACCAGCCATAGAGGTGAGCCTATGCTGCATCCCTCCAAGGGGCACATGCAATGGAGCTCCAAGGGCACAGTGCCTCCCTGAGGCAGGGTACCTCTGCACCATCCACAATGAAGGCCTGTTCCATGATGATACAATCTGGGTTGTCTTGTTGATGAACAGGAAGGATATTACTTATGTCATAATGATCATACACACTGTACATTGTTGCCTATTCATTCCACTGTCTCCTTTGGATCCCTGCTCATGATGTGCTTTCCAACTGGGCAAGTCACTTACTAATCTGAATATATTTTACAGTACAATCCATACAACTCCCTTGTAACATATTCACTCACTTTATGCTCATCAGGGTACTGAATTTTCATGTTGAACATTGTAATATCTTTCCTCTGTGGCTTTTTGAATAATAAATGCTCAGAGGGAAAAAAACAAATAAACAAATAAAAAAAGCAAGCCATGATTTAGTAGCTTCTAGGCATAAACAACCCCTTCTGCAGGTTTTTTTGCACCTATAAATCAGGTGAATAGCAGTAGAGATCATTAGCGCTATTATGTTCTGGGTGGGATGCAATTGGCTTTTTTGTCTTCTTTATCAACGTTTATCATCCTCTCCAGTTGGAGATGTTTATTCAAGCAACGCAAGTGGAGGGAAACTAGAAAGGAGAGATATTAAAATAAGAAAGATGGTCTTTATTTTCTGGAGACACATAATGAACATATCTCTTGAAATGAAGCAAAAGAGCAAGATAAGCTGGGCGGAGGAGGATTTAATTAAAACTAAAAAGTAAGATGGAAAATTGAATGACTTTTTTATTAACCAGCAGTGAAGCTGAAAGGACAAATGCGGGATTCACACCAGGATGAGAAAAAGGCTAGTATCTGTATTTGTTCAGGGCTGGAAACAATTCTGGTGCTGCAGCTCTTTGGTGGGAGAATTCCTCTCACGGCTGCCAGTGATACAGCACTCCGTGTATGCAATGGAGATGGCTAGTCAGCTCTCTTCTGTGGCATGACACACTTTAAACTGAAGTCTTACTTTGGCTTATCAAAAATGTTTTCCAAAGTGAAGGTGATTTCTGAGAAATCTCTGTGCAGTATAAGGTATAGTAAGTGGGGAAAACCCTACAATAAATTTTGCTGGGGCAAGGCATTATCAGCCTACTGTTGAGAAGAAGGTTCTGAGTTCAGGACTATTTTTTATGTTTTCCTTAGACAGCTTTTGAGATAATGCAAAATGGTGGTGATGAATGGAACAAATACCTATCAGTATAATTACAGCCCAGTCCTGTAACGTTTACTCACATGAGTGGTCCCATTTAAGTCAAGGCCACTACTGGCAGGGTCAGGTGCAATAAAATTCATGTATGCACCTGGTGATATGGAGTGTATGGGGTGGTGATATGCAGTGTTCCTTTAAATGCACAGCACTGTGTAAACTAACTGTGCCCAGTACTTTCTTCCCTTGATTAGGAGAGACATACATGATCCAAAACTCAAATTCAAAATATGCTTATAAAATGCATCCTGAACATTAATGGAACTTTCTTCACAGAATTTATCTTGCATTCTAATCAACCTCCAGAAAACTTTTTGAGGTTAAGTACTTTGCTTGACATTATACTAGTCTTTGTTACCTTGTGCTCCCCCTTCATCTGTTTGTTGTAGCCACTGGTTGTGTCTCTGTAATGGGGTTTACAAACCCCATACTGAGTATAGGAGCAGAAGAAAGAGGAGTGTCTTCCTTGATTACACGCAATCAGGCTGATCACTCTCCATAGAGCTGTCAGAAGTGCCAATCATGGAGGCAGGCACCCTCAGCTGTGACCAATAAATTAAACAAACCTAGCTATAAGGAAGAAGAAGGGAGAAGCATGAGATAGCAGAGAGGCAACGTACCTGTGTTGGACTGATGCTAAGAAACTGACAAGGAGATAAAATAAGACTGTAAGCTCTTGCGTTTAAGGGCTGATAGATTCAATTTAGGTTAAGAATTGTCTAACTGTAGGTGAATTAAAGGGGACCAGTTAGGAGAAAGTTGGGGCCCCTATAGAGATTGCACCAAGAACAGTCATCAGTCTTAGATTATACATTCTTTGGAGCAGGTATCCTCTTTTTGTTGAATGTTAATACAGTGCCTAGCACAATGGGGTCTTGATCCCTGATTTGCAGCCCGAGGTATGACTGAAAAATAATACACCTGATAAGTGTTTGGAATGATTCTCTGAATTGCATCAGAAACTTGGATTTCTCTGTATCACCAAATCAGATAGCAATCCTTGTGGGGGTGAATTGAGAAGAAAGGTAGAGCTTTCAAAATATATTTATGGATAAAATAAATCATTCTGATTACTTGAAACTGAAAAGGGGGCTAAAATGCTAAAATGATACATACTGTACCTTCATCACCACTAGAAATTCTGGTGAAGAAAAAAGGGCAGCAGATTCTGCACAGGCCTGAATCTTCTGCAAAATGAACTTTTACAGAACTTAACTGGAGCAAGACCCACTTGAGATCTGCAGTGGCTTGACTTCAGAAAGACTCTCAGGAGTAGAACATGAACACACACAAGCCTCAATTCAGGAAGCCAGTGGGACTGAAACATGCAGTTAAAGTTAAGCACATGCTTAAGTGCTTTCCTGAATAGGTCCCAAAAGCATTATACATGTCAGTCTGATTAATAAATTTGCACACATAGTCAGGAAGTTATGTCTAATAAATTTCCCTGTATATGTTTATGTAAATATTTAGTATTTTAGTAGTTACTGGTTTGAGACAGTGAAAAGAAAATGTCTGAAAACACCAAGTGCTGTATCCATTGCTGTAGAAGACAGAATGATTAATATTAAATAACTTCAGACAGAGGGTCATTCCATCCATTTATTAAGGTACCAGTAATATATGCAGTACCCATTGCTTGTCACCACCACAAATGAAAATGTAAGTGTACTTTACTGTTGAATTTCTTTGCAAATAGCTATGCTAAAATTAGGCAAAAAAACTAATTAGAAAGTTACCTATTTAAACCACACTGCAAATTTGTAACCACATTAGTTGAGGCAGAAAATGAATATTTGAATTGATTGCCCGAACACCATTCATTGGGGGAACTAACCTGAAACAGTATTGAGCCCACTTCGTTAAAAAATTATACATTTGTTAAATGGGGTTTTTGCACTCTTTATTCAAAGGAAGTGGGGCATGCCCAATTTTCAGTTAAGCTATATCTGACTTAAAGTCATTGCAATTACATGTGTCTTGCAAATGGTTATTTCTCCATCATGAATTCAATGCATCACAGACCCCAACAAGAATGACACCAAATAGGAGTGAAAAGACACATTCCAAAAAATAAAATTGCATTTTATTATTTGAGGTGAAGAAAAATGGTTAGGTGTAGCTGCGCAGAGCATATATGAATGAGAAGTTTTTGTACTAATTACATGGCTATTTAAGAATGACATTCACTGTATACTCACTTCTGGAAAATTGCTTGGTAATTACCATACCAATCTGCCATGTGATGCAGTACATACAAAGTATTTCTAATGCTTATTAAAATAGCAATTACTCCTCCAATTATATCCTAACCTAACCCTTTTACATTTGAACAGAATGTTTCTCTACAAGTCAGTTATTTTAATGGATTTGCTCTTATTATATTTTAATTTGTTCTTAATTTTGCGTTTTCATCCTTTTTTTTTTTTAGGATGGAAGACATTATTAAGGAGTTTGAGAGTTAAAAAATGTGATCTAATGTATTTAGAATTTACAAATGCTCATGATGCTAACCAGGATGCAGCTTTGATGGGGCTGGGAGCAGTGGAGACACCTCCTGGGGCAAGAGGGGGAGGGGAGAGTTCTCCATTGGGAGCAGGTGACGCCATGTTTTAAGTGACTTCTCTCCTTTCCTTCCCTCCCTCTTTTGCCTTTAGCAAGTGGAACCACCTTCTTCTCTTCCTTCCTCGTGCTGAGTGGGAGGGGTGTGGGTAGGAGAAGGTCGGGGTCACATGCTGCATCTGGGCCTGGACTCTGGGGCCTGCGTCACCCAACTTTGTTGCCTTTGGGTGCTGGGGTTGATGATGGGGCTGGATGATTGGCTCCCATTTGTTGGTAGTGGAGCATGAGGAGTGCTGATGCAGTTTGTTGGCAAGACAGGGTAGCCAATGGGGTTCCCTATTTCAGTCCCACCTTCCACAATATTTTTCTAGTTGCTGGATCTCTGGTAATACCGGGGACTTGCCTGATGACTAGTTTTGGGATCTGAAAGGGATTTTTTCCATAAGGCAAAATTTGCAAACTGCTTTATGGGTTTTTTCACCTTCCACCCAGAACACAGGAGGTCCAGCCTAATGGTTTAAATTACAATTGTCACAACTTTGGTGGGTTCCAGTGTAGTTGGTGCATTCATTAGAAAGAGTCCAACTGAGATCCTAGTAATGCAGTGGGCTGTTTGGGCATCAGTTTTGGGCACTCATATGGCATGGTGAGGGGTTTGCCTCTGAGTCTCATGTAGCTTGTGGTTCTTCTCATCCTTTCTCTCCTATCTCTAGTGTGGAGGTGGGGAGCAGTTCAATACTCTGACTTCCAGGCAGGGTCCTTTGGCAGGCCTGAGGGTGTAGAAGGGGCATGGCCTACATACTCACTCTGAGGTTTCAGTACTCTAGTGCCACCAGTGCTTATTGAGATCTGCATTGGAACAACTCTGCTGGGCATTTCGGCATGCATATGTCAAAGCTGATTCCCCACTCTGGCATTTCGAGTGCAGAAGGAGGGGGCCTGCAAGGATTCTAAAAATTAATACTTGCAACTCCAGGCTTGTATTAAACTCCGCAGGTTACAGCTTTTCTCTGATCTTGGCTTGGTAAACGCTGCCACCACCCAAGTGAAAAACTGCCTCTTGCAAATCCTGGAAAGACTCACTTGGGAAGTTTTCCCTGAGGTCCCTTGGCTTTTCCACCCCTCCCTCGGGGAAGCCGAGAAAGAAAACAAAGGAAATTAGTTCCTGCCACCAGCTAATTTAATAACATATGTACAAACCTCTTAGGACACCAAAAATCCAATCCTGTTCTTAAAAAAGTTAAATTTTATTAAAACTAAAAAGAAAGAAAATACATCTAGAATTTAGGCTTTTGCTAGATTTTAAAAGAGCAATTCCAAAAATTAAGTACCCAAACTAGCTTTCTTGGGGGGTTCAGCTTAAAGGTTACAAGAAAACAAAAGCATCTGGAGTTAGCACAGAGGAGTCCACAAGTCTTACAGAAAATAAAAGAAATAAACCTAATCGCGTCTTTTTAGACATTTCCTGAGCTACTTATGTATTTGGGTTGTTCTAGGTATAATCTGATGATTTCCATACCTGGCAAAAAGCTTTTTACAGAATAGTCATAGCCCTGACTTTGCTCTGTTCTCCTCTCTCCAGAGAGCAACACAGAACACAAAGGGAAATTTTAAGAAGTTCTAGCCTTCCCAATGTCTCTTTTGGTCAGGTGTCCACTCCCTTTTCTTTACCTGGGGGACTTTTTAACCCTTTACAGGTAAAGCAAGCAGCCACCAAGATGGACTTTATAGCTAACTGGCTGGTTGGATGTCCATAAAAGGGAGCTACCCCCCACCCACTTCATTTATCACAGCATACTCCTCACTTAAGTATATTACAGTGTCTCTGTCTCCTTCTTTCTATGTCCACATCAAAGACAACATGTGGCAGAATGTTAGTTCTTCGCCATCACAAATCAACCTACTGCATATGTAAAAACAAGCATCTTTGCAAAAAATAGCAATATGAGCCCATCTCCTCCACTGTTACCTTCTTTTCTTGCCGCATCACATGCAGTTTCCATACTGTGTGTTCATAAAACAGACTCTGCTATCAATTGCCTTGCAGTGAAAGTCATATAATCTTCAGAGCTCTGGCTATGCCAGGCAAACGTGAAAAGCCATTAAGCCTGAGACTGTATACACTTCTTGTGATCTGCCTCTTTTAACCTCTGCAACTATCCTTATCTTCTCTTTTACCAGTTTCTTTATTGCCCAACATATTTTGATGGAAGATCTGTTTAGGCAAAAAAATTAGATTATTTTTTTAATCTGTAAATCTTCTGATATCTCTATCAGGAAACTTTTTTTTTTTTAAAATCCATTGTTGTTACAATTTGTATTTACGTAGTATCTGATATAGCTAATTTTATGGCCTCCATTATTGTAGAATCTGAGCCCGTCACAATCTTTAATATATTTATCCTCACAATGCTCCTGTGAGGTAGAGAAGTAGTAGTGTTATTCTACAGATGGGGAACAGAGGAACTAAAGCCCAGATTTTAAAGGTATTCAGACACCTAAAGATGCAGATAGGCACCTAGTGGGATTTTCAGAGTTGAAATCAATGGAAATTAGGAACCTAAACACTTTTGTAAATCCTAATAGGTATCTATTTGCATCTTTAGGGCCAGGTATTTAGGCAACTAAGTGACTTGTCCAAGGTTAAAGTAAGTCTGTGGCCAAGAAGAGTGTTGAACCTGGATGTACTGAATCCTAGGCTAGCATCTTAACCACTGGACATTTCTTCTTTGGGGCCCCATTTAGGGATTGGGGCTCTATTTTACTAGTCACTGTATATTACAGTGGGTCAGGAATTTTTAATTAATCAAAATCCCAACTTTTCATGAAAGATTCCATTTCAATACATTTCTCATTTCAAAATTTTTGGCCAAAACTTTAGAAATTGTCAAAATGTTCAATTTTTTAAATGAAAAGTTCCATTTTGTTGTTGTTGTTGTTCAGAAAGGTTTTTCTTTTTGAAACTTACATTAATTTATAATACAAAAGTGTAAAAAATAAAAGTTGAAATCAAGGCAAAACATTTCAACCTTTTTAAAATGTGGACACCGGGACAAGATGCAATATTCCAGTTTAAGTCTCACCAATGCCATATACGGAGGTAAAACTGCCTCCCTACTCTTATCTACAAGTTCCCTGTTTATACATCCAAGGATCACCTTAATCCTTTTTGCCACAGCACAGCATGTGGAACTCATGTTGAGATGTTTTTCCCTTATGATTCCTAAATCCTTTTCAGAGTCACTGCTTTATAGGCTATAGTCCCCCATTTCAAAGCTGCAGCCTGCATTGGGGGGGATAGCTCAGTGGTTTGAGCATTGGCCTGTTAAACCCAGGGTTGTGAGTTCAATCTTTGAGGGGACCATTTAAAGATTTGGGGCAAAAATCTAACTGGGATTGGTCCTGCTTTGAGCAGGGGATTGGACTACATGACCTCCTGGGGTCCCTTTCAACCCTGATATTCTTTGTTCCTACATATTGCACCTTCCCTTTGTTTCCCTATGATATGTTCCTTGTTTTGCATACATGTGAAAAATGGGTAAAAAAGTACAGTGAGTATATTCATATATCCAAGATGGTTGTTGCTAATATGTTAATAAATGGGTAGCACTGTGCAACATAAAGAAAAATGTATTATTGTCATATTCACTACATTAAAGAGCAGAGAGACTGCCAGATTTTCCATTCTAATCTTGTGTTCCCTAATGAGAACAATGAAATTATATTATAATAATGTTGGCTTTCTATACAACCTTTCATCGGAGAATTTCAAAACTCTTTAGAGACATTAATTAATGAAACCTTACAACACCCCTAAAAAGTAGGTAAGTTAAGTTACAGGAAAACAATAGGGACAGACTCTGCATGAAAATACAGTCCATATAGTTTTCCTGGAGCATTTTAAAATAATGTTTTATATATGAAACTCTACATGTTTATCCATCAGCAGATATTAAGATGGGAATTTAGATCTGATCTATGACTAATACATTAACTTAATGATCTGATTAATTTAAAAATGAATTTAGAAGTGATGTGGACTGTAATACAGATTTTCTTCAAATACTCAACATTAGACTGAATCATGATTGTACATAGCTGACTAAAGCAGATGGTAGATGTAGGTAGATACATGGTTCTAGTGTGGTGAATTATACAACTCAGGATCTGTGCTTTGAACATGGATTTGAAGGCCAGATAAGAAAGCATCCCAAACGTCCCAAGTTTGTAGCTGCCTTACATTTGCCAAACCAGTTCTACCCATTTCTCTAATTAAAACGTGTAAGATTTCCAGGACTTGATTGAGCGTGATTGCTCGTGTATAGAAAATAGACAAGAGAGCTTTTCTTTAAATGCAATAAACAACTTTTTTTAGTTTTTGAAACAACAAAACAAAGGGCTAGATTCTAAGAAGCCCTTGTCCAGAGGCATAGTGGGTGGGGAGGTCAGGTGAAGCCTTCACACCCCTTTCCTGGCACACTCAAGATACAGGCAGAATGGACTGATCTTTCACTGCTATGTTAGGGGCACAGGCTGTACAAGGAAAGGAGCTGGGGAGGACAAGGTAGGGAAACACCAGCCTGCAGAGTGGAACTTGAAGCAACACCAGAAAGAAACGTGTACCCCCTAAAGGGGTATAGTAGTGTGTTTACTCCCTCTATGTGCTGGGAAGCTCCAGCCTACTGTGATATACAAGCTAGACTGGATAATGATTTGCGAGTAAAGTTCTGTAAGACTTGTTGGTTTGAAGTAGATGCAAAAATGTTTTTTTTAATTCCTTCTCTGGGGGTTCACATCTCCTGAGCTTTGATTTTAAGGTTCTAGTGAACTCCGTTCATTATAATATTTAGCACTTGCTCCCATAGCGCTAACATGCCTCTCTAAGGTATTATTATTTATATTTTACAGATGGGTAACTATTGAATAAGTGACTTTTCTGAAATCACACCACAAGGTCATTGACAAAGTTGGAATTAGAAAACAGTCTTCTGCCTCCCATCCACTCAACTCCTGCTGTCTCCAATCACATCTGCCCCTCATTCATGACTATTCAGTTTCACCTAGTATCATGTGGACCTTGCAAAGATGTGAATTTTGCATCATTTTAGTGCTAAAAAGAGATTTACTTAAAGCTGGAATCAGGTTGTAAGCCTGCAATAGTTGCAATGGTTCTGAGAGCCTAAGAACTATAAACTTCAGTGAATCTTATTTCAGTTTTGTCTTTTAAGTTCAGGTGAATGTAACATGATTTTATATTTCCAGTTTTTATCCATTCCTTTAAAACTAAAAAAATTTCATCTCACTCAATCTTTCCATGTTCAGTGGACTCTGAGTTTTTCCCTAAACATTTCATTCTAGAGTTCCTATTTTCCAATATAAATTTTCAATCAGCTAAGTAGGATAAATACTAAAGTATGGAACAAATTCTGTCATTGCACTGTTCAGTCCCATTTAGATGGGCAAGCCAGCACTGAATTTGGATCATGATGTATAAAATAAATGTTATAAGAAAACTAAATATGCCATGTCAGATTTTCAAGACAAAATCCATTGGTTAGAAGAACTAAGGATGTGTTTCTGGTAATAGTTTTTATAAATAGTAAATCACCAATATAACCTGATAAAAATCACTGTGATTGTCATGGTATCTAATACAAAACACAGGGTAGGATACATAACTGGTTTCAAATCAGAGCTCGCTCTCTCTCATCAGCCACAAAAATTGAGGTCTTGATTAGAGTTGACCAGAGGATGACAATTCCATTTTGCAGCAACTTCTGAGATTTCAAAATTTGTTCTGATTCCACACTGGAACAAAACCAGATTCTTTCTAATGGTTTTGTAGGAACATAATTATGTGAAGAGAGGAGTGGGGTTACAGCACTGGCCTGGGAGACTCAGGATCAAGGTCATGCCCCAATTTCTGTCTCATTCAGAGCAGAGATTTGCATCCAGTATCACTTCAAATGAGGCAGAGCAAGGACCTGCCCCTGGGTCACCCCCAGCCCAGCCTCCTAACCACCAAGATATAGAGTCAGAGCTTCAGTCTCTGTCTCCACTGATGCAAAAAACCCACTGTGAAACATTTTGTCTTGGATGAAACAGCATATTTCACTAAAGTGAAATCAGTGAAAATGTTCCAACAAGCTCTACTCTAGATCCAGATTACACACACACTAAACTATAGGTATCCAGGGCTTTGCTGCTGGGTTCATATTTAGTCTGCATGCCATCCCATCCTACTCAACAGCAGGAACAGGATCTGCCACAGCAGCAGGGTAGCCATAAAATTCCACCACAAGAATGACCTCTTCTTCTATCCCAAATCCCCAACTAAAACCAACAACAGAATAACCCTGAAATAAGTCAACCTTAGCAAAAAATAAGTTAATAACCTTTAAAACCCCCAAAACCCTATCCCAAGGAGAGGTTTTATCCTGAAAAGGGAGAAGTGCCGGAGACTCCATGAAATACACTAGGGACTTGGCGGTTGGTGTTGATTTTTTTGTGAAAGGCCCTCAAATACTATGTTGATGGGAGACAGTATAAAGCCCATAAGTATATAGGAAACCATCCTACAGCTGTCAATTCCTTCTCCCCTATCAGTTGCTACATCCAGACACCTTGTACAATACTCTTTTGCTGCAAGGTGAGCAAAAATGTCACTGGACGTAAAACCGTTCCCCAGTCTATCCCCCTCCTATTGTAAATCTCTGCTAACTAATATTTTTACTCCCAGACCTACAAAGATAACACTAATTTGGCCATGTGAGCATTTTCATGGTGAATACCCATGTTCTCGCTGCAGGACATGCTTACCCTGAATCTCACTGAGTGCTCATGGATAACTTTTCATTCTAGTTGTACAGATCTACTTAAAAGACGGTCTATTGGTTGCCTCCCGATAACAAATGAAATTTCAGAAGCAACAAAATCTGTGGACAAGACACTCGGCCGGGACTCAGCAGAGCTGCATTCTATTCCTGGCTCCACTAAACTGCATTGTCCATGAACAGGTCATGTCACCTCTCTGTGGCTGTATTTCCCCTGCTATCCTTTGTTTGTCTTGTCTGTTTAGATTGTAAGAATTTTAGAACAGTGACTGTCTCTTACAATGTCCCTAGCACAATGGGCCCCCAATCTCAGCTGGTGTAATACAAATAATAGTAGTAGGAATAATTTTCACAGTTTTTGGGATTATTAGATGGTAAAGTACATAAACAGGAGCACTGCATCATCAAGTGAGTGGGGATAAAAGGGAAATAAAAATGCTATTTTTATAATAAAAAAATTCTATGACAATTGGGTAAGATAACTACTTTCATGAGATTTCTTACAATAAAGGGAGCCACTTATTTGATTAACTGTATTGAAATTTAAGCATTAGTTTAGGCAAAACAAGAAGATAAAGCTAAAAACCAGATGCACCTGTGTTTGTTGTTATTAAAGCACTGTGATCAGCGGAAATATTCCAGAATGCTACAATTCTGCCCATCGAAAGCTGACAAACAACCTCCCACTCTTTTGTCTGCCTCAGCAGAAATGTGATCATGCGGTTGAACAATTTTTCAGCCAGCTTCCCCAGGTGGCTTTCATAAAGGAAAAAGGGAAATTTTATTACAGAACCTACTTTCATCCTTATGTGACACTAATCCTAATTCATTAATGACAGCAATACGCAATCTGGCCTCTGTTTACAGTGGGTTTTTGTACATACAAAATATGTGCAAGCACAGACAAATAATTCGTTTGCATGGACAAATGGTGAACTGTGTACATACTAGTGTTACAACAGTAGGACACTTAGGTCAGTGACTTCAGTGGAGTTACTCAGAATTTATACCAATATAGCTAAACGTAGAATTTGGCTCCTAATATGTTTTTAACTCTACCAAACAGAAAACAGAGGTTCACGGAAAATATATATTGGATTTTAAGGCATTTCTAGACTTCAGATTGGGCCTTACATTATCCTTGAAAATGAATAATTATTTCATACTTACAGGTAAAGTTGACAGTAGATAAGATGACTCTCTAACTTTGAATTCATACTTCCAAAAGAAGTGCCAGAGTCTGTAGTTTAGTACAGTTACGGGACTACAACAAACACAGCTCTCAGACTGTATGATAATAGTGCAGTAGAAGAAGAACCTATAGATGAATGGGTGAATGGATGAATGCATTTAGTAATAGCGTGACACCAATTTCTGAGATATTTGTTTCCCTTTCTCTCCCTGATTTAAGAATTCCCACCATTAGAAAATGCTTGTCAGTTTGTCAAGGTTTAATTAAATATTGTCCTTAATTCCCAATGGCGTAAGTAAGACCTGAGGACATGCAGTACCTTGTACAATCAGCTTCTTAATGAGTACTGTATCTTCAGAATAAGCAAGGGCCACTGAAGAAGGGAGGGCTAGCTCAGTGGTTTGAGCATTGGCCTTCTAAACCCAGGGTCGTGAGCTCAATCCTTGAGGGGGCCACTTAGGGATCTAGGGAAAAATCAGTACTTGGTCCTGCTAGTGAAGGCAGGGGCTGGACTCAATGACCTTTTGGGGTCCCTTCCAGTTCTAGGAGATAGGCATATCTCCATATAGTATTATTATTATTAAGAGTGCAAAGGAAAGGAATGGAGAAGGCAATAGTCTGCACTAACAAGAAAACCATGTTAGTTGAACTGCTGTTAACACAGTGTACATGTCATTATGGGGTATATAGCACCCATCGTACCACGGCTACTAAGGGGTTAATGAGTAGACTCACTATCTCCTCAACTGCAACTAATGGCTGGGGGATAAGAAGACTGCAGAACAGAGGAGAGGTGGCTGTCAGAGAGACTACAAAGAGGAGACTCCTTCAGCAGCCAACTGGCAGGAAACTATCCAGGAAGTTGGATTTCCATAGAGGGAGAATCAGAGAATGTGAGTATGGAAAAGGCCTACAAGGGAGGTGAAATGGGAAGCTGCCCAGGGAAGCAGAAAGGATTGTAAGGAACTGGTCCCAGCTGCTTAATGCAGGGTCCCTTGGCTGGAACCCAGAGAGTGCAAAGGGGATGGTCAAACCCCTTAAAACAAAAGGGATCAAGACTCTGCAGGGCCTGGGATTATTGATCTTTTGCTGAGATCATTGGACTCAGAGTCTATCAGACTCCTGTCACCTTCTGGGGAAATACTATAAATTACGTGGCTGGAGTCAGAAGGGAAAGCTGTCAGGCACAGGACCCAACAACTGTTAGTATTGTGTAGGGAAAGTAAAGCAGAATTGCGGTGACACTGTGTACAGCCACATGAGGGCACTGGCTAGCAAAGTCTCCCCAAGAACATGTCCAGTGTTGACTGGGCATAAACCATTGTACAGAACACATTATGGGGTACTATAATTCCTCTTCTGAAACTTTTCACAGGTTAGATGATGTTCTAGACTAGATTTGACCCTTACTTCTTTTGACCATATCTGCATTGGCAAGGAGTTAGCAGACAATAGGTTTAAGTACAGTTCATGTTCAGATTGTTTATAAATGAGTTGCAGACTAGGCATAATTGGTTTAATGCCTGATCCTGGAGTTGCTGAGTACCCTCCCCTGCATTGACTACCATGGGATCGCAACGGGCTCAGTGCCTAGAGGAACTAATCAAAATGATTTGGAACAAAACAATCTGTTCATCCATAAATTACCTAGTTTAAAACATGGGAATTTTTGGTGAAAATATTTTTTTCAAACTTTTCTGGTTTTCTAAAGGTTTCCACTGAAACTTTAAAGACAATCAATGTCACCAATTGGTTGTTCTATTTGCGCCTTTATTTGTGCATGAACAAGACTATTAGTTGTTCAGCATTCTTTTATAAATCTCAGTTATCCAGTCAGGAAAGCAGAACTGTGCCAGGCTGAGGTAACCAGTCCCATGCCATAAATAACTAATAACATAGACATATTGCATGGTTGGCAAGCAATATATAAGTCAAAATTGCTTAAGCAATCTATGCTGTGAATAGATACAAATAACAAATACATTTTTCAGAAATCAGGGACAGTTCATGAACACAAAAAAAGGTGCTCCATTTAATATTACTCACCACAAATGTGTTAGACAGCTCTACTCTTAAGCAATAGCTGTTTTAAAAAGAGAAAGAAAAGAGAAAGTACAATAAAACTTTATAAGGCATGACTTATGCATTTTAGTCACAGCCTCTCTTAGCAAGTTGCATTTAACTGAATATGCACAGCATTACATACTAAATACTTGCTAATCTCTCAGTTTTTCTTTTCCTGGCATTATCTGACTGAAAATGCCATTAGTGAATATTGTGATTTAAGGGGAAAGACACTGCACAATAAAAGATTCATTTAGTGTACCAGCTTTTAAAATTAAATCTTGTTTCCAGATCTCAAATGCAAATTTAGTACAACTCTAAACTCTGCTTGGCAAAGACTTGCTATGAAGAAAATTGTGTTTTTCTGATAATAGCTTATCTTTATAATCTTTATTTTTAACACCAGAAAGGAAGAGAGTAAAAATCATGATGAACTACTAAGGCGATGTCTACACTACAAGCTAGGGGTATGATTCCCTTCTTTTGCACACATACTCGCGCTAGCTCTCATCGAACTGGCATGAGTGTAAATAGCAGTGTAGCATGATATCACTAAAAGAAGAACAGGAGTACTTGTGGCACCTTAGAGACTAACAAATTTATTAGAGCATAAGCTTTCGTGGACTACAGCCCACTTCTTCGGATGCATATAGAATGGAACATATATTGAGGAGATATATATACACACATACAGAGAGCATAAACAGGTGGGAGTTGTCTTACCAACTCTGAGAGGCCAATTAATTAAGAGAAAAAAAACTTTTGAAGTGATAATCAAGCTAGCCCAGTACAGACAGTTTGATAAGAAGTGTGAGAATACTTACAAGGGGAGATAGATTCAATGTTTGTAATGGCTCAGCCATTCCCAGTCCTTATTCAAACCGGAGTTGATTGTGTCTAGTTTGCATATCAATTCTAGCTCAGCAGTCTCTCTTTGGAGTCTGTTTTTGAAGTTTTTCTGTTGTAATATAGCTACCCGCAGGTCTGTCACTGAATGACCAGACAGGTTAAAGTGTTCTCCCACTGGTTTTTGAGTATTTTGATTCCTGATGTCAGATTTGTGTCCATTAATTCTTTTGCATAGAGACTGTCCGGTCCCGATGCCAACTCTGTCCACATATCTATTCAAGTGACATCATCATAGGACCTAATCACATCAGCCATACCATCAGGGGCTCGTTCACCTGCACATCTACCAATGTGATATATGCCATCATGTGCCAGCAATGCCCCTCTGCCATGTACATTGGCCAAACCGGACAGTCTCTACGCAAAAGAATTAATGGACACAAATCTGACATCAGGAATCAAAATACTCAAAAACCAGTGGGAGAACACTTTAACCTGTCTGGTCATTCAGTGACAGACCTGCGGGTAGCTATATTACAACAGAAAAACTTCAAAAACAGACTCCAATGAGAGACTGCTGAGCTAGAATTGATATGCAAACTAGACACAATCAACTCCGGTTTGAATAAGGACTGGGAATGGCTGAGCCATTACAAACATTGAATCTATCTCCCCTTGTAAGTATTCTCACACTTCTTATCAAACCGTCTGTACTGGGCTAGCTTGATTATCACTTCAAAAGTTTTTTTTCTCTTAATTAATTGGCCTCTCAGAGTTGGTAAGACAACTCCCACCAGTTTATGCTCTCTGTATGTGTGTATATATATCTCCTCAATATATGTTCCATTCTATATGCATCCGAAGAAGTGGGCTGTAGTCCACGAAAGCTTATTCTCTAATAAATTTGTTAGTCTCTAAGGTGCCACAAGTACTCCTGTTCTTCTTTTTGCGGATACAGACTAACACGGCTGCTACTCTGAAACCTGTCATGATATCACTGGCAATAGGAGTGGAGGCACAGCTGAGCTGTGCTGAGTACAAACCTGCCTGAAACCAGTGGGTATTTACTCAGTGCAGCTCAGCAATTCCTCTTCTAACCATGCTACCACAGCTATACTGCTATTTATACTCGCACTAGCTCCAAGAGAGCTAGCCTGAGTATGTGTACACAAATAGGGGAATCACATCCCACCTTATAGTGCAGATGCAGCCCAAGATATGCACCTGTGTAAGCTGACCATCCATGTCATTGCACTGCTGTAACTCACACTTCCACATCCTGTTCCCTCTCTATTGTTTGTCAGCCTTGCTAATTGTGACACATCTAATATGTATACAGTAAGCTGTTTTGGATGGGAACCATGTCTTCCAATCCCTTATCTTCAAAAAGAAAGCAAAACTTTCTAACCCACAAAAATGATCACTAACAAAATCTAGAAAATATAATACTATCCACTCTCATGAAGTAATATATTGTAATATTAACTTATAGAATCACAGAGATTTATTGGGACACTGCAAGTATCAACTCCAGTACACACAGGCAGAAATGAACTTCTGCTAACTCCCCAGGTCAAAACAATAACAACTGAATACTAAAATAAAGATATAATACTATCTACTGCTGCAAGTGCCATCTACACTAAACATTCCAACTTTCCCTGCTAGTTAAATAAGCAGTAACTCCTAGGAATCCAGGCAGTCTGCCATCCATGCAGGTTTCTGTGTTGGTCCACCCACTTGAGTCCAACAGTCAGTCATGAACACATCATTCTCAGTTGGATCAGGATTATCAGTGAGTGCAGGGTTCATGTCCTCTAGGGCAGGCCTATCTATTGTGGGCAGATTTCTGTTGAAGACAGTGGTGTGTTGAGGTCCTAAGAACATCCCAGCAATTCCTTCTTCACATCCAGTCTCTCATTATGAGCCACAGGAACCTGCTGGGGTATCTGCAAATCCTCTTTGCATCCCTCTGAGATAGTTGTTGAGCATCCTCGGTGTTTGCCTTCCCCTTTATTTCAATGAATCTGTGCACAAGAAATCAATTCACTACAAAGAAAAGAGCTTTTGCTTTTTGTATCACCAAGGATACATTGTTTAGTTTTCAGAGTAGCAGCCGTGTTAGTCTGTATCCGCAAAAAGAACAGGAGTACTTCTGGCACCTTAGAGACTGACAAATTTATTTGAGCATAAGCTTTCATGGGCTACAGCCCACTTCATCAGATGCATAGAATGGAACATATAGTGAGGAGATATATTTGTAATCACTATTTAAGGTCCCCTTCAAAAAGGAGTACATTTGGGATTTTTTTCCAGGCTGCTTTTTCCAGTTGCATAGCCACACCTTCTTTCCTTCCTGAATGGACACATACTTTTCCTTTTCCCTGTCATCTTGTGCCTGGCATGCGTGCTTCCAGTGCATCTGTTCCTCCTCAGGTCACTGATATAAGACTCTGCCACTTCACCCACCTGTATAAGTATAGGGGGCCTGGCCAGTTCTTGGTGCCTGAACATGAAGTCACAGGAACTCATGAGTATGCAGAGTCCAAAATAAATCACACAAGGCGAGTAATGGATAGTTGAGCACTGGATGATCTTAAATGCAAAGACGACAAAAGGTGACTGTGTCCCAGTCTTGCTGGTCTTCACGAAGACTCTAAGCATAGAACCAATGATGCAGATTTACTCCTTCCACTCCCACATTATTCACAGCATGGCAACATCAGTCCTCATCTTGGTTATCTGGAGTTGTCAGCAAATCTTGTGTAATAACCATGATTCATTCCTTCTCCTGATCACTGCAGATGCAATACTATATGTTTCATCAATGCATCTGTAATTTTCTCAGTCCTTTTATCCTTCAGTGGTTGCACCATCACATACTTAGAGAAGGTGTCATATGCTACCAGCAAATGCCAGTTTCCATATGGTGTTTCTGAACTGCCAGGGCTTAGTAGGTTGGGGCATTTCCCCTAAAGCAGTTCTGCCTTTTCTTGCTGGCACTTTCCTTTCTTAACAGGGAAAAACCAATTCCTCAGCATCTGCAGTCATGCCCAGCCAAAAAGCTCTGTCGGATACTCAACTCAGAGTCATTTCATATCACATGTGTACTGCCACTTTGTTGTCATGACGACACTCCAGCACTGTTCTCTGTATGCTTGCTAGCTATACGATCCTGTTACCTTCCTACACCAGCCGGATCAATGCGGAATTGCTCCTGAGTGCATTGAACCTACCCAGTCTGGGGCTCCTTCAGTAGATCAGCTGGCACACTGAACGTAACTCAGAAGCTTTTGAATCCATCTCCACAGGCATGCTTCTGGGTTGTGCTTCATAAGGACCCACTTCATGGTACGTGCTCCCCCATATAGACAGTGATTTCATGCTTAGTAAATAGGGACAATAAGCTTTGAGGGACTCCACAATAGTCAGATACTCCAGTTCTGTACCTGAATACCTGGTTTCCCTTTCATTTCACTTTCAATCTCCAATAGCCACCAGTATGTGCCTGTATGTGCACACATCAGTTTCTTCAACTGCATAGTACCTAACAGTGCTTTTGGATGGTGATGCCAGAGCATTTTACCAGCAGCTTCTCAGTGAGGGTTTCAGAGTGGTAGCCGTGTTAGTCTGTATCCGCAAAAAGAACAAGGAGTACTTGTGGCACCTTAGAGACTAACGAATTTATTTGAGCATAAGCTTTCATGGGCTAAAGCCCACTTCAACAGATGCATGCAGTGGAAAATACAGTAGGAAGATGTATATATTCACAGAGAACATAAAAAAATGGGTGTTGCCATACCAACTCTAATGAGACTAATTCTGTTCCTGTTGAAATCAGCTTCAATGGGAGCAGAATTAAGGCAATGCTGAATGCATATGAAAATCCTATCCTAAATAGAGAAGACACAGACAGAAGTAGGGGGAGGATGGGTTGATGATGGAAAAACAATGAGACTGAATCGTGAAGTTAAGGTCACATGTTGTAGTTTTTTAGTTTTGGTTTGTTTTTTTCACTGAAGTCTTTTTATTCTGACCAACTACAAGCGGCTAAACGTTAGCCTCTTTTATTGACTAAATCAAGCTACTTAGTGCCTAAGCAGTGGTGAGTGCAGCTGAATTTGTGCTGCTAATATCACATCAGTGGTAATATTGGGAGAAAAGAATATCTGAGTATAGATCCACCATGCTGATCTGGGAGCAAATTTTCACTGACTTTGTCTTTCCACTGTTCTTTCTGTTCAGAGTTTTTCTTCTTTCCCCTTCCTTGCTTCTTCTTCTTCTGCATGACTTCCTTTCTCCAGACTTTCTCCAGGTCTCTCTTCATCACTTTCCTTACCCTTTTCTATTGTCTATTCATTTTGTTCCAGTCTGCTTTCTATTTTTAGTTGTGCATTTTGTTCACTTTGAAAATTCCTTCCTTCCTCTTGCCACTTAAATTTCCTTGGTTTCTATTTTGGTGTCCTGTTTCTTGTGACTACAATGGATTTCTCTCTCTCTATGCCTTTCCTGGATTCATTTTTCTCTTCATTTCTCCTAGGTCTCACTTTCTTTCTTGTTTATGTCTCCCTCATTTTCTCTACATTTGTACATTTCTTATTGATCTTATATGTGCTGTTGACCATCATTCAAAGTAGTTTTAATTGAAAATCCCATCAGAACAGCTATTCTAATAATGTCACATATTAAGAGTTACCTAGAGGTGATAAAATTGGCTGTATCCTTCTAATTTTGTAGGAAAACTACCAACCTCAAAGTATTTAGAGGCAAATTTGCAGGAGATTTGTGAAGTTTGAATTTTCATTAACATCCTGACAAGAGGCCCCCAATTCAGGAAAGTACTTAAGCATGTGCTTTACTCTATCCCTGTTAAGTTAAAGTTTAAGCATGTGTGTAAGTACTGTTGAATAGGGATTCTTTTCTGTACTGGAGCCGAGAGAGCTAGCCTTCCTGAAATTTTTATTCCAAGATGAAGATTATTTTTATAAATAATTCTTCAGAAGGATCAAATAACACAAAATGTTAACAGTTCTGAATAACTATCTAGCAAGCAATAAGCTTCCCCCCCCCCCTTTTTTTTTTAATTCCTTCAACAGTTTACAATATATTACCTTGGATTGGTCTTATTTCTTAACAGTATCTCAGTATTGAATGCTCTACATAAAACAAGCAATTAAAACCTCCATTTACTTGTGTCCACATGCAATACACATGTGGAAAGTACTTCATTTACTCTTTGGGATTTTGTACAGAATTAATATATTTGTTACACAATTAGTGAATTGTCTGTCACTCAGCTTTATTTAATCAACTGAGATTGTTTCAGAAAAGTTGATAGGAAGTCTTAAATAAACATTATACATCTTTCCAATGGTTTAGCATGGAAACTTCCTTGTTATCCCTCAGTCAGCATAATTCCTAATTGCTGTCATCTGCACTGATGGTTAACTGATTCCTGTTCTTTTCCAAAAGTAGTCACAATATGGACTTTTAGGCCCAGAACTTTAAGGTATTTATCTTCTAAATACCTTTAAATCAGTGGGAGTTAGGCACCTAAATACCTTTAAGCATCCGGGCATTAGTTCTTTTACTCCCCCTTGCTTTGCTTTGCACACTCTATTCCAAAAACTGGGGTTTAAAGTTATCTTCCAAACATTGCAGGCACATTGATTTACTAAAGTCTACAAAGTCCTCTGATGGACTTGATCAGATTGCAATTAAAGCTCTGCTGGCAAGTTTGTGTGTATTGGGGACCTAACCAATGCTCACTGAAGTCAGTGAAAAGCTTTCCACTGAGTTCAGTGGGCATATGGTCAGGTCCTTTGTGCACAGAATGAAAAATCATTACTACTCTTTCGGCTGACTCTCCTGACCTCTCAACTCAAACCTCTGACTCTCATCTATTTCCAGCTGCTCGCAGTCCCTCTCAGAGTATCTCTGGGGTGACCTTTGAATGTTTCCTTCTCTATCCAAATCTCATCCCTTGTCCTCACAACTGATCCCTCTTTGTCATGCCTGGGATAAAGCTCCCAGGTACTCTGCCTCTTCTTTAAGACCCAGATTCAGCAAATCACTTAAACACGTTATCCAGTCCTGTTTAGCACTTGCTTAAACTTAAGTATATGTGTAAATATTTTGCTGAATCAGAGCCCAGTTTCTCTTCATCAGTTACACCTACTATATTCCTACAAACCTGTTTCTGAATTGTCACTATCTGTATGTATTATGTGTATTACAATAGCATCTAGGAACCCCAGTTGTGAACCAGGAGTTAGGCAAAGAGAACAGATGAGAACTTTCTATGTCTGTGACAAGAGAGAAGAAAGGAAGAGTTGTAGTAGTGGAAGGGAAGGTGAGCCCAGGGAAGGAGGAAAGTCATGTCATAATGGGTAAATTGTCTCTTGGAAGAAATTGGCGACACCTGGTCTGTAGAGAGAAATGAAAGCAGGAGGGAAGGGTTTGAAGTGTGAGTCAAAGGTGGTGAAAAAGTTGCTTGCATTTGTAGTGTGTTATTCAGTTAAGTTGGAGAAGTAGAATTCTTGGGTCAGGAAGATGTAACTGGAGGAAAGAAAAAAATGTAGTGGAGGAAGTCAGCTTGTTCATGGGATTTCTGCCGGAGATGTTCCACAGCACGAGAAAGCAGGAGCAGAGGAGATGCGTATTGGGGATGAGCCAGGGCTGGGGACTGGTAGGATGGACACTGAAGTGCGGGATAGGGACAAAAGAGTCAAGGATGGAGGAGAGCAAAGCATGGCAAGAATCAGCAATTATATCAATGGGAGAAAGGGAAGAGAGGGCACTGAGGAGAGAGCTGAAAGCAGATGAGACGACATCAGTGTTGGTAAGCTGGAAGTCACCAAAAGGCCAAATAAGAGGGCAAGAGGGTGATGGCTGATGGGTAGTGTTGAAAAAGGTCAGGTTATGATTGGAGAGGAGGAACTCAGCAGCAGGGAGATTAGTGGACAGCAATGCTTGGTGAAGAATTCTGAATATGGTATTGAGTATGCATGTGCTGTAGTTCAAACCTGCAAGAAAGATGATTACCTACATGCTGGTTTCCAGCTACTCACTTCTGCATCCGGTTCTCCCTATGCAGACACATCTAGCCTGAACACCACCTAGTTGTCTTTCAAAGTTCAGGTTCCCTCTCAGCCAGTCAACTCCCTTTGTCAATTTGTGAAATACTCACCAGAACGGTATGTCACTGGTCTTTATTTTTCCCTATGTCATCTTGAAAATGCAACAACAGTAGCTGTGTTCTCACTTTCTGAATAGACAATGACAAATCTTTATTCTTTCAGTCCAGATCTTCAGAATGTCTGCTGGGAAAAACTATCACCACCTCACAACCACAGTGCACACTTTCCATGGTGAAGCAAAAAGCTGCAAGGGAGATAAATAATGCCATGGGACCTTGACTTTAATAGGAGTTTTTCCTGACTAAGAGAGCAGAACTGAGTCCTGAGACTATTGGTTGGAGGCACAGAGACAGAATGTTTTCAGAAAATGGTAGGGGATACAAAAGTGATTCTGTTTGATCAAAAGTGGTCCATTTTTGATGAGCTAGGAGGGTTCTGAAGAGGATTGAAATACTCCATGATTTAAAAGCCAGTTCAGAAAAATCACTTTGGAAAAAAATATGAAGGTTTCACCATTTTTGTCGATCAGAATTTGGAGAGATTTCAATTTTCCAACCAAGCAGCTAGATTATACTTTTACTGGTATTATAACCTTGTATGTTAACTATGACCTTGGTCCTTAATCAAGAGTTTTTAAAAAATGGAAGTGTTTAAAGAGCTTGCCTCATCAAGTTATCATAATTAAATCATCATTTTCATCAAGCAACAAAATGTGACCAAATTACCATGCAAAACTATTAATCACACCACAGATACATTTCAATTGCAAACAGTTTAGGATGAATTTATAAAAAATTTCTTGAGATAATCACAGGAGTAAAATTGCATTAATGGTTTGCCATTCAAGGAGGACCTACGGATTATTGTAGCAAGATTACTATTAAAATATTAAGACCTAAATCCTGCAAATGATTATTTATGTCAACACTCCCATTGATTTCAGTAAGAATTTGAAGGATTGGGTGCTTAAGTATGTGACTAACTTTAAGCACATGAGTAGACTCATTGAAGTCAATCGGTCATCTCATGTACTTAGACACCTTGCTTAAAGATGCTCAATTAATATTATGCCTAACAGTTCCTATCTGAAGTCATTCAATTTAACTGGAATAGCTCTGCTCCTCCCCTACACCCACGATAGTAGAACATTTTGCCATATGATGTAGATAACTGAAAAGGCATTAGAATTTGGCTACATTGTAACAAAGACACAGTATGGTTAAAATACTAATCTTCTGCAAAATAAATATTTTGACCAATTAAAAAAATAACAAATTAATCAATTTATTTATGTTTCATCTTCATCACTATAATCTTGTTATCCTCTTCTGAGCATGCATCCCATGTGATCTCCAGGAAAGCTGTAGTCAGTGAAAACTTCGCAAGCTTCCTAGTAGCAGGTTCCATCTTAATGAAGCCACTAGCAACCACTGGGAACTTCTTCTTTTATACCATACTTTAGTTAATTCAAAAATCTAAACATTCCACAGCTAAATCCACCATGCTGAGAGATGGCAATGGCATGCCCAACTCACCCATTCATGTTGGGGTGAAGGCAGGTGGAAAATAATTTGAATTTTAATTACCAAGCTGCTATCTTAGAATCCTTCTGTTGGCCTCTATTGGTAGAGCTAATCTGCTCAGTAAATGGGGGGGCAGAAGCCAAAGTTCTGCCCATTCCTTTCCCTTTCCTTTACTTCCCCATTCCCTCCCTACCCACTGGCTCACAGTGGGGTGTTCACAAAGAACTGGAGCTGCCCTCTACATCAGACCGATATTCAGGTAGTCTGAGCACTGGGGTTGGGGTTTGTAATCCTAAGAGCCCCTCAAATTCTAGTACCAATTGTTCACTGTCATATAACAGCAATTCCTATCAGGCCTGGCAAACTCACTACACCTAGCATATGGTATTTAGCTATAAAGAATGTCGTGTAAGGTACCAAAGGAAAACTTATATCATACTGGTCATCCTAATCATTGTGTCATGTATAAATGGGTAACTATTAAAAAGTTATACATGTATGCTGAACATATATTTAAACCCATCAAAACAGTCAGTGTTGATAACCAAGGAGTTTCTAGACAGGAATGTTGATGTATGTGTCTGCCTAGGTCTTTGATGTAAATTGAGCATGGTAAAAGCCAACACAAAACAAGCTATGTTTGCATATTAAGACAGCGGGAAATGCAAATGAACAGAAGGATGAGAAAAACAGCATGGACAGCATGGTGTCTGCTCACTAGCGAGAGAGAAGAACCTTGTTTGGGGGTACACTGCAGGGAAGGAAAGCTTTGGGGTCACTGAGGAACACTCCTGGCAGAGGGGAATGATTCATGAAAAATCTGGATCCTGGAGTGACTGAAAATCATCAAACTCTGCAAAAGGACAGTAAGGTGAGAAACTGTTTTGGCCAAAGAACTTTAGCAAACTTCAATCATGTTTAGTCTCTTAGGGCTGGTCCACACTAACCCCCCAGTTCGAACTAAGATACGCAACTTCAGCTATGTGAATAACGTAGCTGAAGTCGAACTATTTTAGTTCGAACTACAAGGTACTTACCGCGGGTCCACACGCAGCAGGCAGGCTCCCCCGTCGACTCCGCGTACTCCTCTCACAGAGCAGGAGTACCGGTGTCGAAGGCGAGCACTTCCGGGATCAATTTATCGCGTCTAGACAAGATGCGATAAATCGATCCCAGAAGATCAATTGCTTACCGCCGAACCCGGAGGTAAGTATAGACGTACCCTTAGAAGTGTGCTATACTTTTTTTTTTATTTGTAACCATTTCTGTTTCTATTATCTTTGCTTGGTATCACTTAAATCTCTGTTCTTTATTCATAAACTTATTCTTGGTTTTACTGTAAATTCATCTCAGTGCTGTAATATTAAAGTAAAGTGTGTATCATCAGCTGAGCTAGCTGGCTGGTATGTACACTGTCTCTTTGGAAAAAAGAAGAACAGGAGTACTTGTGGCACCTTAGAGACTAACAAATTTATTAGAGCATAAGCTTTCGTGGACTACAGCCCACTTCTTCGGATGCATATGCATCCGAAGAAGTGGGCTGTAGTCCACGAAAGCTTATGCTCTAATAAATTTGTTAGTCTCTAAGGTGCCACAAGTACTCCTGTTCTTCTTTTTGCGGATACAGACTAACACGGCTGCTGCTCTGAAACCTGTCTCTTTGGAAATAGTGGACTTGGTAATTTCTGTAAGCATCCTATGACAAGGGCTGGGTATTGAAGGGAAATGCTCTGCAAGGGGGTTCGGGAACTGGGGTCCACCAAGCCATATCTGCCAAGCAAAGTAAGGACGGCAGAGTCCAGAGAAATTTGTCTGGGGTGGCTAATAGAGGGGGTGAGAAGGAGCTGCCACTCAGTTTAGCACCAGCAAATCTCTCTCTTGCTTATATAGAGGAGTAACAAGATCACCCATAGGTCTGGGCATCCCGAGAAGTGTCACAGGCCCTTGCTCCTCCTTAACTATCTGCTCAGCCAGGTAAGACAACCTGGTCCTTACTGCGTAAATCAGAAGTAACGCCGATACTGTAAAACTGGTATAAATGAGAGCAACCCTTTATTCTTGAGTAGATTGTGCCATTTCGGGGGCAGTGTGGAGCCTCACTCCTCTGCAGAGGGAGCACCAGAGATATGTCTGCTGAAGCTCTCCAGGTGTCAAACAGAGGCATGCACGTGGAAAGGATGGAACCATGGGTCTCCCTACTCTCCACCCTTCCTTCCCCACCCCTCCACTTTGGGATGCTGAATGCCCTGAAGAAAGTAACTAGCGAGTGGCTTTTGCACTCTTCTGAGCATAGAGACTGCAGTTCTGCCTGGCCCTAGTCTGGGCTATGCAAGAATGTGGGGAGTCTTCCTGCTGTCCCTCCCCATAGTGCACTGGGCTATTGTATTTATAGTATTTATAGTAAAGTGTGGTTAGCAGTGCTTGCATTGCCTCAGTTGGCTTAAGGATAGGGTACTAAAGTGTTCTCCAAGAAAACCAGACTCTGCCACTGTAACTCGGGTTTAAATTCATGGGCTCAGTCCTCAAGTGCGCTGAAATTATACCCCGTGCAGCTGAGAGGAGAAGGTGGGAGAAGTTGGCTGTAAGCAATCTTCCTACTTCCCTGATCCTGGGTTGCTGTAAGTCACCCCTGCAAAAGCCAGCCATTATGCCAGTCAGGATCTGGTGAAGTGCCATGTGCTCGATCCCACCCCTGAAACCGCAAAGGGAGAGATGATGTAGCTCTGAGTGCACCACTCAAGGAATCCCCTGCAATAGAGGAATTCCCAGCTGCCCCTTTAGAGCAGTCCTCCAGTTGCTCTGTGTTGCTGGAGCCAGGACTGAGAATTGAACCTACTCATGAAGTAGCCTGATAGTTATGTATCCTCTAGGGCTAATTGCTAGAGCACTGTAAAGGGGCCTTGGTGAATTAGAGAATCAGGCCCTTTGTATCATTGGCAGAAACTGGCTCAGTTAGTTTCTTTGATTGTTGTGCTAATGTGTAAATTACTTTACACTCAAAAATATTTATAACAGAGTGGAGCTCAGGATAAGTCCGTTCAGAACTAAACTAGTTAACTTTAAAGAGAACCAAGTTTCTTTTTACTCTTAAATAAACACTGCTGCTCACGTGAGCAATACATGAAGTTTGATAAGGAAGGAGAATTTCTATTGTTTATATAGCTTGAACTTGGTATACATTAAAGTTATGCTAATTCTGTAGGTTCTGATTTAAAAAACTATCATTCTCAGGCCTTCCTGTTTACTGGGCAAGTAACATTCAGTTTTGAGATCCTTATCTCTGGAGTATGTGGCACCGTATGCTGTTTATATGAATAAGGCTTAGCTGTGTTTGTTACTGGATTATTTAATAAAGTTACAGAGTAGCAGCCGTGTTAGTCTGTATCCGCAAAAAGAAGAACAGGAGGACTTGTGGCACCTTAGAGACTAACAAATTTATTAGAGCATAAATGCTCTAATAAATTTGTTAGTCTCTAAGGTGCCACAAGTCCTCCTGTTCTTCTTTTTAATAAAGTTAATTTTTTACAGATCAATTAGCTAAAAAGGGCTAATCAAGAAAGGAGCCAACTCTTGTTCTAACATATGGAATTTGGTAGACAGCAACAGTCCTGTGGAGGAACATATCTTTCTGAATTGTAATGTAATGACTATCTGAAATTAAATTTTAAATCAGAAGAGTTGGATATTATCTGCCTCACTAGGGAAGGAGTCAGAGAAATGTATACTCACAAGCCATCAAAACCTGTGAAGGATAGTCCAAAGCAACAAACCAGAATTTATAAAGAAGTTGGGTAGAAATATGAAATACAATTCAATTTTTTTAAATATGCAAAGAACTATACCACTTTATTTTGTACAGTGACTTTCATACAAACTCTATCCTTTACAGAGTTAGATAATGTTACAACAGAGAGAACTAATAAAGGACAACCAAAAAGACAAACTGAGGCAAACGCAAGGGAAAAAAAGATGCTTTCAGTTGTTATCTGAAATCAGCTGGAAAACTGATGAGGAATAAAAAGGGCTGTTCCAGAGGAAAGAAGCTGCAGGGAAGAAGGTTCTTGCACCAAAAAGAAAGAAGGGACAGAGAAAAAGCCAGTGCCAGGGAGTAGAGCAGGGAGCAGTGTACAAATTAGGGATAAATTTGGCCCAGATGCTGTGTTAGAAGGACCAGGAGAAGGCTACTGTTATCTAGTCATGGGCAGTGATTTTGAATTAGTGGGACTATATACTGAAGGAATATACAATGTCTGAACAAATGATGACACTCGAATTGGAGGGCTGCTTGCTTGCTTTAAAAAAAAAGGCAGACTTGTCAGAGAGAGTTTATAGTAGGACAGGAGGAGAAATGGCAAATACACAGAGGGAATAAAGCAGAGGAAGGAAGGTGTAAAAACAGGTTGATAAGATAAAGCTAAAATGTGCACTTCAGGTTAAATTATGGATTTATGGAGACTAATAAAGGAGGAAGTAACCACATTAATAGAGAGTTTTTAAAGTGCCTACATCCAAATGCAACAAGCTTAGCAAAGAAATGAGATCTGGAACTATCTGCATACAGATAAATGAGTGATATTATGAGCCAAACTAGAACTTTGCTAGAAGATAACAATAAAAATTAATTAATATCCAGGGATATCATTTGTTTTTAGAAAGGGCAGCCAGTGTAATGATCCTCAGGCAATTAAGGGGGAGGGGATTTTGAGAGTGAGATATGGATAGGAGGTTGATCTTGCTAATTCCTCCTCTGTGGCCCCATGAGTAGCAAAGATTTGGGAAGAATCCCTGCGGAGCAGAATTGAGGACACAGTCAGAGAGCAGAAATCTGTGCTCTGTAGGCAGTGATGGCTTTTAGGCCTATGGGCCAGATTTACAAAGGTATTTAGGCACCTAGTGGAATTTACAAATGTTCCAAAGCAGGTTAGGTGCCTAACTCCCGTTGATATCATTTGCATTTCCTAACCTACTTAGGTGCTTTTCAACCACCACCACCCCCGCAGGGCCCAGATTTTCAAAGATATTTTACGTACCTAACTTGATTTCAATCCGAATTAGGTGCCTAAGTACGTTTGAGGAACTGGACATAAGAGCTTCTCTGCATCTTTAGATGCCTAAATGCCTTACTAAATCTGGCACTATGTAACGTACCTCCTGGAGTTCTCCTCTTCCCCGCTCCCATTGTTTTTTCCATGGCAGGATTCATTCAGACCCATGTTCTGTGGTCTTAGCTTTTCTGGTTGCCATTTCCAGCAATGGTCTGTCAGCTTCACCTTCTGCTCCATGACTATAAATGTTCCAAAAGAAGTCAGCCAAGATATCTCCAATACACACAGGTCACTTTCTGAAAAGCCAGAAGCTGAGGCTAGGTACATTTATGAAGAATCTGAAAGAAAACAGGAAAATCTTGGCCCATCTATTATGTCTGGCAATATGTTTCTCATCTCAGTGAAGGTGGAAGTGTTGTTTTGTAGAGCAGAACTTAGAAAGCAGCCATCACAAGGCAAGTCATGGCACCACACAGCAGTAATCAGAGCTTAGGCCTCATGTTTCTCAGCTCAGACACTAAAAGGAACCAGGCCACAAGGAGCACTGAAGACAGACATGACTGCTGAACTGGGGTTGTAGGCAGAAAATCACTTCTAAAACCACCCCAAGGCAGATATGGCCCCTCTGGCCCTAACGCGTGCTAATTCTGGCTGCAGGGCTCATTCCCTTCTCTGCCACTAAGACCCAATCAACATCCTTATTTCCCACTGCCTGTTCTCACTGAAGCAAGGAAAACCCTGCTACCCATCTTCCCACTCAAGCCCAAACCTTCACCAAATGCTTCGCAATGTCCTGGCTGCAAGAGAGAGCACGTTGTTCCTCTCCTCCCTCTTTGTGGTGATACCTCTCCCCATTTAACTCCTTGTTTTGGTTCCAGGACACATTCCCCTCTTTCCTCCACCTCAGTGTCAATTACCATCCACATCCTAGCTCCAGGTCCCACTTCCCTCCCTCCTCATCCTTTCAGGCCCTATTCATTACACCACCATCTCCTCCCTTTTCTAACACTGAGTTGATGTGCTTGTTTGGGTCTGAACCACCATAGATTCTGTCAGGGTTCCTTCCCCACTCTGAACTCTGGGGTACAGATGTGGGGATCCACATGAAAGACCCCCTAAGCTTATTTTTACCAGCTTAGGTTAAAAACTTTCCCAAGGCACAACTTCCACCTAGAACAGTATGCTGCCACCACCAAGTGATTTAAACAAACATTCAGGGAGGGCCACTTGGAGCCCTACCTTCCCCAAATATCCCCCCCAAACCCCTACACCTCCTTTCCTGGGGAAGCTTGAGAATAATATCCTCACCAATTGCTACAGGTGAATGCAGACCCAAACTCTTGGATCTTAAAAACAATGAAAAATCAATCAGGTTCTTAAAAGAAGAATTTTAATTAAAGAAAAGGTAAAAGAATCATCTCTGTAAAATCAGGATTTAAGTACTTTACAGAATAACAAAAGACTCAAGAACACAGAGGATTTCCTCTCTAGGCAAAACCTTAAAGTTACAAAAACAGGGATAAACCTCCCCCTTAGCACAGGGAAAAATTCACAAGCAAAACAAAAGGCAATCTAATGCATTTCTTTTCTGCTATTACTATTTCTGCAAGACTAGATGCTTAGTTCAGATATATTTTCTCCTGCCCTGTTTCCTGGCTGATTCAGACAGACACAGACCAAAAACCTTGCCTCCCCCCCCCCCCCCAGATTTGAAAGTATCTTCGGTCCTTTTGTTCAGGTGCCCCCAGGTTATCTGAGCTTCTTAACCCTTTACAGGGTAAAGAGGGATTTTATGCTACCCTATGCTACCTTTTAACAGATGCCAATTAAAAGAGTCAGGATGACTTCATTGGGCTTTGGTTTAGGCCCTTTTGAACATGTGGATTTCCATTGAGTTCAAGAGGATTTTTTAAACCTTTATCCAAGAACATAATTCAGGCAAATTGACTCACGTGGCATTAAGTCACACTGAACACTCCACCGCAGGTCCTGCTTACAATCCCCATGGGATCTGTAAACTCCCAAACACCATGCCATGAAAATCTAGCATCATGTAGCTTAGGGCACTGCTTGTTCAGTGATTAAGCAACTCAAACAAACTGTTATGGCAAAGGTAGTAATGAACAACACGTCACTGAATTATTGAGCTACTACAGAAACCTTTGGGATTAAACCTAAGAACTTCACAGTTATTATTTGTATTACTGTAGCACCAAGGAACTCCAGTCATGGACCAGGATTCCAAGGTGGTAGGTGATGTAAAAACACAAGAAAAAGATGGTCCCTGCCCCAAATTGCTTACAATCTATTTATTTAAGACCATAGATAGATACAGATGTCCAGCACAAGCAATCAATGAGATATTATTGACAGGAAAATGACAATGTCTGAAAAGGAATCAAGTGGGGTTGGTCAATGCTAAGGTAATAGATGGGTAAAGGGCTTTCTCTCTTCATGGCCAGATCAAAAACAAAAGAAAATAAAAGAGCAAAAGGACTGTCCACCGCATCTAAAAAGTGTCCCTCATTGGCAGACAACTCTGGGAAGCTGGTATTAGAGTATGGAGAAACCAGTCTAACTCAACATGGTCTAGGAAGAATAGTGATTTCTGGGTGAAAGGCAAAACACAAGATTTTTCTTGGTGTGAATCTAAGGTGGAGGTTTAGACATGAAGAGCCAACAGGACATAGTGGCCAAAATGCTGGAAGCAGGAAGGCTAAATATTCTGAGAGCCATGTGTCTTAGCTGAATTCCTAAAGTGGAAACATCTCTGTTCAGATTTGCAGCTAGTTTTGCTGTCTTTTATGAAGGGAAATAATTGTAAATTTACAGTGTATATACTGTGTGAGTGTGTAAACTGTATGCCTATACACTATTGTGCTTCTGATCCTGCATTACATATGTATATGTAACTCCCACTGAAGTCAATGAAAGTTTTGCATGTAGTAAAGACCACAGGATCAGGCCATAAGCCAGATGTGACATACTTGTCCATACAATACAGGATTGCTCTTTAATTTGATCTCTGAATTAACAAGTAACAAAAGGAAAAACACTAGACTTGCCAAGCAACTGACCATGAGCTTCCAATGTGATACTTTTGTAACCCACATGCCTTCTGGGTGTGGTGTTCTGTCCCATCTAGTAGCAAAAAGAGCTAATACAATCCTTGGATGAATAAACAGGAGAGTAGTGAGCAGGAGTAGAAGGTGATTTTTACCTCTGCATCTGGCATTGCTGAGACTGATAATGGAATATTGCATCCAGTTCTTCTGCCCACATTTTTAAAATAATATTGAAAAATTGGACAGGGTGTCGCAAAATGTCTTGATCTGAGGGCTGGAGAAAACAAGCTCCTTAAGTCTCTCACTACAAAGCAATATGTTTAGCTTATCAAAAAGAGGATCAAGAGCTGAGTTGATTACAATCTATAAGTACCTTTAAAGGGAGAAAATTTCAAATATTATAGGGCTCTTTACCCTGGCAGAGAAAGGCATAACGAGAACCAATGGTTAGAATATAAACCCAGACATATTCAAATTAGAAATAAGGAACCCATTTTTAATAGGGAGCTTGATAAACAACAAACAAACTACAAAGGGAAGTGATGGATTCTTCATCTCTTGATGTCAAACCAAGTCAAAACAACACTGGGTGTCTTCCAGAAGATATGCTATAGTCAGACACAAGTTCGGGTGAAATGCTATTGCCTGTGGTATACAAAAGCTCAGACAAGATGCTCTAATGGTCCCCCCTTCTGACCTTAACATCTATGAATTTTTATCTCTAATAAATCATAGAATCATAGAATATCACGGTTGGAAGGGACCTCAGGAGGTCATCTAGTCCAACCCCCTGCTCAAAGCAGGACCAATTCCCAACTAAATCATCCCAGCCAGGGCTTTGTCAAGCCTGACCTTAAAAACCTCTAAGGAAGGAGATTCCACCACCTCCCTAGGTAACCCATTCCAGTGCTTCACCACCCTCCTAATGAAAAAGTTTTTCCTAATATCCAACCTAAACCTCCCCAACTGCAACTTGAGACCATTACTCCTTGTTCTGTCATCAGGTACCACTGTGAACAGTCTAGATCCATCCTCTTTGGAACCCCCTTTCAGGTAGTTGAAAGCAGCTATCAAATCCCCCCTCATTCTTCTCTTTTGCAGACTAAACAATCCCAGTTCCCTCAGCCTCTCCTCATAAGTCATGTGCTCCAGCCCCCTAATCATTTTTGTTGCCTTCCGCTGGACTCTTTCCAATTTTTCCACATCCTTCTTGTCGTGTGGGGCCCAAAACTGGACACAGTACTCTAGATGAGGCCTCACCAATGTCGAATAGAGGGGAATGATCACGTCCCTCGATCTGCTGGCAATGCCGTTAGCCTTCTTGGCAACAAGGGCACACTGTTGACTCATATCCAGCTTCTCGTCCACTGTAACCCCTAGGTCCTTTTCTGCAGAACTGCTTCCTAGCTATTCAGTCCCTAGTCTGGAACAGTGCATGGGATTCTTCCGTCCTAAGTGCAGGACTGTGCACTTGTCCTTGTTGAACCTCATCCGGTTTCTTTTGGCCCAATCCTCTAATTTGTCTAGGTCCCTCTGTATCCTATCCCTACCCTCCAGCGTATCTACCACTCCTCTCAGTTTAGTGTCATCTGCAAACTTGCTGAGAGTGCAGTCCACGCCATCCTCCAGATGGAAGATAATTGAACAAATTAATGTTTTATCTTAATGAAGATATTGAACAAAACCAGCCCCAGGACCGAACCCTGGGGCACACACTTGAAACTGGCTGCCAACTAGACATGGAGCCATGTTCAATCATCACCAATAAAGGTCATAATTGAACACAAAGGAATCAGAAACAATACTCAAGGATAGATTTAGGATTCTAATTAAAAGGAGAAAGGGAAAAATAAACTTTAAACATTGGAAAACATCAATATACTAAGCAAAATCAAATTGGATGACTCGCTTAAAGAAAATGATACATTAGGGGAAATGGGGAGGGACATGAACGTAGCATGCAAATGCACTAGATAGATAAGCAAGTACAATGTCATTGAAGTCAGCTGAGTTGCATTTGTTTACACAAGGGGTGGATTTGACTGAGACCATGTGTATTAGTAATAAATACAGCATGAATTATAATAAGATCTATTATATGTGGATGAGAAAGAAAATTCACAGCATGATTAAGAAAGGGAACAAGTTAGCTTCAATTTTTTAATATCGTGAAGCAAGATAATGACAAAATGAATTGTGCAGTCAGAAATTAAGACTTAGAGATGTTTAGATGTACAGTGGGTAACTTTTTTTACCAATATGTCCCTATGTTACAGAGACTGGTGCAATAGCACAAAGGTGATATTCACCATGATTCAGAGGGAACAGAATCAATGGATTGGAAGTAGAGCTAGTCAAAAAAAATTGGACAAAATATTTTTCTGTCAGAAAATTCTAGTGAGTTGAAATGGAAATGTTGTGTGGAACTCCACTGGGTTCTGTGAAAATTTCCTCAGGTCCTGGATGGAATTTCTGATCACTGCAGCTCTGGGGAAGATACTAGAAATATTAATAAGTGGCAGAATTAATTTGAAACTTATGTTTCATATCTAATTTAGAGAGATGCCATCATAAGAGCTTAATAAAGGGAAATCATGCCTGTCAAATATGCTTCAGTTCTCTGTGTGTGCAGTATTGAAATGGAATATGAGAATGCTATGGTGCACATAATTTAACTGGGTGACAAGAGAACATAAGGTGTTGTTGACATAGCTATGAACACTGGCAGGGATAGATGGAGTTGTACTTGTGTTGGCTCCATTATTTCTCATGGGGTAGTACTGAACTAGTGCTAGTCAAACTCAGTGTCTCCCTGTTGTGGGGCATTTTAAGATTGTCTTCTGTTCCGATGCCTTTTCAATTAGCTGTTAAAGGGGATACTGACATGATTTGCAATGCCATGGCACTCCATGCTATATCTCTGGGTTTTTTTCAGTGTGGTGTGGTTGATCATCTTTTTAAGGTACCTAGCTAAGGACATTATGGCTTAGTTGAAAATTAGCTAGCTGAAAGTCATTCAGGATAGTAGAGAAATAATGCTGATGGGCTGTGGGAAAATAACTGGAGGGGAAATAACTGGAAGGTAGGCAGATTATATTTGATCCATCAGATGAGGAAGTGTACTCCCCTTTGTTATGTTAGCTCACAACCTGAGATATCAGCTGGCGCCTTAGCTGTATGACCAGTAGCAGCACCAAACAAGAGTGTTTTTTATAACATCTGTACGTAGTGAGAAGGTGGAAAACTATCCTTTTGTGCATGGACCTTTTCACAGTTATCCATATGATAACTGTGATGTCATATGATAGGCATTCTTCGAAGGAAGCTACAGAAATCCTCATTCATCAGAATTCCCCTCCAGAATGAATTAACAAACTTTTAATGTACTATTTACAATTAAAGCCTAGGATTGACCTCCAGTATTATCATCTGGAAGTGCCCACTGTCCTTTTCGGGTGACAGAAAGACTTATTTCATACTCCAGTTCAGGCTTCCTTTTCATAAACCATGGAGTCCAATGTTCTCCCAGTGGTCTCTCCACTACCATCTTGGAAGCCTGTGCCTCTGTTTTCCCTGATGGAGCAGTCTCTGGAGTCAGGAGAGAGCTTTCTTGGCAACTTCAACCAGCCTGAAGCAAAACATACCTGGTGGGCAAGTCTCCACAGACGCATACCTCCCCACCTGCTGACTTTGGAACAAACATTCCAGAGTGGCTCCTAGCAACCCAATGGGTCCTCACAGACTCCATATGTTTTAAACCAATCTCTCTCTTCCACCCACATTTTACCTCCCACGTACCTACAATAATATAAATGCAATACATGCCCTAACATTCTCCACAGGTACACATGAATATGGAAGGCAAGATATGATAGAAAATTATCCTCTGTCCCCATTGTCACTTCTAGATAAATCTTTGATAGAAAAATGTCTGTAGGGAGTTGATTTGTTTTGCGAAACAAAGGTAAGTAATTTCAATATATTTCTTATGGAAACTTCATTGACAGAAAGTTACAAAATGGTTGACACAGACTTGATAAAATACATTCAGCACATTTATCTGATTCTACAGATTTGTATCCTTCAGATAGATTATATTGGCAATTTGTACCTTGCAGTGGGAGCTCAGCCGATCCATTGCTTATTTTAATATATATATCATAAATCTAAGTCTCAGATTCAATCAAAGCAACAGAAAGTAAAAGAAAAGAGACTTTTAAAAATCCCAGATACCTACATTTTGAATGATAAATTATTTACTAGCAAGCCTTTAATGCAGGTTTTCAAATACTAGCAAAGGCATCATTTGATTTTATTGTCAATATGTTCACTCATATGTCAGGTATAGGTGATGCACTACCATTCAGATCTAATTCCTAAGGCACTTGAGAATACATTTTTCCAAGGGAGAAATTTGTGATTGCATTTATCAGCACAAATTAATGTGAAAAGGGCTATAGCAAGAAAAGAATTGGCAATCATGGTGAGGTTTCTCTCTCTCTCTCCCTCATTTTGACCAGAAATTCCATCTTGAGCATGCAAAATATTTCCTGATGCAAGCTTCATTAAAACTGATTTATTCCTGCAAAAAGTTTCAGTTTTGACAAATCAGCATTTTCTGAGGGGAAAAAAAAAAGGTTTGTCAAAAAATTCCCAACCAGCTTTACTGCACACAAAGAGATATAATAAGCATGCAAAGATAACCTTTTTGCACACACAAAAAAAGGGCTAAGGTATTCTTGAAATCAAATGGCTAGTTATTTAGAGTTAGAAACTCTAGAAAATTTGTTTACAAAATAACTACTAAAACTGTTCATGCAAGCAGCTGGATTAATGTTTAAGAGATAGAGTAATGGTGAGGTCAACTCACTTTAGGAATTGATAACTCAAGGGATTGATATTGGAATACAGTGATGTCCTGACCCTATGGAAGTCAATGAGAGTTTTGACTCTGCCTTTCATTGTTATGTTTAGGACTGTAATAATCCAGATGTGAAGGGTAAGGTAGACAGCTAACAACTAGCGCTATTGGGATTTTTCAAATTGGAACATTATTTTACCATTTTGAATTCTGGTGAAATGGGGGGAGAGTTTCATAAATATTTTAATCTTGCCCCTCACCTAAATGCTTTCCCATTTTCCAATCAGATTCAATAAGGACTATACTAAAACTAATAGGATTCTGAGACCAATTTGAGTCTCCAGCAAAACCTACTCCAGAATACCTCCAGCAGGATATCAGATAACACCATTCAGCCAATGAAACAAGTTAGTATCACTATTATGAAAATAATTATACTATATATCCAGCAAATTGAACAAGTTTTCATATATGGCTGTACACCTTTTATATACTATGATATAGTCCCTAGTGTCTATATTGCAAGAGGAGACCACTATAACTGGCACTAAGTGCAGTGTTTAAGCCATTTCTAGAGACTAATGAGGAAAGCTGATGAGCTTTGGTGCAAATCATTTTCCTGATTATTCCTGCCACAGGACAAATGTAGGCTAAAGGAAAGTCAGGCTGCTGATTGTATACAAGTCTTCTGAATGCAAACATGTGGAGTCTATAGCTATCAAAGCCAGTAGAGGAAGGTTAGGATCAAGGTACCATCTGATGCAAAAGATTAAAAGCCATTAAAAGTGAATCTGCTGAGGAAACATCAATACTTTTTTAATGTTTATTGTCATTGCAAAGTATTTAAAATCAAACAAACAAACAATTCTATGTATGCTCCCTGTAGAAATGCCACTGGTCATATTTAACTGTCTGCTTCTTCATACTTTGCTTTCACTGTCATTACCAGATAAAGGACATAATTCCCTTAAACAATAGACTGGTCTATTCATCTCACCTTAATCGGACTATGCTATTACCTCAAAACTTGGATGTTCTATTTGCCTCGTTTACTTTTACAAGCTGTTGGACTAAATTTAAACCAGGTCAGTATTGATCAGTTTACCTACCCAGCCTCAGTTAGATTAAATATATCCCCACCACAGAGCCCTGTGAAGTGTTTGAATTGAATCCTGAGGATCTATACCAGCAAGTTCTAAGACAGATGTTGTCTTTTTTTAAAAGAGCAAGCAAATAATTGTATGTTAATTTAATAACCTACTTTGTATCCCAATTGCAAAATCAGTTAAAGTGAAGTATTAGTGCAATTAGTCCCTATGGGGGCTACCTCTTAGTGCTATTTACCTTTCTGTGCTTTGTGCCAATAGTGCCAGATCTTCAGCTAGCCTAAATCAGCATAACTCTGTTGAAGTCAATGGATTTATACTGATTTATACCGGCTGAGGATCTGGCCCAAAACTTTTAGAATGCATGAAGAGACAGGGCTGTGATTATAAGAATTTTATCTGCATTTGTTTTGCATGGCCACAATTGCCATCAGTGATAAAGCAACAAGCAAATTATACACATGATCCTAAATCATTATCATCAAGGCAAATTGCAAAGGCATATGGCCTTCTTGCAGATCAAGCACTATCTGGACTGATCTCTATCTATGTCCTTAAAATAATCTGGCTGGATGTTCAATCTATGTCTATCACTGGTCATCTGATCATGCCACCAAACCTTTTTGTGGCCACATGATCTCCATCCATTTAGTAGCATCCCTTGATAAACACTTATTGGAATGTGTTGGTCTTCCATCCTAATAATACATTCATTCTATGAAAGTCACCCAAACCAGACCAGTTCTGATGGAGGAAGTTGCTGGGTTTGGCTATGCATATCCTCATTTCTGATTTTGTCCTGTCACTTACTATGGAGCAGCTGATGAAAACAATGAGAATCAAGAATGTCAGTCTGCTGTTCATCAGCCTTCCTCAGCACCCACATTTCACAGCCATACAGTCAAGTTAACATAACCCTGATCTGTAGAGCTGAAGCTTCATAGGCAGCATGATGTCCCACCAGCTCCACAGATGCTACTGAAGGGCCTGGAACATGGCGGCAGCTGATGCGACGCACGCATCCACATCTTTTGAACATCCTCTAGTAGCAAGGGGGGAGGGATAGATCAGTGGTTTGAGCACTGACCTGCTAAACACAGGGTTATGAGTTCACTCCTTGAGGAGGCCACTTAGGGATCTGGGGCAAAGTCAGTACTTGGTCCTGCTAGTGAAGGCAGGACTCAACGACCTTTCAGTTCTATGAGATAGGTATATCACTACCTACGACACAAATATTTAACAGTTGCCCCCTGCACCATATCCATTTCAGACAGGATACTATTGAGCTGGTTGTGATCTAGAGTTGGAGGCTGCTTGATGGTAATAGCCCAGGACTTAATTTTGTCTGGATTGATAATCAAGTCAGTGAGCACTGCTTCTCATCCAACCAGATTAACTATCTGCTGCAGTTTTTCTCCCAAGTGAATAAACAAGGCAATGTCCTCATATATTTGCAATCTCAAAGCAAATTGATGTTTTCTCAATGCTACTTATAGCTGCTTTTTACAGCTTACCCATCAGCAAATCAGTGATGATTTACAGCAACAATGGTGATAGGACCTAGTCTTAAAGTGGGGTGGGAAGTTGCGGTAGACCCACCTTCTTTCAACCAAGAAGAGATCTAGATCACAGTCCATAAGCCAAAGTTTGGAAAGGCATGAGGAGTTTATAACATCACCCCTGACTGGAAGAGAGCTGAGAATATTTGTGTACCACAGCTGCACAGGCTTCAATCTAGACCATCCGGTGCACAAATATCATCCCCAATGACTGGATATCATCCAGAGGAAGAAGGATGCTATTCTGCCTCTGTTCAAAATGCATAAGGATGCATGTATCTACTACAGAGATATTACACCGTTGTCAGGCCCAGGAAACAACCTTGCTTCCATGTTAATATCTTGAATCAACAATGACCTTCATGGTTAGGGTCAGAATACTCAGTGCAGCTTTAGACCTCATTGTCACACTGTGTAGTGAGGCAGTGTGGCCTCCCTCAGAGCCAGAGGGGGAGGAACCACCCACTCTGCCCAAGTGAGCGGACCCAGACCTGCCTTGCCACTCCCACTGGAAGTGGGTAACAGGAACAGGAAGTATAAAGGATGAGGCCTCCAGCTTAGTTGGGGCTGAGACACCAAGGCAGGCAGATGGATCCTGCTCACTCCCAGCTGCTGACAAGCCCAGCAACGCCCTGCCCACTGGGGAAGCGGCGTCTACCGCAGACCTGTCAGCACTGCCGCTGGCCACCTACCTGGAGGAGATGGAAGATGTCCGTGGTTCCAGGTACACCCCAAGGGGAGGAGAGGAGGTAGCCCAGGGACAGCCGTCTTCAGTCTGGCTGTAGTGCTGCCTGAAGCATGGTCGGCATCTTGTGGCTGCATCCCCGCAAACCAAGTGGCGGACCACTCTGCCATTGTTAGTGCCTGGGTCACTGCCCAGTGGAGTAGGGTGGGACTGGGTACCACCCGCCACCCCAACCCTGGGGTGACAGTCTCCCTTGCCAGGCCAAGAGGTCTGCATTCATCGATCATCCACGAGAGCTCGGATGCCTGACCCCTGGGGCTTTTGCTATGTCCTTGCATCAACGGCTCAGAGCTAATTGACTCCTGAGTGTTTGTTCTGCCTCTGCGTCCGGAACTCAGAGCTAATTGGCTCCAGAGTTTGCTGTGCCCCTGCTTAAAGGGTCCAGAACCCATGGACTACTGGGTTTGCTTGGTCCCTTTCTAAAGGGCCCAGGTACTATAGACTGTTGGCTGCTCTCCCTTGGGCTCAGGGCCAGAGCATACAGACTCCTGAGAGGCCCTGTTTCTGCCTAAGGGCTGGAGCCTGTTGATTATTGGGGGTTTAGCCCTGTTGAACTGCCTGGGATGCTAATGCCTATTTGCTAGTTTCCCCAGATACTAACTGGCAATCCCAATGGCATAGTGATTCGGTGTGGCCTCCCTCCAACCCAAAAGGGGAAGGATGACTGCCACATCCCTACAACTGTCAACCAGATCTTTAACTTTCAAGAAGATGGCTACATTTAATAAGCCAGGCACAGTACTTTTTATAGACTTCTGTCAGGCCTTTGATTCAATGTGTTGAGCAAGCTTGTGGCATTTGCTGAGGAGCATTAGCATCCCTAGGAAGATAGTGTTACTGATAGAACTCTGTAATGGAATGAAAAGCTAGGTTAGAGTTAATGGTAGGTATCCAGCTTGTTTCCTAATTCCACAGGGGACAACTGAAGAGCATCTTTAAGTAATCTTCCCATCAATGCAACTGATTTTGCAGACCCTGGCAAATGCTGCCATCCTGATTTTTTACTGGAGAAACTAGTGCCACCTTTTACTGCAGACACTGCAAGGTTGAGTAGAGTCTGCAAAGATTGTGCCTACTGGCAGCCTGTTCTAAACTGGCTGCCTGAGTCAATCACCAGAGTTTTGTATAGTTCTTAAACAATTACTTGATGATGTTCCAAAGCTGAAGCCATTGGGCATTTGCCCTCAAATCATAGAAGTGTATAACTGGAAGTGACCTCGGTAGGTCATCTAGTCCAGTCCCCTGTACTCAAGGCAGGACTAAATAATAACTAGACCATTTGTGACAGGTGTTTGTCTAACCTGTTTTTAAAAGCTTCCAGTGATGTAGATTCTACAACTTCCCTAGGCAATTTATTTCAGTGCTTAACTACCCTGACAGTTAGGAAGTTATTCCTAATGTCTAGCCTAAACTCCCATGCTGCAATTTAAGCCCACAGCTTAATTTCACCCTCCTCCTTGTAACAACCTTTTATGTATTTGAAAACTATCATGTCTCTCCTCAGTCATCTCGTCTCCAGACTAAACAAGCCCAGTTTTTTCAATCTTCCCTCAAAGGTCATGTTTTCTAGACCTTTAATCATGTTTCTTGCTCTCCTCTGGACTTTCTTCAGTTTGTCCACCTCATGCCTCACGTGTGGCACACAGAACTGGACACAGTACTCTAGCTGAGGTTTTATCAGCACAGAGTAGAATGGAAGAATTACTTCTCATGTCTCAATGCAGTGTTGTTATAGCTATGTCACTCCAAGAATATTCGAAAGACAAGGTGGGTGAGGTAATAACTTATATTGGACCATCTTCTGTTGGTGAGAGAGACAAGCTTTCAAGTTACACAGATCTCTGCTTCAGTTCTGGGAAAGGTATTGAGAGTGTCACAGCTAAATACAAGATTGAACAGATAGTTCAGAGTGTGTATAAGGAATGAGCACATATTCTAAGGAACCATTCAAGGTGAAGTAGCCTTTTAATACCCCTTTAGTCATAGAACAAAAAGGGTTGGTGGATTACAGATAGTTGAGATAAGCCATAAATCTAGTGTCTTATTAAGACCATGATTTGTAGTGTCTAGCAAATTTTTGAATTTAAGATCCCAGGCTTGTCTTAGAAAAGTGTTCTGCAGGTTTCCTATGAGGATGGGGACTGATAAGTCAGATATAGAGTAATCCTTATCAGTCCTCATCCTCAAAGGATTCCTCTGAAACATGTATTTTGACTCAAATTATAGTCTTGCTTTTTTTCTTAGCTCCAACTGCAATGAACATCTCCTGACAGCTCCTTGGTTGGCATTTTGAAGGGCTAAGGCACCAGTACCAAACTGGCAGCAGTCAGCACCAATGACTTGAAACAATGCCATTCCTCAACAGATGACAGAGAAAGTGAGGCTGAAGCCTCTAATTCTTTGATGGTCTTAAGCCAGAGGTTCCCAAACTTGGTTCACGGCTTCTTCAGGGTAAGCCCCTGGCAGGCCGCGAGACACTACCTGATTGTCTGCAGGTACGGCTGCTTGCAGCTTCCACTGGTTGCGGTTCGCCGTTCCCAGCCAATGGGAGCTGCGGGAAGCGGCACGGGCTGGGCGGAGGTTGGGAACACGTAATGGCTGTGTGCACCAATTCACCAGAGATTCTCTCCAGTTTGTTTTACAAATGGAAACTGACAGCTTGGTTCTAATAAAAGCTTTTGATTTAAACAAACTAATTTCAATCCATTAATTGGCTGTTCACTAAATCAGAGGCACACTTTTGTCAACAGAAGCTGATGGGTCAGTGTCAAGTTCAGCACCTCTGCAAACTCACACATCAATGGCCAATCCTTGACTGCCAATCATTGTATGAGGAAAAATCAATAACATTCGCATCATGGGGGTCTTTCTAATGAAGCCACCACCTGTGACATTTTGGTCAATTGTCCTTGAAGCTTAAGTGGCCAAGAGTTTCTCTGCCTCTAAGACAAAAAAAAGACCAAGTAAACTTTGCAATAATTCTAAATAATCAACTATATAACTTTTTATAGCACACAGCACTGCCATATCTGGCATCTATAGAAGATTTTGAGGTAATTATGTCAAAAATGTTTTAGAAATATTTGAGTATCACTGGGGTAGCCGTGTGAATCTGGATCTGTAAAAAGCAACAGAAAGTCCTGTGGCACCTTTAAGACTAACAGATGTATTGGAGCATAAGCTTTCGTGGGTGAATACATCTGACGAAGTGGGTACGAAAGCTTATGCTCCAATACATCTGTTAGTCTTAAAGGTGCCACAGGACTCTCTGTTGCTTTTTAGAAATATTTCTATCCCTTTTTTGTCAATCCTTTTTATCCCTACACCTGTAGAACCAGAGACTTCCTTAGTAAGATTGTGTGGAACTTAGAAGGAGAGAGAGATAAAAATCAATACCCTTTAAAAAGTTACCTAACTACAATCTCATGTTGAATAAAGGAGTGTTAATACATAAATAAGACATATTAAAAGTATCATGTCAAAAGAAACTGGGGGTTTATGGTAGTATCAAAAATTTTGATACTACAGAATAAGCAAAGATGTTAAAATTGTGCAATGAAAAATTGCTCCCATACGGATGAGAGCAGAATTTAAGTTTATGAGAATCAATTTTGATCAAAAAGTGGCTGGGATGAAAAAGTAGTACCTGATTTAGAAAGAAAAGTTCAGCTGGAAATTGGTGTTGGAATTCAGAAGTTGTTAGGAACATATAACTTTTTGGTCAAGTTCCTGGAACTGAAAGAAAATGCAATGATTGTTACATAATTAGAAGATGCAGAATGGAGGAACAATTAAAAATAAAAAAAAGAATATATTCTCCAGTGCCTTCAGAATTGGTCTGAATAGTAGCTATGCCAGCATGGCTTTAAATTATTAAGGCTATCCCAGAGCCTAAAATCCTACCAGGCTTCACTGCTACCACTTGTGGTAATGGTGGCTAAACATGACCCTCAATTGTCTCTTCCTCCTGCTGCTGCTCAGTCATTATTCTTTGTTTTATAGATATATGCGCCTACAATGTCCCTTCTCCCCATTTCATCTTCTAACTGAAAAAGATGTTTAGAAATGGATATGGAAGAACTTCCTATACTGATTTTACAAGCAAATGATTGCACACACTAGAGTTTGAACATTGGAGGTTTTGAAGACATTTGTAGCATTAACCAGTCTTCATCTGAATACTCATAAAATGAATAATGGGACCCCACAGATATTAGTGAACCAGACACACCAGTTTTATTCATTAAACTGTTCACAAATTATCCATCCTGATTTGTTCACAGATCACTTTGAGAGATAAGGGTTGTAGATTCAGACCCATGGCAAACTTATTATTAATAGTTGTTTACGTTTTTATAGTTTCAAACATATTGATTTTTCATTGGAGAAGTTAAAATTCCACTATTCCAAATTAAACAAACAAGGGAGAGCAAAATACTATTTGAAGATATATTAATAGATCAATCGATTCTTACGTAGGATATAAGAATCCTGCATGTGTCACTCAAAGCTTCCTGAGCGCTGAAAGAAATACCTAATTTGGGTATTATACAATAGACTGTTAAAACAACCTTTGATTTTTTTTTTTAACTTCTGCTGGTATCTAGTACTTGAAATCAGGTGTCATTAGCATCTGACAATAGAAGGTTTTCAAAGGGAACTCAGGCATATTTATTACAGTAATTTGAGTTTCTCCCCTCATCAATTTTAATATATATCATATTTTTTCTTTACACAAATTTTGGTATGCAGAAATCTGTGGGACTCATCTAATTACAAATAATAGTAGAATCTAAAAAAAGGTCTTAATACAATTCATTAAGGGTTTTAAATGAAGTGTTAGCTAATCAACATTTAACTTCCCTGTGTTCTAATTAAGTGATAATCAGTAATCACCATTGTCTCAGAATATATGAGGCAATAAAAATCAATCCCACGTACAAAATAAAGTGCCACAACATTAATTGAATAATGCAGCAAGAGATTTGTTTTTGTCCCTTCCTTTTGGGGTGTTTTTTTGTTGAGTTTTGTTTTAATTGTTTTAAATGAGATGAGGCTAGTTAAAAATTCCTTTTAAGACTGCAAATTGAAATTGACTATAGCTATGAGTTCTGAGCTATAGTTGTCTGTTCTTCCACTATAAGCATTTTATTTATAGTCATATCCAACAGAGAGCTACAGTGGGATTATGGGCACAACACTGAATTGTCTTCTAGGAAGTCTTCATTCCTTTTCAGTCAGATGGCTTCCCTTATATGCTTTGATCTGAATTGTTGCAGGATTAGTAGACTCCCAATCTATCAAGCTTGTAGATACTTGATGAAAATGATCCGTGCTTTTTTTCTTCCCACTGAACAGGGAGTTTGCTTATTGGACAAGTGATATAGAAATTATTGATGAAATGCACATACAGTGTATCATCCTGAGCATGCCAGCTTAGTCAAAAATTCATACTTTTTGTCCAAAAGAGAGAAAAATTAAGAAGTTTTCAGAGTGACAGACTTCAAACCCTCAGCATCTTGTAGAATTTTAATTTCTGTATCCTCTGAGTCAAAATGGTAATTTATTGGCGTTGTAGTATTCACCATTCACCAAAGGTAAAGTCAACCTTTACCTACAGTTATTTTGTGCTTTACCGCTATTCTTGATTCTAAGTATGTGTGGAATTATGATATGTCAGATATCACATAGTCAATTGATCCTTTTTCAGCATGGCAAACAGTTAGCAATGGAGGTACCCAGGGTTCTATATTAGAATCATAGAATATTAGGGTTGGAAGAGATCTCAGGAGGTCATCTAGTCCAATCCCCTGCTCAAAGCAGGACCAACACCAAGTAAATCATCCTAGCCAGGGCCTTAAAAACCTCTAAGGATGGAGATTCCACCACCTCCCTAGGTAACCCATTCCAGTGCTTCACCACCCTCCTAGTGAAACAGTGTTTCCTAATATCGAACCTAGACCTCCCCCACTGCAACTTGAGACCATTGCTTCTTGTTCTGTCATCTGCCACCACTGAGAACAGCCGAGCTCCATCCTCTTTGGAACCCCCCCTCCCCAGGTAGTTGAAGGCTGCTCTCAAATCCTCCCTCACTCTTCTCTTCTGCAGACTAAATAACTCCAGTTCCCTCAGCCTCTCCTTGTAAGTTATGTGCCCCAGCCCCCTAATAATTTTCATTGCCCTCCACTGGACTCTCTCCAATTTTTCCACATCCCTTCTGTAGTGGGGGTCCAAAACTGGATACAATACTCCAGATGTGGCCTCACCAGTGCCAAATAGAGGGGAATAATCACTTCCCTTGATCTCCTGGCAATGCTCCTACTTATACAGCCTAATATGCTCTTGGCTTTCTTGGCAACAAGGGCACACTGCTGACTCATATCCAGCTTCTCATCCACTGTAATCCCCATGTCCTTTTATGCAGAACTGCTTCTTAGCCAGTTGGTCCCCAGTCTGTAGAGGTGCATGGGATTCTTCCTTCTTAAGTGCAGGACTCTGCAATTGTCCTTGTTGAATCTCATCAGATTTCTTTTGGCCCAATCCTCCAATTTGTCTAGGTCACTCTGTATCCTATCCCTACCCTCCAGCACATATACCTCTCCCCCCAGCTTAGTGTCATCTGCGAACTTGCCAACAGTGCAATTTGTCCCATCATCCAGATCATTAATAAAGGTGTTGAACAAAACCAGCCCCAGGACCAACCCCTGGAGCACTCCACTTGATACCGGCTGCCAACTAGATATCAAGCCATTGACCACTGAACCTGACAATCTAGCCAGCTTTCTCTCCTTGTAGTCCATTCATCCAATCCATACTTCTTTAAATTGCTAGCAAAAATACTGTGGGAGACTGTATCAAAAAATTGGCTAAAGTCAAGATATATCACATCCACCGCTTTCCCCATATCCATAGGGCCAGTTATCTCATCATAGAAGGCAATCAGGTTAGTCAGGCATGACTTGCCCTTGGTGAATCCATGTTGATCGTTCCTGATCACCTTCCTCTCCTCCAAGTGCTACTAGGATGGATATTGCTTAATTTGAAGAAAATATATGTCTATTGATGACCTGGAAAAGTGGAGATGGCAAAATTTACTTATGACACAAGATTATTAGGTTACTCATGATTAGAGAAAGTTGTGTTATTTAGGTTAGTCCAGGCTAACAATTTGGAGATGGTTGAGATGTCTAGGTGAATAGACAAACATGATGGCGCATGAAATTCAATGTTCCATCCTCAGTGTAACATGTATTGGAAGGAATATTTTAAATTCTTGTACACTCCTGACTATAGCTATTCTGGGGGAAGTGGGGCAATGAAATGAGGATATGTGCCTATTTTGAATTTCACTGAGAATATTTCCTTCACCTCTTTGTCCATATAATATTCTATTTGGGATTATGGAATTTTGATTTGTGTTTCAACATTCGATGCAACCTCCCAATAGTTTTCTGCACTGTGGGAAACTTGGATTGCATAACTGATGCATCCTGAGAAGAGTTTAGAAGGCTTGTGCACCTATGTGCCCTTTCAGTATTCTGCACAAGTGGTGAACCATGATGAGACTGGTCGAGCTAGATCATTGCAGTCATTTTTGGCCTGGAGGGAAAAAATCCAGTGCATATAAGAACACTTTGAAGTAATTGATGTTCCTGTTGTATCGCATTTGGGAGACAATAAGTCAGCCATGATAAAAAAGGCTCTTTTGTAGAAAGTACATTACAAAATTAAGAGAACATTCTTGCTAGAGTTTTAGAATTGTTTATAGATACTATGGGCCTGGTTTTACCCTCTTTCACACCAGTTTCAATCAGGAGTAATTCCACTGAACCCTATAAAGTTTCACCAATGTAAAACAGATACGAAACTAAAACCTGACCTACTATTGTGTGCGACTTCTATAGCATAAGGTGAACCTAGAAGATAGTAGAAAAAACCTTATTGATAACCTTATCACTTGCCTCTTGTTAAAGTGGGAACGTGCAGCTACAGGCATAGTTAAAGTTGCACAAGGGTGTCTAATCTAAAATCTAAAATGACCTTTTATGGAGCATACAAATTTTGCCAAACTTTCACCTTTCCTACTGAGCTTTTCCACTTCTGAATCCACTCAGGCTGTCTGAAGGTGGTTTTTTTTTGTTTGTTTGTGTTTTTTTTTTAAGTTTGGCCAAAAACAGGTTAGCCATTTTGGGGGGTGTACAAAGGTTAAAGGAGTATGCTATTGCCATTATTTTAACAATTTAGGAATCCTCTAGTGCCTCAGTGGTTTCTGATACAATCTTGAAATGTAACAGCTAATCCGAAGATTATCAGAGATCAATAACATTCTTCTGGAAACACATATCCTTGAGTAAGCCAAGTGGAATTATCTTCAGGCTGTGATCTCCCACTGTTCTGTTAACTCTGCATGTCTGTACGCAAGAAAGTGGAATTTCCTTTTACAAGTATAGGAGTCCATGAGAAAAATATTCTGTGAATATGCACATAGAATAAAGTGGGAGTCCTGATTCATTCAACAGAACATCTGAAAGTGTGTACAGACTCATTCTGTATGATCTATTAAAGGGTGCAGTAAATCTGCAGAAGGCCTGACTCATTCAGTACGCAGAAGTACTCAATAGGTCAGACCACTGCAACTAAAGGAAAATCAGTTCCACAGAAACAGTGAGCTGTACATGTAATGAGGATGAAGAGGACAGTACTGCTTCTGTCAGACACTTCTGTAATTTATATGCCCTTTCCCTGCAACACTAACATATTATGTTGATGTGATGCTGCAACAAATGATACACAGCATAGCTGTTATGTCTGAAATCGAGTAGGATGAAGAGGATGCCCACTTGAGCTCCAGGACTGAGATTCTATTCTAAATCTTTCAGTGCTCTCATCACTGTAGAGTCTGAGTGCTTTCCAGAACTGCATTATGCAATGTGCAATGGCATTTGTTATGCATGATTCTCTTTTTCTCCTTTTTTTTCCTCTGTGGGGGAAGTGTGAGTTTATTTTAATTATTAGTTTTAAAGTTTATTTTGTCTGCTTTGCTATGTTAATCATTGAAGGCACACTGTTATTAAAGTGGCATACTGTTGCCACTTTCATCCATGTCTTACTCTACATGACCATGAACAAGGTGAACTAGTATCAGAGAGGATAGATCTTTATGGGACTCCACAGGTGGAGATGCAGTATCCAATTAGTACTTTTTGGGTATGTCTCTCCATGAAAAAGTCATATCATTTCAGTGCATTCCCCTGGCCTCATGCAACCTACTTCAGGCTGTACTTAATTTGTGGGCTTGCCAGGGCTGAACACCAGCACCTATAGGCTTGGCAGTTCATAGCCCTGGCACCTCTGGGCTTGCTGCATCAGTTATGAATGTAAAAAAATTGCTTGAGCCCCGAAACCTAATTGCTTGAGCCCCACCACTTCTTTCATTAAAATTAAGAACTAAATTCAGGCAGGTCAGTAGTATCTCATGATCAACTGTGACAAATGCTGCAGAGAGATCCAGGAGAATTAGACTGGATATCTACCCTCCATCCATCAAGAGCAGAAGATCATCCAATAAAGCTAGTAATGCTGTTTCCTTCCTGTACTCTGATCTGAATCCAGATTGTGCCAGCCTTTAGCTAAATCATCTGTAAGCTTGCTCAGGAACAGAACATTTGAAAGTGGTAACCAACTAGATCTGAAGCATCGTGGGTATTGGTTGGACTATTTCATATCTGAATGGGGAAGGGAAGATTCTTCCACTGAATGAGGCATTGGCCATTTCAGTCAAGAGTGGCACTCATTGCTCATGATTCTCCTTTACTAACCATGTAGGGCAGGAGTCAGATTCACAGGTCTTGGACAGAGTCTCCTTCAGCACCTCTAGTGGTGTAAATTCACTAAATTAATAGAAAGAAGGTGTGTTTGTTGTTGGCCAGTAGATCAGGATTGGATCCATGTGGTGGTGAGAAACTTTCCTGAATGTGAGTAATTGTTTCAGCAAAATAAAAGAATAGATTTTCACAGTGCTTGGTTCAGGGCTCTGAAGTTGACCAGAAGCAGTCTGGATCAACGAGATGGTCTACTACCCTGAGTGGTTTCTTAGGGTGAGATTTGGTGGCTACTCTGGAGGCCAGTGGACCTTCTCTTGGCCTGGGATACTGCCTCAGCATAGCCTTGCAGAAATATTTTGTTTCACCTATTTATTTCATCCTTTCCTTTTTACTACTAATGCTCAAGTTTCTGACCTGTACATCTTGTGCAGAGCATTTAGAAAACCAAGACAATTTGTGTTCGTAGGAAAGAGTTATTTGGGAGCCAGACCACAATGACTGTGACTGGAATATAATAGAATTTACTCTCATCACCTACACATTATAGAGGCTGTGGCTGCAATTATATAATGGTGTTGTGCTGAATATATAACTAAAGTGGGGATTATTTTATAGATTTTTTTTTTTTTTTTGAGAAAAGAGATGACCTTCTCAGACACTCACCACTTACACAAAGAGTTTGGAATGATGTTGCCCTGAATTATTCTGTCAATAGGTGAGCAATTAGAAGTATTTAAGGATGAACCATTTCGAAATGTTTCACTAGTTTTATAATCCTTGGATCCCTCTAGCTTAATATTGTTACACTATAGACATGTCAAGCTTCCCACAGGTTCATTTTTGGGTGCCTATGCTCGAAGATTTATCCCTAAATATTAAAACAAGTCATCTATGAGACTATATAATGATACAATACTAAACAGCTTTTCCCCACTTAAATATTTTTTCTGAGTAATTTATATAATGTGTAAACCACAAAAAGTGAAATTAGTTTCTTGCTTCAAGTTGAACTGAAAAACATTAGTGACTGCCAAAAGCAACATAAATAAGAGAACAAAGCTTCTTCAACAAAGGGTATTGCAAATGTTGCAGGTCACCTATGTAAGCATTGCCTAGGGAATGGGAATTTTAGTTTTCCAAACTGTATTCTGACATCACTGTAATTTTTGTCATACAAATTGGGCAAAAAACATTACTGTTTAATTCTTACAAACTTTACAGATTTGAACCAAGCTGAAAAGGGAATAGTTAGTTTTTGCTACCATTTTGCAGAATGAAGAAAAAGACATTTTATCCCATTTCATTTTTTTGTTTGTTTTCCTGGCTCTAAATTCCCAGCAGTTTTGTATCATTGCAACTTTTATTTAAAAGAAGTACAAAACTAATAATTCTACATGTTGCAAAAGCAAAGTTAGTGATCTCGTTTTCACTGTTGTGTTGAATGCATATGTGTTTATCAGCACGAAACAGCTTCTTATCTTCCTTCATAGCCCAAGGCAGAGTTAACATTTAATTAGAAATCTCAGTTTCTAAACCTATTGAGGTTATTGCCTTTAAGTGATCTTCCTACTCAGTGACAAATACGCAAATAGATTAAACAGGAGAACTTTCTAAATGTTTGTACACCATTTGCTGTGAAGGTACTGGTTGCTATTAAAAACACTGCTTATTGTGCCCAGTGAAAACCCTCCAATTTCTATGGCCTCTTAAGAACCACTGGTCAGAAATGAGTTGATGGGCTAAAACCATCCAGCCAAGTTCTGTCCTCATTTGTGGTCCTCAGACATAATGGCTATAAGGCCCAAATTCAGAAGAGCACTTAAACATATGTTTAAGTCCCAATGACTTCAATGGGATTTAAGGACATTCTTAAGTGCTTTCCTAAAATAAAGTTTAAATGAAGAGTGAAATTGGCCCCTTGTATTTTATATTACACTTATATGTAAGTATAATTGTTGTTCCTTGATTGAGTTTATTTCGGAGCCAGAAGAAGTAGGATATAAGATATTTCAAGCCCTTGATTTTACACGGGGGTCCAAAAGAGGAAAGAATACTACTGTAAGACTGAACTGGTCTCAGTTTCCAAGACTGGTTGTGCTCAGAGATGTTAAGATTCTATACACAGAAAGGTCCATTAAAAACTGATTGACGGCTGCTGATGAGGAAATACTTCCAGTAAAACAGCTAGGCAACTCAAGAATGTGGCAATAACAGATAATGAATATTCCATTAAGAGTGAGAACATCTGGTCATCTTAGGATGTGGGGTAAAAACTGCAGTACTTAAGGCCAAGTCCCCATTGTCTTCTGAATATTTTATCATAAACATCCAAACTTATCTAGCTCTTTCTGTAATTAATAGCAAGAATTTAATTTCACAGACCTTTATCACAAGGGCAAAACCACAAAAAAAGGGAAAGTACTGTAGGAGAGTGAAGTGTAAATTAAATAGTAATTATAAATTAGAGATGTGCTTAGTTAGCTGAGAACAAATATCTGGTACTCAGACATCTCCATGATCCTTAGGTAAAGCAACTTATTTTTCTAATCAGAGGTATGTTCCTTTCCTGAAAGAATAGGCTCCTGGAAAAAAAACCACATAGATAACACTTCATGCCACATAGAGAAGTCCATATAAAATGATTCACTGTAAAGCAGACTGAATTTCAGAGTACTTCAAAGTCACTGCACTATGATTATGTTGGTGAAGAAACTGCTCTGTCCTAGAGTATGAAAGGAGACATGGAGAAATGCCAGAATTTCCATATTAAATCTCATATAAATAGGGATTACAAACAATGAGAAGAGCTCAGCTTTATTACGTTTTATCTGTTTTTTTTCAACCTTTAAAAATATTTTACAAGTTTCATAAAACAACACACCAACTTGCATATACCATATATGTGGAGGTGACATCTGTGTGATAAATTACTAGTGATCTGTAGTTTGGCTAAGAGAATGAGAAGGGGGAACACAGGATATTTATAAATATTTGAAGACTGAAACACCAGTGATGTAAAGGAAATATTTATTGTAGGCTTATAGTATTTAGGGTGGTATGAGGGTTAGAGCTAGTAGTAGCTAGATTAAATTAAGGAAAGATAATTATAGATGAAACAGTGAGGGCTAGATTATATCTGTAGAATAATCTCTCAAAGGAAGAAATGCCAGATCTTATGCTTGAGGCATTTAAACTAAACTGGACAAAACACTAAAATATATACTAGGACCATACTGAGTCCAAAATGAGCATCCTGTGAATATGCCAGGCAACCACATGAGTATGTCTGGGAGATGTGAAGGGAAATACAAAAGGAATGAGGGTATCTGGTCCTGGCCAGAGAACCCAGCCTTAGGCTGGAGGAAAGACAGAGGCACCAGAGGCCCAGGGATTAGCTCATCATGCCTGGTTAGTCCTTCCATGGGAAATGACAAAGAAAACAAAAATGTTTTTGAGCTATACATTTGGTATGTTATGGATATTTTCCCCCACAGAGTGATTCACTAAGATGTGGGTTGTGCAGTGTTTGCACCATGGTCCCAGATATATTTGGAAATAAAAAATTATATTTGATGTTATAATTAATATTGGGTTTAGAGCCATCAAGTTTTGCTGTGGAAACAGTTTAATCAGTTTTGTAACAGAGTCCCTTCTGATTAGCAACTGAAAGAGAACCAGAATGATTCTAGGTTTATTTTACTTCTTCCAATTAGCTTCAGGGGATAATGTCTCCATTGTGCAGTTTATAGAGATGCAGAAAGTCTACCAAATTGGTCTGAAGACGTAAACTCTGATAATGAATTCCCCAAACCCTATCAAGCTATACAGCCAACTAAAATCCATAATCCAGTAAAGGGCAAAGCTTTCTATTTAAAAACAGCTGTTCTGTTTCACTATAAAAAAAAATTTCAAAGTAGCAAAATGCGATATTCACATCCATATCCTTGGAAGAATTTTTATGTTATTGCTGTGTTTTCATTTTCAACATCTTTATGAACTGAAAAATTCAAATAATTATAATCACCCTTTTGGAATAAAAAATAATTAATAATAAAGTCTGCAGGCAACTATAGAAAATTTTGTTAAACTTTTAATGACTTTGAAATGTGTGATTAGATGCATAATTGAAAGATTGAAAAGCAAAACAATGAAAAATCTACTGTTTGATTTTACTGTATTAATGTAAGATTATGAGTTATATCCCAGGGCTTTTTCACAATCCCAGGAGAGTCTCTTCATTTATCCTGCAGTCAAGAAGATGCAGTGAAGTATAGATACTCTGGTATTATGACATGATTTATAGCTATGGTGGGAATATATGACATGACTGCTATCCCTTTAACAATTTGAAATCTTTTTAATTCCTAGCAGTTACTGTATACTGAGGTTGTGTTTTGTTCAACAAAATGTTTATACAGTAAAAATTGCTTATGAGAATTTGGGATTCTTGTATTTATTTATAGGCTTCTTCAGTGGTGCTTATCACCGTAATGTTTCAGTGTCTGGCATACAGGACCACTGAGAAAGAGAGCGAGCAGTAATATTTAACAAATGGGAAACTGAAGCCTGGAGAGATTATCATGTTACTTGTCTGAGACCTCACACAAAATTAGGCATCTATCGCCCATTGAAAATCAGTGGGAGCTGGATGCCTAACTCTCCCCCAAAGTCTGTAGCAGAGTCATGAACCAAACCCACATCTGCTCAGCCCCAGGCCAGTGCCTTAGCTGCAACATCATCCTTCCCCTCTCCACGTGATAACATTTATAAGGATCATTTCTCTATGTATCAAACACTGGAACTAAAACTTGCAAAGGTAGCATGGGATCTTTCATGTCTTCAAGTGGTCAGGACCTCTCTTTTATGAGTTATCTCCAACAGCAGAGTGACCCCAGTGCCACACAAGTGTACTGATTCAGTACTGACTCAGAAGGTAGAGTGGTATCTACTGTACTGAATCCCAAATAGGAATTTCCTCCAACAGGAAATTTTCCTTTGGGATTTTCCTTTCAAGTATTGATCCAGCCTGATCTTATCTAGTGAGATGTGACAAGATCATAGCCTGTGATGACATGGCTGCATAGAAATTATATTGGCACTGTGTCTCCTGATTTCAGAGGTTATCGAATTTAATCATTTGTTAGTTACTAGTTTAATATATGTGAAATACAATTGAAGTTTAAAACAGCATTTAGAGATATTTAATAGTACAGTGTTCATTATTGTAGACAGCATAGTGTCATAAAATAATACTTCTAATACTGATTACTTATTAAATCAGTTGTTTAAGTACTATTGGTGGCTACATGGATCTAGTGTTAGAAGAAATTTAAAATATCCTAGCCCTTATTTTCTGAATCAACACAGTACCCATTGTTGATATTTCCCACTCTGAGTAGAGGAACGTTTGATGATATACAAGGAAAATATAAAAATACAATATTCTTCCTGTTACTCACAAATAAAACTTACACTTCTGATTCCATTCTACTCTGTCTCATTACCATTTGCCATTTCATTTCCATTTTTCTGATTCTGTTATACTGTTTTGTCTTTCTTGAAACCTTCTATTTAGGTCTTTTTCTGTGTCTTTTATCTTTCAGCTATGTATTACATAACAACTCTTTTTCCCTTTCTTTTCCTCACTTCCAACCTCTGACCAACTTTGTCTCTTTTCTTCGCAGTCTGGATTTACCATAAGAGAATTATTGCACAATTTTAAAATGTAATGAGACATGCAATGACCATCTTTCTGTGGAGGGGCCAGGGGAAACAAGTTATGTAAAGTGGAAACCAATGGGTACAAAATGAGGGGCAAGACAGTCTTTTAAATCTCTCCTCATATAAAAGCTGTTCCACACCCCTCATCATTTTTGTTGCCCTTCTCTTTACTTTTTCCAAGGTTAATATATCATTTTTGAGATGGGGTGACAAGGATTGCTTGCAGTAATCAAAGTGTGGGTGTATCATGAATTTATAGTGTGGCATTATGATATTTTCTAAATATTTTCATGATGCCAGTATATAAATATGCTTTTACAGCAAATATATAATTGTGTTGATGCCCCTGAATTAGTAGCCTGGAAACATAGTTTTAAAGGTGTAAACCTCAATATATTGTCTGCTATACCAACTGAAGATCTTCCCCCTAATGTTCCATTTCATTCCATGAAAGAAAACTACATCATGACAAAAAAAATAAATCTAGCAAGGCTGACTCCATTTAAGATGTAATTTACAAGGCGAGAGTATTTTGCACATGGTTAAGAAGTGAAAATGACAGTGGTTCTTTATCAAACTCATTCTCTATACCATTAAATCAATGTTCAGACTGCTGGTTCAAGTGCATCAAAACAACACTATGATATTTATTGCAAAACCAAAAACCACTGAGGAAGCAAAAAAACCAAATAGTTACTCAAGGTTACATCTGCAAATTTAATAATTGTTCTGTTAACATTCAAATTATGGCATAAAAACCATAGTGTGCTTTGGGTACATGTAATTTGCTATTTCCATGATTCATGAAACTCACTTCTTCTAGCAGGCAAGTCCTTCTCTTGTTTCATGCTCAAGTAAATGCATAAATCCAAAAGGGGCAGAGACACATAGATAAGCTGAGTGCAACAGTGCAGAAAATATGCTTTATTATAGAAAATATTAATAGAGCAAGGTATATAAACAAGTACATTTGTGATATTGAATTTATACTAATTTCTTTATTGGGAATTGGATTAATTTACATAGTGTTAAAAGCATGAAAACACGTATGAAACTAACATTTAATAACATTCTGCTCAAATTATTTTGTTTATTATTATTAAGAATGGGTGACCTTAATTGACCTCATCTTTTGACTCCCACATAAGGACATAAGAAATGTCATACTGCATCAGATCAATGGTTCTTCTTGTCTTGTATCATGTCTCTGACAGTGGCCAGTCCAGAGCTTCGGAGGAATGTATGGAACAGGGAGGTTGGAGTGATCCACTCCTGTCTTTCACTCCTGACTTCTGGCAGTTAAAGGTTTAGGGTCACCCAAGCATGTAGTTGCAGCCCTGACCATCTTGGCTAATAGCCATTGATGGACCTATCCTTCGTGAACTTATCTAGTTTTTGTTTTTTTTAACCCAGTGATACTTTTCTCAACATCCCATGGTAATGAGTTCCACGGATTGATTGTGTGTTGTGTGAAAAAGTACTTCTTATTTGTATTAAGCCTGCTGCCTATTAATTTCAATAGGTGACCCTTTGTTTTTTGTATTGTGGGAAAGTGTAATCAAAACTTCCCTATTTACTTTCTCCACACTATGACTTTATAGACCTCTATCATATCCTCCCTTAGTTGTCTGTTTTCTAGGCTTAAAGGAATTCTTAAACAACAGACTGGCATAAAGGGACCACAGGACTCATCCTTCCCAATCCAAGAGGAGTATCTCTGGCCCAGGGAGTGCCTATGTCTGGTATAGTATCAGTTCTGGCAACTCTGAGGCACCTCTTCACGAGATGTTCCGGAGTGAGGGGAAACACATATGGGATAGAAGGAGGTATGGCCAAGGCAGCTCTGTGCCCAATTCTGCACCCCTACAGTGGCCCATAGTGGACAACATATCAGGAATGCAACTTCAGAACAGCCTTCAGGGCTGCTTTAACCTATGCAAGGGCCCACACAAGCCCCTGCATCCCTGCATTGGGAAGATGCAAATGGTCTCCCAGCAGTTGCTGGCCTAGTGCCTGTACTAGCTGGGATGAATTGGACTCCACAAGCCTCATGTGCCACAGCTACGCACTTTACATGAGATGGGTGTAAATATACTTTGCCCAGGTGGAAAGAGAAACACAAGCATACAAGGCACTGTGGCAGTAAAAAGGGGCATTAACAATGCACTGTAAAGGCCTTTAGTGTATGAGAATCAGGGCCCAAATTTGGACTGTAATTTTACCGGGTTTCTCAGGAGTCCCTCCTTTAAAAAAGGAGCAGAATAAACAAAAATTAATGAAAAAAAGAGAAAGTAAAGTAAAGTGGTGGGCAGGCAGAGACAAAGAGAGACTTGCAGGAAAGAAAGCTGAAGTGCAAAAGAGAAATTATATACGTATCACCTGCCCCTGGAAGCCTCACTGTTTGAGATTCTGCTCTTATGCTATCCTTGTGCCCTGCTAGGAAAAATATACCCACAAATGACTGATAGTGCTGATAGATATCCAGTCCACACATCTTTATGCTACTAATAGTGGACTGATAGATATCCAGTCCACACATTTTTATGCTACTAATAGTGTTTAAAATCTCATAAGCCAAATTCACATATGGCATAGGAAATCCTCTCTCAAGGGAGGGGAGTGGGGCCTACATTCCTCCAAAAGGGAAAGGGCTGGTCAGGGTGCAACCATTGCCCTGCCTTCTTCACATGATACAGAGAGGCTAGTTAATGCCTTATGTTGGGGAACAGACCAAGGTACATACCTGCTTCAAGCACAACAAGGGCTATGAGTGTGCATGATCCCTCATGCTGGCTTAATGCTACCAGCCACCACTGCTTGGTTTGTGCATCTCCTGTCATGCATTGCCCTCTCCCCCAGAATTCCCAGTGTGGATTTCAAGAGCCAGATCTGAACCCAAATTAACAATATATGTGGGTGGTTAACATCACTATCTTTGACTGGGCAGCGTCAGTTCTTTATCTGCTGTAAATAGTAGAATCATAGCTTCTTTTACAGCCAAAGTGGCAACAACCAGACAGCCCCCATGTATTCACATTTGAAGATACCAGCACAAATATGAAAGATGAAAACTCTTTCAGTGTTCCTTGTTGCCATATGTTCAAAGGATAAAATTCCAGACAGCATCAACCATCTTCTGTGTAACTCAACTATTAATTAGAGTGAGACTAATTACTCCCCTACTTTTGATGAGCAATGAGAAATCCTCCCTCTCTCTTTTTTGAAGCAAAAGATTTATTGCTCCATTTTAATGGTGTTTTAACATTTCCTTCTCTTTTAATCAACAGTATTAAATTCATGTAGATGCCTCTGCAGCACCAAAGCTCTCTGCAAGCTGATTCTGATACTGAAAGCCAAGCAGAACTATTTTTCAATAAATTGCAGGCTAGTAACTTCAATATGATGTTCTGGGGTTTTGCTCAATTAAAAAATCTGGGCTACAGTGGAAATAGCTTTTTACAAATTCAATTATATCTAACACATATAATCATAAACTCTCCGTTGTAATTTCTGCTGTAAAAAAAAAAACCCAAAAAACAGTAATACACCTCACAACTGGGGTGATGAACGAAGGAAGCTACTTCTGATCGCCATGCAGCAATAAGATGCATATACTAACTAGTTTCAGTGGCTATATTATGTGCTAGAAACAGTCTCTTAAATTCTGCTGATTCATGCAAGTAGATGTAAAAAATAATCTACTCTTTCCTTGTGGCAGGGATTTGATGAATAGAACTCACTACTCATTGTCTTGACAGGATTAGTATAGTCACCATGTGCTATAAATATAAAACATTCTTTATGGAAATAATATTTTTTGCTTGAGGGAAATTGTTTGAATTGAAGGGGAAAATGAGCAAACCAAACCCTGCTGAAAACTTTTGCTATCAAGGAAATAAGTGTACAATTCTCCCTCGGACTTTGCTGTGTTTAATCTTTTTCAACTTCACAGTAACTAGACCTCTCTCTGGCTGTTTTACACACTAGCAGAATGATCAGTGCAGTAGAAAAAGGTTAAGAAAAATATCACCAACCAGCAAAAATCTGCTAAGACTTGTCAGAACCAGGCTAATTTTTCACAGCATGATTTAATTTCAGTAGTGCCATCCATTACCAGTGAGTCTTGATTTGTTTAAATATAAAAATTGATATAATATAGCATCAGTTTTCAGGAGGCCTATCTAGCAGCCATTTAAGTGGACACTAAGATGGATTCAATTACAAAATCAGGACCTTAGCTTGCATATATATATTGCAATGAGGTATTTTTCCTCCGGTAATTCAGAAATCCTTTTCTCCAGAAGAAAATGTTTCTCTTCCTATGCCTACTCCTGGACAACAGAGTTCCAAAATGTTTCTCAAATGGTTTGGTTAGTGTTTGTTTCTATGAATTCTTTAAAGATGACATTTACCTTCACATGTTTGTTTAAGTGACATAAATTTCATGTGATCTGGAGGATAAAATATACATCAGTGGAAGGCTTTAGAAGTCAGAAGTGTTATATTTGAAGATGGTTCTGTTGTGTATATATTATCTTATCAAAGATTTACAGTGATTGCCTTAAAAAGGCAATATTTGCCAAGAATTGCCACACCATCATATCTGATATGCCACAATATCTTCTCACTTTAGGGAAATAGTGGAATATATTACTATTAAATACCTTTTTAAAATAGTAAAATATTACTAAATATAAATATTTAAAATGTAGAGGGACAAGTATTCAGCTGGTGTAAATTGGTGTAATTCCATAAGGAAAGTGATAGATAAGACAGAAAAATGCATTATGCCACTATATAAATCGATGGTATGCCCACATCTTGAATACTGTGTCCAGTTCTGGTCACCCCATCTCAAAAAGGATGTAGTGGATCTAGAAAAGGTTCAAAGAAGGACAACAAAGATGATCAAGGCTATGGAGTACCTTCCATATGAGGAGAGACTAAAACAATTAGGGCTGTTCAGCTTAGAATAGAGAAAACTAAGGGGGGATATGATAGAGGTCTATAAAATCATGAATGTTGTGGAAAAAGTGATTAGAGAATTGTTATTTACCTTTCCCACAATACAAAAACCAGGAGTCACCCAATAAACTTAATAGGTAGCAGGTTTAATAAAAACAAGAGGAAGTACTTTTTCCACACAACACACAATTAATCTGTGGAACTCATTGCCCTGGGATCTTGTGAGGGCCAAAAATATCATTGGGTTAAAAAAAGAACTAGATAAGTTCATGGCGGATAGGTCCACCAATGGTTATTAGCCAAGATGACCAGGGATGCAACCCCATGCTCTGGGCAACCCTAACCTTTGCTCCCTCAACTTGGCATTTATCTTCTGACCTTGGCTCCTGCTTCCTGGCTCTTAGATTTGGCTCACTCCCTGAGCTTGGTGTGACAATCAGAGTCCGGACACCCAAAGGGGAGAACAGGAGGTCTGAACCTCACAGAATAAGCAATTGAATCACTTGGCTGTTTACAATGTAATTACGTATAAATATATGTCAAATAAGATCTTTCATGAAAGCATGTAGTGTTATGAACTTGATGGTCATTAGGAGATATGTATCCCGGTTATGGTTATGAATGGATGCGTGTTATCTGTGGTTTGGTCTACAATGCACAGGTTGATATAAGGCAGTTTACATCAA